>NW_006408539.1:9450863-9464446 GCF_000296735.1 Chrysochloris asiatica
GGCTTTAGGAAAATATCACATTTATCTGTGGATTGTCAAAGGCTTCGTGTATTAATTTAATATATATAACTGAATATTAAGATGAAAGCAATTTGCCATTAACTGCCAGTGGCCTCATTTGTTACACTCGGCCCTAGAGGGCCTCGAACCTCTGACTAGTCTTACACGTTCCGCAACAACCTCAGATGAGAGAACTAAAGTCTGTGTTCCTCACTCTTGCCTTTCTTCTTCAAGCTGTTCTTGCTACTTCAATATTTTTCCCCCAAAATGTCTGATTTCATATTGTTAATATCCTTTCTCAGTTTACAGAACTTTACTGGAAAAATAGTATCCAATAAAGCATGGTTGTGGGCTCTTTGTTTTATGTAATGTTGGTGTTATCTCTTCACTCACCCCTCATGTCAGGCCTGTCTGCCTGTATTGATATAAGATGATATTTTATCTTACGTTGTGCAAAACTCAACCCTAGTCTAGTGCTTGGGTGAAAGGGACAGCTTAGTATCTATTACTAACTAACGAACTGACTAACTAGCTAACTAACTAGTTAACTAACTAACACATACACATTTAATATTTATCACTATGTAGTGGTAATTGTCATTATTAATAATAGTGCTATGAATGATGTTCTATTGGATAAATATATATATTATTATTTTCCTGTGTCATTCACTGAAGTTAGCATTAATAGGTGCAGAGCATTAAGCAGAGTGTCTGAAATGACATATTCAGTGTTTGAAGAAATGAGTGCAAAGCATAGTGCTGCAAGTAAGAAGAGGAAATGTCTTCATTCTTCAGTCTGCCCCTTGGTCTCTCTCCGCAGTGCCGGCGGTGGTCTCTCTCTGCAGTGCCGGCGGTGGCCTACCTTTGTTGCTCCCCATCTGGATGAAGTGTGTTGCCTCGCAATTCATATTCTGTACTCTGCAACCAACTTCTATGTTGTTAGTAGATAAACACCTTATAAATCAAATTTGATCAAATTGCTTCCTCATTGAAGTCTTTTCAACAATCTTTCTCAAGCCTTACTGCATAGATGTCACCTGGACCATTCGTTAGACAGACTGTGGCCCATTTCTAATTCAGGTCTGATAGCAGGCCCGGGAAGGAGCTCTGGTAGCGTAGTGGTTACGAATCGGGCTGCGAACCTTAAGGTCAGCAGTTTGAAACTACCAGCCGCTCCGCGGGAGAAAGATGAGGCTTTCTACTCCCGTAAGGACTTACACCCTCGGAAACCCTGTACAGGGTCGCTATGGGTCGGTACCGACTCAACGGCACTTAACAACAACAACAACAACAAGCAGGCCCGGGAACCTACCTGTATTTTAACCAGCGTCCCTGGTGATTCTGTTCCAGAATCTTTGCTTCAGCGCTTCCCCAGCCTCAGGGTCAGTTCAGAAGCCCTGGTGTACCCCTCCGAGCTGTCTTCCTCTGAGTCACGTGTGGTTTTGTCAGTGTCCTTCTAGGATCATTCTTGCCTGTACCCCTCTTCATACCTGCTGCCTTGCTGCCAGGAGTGCCTTTTCTTACCCTCTGTGACGATCTCCCATGTCATTCAAGGTGCGGTTGACCTTTCTCCTTTATGGTCCTTAGTGTCCCTTGCTGTCCCCTTTATTGATAGCACCGTCATATGGCATTGTGATAATCTGTATGTCGCTGTCTGAGTTTTGAGTTTCATGATTAGAAAAGCCATCTCTTACTCATATGTGTAGCCTCAGTGCCTTGCATACACACGGGACATAGTGAGTGTTAGGTGAATGTGGAAGGAATGCATCAACACAGGTACAAGATTCAGAAAGGCATGATGCTGTGGTTGTTGTTAAGTCTCGTCGAGTCATAGGCACCCTGGATGGGCGCCCTAGGCTTTCAATCTCTGTGCAGCAGAAAGGCTCTTCTTTCTCCTGTGGAGTTAGCTACTGGTGGGCTGCTTATCGTCTGGAGTCACCACACTCCCACGTATGTATTTATATGTGATATACATATGTGTGTATATATGTGATATGTATATGTGTGACATATACATATATTTATTTGATTCAGATTGTGTGTAGCGTCAGTTTATCATGGTCCTTATGTGCATAGCTTCCCTAAGTGTAGCTTAGAGTGTTTATTCTCTACCTTCTTGTAAATATCGTTCATTTAATCCAGATGAAAAGTTTACACAAAGCAGGCAATGATCAGGTATGCGTAGGAATGACTTTTTGGAAGAGGAGCTACTTGAGATGCTTTTTTGAAGGATGGGTAAAAGAGTGACTTGAGTGACAAGAGGGGGAGTCCTGAGGACGTGTATGCAAAGGGACAAGTGCTCCAAACTGCCTGCTTCTGCAGAGCCCAGTGCTGTAATTTGCTTGTAGTAGAAGATGGAGCGGGATGTGGCTGGAGCTGAAGTTGGACCAAGTAGGCAGCAGTATGTGCTGGAGGATTCTTTGTAATTTGCAGACACATCTGGATCTTATCCTTGAGTTATGAAATGCCATCCAAGTCTGTTAAGCTAGAAAGAAGCCTAGTCAGATGGGAGGATAATTGAGACAGAAGAAAGATCAGTTGAGGAAACTTGACTGTAATTTTATATGACAGAAGAGTTGATAATCAATTAAAAAATAATTTTATAATAAAGATTGTATGCTGTTATTCTGCTAGGTTTAAGATTACAGAGTCAGACATGGTCCCATAGAAAATGTAAATACATGAAGCAACTTTTTATATAAATATAACAAAGGCATACAAATATGGCATATACAGTAGATCAAAATAAATATACTTTGGACTCAGCTTTCCTGGGGAGAATGAAGGTCTTGATGGACAAGACAGAGATACAATAGACTATAAAGAGAACTGTTTTGGCCAAAGGTGCTCTGGTGACACAATTGGTTAAGCTAAGTAGAAGGCTGATTGGTTATTCGAACCAACCCAGGGGCTATGGGAGACCGACCTGCTGGTCTGCTTCTCTAAACATTAGTGGCTAGAAAATGTCACTGGGACAGGTCTCCTTTTGAACATGGGTCACTGTGAGTCAGAATTGACCTGATGGCATGTAACAACAATGGCAACAACTTTGGGCCAAGGCAGTAACATGAATAAAAGTATTGATACATTGAAGACTATATGGCTCATGATGGTTAGAAACAGGCATTTGGTGAAGGCTGAAGAAATCGTTTTGTGAGGGGTCTTGAAGGAGTTTGCATTGTATTCTCGAGCTTTATTTTCTAATCATGGACATAGTATATTAGGGATTTTCACAAAGTTAGGTGGAAAAATTCCATTTATCTTTTAATTCCATTTTCCCATGACCTTTTTGAAGCCCCTTGTCTATTAATTATATGCAGTTTACAAAATATATATATTTTTTAAATGAAGAAAAGAGTCTTCCATTATTCAGCACAAAAATTCTATTGTTATTAACATTTTTGTTAATTTCTTCACAGCCTTTTCTTCCCACATTCCTATATACACTTAAGCATTAAAAGAATTTGGTGCCCTGTTCTTTGTGTGTATGTGTCTTTTTTCAGCCTGCCTAATGATTGGAACATGGCATTTTACATGTGGTTACGTGTATTTAGAAATCATGATTTTTAAAGATTGTTGGAGGAGAATATTGAAAGTGCCATGGACTGCCAAAAGAACCAATAATTCCGTTTGAGGAGGAAGTTTTGGAAGAAGTACAGCCAGAGTGCTCCCTGGAGGCCAAGATGGCCAAACTTTGTCTCTCATACTTCAGACATATTGTCAGGAGGAACCAGTCACTAGAGAAGGATATCATGTTGGTCAGGTGGAGGGTCAGAGAAAAAGGGGAAGGCCCCCAATGAGATGGATTGGCCAAGTGGCAGTATCGATGGACTCAAGCAGAACGAAACACTGCCTGATCCTGGGCCAACAGTAGGGAGGTTGGCCCAGGATCAGGCAGTGTTTCGTTCTGCTGTGAGTTGGCACCAACATGATGGCACCTAACAACAACAACCAGCATTCATTCGCTCTTTCTGTTCCCACAAAGATTTTCAGCTTCAGAAATCCTATACAAGGTTGCTATGAGTTGGAACCGACTCAACAGCACTTAACAACTGACTCCGTGGCACTAAACAACTATGAATATGCTTAAACTGTTTACTTATGTCCTTATTGTTAAATATTTGAAATAATAGATGATGTTACACATAACATTTTTTTTTTTATTTTTATTAAATGTTTTTATTTTGGATTGAGTGAAAGTTTACAGGGCACATCATCAGCTTCACATTCAACCATTCATATAGCTTGATATATCATCAGTTAACAGTGTTTCTCTCTATCCTCTTTAGCTTTTTTTTGTGGGGGGGGGACTTGCCTTTTTGGAATTTACAGTCTCGGCTTTTAGGGAAGGTTTTTACATTTGTCTGTGGATATCCAGGGCTCATGTATGAGATTACTAACATGCATTACTGAATAATCAGATGAGGGACAGTTTGCTATGTCTACTAAGTGGCTAAAGTCTGATCCTCAGGTCCTATGGTTTAGACGGTCAACAATGCTTGGGTCCACAGGGTCTTGACCTCCTGACCAGGTCTGCACGGTCTGCATCCGAATCCTCCTTATTTATTGTTTGTTTAAGGACGTTTGTCTTAGGCGGTCAGTGTGAATTCCTCAATCTTACCTGTCATCGAAACTCATTGCAGCATGGCAATGGCTCTGTCTTAGGTTGCCGAGGTTCCACGTGATCCTTACCCGTCTCTGGCCACACGTCCAGCATAAACAGCCGCCATCCGAGGAAGGCAGGGAGGGAGGAGATCGGCTGGGGACCCCATACGCAAGACATTGCCAGCCCACCACCTGCTTTAAGGTGACCAAGCAGGATCACTATATTGAGGTTCAATCAAGTTCTTAGGGGATCTTACTCTCTAGCAGGGGTAGCAAATTAGTAGCCACTCAGTGCTCTCTTTGAGAATTACTTATATCAGAAATTTGAGCATGTAGCTAATGAATATCCACAGTACACATAACATTTTTGTCTACAAATACTTGTCTATAAAGTGATTATTTAGGAGAGGGTTCTTGAAACAAATGTGTTGGTTCGAATGACATAAATCATAAAGGCTCATGTTCTGTTGCTATATTATTCATCAGAACGGCTGCTCTGTGAGTTTACTCCTGCAGAACGTGGGTTTGACTCTCACTGGGCTCTTGGGCTAACAATGCGTTTTTCTTACTGTCGATTTTTGACTCATAGTGACCCCACATGACAGACTAGAACTGCCCCACAGGGTTTTGTAGGTTGTGATCTTTATAGGAGTCCTGGTGTGGCGCTGTAGGATAAGCACTAGGCCTGGACCACAAGGTTGACAGTTCGAAGTCACCAGCCGCTCCTTGGACAGGGCCGCTATGATAGCTAGCAACAACAATCTTTATGGGAGCTGATTGCCTGGTCTTTCTCCCTCAGAACCTCTGGTTGGGTTTCGCGCACCAGTCTTTCCTGTTAGCAGCTGAGCACTTGACTGTTGGGCTTTTGGGTTCATTTTGGTTTTTCAGTGTTTACTTGCTTTCAAATTTTATAAGCCCCAAGTGGCATCTTGAGCTGATTGTTTCTTTGAGAATTCATCTGAACATATTTGTCTGCATATTCATTTACTACTTATATTTATTTTACTGTGAATTATTCTTGACCTTTATACTTTTGACCCCTTTTATTTGAGCATTAGTATTTTTCTTGATTTAAGAAGTATTTATATAGGTTGTAACTGTTCATCAGTCCTATTCCTGGCACATTTAATTTCTATTTCTTACTTGACTTTTAACATGCTTTTAAAAACAGTCTAAATGTAAGCATGCTTCAACGCTTGCTTATCGCATCTCAAAATCAGATATTCACTTATATTTTGATTCCGTGTTAGTCATTTTGTGCTTTTCCTCTCTGTAAATAACATTTGTGACAAAAGAGTGACATGACTGGATTTTGCTCTGTGGGGGTCAGCGTGGTGTCAAAGGAGACAGAGCATAGAGGTCAGAGTTTAGGGAGTGCAGTGGTGATGGTAGGAAAGGGACGCCTCCAGAGACTTACCAGCTGGGAAATGATGGCGCTTGAGAGTACAGACTTGGAATTCACAGTAGGAGAGTGGTCAGGGGCTGGGAGTCAAGGATGGTGCTCAAATTTGTAGCACACACAACCCTGACAATGCAAATTGATGATTCAGTAGAACAGCGGAGTACAGGGAAGGGGGAGATTAAAAAAGATAAAAAACCAAAACCCACTGCCCTCGAGTCGATTGTGACCCTAAGTAGGACTACCCCACAGGGCTACCAAGGATACAAAGCTTTAGACTGGACAGCTAACCTTAAGGTTGGTGGTTCAAACCCACCAGCTGCTCCTCAGAAATCCTATACGGGGTCGCTATGATTCACAGTCGACTCGACAGCACTTAATGACAACAATGTGTAATATATAATTACGTTTAATGATTATTGTTTTCAAGTGCCGTTGAGTTGATTCTGACTTGTAACAACCCTGTATAAGGTTTCTGAGCAGCAGCTGGTAGGTTTGAACTGCTGACCTTGTGGTTCACAGTCCAATGCTTATCGTACAATGCCACACATGATGTTGTTGTTAAGTGCTGTGGAGTCGGTTCTGACCCATAGTGACCCTGTATAGGGTTTCCAAGGAGCAGCTGGTGAGTTTGAACCACCGGCCTTGTGGTTCAAACCAACATTGCAGTCCAGCACATTAACTCAGCGCCATACCAGCACTCTGCCACACATGATACAGATCCCTAAAAGGTCAGCTGAAAAAGCATCTTTACAACTCTGGCGGTTTGTTGTTCATTATTGAATGCATGATAGTAAAAAGTTGTAATTATAACCATCTTTTAAAACTGTCTATTGCAGGGGAATTTACCTAAATATTCTCATAACTCCCTGATGGTTCAAGCAATAAAGACAAACCTAACAGACCCAGACATCCATGTGCTCTTCTTTGACGTGGAAGCGTTGATTATTCAGCTCCTGACGGAAGAAGCCTCTCGGCCGAACACTACACTTATTTCCCCAGAGAATCTGCACAAAGCACCTGGCAGTGCCGACAAAGGAGGCTCCTTTCTCACTGGAAAACGAGCAGCCGTCCTCTTCCAACAAGTGAAAGAAACGATCAAAGAGAACATCAAGGAGCACCTCCTTGATGATGAAGAGGATGATGAGGAGCTAATGAGGCAGCGAAGGGGAGAAAGTGACCCTGAGTATCGGGCCAGCAGGTCAAAGCCGCTGACCCTTTTAGAGTCTAACTTGACTATGGACACAGCTAAACTCTTCATGTCCTGCCTTCATGCCTGGGGTCTGAATGAGGTTCTGGATGACATCTGTCTGGGCCGCCTGGGGATGCTGAAGCCCCATTGCACAGTCTCATTCGGGCTCCTGTCCCGAGGAGGCCACATGTCCCTGATGCTACCTGGTCAGAGTCAGGCTGCCGGTAGCCTGGCGCCCGGGAAAGCAGACATAGGAAGGAAGCTGCTAGCCGCTGACGGAGTAGGAAAGGGGACTTACGGAGTGTCCCGAGCTGTCACCACTCAGCACCTCCTGTCTGTCATCTCGCTGGCAAACACCTTAATGAGTATGACCAATGCCACCTTTATTGGGGATCACATGAAGAAGGGCCCCACCAGGTAGGACAGTGAGAGTGTGGCTTCTCGTGTGGTTTTCTCTTTGTCTCTGTGTATTACCTTTTGTTTTTTGGTTATAAAGGGTTTATGACTTGGTGCCATTTCAATGTGTTTAACCTTTATATCTAAAACACAGATCTCTAGTATGAGTGATTTAAAACATAATGAAATTACACATTTTGATCTGTACTCAGACATCTTTATTGTGGTTGTTTAGTGCCGTTGAGTGGCTTCTGACTCACAGTGACCCTGTCTAGAATTTCCGAGGAGCAGCTGGTGGGTTTGAACAGCCAGCTTTCAGGTTAGCAGTCCAGTGCTGATCCCACAGCATCACACCAAGACTTCCAGACAGCTTTGTTGTTGTTGTTTAGTGCCGTCAAGTTGGTTTCAACTCACAGTGACTGTATAGGGTTTCCGAGAAGCAGCTGGTGGGTTTGAACTATTGACCTTGGGGTTCGCAGTCCAGTGCTGATTCTACAGTGCAGCACCAGACGTCTTTAGTAGCTATCAAAAAAGGTTTTGAGTGAGACAGTAGGTGGCCATACTTAAGCTTTAGCAAGTGAATTAGCACTTGAGTAAATATAATCTTAGCGTCCTGGTATGGTGCCAAAGGATATGCAATTGACTGCAAGGTCAGTTTGAACGGAGAGATTGGTGGTTCAGATTCAACCAGCTGCTCCCTCGAAACTGTACGCAGGGCAGCTATGAGTCAGAACTGACTCGATGACACTTAACAACAACAGCAAACACTATCTTAGAATTGTGTCTACTTAAAGTTTCCACTAATATCCAATTTAGAATGTATTTGGTTAAAATGCTGTCCCTCATTCTGTTCAATGACTGGCTTCAGAATTTTCTGAAAAGTATCGTTAGAATCTCGATGGCACTTCACAACACCCACATAGTTAGAGTCTGGGAGTAGCAAATGTTCTGTACCAAACCAAACCAGTTGCGGTTCAGTCCGTTCTAGCTCACAGTGCCCTCATGTGTTGCAGAGTGGAATTGCACTCCATTGGGTTTTCATGACTGAATTTTTCAAAGTAGATGATCAGGACTTTCCTCCGAGGCACTTATGGGTGGGTTTCAACCAATAACCTTTTGATTAGTAGCCATGTGCCCAACCGTTTGGGAAATCCAGAATAAACTTAGCTTGAATTACAATTTTTCCCAAGTCACCAGACAACTTTAGCCCTGATTTTCTTACGCTGGTGTGGCACTGCGGGGTAATGTGCTGGATTACAAAGTTGGCTTGAACCACAATGTTGGTGATTCAAGCTCACCAGCCTCTCCTTGTAAGCCCTGTACAGGGTCACTATGAGGCAGCACTTAACAACAACAGCAACAACCCTATAATACAATCCAGCACAGTCCACGGCAGTTAAGTCGATTCTGACTCGTTTGTCGTTGGTTTTCAGTGCCTTTGAGTCAGCTCCAACTCATAGTGACCCAGTATAGGGTTCCTGAGGAGCAGCTGGTGAGCTTAAACCACCGACCTTGTGGTTTAAGCCGACTGTGCAGTCCAGTGCATTAACCCATAGAACCACACAAGGACTCATGTTGTTACTATTGTTAAGTGCCGTCGAGTTGATTCCAACCCATAGTGACTGTGTATACGGCTTCCAAGGAGCAGCTGGTGAGCTTGAACCACCGACCTTGCAGTTCAAATGACTTTGCAGTCTGACGCATTAGCCTACAGCGCCACACCAGGACTCCTCCAGGACTCATAGTAACCCTATAAAACAGGGAACATTCGTATATTGAATGTCTTGTCTTTCTCTCATGGAACAGCTGATGGGTTTGAACTGATGACCTTTCAGTTAACACCCAGTGCTTAATGTACTGTGCCACCAGGGCTCCTTTAAGCCTATAGCATTGTTTGTGCTGTTGAGTCGGTTTCTACTCATAGTGACCCTGTATAAGATTTCCAGGGGGGTGTCCTGTGGGTTTGAACTGCTGACCTTGTGCTTAGTAGTTAAGTGCTTACCTACAGCAGCACAGCAGGACTCCCTATAGGGTTGTTGTTGTTAAGGGCTGTGGTGTGGACTCTAACTCCTAGCTAGCCTGTGAAATGATTCCGAGGAGCAGCTGGTGGATTTGAACTGTCATCCGTGTGGTTAGTGGTGCAGTACTATCCTACAACACCACACCAAGACTCACCCTATAAGGAAAGTGCTGTATCATTCCTTTTTACAGTTAAGAAAACAGAGACGCAAAAAGGATCAAGGAACTCACCCCAGACCATAGAACCAGGAAGTGGTAGAACCAGAATTTGAACGGAGCCCATTGGCCTCTAGAGTCCCTCATATACTGAATCCCCAGTGCTAGCCTGCCTCTCTGCCATTTCTCCATGGCTTATTGTCTCTTTCAAGGAGTCCCTGGGTGGACAGATGAGTAAGCACTCTCCTGCCAGCTTATGTTTGGCTATTTAAACCCACCCAGCTATGGGTTGGAATCGACTCAGCAGCACTTAACAACAACAACAACAACAAGCGGTTCCTCAGAAGGCAGGCCTGACCATGTGCTTCCCAGAGGTCATAGCTCGAAAACCTGTGGAGGGACAGTTCTACTCTGCACACGAGGAGCCGCCTGGAGTTGGAATTAGTTCCGTAGCAGTGAACACAGCACCCTTTTTCAGATTTGAGAGTGGAATGTTTTCAGATTTCACTGTCTTGATTCATAAATTCATTTAGACCAGTGAGCGATGTGGGGACGGCTGAAATCTTAGAATACTAGTGTTGAAGACTGAAAGATTCTAATTATATTATTTTTCAATGGTAGTAAATTAAAGTACTCATAAATATTTCTTAAATGACCTGAAACATAAATTGTATGTAAAAAGATTTTCTTATTGTTGAATTATTTTATTATATTGGAGTTATCAATGGAAAGTTTTTGCAACAATGCATTGAAAATGTTGTTTTTGTATCTTTTGCAATTCATTTGAGACTAGGAAATTTAATATGAAAATGTGAATATGTATCCACATGTATATCTTTTTCTTCTCTCTTTTTTTTTTTTTTTTAAGGCCACCTAGACCAAGCACCCCAGACCTTTCTAAGGCAAGGGGCTCCCCTTCAGCTTCCAGTAATATTGTACAAGGGCAGATTAAACAAGGTAAAATGAAATCTTATTAAATAATTGACAGGGCATTTCAGTTGTTGAAATTGAGGAGGCATAGCTAATGTATAATCATGATATTTCATTTGTCTTTGGTTGTTAAAAGAGAGAAAAGTTGTTATATTCCAGATGTAAATGTGGATAATTAAGATGTCAGTTACAAATAAATCTGATTTATTTAGAAATTGATAAATGAGCATATTTCACATAATTTTATTGTACTGTCTTTACTCTAATTTTTATACATTAGGGGCCACCTTAACTTGACAACACTAGTGACTTAATTGTATGTATCTAGAATTTAAAAACAGTATCTATTTTTTAATGTCATAAATGTTTGACTTCATCGTTCCATGCTATAACTAACCTGCCATTTGGCAGTAGTTCTTACATTGCAGTTCACTGGTGGAAATCTTTGTTTGCAACTATTTGCCTTGTATTTTTGTTTTGTTTTGTTTCAATCATTATATATCCTAAGTGCAACCTGTAGCTTTGCTTTTTAGTTGGAGATAGAAGAGAGTTACAGTTGAGTTTCTCTTCACATATTATGCATCTGTTAGACTCATTTTAAGATCCAGAAATGAGCTTGTGTCAAGTGAGTGAGCGTGAGCTTCTGCTCACAGAGTTGTCTTGCAATACTGGAGTTCAAGCTCCCGCCTAGAGTAGTATGTGGTAGACAGAGCTAAAGAAGCCGGCAAGACTTGGCATCATGAAGGGTCTGCTTCTAAATGGTGACTTCTTAGGGGTTGCTTTCTTTAGATTTTTTGTTCTGCCTTTTGTTTTAAAGCCTCAAAGAGTGTTTCTACAAGGTTTGTGAGAGAAACAGTAGTCCCCCTAACTTGATATCTACAATTTTCTCATGCCCTGGGACAAGTGCTTTTGATTTCTTTTAGTTGCTTATGTGATACTTACTGTAATGGCCGCAGTAATGTGTTTGATGTTCAGTTTAAGGCACTGTCTGTCGATTTCTTACCCAGAAGGTGACACTAGAGCTCTGCCACCCTGTGTGCTACCCTCCCTCTTCCTTCATTTCCAACCCCACGCAATCACCCCCTTTATCTTCCTGTCCCCTCATTAAAGTCCGTTACAAGCATAGCTAAAAGTGGAATTTCAGGGTCTCTTTATCGTAAGCTTTATTCCACTGAGCTTTTATCCCAAGTGAGAGATTATCACCACACCCACTAAAATTACTAATGTGAAAATCCCAAGTATTGGCTGGGATGTGAATCAATGGCAACTTCTATACACAAGTGGTGAAATAGCCAACCAGTGCCTATTGTTTTCAGTCTTTTTCACTTTAGTCATTGTAATGTCATTTTTGCCTTTGTTTGGCATATACATTTATTTTATTTTTATTTTTGAAATTTTCTCTATATTACTGGTTTACAACAATTTTATCATTTTATCATTAAGTATCTTGGTGTACTTTATGACTTTTGTGGTTGGGGTTCACTGAAGTTGGATCTGTGGGTTTATAAGTTTCATTAGTTTTGGGAAACTTTAGACCATCATTTATTTTTTCAAGTATTCTCTGTGTCCTTCCCTGCTGCCTCTCTCTATAGTTGTCAGGTGCCGCTGAGTCCGTACTAACTGCCCGGTCCTGTGCCGTCCTCAGTACTGGCCTCCTTGAGCCTCCTTGGCACAGCCACTGTGTCATTCCAACTCACTGAAGTTCTTCCTCTTTCCTACTGATTTTCTACTTCGTCAAGCATGATGTCCTTCTCCAGGAAATGGCCTCCTGATACCATGGCCAAAGCATAAGAGATGAAGTCTCTCCATCCTCCCTTTGAAAGAAAAGTCAGACTCTTCTTGTTCCAACAAATGAGTTTGTTTTTCTGATATTTTTGGATGCCTCTCCACTTCTACTACCGTCCTTTCGTGCTCACGAGCTTTCTGTCCTTTCTAATCAGCCACTGATTTCAGCCATTGTATCTCTCATCTCAGACATTATAGTTTGTATCTATACAATTTTGATTTGGGCCTTAAAAAACAAAACAAAAAAAACCTTCCATGTCTTTACTTAACTTTTTGAATCTCTATAGTAACAATTATCTTAACCATTTTATTTTATTTTTTAAATTTAATTTAAAAACTTTTTAGTGTGAATTTGGTAAAGGTTTACAGAGCAGATTGGGTTTCCATTCAGCAATTCATACACGTTTTGTTTCATGTCATTGATTGCAGTATAATAACTATTTTAAAGTCCTTGTGTAATAATTCTGGTATTTCTATCAATTCTGAATTGGTTTTGATTGATTCATAGCTCTCCCTCATTATGGCCTATATTTTCCTGCCTCTGCCTACCTTATCATCTTTGATTACATGATTGTTGTTGTTCATATTAAGTGCCTTCAAGTTGGTTCTGACCCATGGCAACCCTGTATAGGCTTTCCGAGGATCAGTTGGTGAGCTTGAACTGCCAAAGCTGAGATTCAAACTGACATTACAGTCCAGCGCATTAACCCGTAGTGCCACACCAGGAATCCTGATTAGATGAAAGACATTTGAATTTTACCTAAGTGGATGATAGCCATTTTTGTGTTCTTATAAATCTTCTTGAGCTTTGTTGTGAGTATTTTGCCCAGTGTCCCATAATTGAAAGAGATCCATATTTGTGCCCATTCCAAAGAGAGGTGACCCAACGGATTGTGGAAATCATCAGACAACATCTGTGATATCCCTTATGAGTAAAGTTTTAATTAAGGTAATATAGAAATGGCTGCAACCATACGTTGACAGAAAGTTTCCAGAGGTTCAAGCCAGATTCAGAAGAGGATGTGGAATGAGGGACATCATTGCTGATGTCACATGGATCTTGGCTGAAAGTAGAGAATGCCAGAAAGATGTTTACCT
>NW_006408539.1:9466111-9467214 GCF_000296735.1 Chrysochloris asiatica
GCTTTCTACTCCCGTAAAGATTTACACCCTCGGAAACCCTGTACAGGGTCGCTATGGGTCGGAACCGACTCGACAGCACTTAACAACAACAACAACAAACACAGTAACAGTAGCTCCTGTCACTCTATCTCGGTCAAGTAGAAGTACTTCTCCCTTGACTTTTAAAGTGTTCTAAATATAACCTTACTTTATAAAGTAAACATTCTTTATGCTGCACAGCTGTAATATTTTTCCATCATTATTTCAAGAACAAATGGAAATAGACTTACATGGAAAAATTACTTGTCTAAAGTACAGTTAGTAATAGTGACATGATTAAAACACAAGCAGCCTCCTGAGAGCTGTGTTCTGTAGTTGCAGGGAACACCATGGTCAATTGGCATGACATAGTCCACAACGACAACATTCTACGTGCAACTTTACTGAGTAGGGTCTGGGAACTTAAAAGCTCATGAGTGGCCATCTAAGGTACAGGTATTGGTCTCTTCATGTGTGACACAAAGAAGAGTGATGAAAATAGAAGATGTTTGAAGTCACTTAGTCTGGTGGACTCATGAAACACATGATCATCAGTCTCCATGACCCTGACGCCAGAACTAGATGGTTCCTGGCAACCACTACCAACTACTCTGAAAGGGCTCACATTAAAAAGCCCTGGATAGAGTGGGTGGAAATGCGTAACAAAATATAAAATTAAAAAAACAAAAAACAAAAAACAGGCTGACTAGTCAGCAAGAAACTGGAGGAACCCAAGACTATGGTCCTCGGCCAAACTTTAGGTCTGGAACTGAACATACCTTTGTGGTTCAATTTTCAACCAAGCAGTAGATGGTATATAGGGGGGACAACACTAGTAAGAAATGACCACCATGGAATGGTTAACCATTCAAGATTAAAGTGCCACATTTCCTTAAGGAAAGTGGAATGAAAATAAGTACCACAGGGAGGAAGTCGGATAGCTGTTGTTGTGTGTAGGCGATTCCAGTCATTGAAATGAGACAAAGTTGAATGTCAAACTGATGATATGCTTTATAAACCTTCACTCAATTCACAATATAAAGTTTCACAAAAACAAAACAACTCAGAACTAGCACATTTTAACC
>NW_006408539.1:9468031-9483455 GCF_000296735.1 Chrysochloris asiatica
TATATACATATATGGTGGTAGTTGTGTGGTGCCAAGTCTGTTCCAGTTCATAGCGACCCTCTATATAGAGTTTCCAAGGCTGTAAATTTTTACAGGAGCAGAAAACCTCATCTTTCTCCTATGGAGCAACTGGTAGATTCGAACTGCTGACTTGAGGTTAGTAGCCCAACTCGTAATCCACTACGCTACCAGGTGTCCTTACATAGATGTGTATTTGTAAATGTGTATATATGCATTTGCTTAAGGCAGTAAGACTCAGGAATTGCCCATTTGTATAGTATAGATGCTTGTGTTTTAATAATGTATATATATGAAGGTCTGCAGTGTCTGCTGAGAGACAGTGAGGTAGTAAAACACTTTAGAATAATGTTAGGAAACCAGTTTTCTGTTTAAATATTGAAATGAATATATGGAGCAATGATTTCTTCTGCACATAATTGCTAAGCACTTTTTGTCTCTAAGCAGCTCTGAAGGTCTAGAAGGATTAGTCTGATGTATGCTTTCTAGAGTATTTTATGCATGTCTAATAGAGGCTTCATAAGATAAGCATTAGATTGAGAACCACACATTCGGCAATTTGAGCCCACGAGTTGCTTCCCGGGAGAAGATGAGGCTTTCTGGTTCCACAAAGATTTAAAGCCTCGGAAATCCTATGCAGGGATGCTATGAGTCAGAACCAAGTTAAAGGCACTTAACAAGACCAGTAAAAAGTATGGAAAACTAGAGCAACTAGGTTTAAACCGCTGACCTTGCGGTCCAGTGTGCTTATCCTACAGCACCGTCCAGGGCTCCTGCTATACTACAGTTGTTGTTAAGTTCTGTTGAGTCTATTTCGACTCATAGTGACTCTGTATAGGGTTTCCGAGGAGTGACTGGTGAGTTTGAACCACCCACCTTGTGGTTCCAAGTGAACCACAGTTTGCCTAGTGCTTATCCTACAGTGGTACAGTCCTACAGTGGTGGTGGTGGTGGTGGTGGTGGTTATACGCCAGGGAGTTAGTTCTGAGCCATAGCGACCCTGTGTCGAGTTTCCGAGGCTGTAAATCTTTACAGGAGCAGAAAGCCTCATCTCTTTCCCATGGAATTTACTGGTAGTTTCACACTGATGACCTGGAGATTAGCAGCCCGACTCATAACCACCACTCTACCAGAGCTCCTTGAGTACGTGAACATAAATAACCAGTTTAGGGTAGGAAGTAGTCAAAGAGGCAGACAGAGTTCTGATTTCTCTGTGTTCAGCGGCTAGAGCGCTATATGAGTACTTTTGTAAAGTGCTGTTGAGCCCATTTCAGCTGAATAGCAGCTCCGTGTGATAGAGTAGCACCGCTGCACTCCATCTGGTTTTCTAGGCTGTAGTCTTTCAGGGAGCAGATTGGCTGGTCTTTTCTCCCATGAATCTTCAGGGTGTGTTTGGAATCACTGGGCGGGTTCAAATCGCCGAGCTTTTGGTTAGCAGGTGAGTGTGGCAACATCAGGAGTTTCCTGAGCATTATGTATATTCATCTTTGTGGTCTAACTGCTTTTCCTTTCCTAACATAGTTTTCTTTTAAGAACTTTTCTCTTTCCTTATGTTCTCTTCTGACTCCCAGTGCAGCGCAAACTGACTTACAGTCCAGCCTTCAAGTCAGACCACAAACATGAATACACTCTTTTCCAATAAGCTGTCACTTGTATGTTGGTGAATACTTGTTCAGCGGCAAAGTAATCTATATGGAGCAAAGACTTGAGCTGGAGATTGGCCCTTTTAGACATTTGAATGTTCAGCTTATGTAATCTCCTATAAACAATATCAGAGCATTTTATTGGAAAATAATTACACTCTTAAGAGCTTTATCTTATTTCATGGTAAATTCATTAATTCAATATTTGTCAGTAGTTAACATTTACTGACAACCATGAATTTTTTTGATATGGATGTTTACTTATTAGATATGCAGCTTTACAGTTTATGAAACATTTCACTTGAGAAAGGGATCAAAAATGTCAGACCAATTTTTGTTCATGATAATATAGGCTAAATCTGCTTTTAGGAGCTCTGGTAGCGTAGTTACGAGCTGAGCTGCTTACTGCAAGGTTAGCTGTTCCAGTCTACCAGTTCCTCCACTGGAGAAGACACATTCTGCTCCTGTAAAGAGTTACAGCTTCGGAAACCCTATACAGGGTTGCTATGAATCGGAACCAACTCTACAACACAAAACCACCACCACCAAATCGGCTTTAGGCTTTTGTATGTTCTGACATATTGTATTTCTCTTGATTTGCTCAGTCATTTCATGGCACAATTCTTTGATCTTTGTCTCTAGTGCTTATCTTAATTGTAACCACTTTTTAAAATGGTTATTTAGTTGTATCTTAGTGTTGAGTGTATAGTCACATCTGAGCAATTTAAAGATTTGAGTTACATTACACTGTAATTTTGCTTTTCTGATATGGGTTCAATATTGGTTATCTAAACTCAGAAGTTTAAGGCAGTCTTTGTTAATTTGTCTAGCAAGATATTAACAAAATTATCTGAGAGTTTTCACACTGCTATTTTCTAAAATCTGTAACAACAAACACATTTTAACTTGGAGTCCTTGGAGTCCCAGTGTCAGGTCTGTTGATATCTTTGAAACCCTTCAAACTTGCTTTGTTTGAACATATGTGCCACCTGTAGCCCCCTTTTTCTTTTTCTAAAGTTTGCATATAACTTGGATCAGTTTTGGAAGCTCAGAGGGTGGGTGTATTTTTCTGTTTTGTTTACTGATTTATTACAAGTTGCTTGGAGCAATGCCTAATAGATAGCTATGCTTTACAAATAAGACTGCGATAGAATTTCTTACTAGTAACCTTGAACTTGACACTGAAGCTGTTCCTTAAAAACACTGAGGGAAAGTGATCTGTCCATTGCAGTGGTCTTCAGGCAAGGTATCAATTAGATAAACAGGCACTGTCCAAAGGTTCTAAGTTTCTACTAAAAGTGATGAAGAATTTGGAAACACAGATTGATGATGGTTGCACAGCCTGATGAATGTTAGTAACGCCATTGAATTGTACGTCAGTTACAATGAAAAGTGCAAATTGGCATATGGGAAAATCACTGAGAGACTTAGGAGGAGTTGTTGTTAACTGCTTTCGAGTAGATTTTGACACATAGCAACCCTATATAGGGTTTCCAAGGAACAGCTGGTAGGTTTGAACCACCAAATTTGTGGTTAGCAAAGCAATACTTACCCTAGAGAGCTAATTACATACATGGAAAACTGCACATTTAAAAAAAGATGATTTTTAAATTTAGAAAAAAAAAAATCAGGTTGGTCAAGTGATCTTAGTGGACTGCTTGGATCAACACTGACAGAATTTAGAATTTATACAGAGATAATGGAGTCCTGGTTTGACGCTGTGGGTTAATGCGCCAGACTGCAAAGCTGTTTGAACTGTAAGGTTGGCGGTTCAAGCTCACCAGCTGCACCTCGGAAGCCTACACAGGGTCACCATGGGTCGGGATCGACTCAACAGCACTTAACAACAACAGTGTAAACATTTAGTATTGATATTAAAAAGTATGGTATCACTGTTTTAGAAAGTTAGGGGGAAGGGAAAGGATAATGGTTAGGAGATGGTGGTTGGTTAAACTTAAGTCTTCATCGTCTACAACATTGGTAGAAGTCAGTAGCTAATGCCTAAATTTGCTTAATCATAGTAGCGTATTATTTAATAATATGGTAGTAAATGCTAGAAAAAAATAGCTAAAAAATTGGAATTATACTTTGCTGTAGCTTTTATAATTTCTGTTGCTGATTTTTCTTATCTTTGGACAATTATAAAAACTAGAGTAGAGGGTGATTTCAATATTCTCAACGATTTAGAAAGGACTTCCTGTTTTGGCAGTTAGAACTGTGTGACCTGAAGGAAATATTTTTGATGGTAATGTAAAGGTTTTAAAGTATAGTAAAATCTTATTTCTTCTGTAATATTTTAGTGCCCACAAAATTTATTAAAGGACAAGTATAAATGGCTTTTTCCTAATGAAATAGCATGTAAACATGATTTGAAAAATGTAATACCCATTATCTGTGAGGTTTTTTTTTTTTTTTTAATTCCTCTTTAGAAATAGAGTTTTTTTATGGTCAACATTATTCTGTTAGGCTCTATTATGCCTCCATTCTGTTTTCTTGTAGGATGGTACCTATATGCAAAATGTTTGTGGTTTAATCCCACTGCAAGGTACCTAGGATGGTTACCATTTCAAATTTTTTTTTTTTCATTTATAGTGAATTTCCTCACCCTCTTTTTCTAGTGCCCTTTAAGAATTAAAGATAAAATTAGATACAATAAACATGATCTTTCCAGGGATAAAGTAACTTCTCTTTCTCTCTTTTTTCTTAAGTAAAATTGTAGAGAAGTCCCAAGTGTTGGAAACCAGCAGAGGTACTTTCTCAACACTTTTGGTTGCATAGAAACTAAAACGTGAAAATTTATTCCTATCAACTTTTGTGTGGGCAGGGGAATACGCATATATTATAGACCTGTAAGGAGCTCTGGTAGCGTAGTGGTTACTAGTTGGGCTGCGAACCTCAGGGTCAGCAGTTCAAAGCTACCAGCTGCTCTACGGGAGCAAGAAGAGGCTTTCTGCTCCCGTAAAGATTTGCAGCCTTGGAAACCCTGTACAGGGTCGCTGTGAGTTGGAACTAACTCCATGGCACACTACCTCCATCACAATGTGTTAGCAAATTAAAATTAACTTATTTAATTGTTGTTGTTGTTAAGTGCCATCGAGTGGATTCTGACTCATAGGGCATAGCGACCCTGTACAGGGATTTCAAGGAGCAGCTGGTGATTTTGAACTGCCGGCCTTTTGGTTAGCAGTCCAGTGCTGATCGTACAGCACCACTGCAGTAGTCACGCTTTTATTCTTTAATAGGATGTAAGAATATTTGATATTTCTTCGCAAGGTGACTTTACAATGGAGTTTTTAGGTTCCTTGACCCATGAACTATGCCATGTGTGAGTACAACATTATGAAACACTTGTGGTTTTATAAAGAACAAAAACAAGTCTTTGTAATGAAACAAGTTACAATTCCTCCAGTGAAACTTTCATGTTTGTAAGATGTGCTTCTTAGTGTGGGTGGAGCTGGATTTTCTCTCAGTCCTACTGTTGGCCTCACACGTGCCTGATTGACATTATGATGCATTCGTGTGGAAATTATGAAAAAGTTGTTTTCATGCAGCTGTCCTGGAGCTACAAAAGCACTTCACTGCATGAAAACCCAAGAAATCACTCAACAGACAATGCTTAATCTGTTCAGGAGCCCAAACCTATTGCTGCTCAATGACAGAAGAAAGGAGAGGGATTAATTTGGAGATGCCTGTGCATGACATATGGTGCTTTCTCCATAGGAAGGAAGTGTCAAATGGTGACCTCTAAGTCTTAACATTGACCTCCCGTTGTAGAACGTGTGTGCCATACGGTCCTTCTGCCTTTTCATATGATCATTTAAACTGAAACATTTTCTTGGTAACATAACTTTTTTTTTTTTTGGCTTGGTACATTTTTACTATAAGAGTGATAAAATTCACAATAATTATTTTTAGAGTGTAAAGTATTTGTAGCATAGTTGTTTTTTTTTTTTAATTCTAAAGACTAAAGCTATGTGAGGATATTTCTAATAAGAGTAAGCAAACTATATATTTCTTTTATGAATTAGTATATTTTAAGTTTAATTTTTGTAAAGTGAATGTGGAAAATGGAAATCATCTCAGCAGACATTTGACATTAATTTACACATAATGTTAGAAAGTAAGTAAGTAGAAGCAATGGCCATGTGAAGACCAACATCGTTTTTCATTATGTGATACATCTTTTAAATTGAATTACATTTTTGCTAATTCTTAATGTGTTTATCTTCATGTTTTTTCGAACCTCTTTAGTTGTCTTAGAGTTATGTTTTGCATCAGCTGCCACATTATTGTGATAATATTAAATAAATTTTGGCTGTAAGAGAAATCTGAGTACTATCTTAATTGATATTCAAAAAAATACACCATTTCCCTGCTGTATTCCATAATGGTTATGTCCTTCTGATTTAAAAAAAAAAAAAAACATCATTTTTCCATTCCCTGTTGAGTTTTTGCCAGTTTTGGTTTTCATTCTTCACTAATACTGAGCTTTTTTTCAGAAACTGCTGTACCTCAATTCTCTCCTCTTTATTTCTTCTCTTTTCCTCTGCAAGTTGCTGCTCCTGTCGTTTCCGCTCGGTCTGACGCAGATCCCTCTGGCTCTGACCCCGCTTCCGCTGCTTTACATTCCTGTTTCTTAGTAAATGAAGGTATTCTTTCTCAACTTTCTAACAGCTTTCTTTCAATCTGTGCTTTATTCTGATATGACAGATTCTTTTGATCTAATTTATACATCCATCTGCTTTGTTACGTATGATACCCAAAAGTTCTCCTTTTATTAACCTGATTTGCTCATGTCAGTGGGGAAGACCGGTTATCAAATGTAGTGTTATTTCTGGCTCATAGAAACCATGTATCCTCGCCTATAGAATACTGTTCAAGTGTAGCACTGCTAATGACTGACAGGAAGGAGTTCTTACCAGGTGGATCTTTTTTTTTTAATGTTTTATTGTGAATTTTGTGATAGTTTACATGGGAGGACATTAGCTTTACATTCATCCTATCGTATATCATTTCATTGCCATGGTTACAATTCCCTGCATGCATCATCAACCAAACAAAGGGTATACACTACAAGCCTGCCCCCTGGTTGTCAGCACACAGCCCCTCTCCCTCTCTGTGTCTAGAGTTCCAAGTCGCTTCATCTCTCCATGTCATCGTCTCTGCCTCCATCTCTGGCATCACTATTTATCTGGATAGGGTACCATACTACGCTCTTCTCCCTTGATGGTCCCAGGGACCTCCGCTCCTGGCCTGCAAAGTCAACCACTCCCCTCCTTTTGCTACAAAACGTCTACCTTTACATTTCCAACCCTCACAGTCAGTCCTGATAGCAATTATTCACTATTGTGCCACATGAGTGCTATCCCCATCTCCTTTCATCAGTCCCACCCAGACAGATTGGATACTACTCAGTGGAGATTCCAACAGGTGGATCTTTACCATGTGATCTCAGGTGTCAGACTTGATGTGTATCATTACTCTGTGACTCACACTCTGCTCTCTACACAATTCTGTGTCCTACTTACAGAGGACTATTGAGAGGCCTCTATCTATAATCTCATGTTAAAAGTCTGCAGATTGATGGTTGGCACCAGTGATTGCATGTTGTTGTTGTTGTTGTTGTTAAGTGCCGTTGAGTCAGTTCCAACTTACAGCAGCCCTGTATAGGGTTTCTGAGGAGCGTCTGATGAACTTGAACTGCCAGCCTTGTGGTTCAAACTGACCTTGCAGTCCAGTGCTTGTCCTACAGCACCACAGCAGGACTCCCAGTGATTGTATACCCATACCAAGAGGAAGTCACCTATTTATTTTCCTTACTATTTCTGTTTCTGGCTGGGGCAAAAATTCTGTCATTTCAATTTTTACAATGTGGGTAGGCTATTTTATCTATCATGTTATCCTTGTGAAATTACATGAGTGGAAGGCAAAATTACTGTTTTTGGAGGTCTGAGAATGTGCCTGGGGTCTAAGAACTCCTGCTCCCTAAAAGCCATTTCCGATTATTTTTACTGCCTTGATGCTGAATGGATCTTGCGAACTTTGAGTCATATCCAGTATCTGCCTTCATGAGGTATCAGTCTCCACTAATTTGTATCAGTTAAAAAGGAGAAAAGTTATAAAGTCTCAAATAATCTGGATTGACTTTGACCCTTCACTGAAAGGTAATATTACAAGTCCACTCGAATAGAAGAGACATTGCAGTACCCGGGAAATTCAGAGCTGAGTTTGTAAATACCGCTCCTTTGGAAGGAACGCAGGGGAGCTTAAAGGCAGTCCTTCATTTTTCTGTGGTTTCTCCAACACAGACCTGAACTAAAGTTTGTACAATGAGATTGGACTTTAAAAAAAAAAGCGTTAGCATCATTATTTGTTAAGCCATTGCAAAATATAGTCATTTGCAAATTCAAAATAAGCCATTAGACTTTGGGCCTTGATGAGAATCATCATTATATTATAATCTTGCTCATAAGTATGTTTCATACTTTGATGAGACATAAAAATATTTTATAAAATTACTAAATTCACAGATAGTAAGTGAGCGTATATATAAAGAGTTCTCTTTAAGATAAATGATTATTTTAGAGTACGTGCTCATCACCTCATTTAATGTGATTTTTTATTTTTAATTGATGAAAATGTCCTCACTGAAAGGCTGTGTCTTTGGATAAATGGTCTGTCTGTTCATCTGTCTGTCTGTCTGTTCTTTTTAAAAATCCCATGGCTAATTTTGAGTTTTATGGTAGGGATTTTTTGTTTTTGTTTTACAAGACTCTGGTTTATATTATTTCAAAATGTTGATTTATTACAATTATGAAGTCACAGACAACTCACTTTGCTGTTGTAACTGTGGCTGTGCTGAAATACCTGACTCAGTGTCTGAGAAAAGGGATCAGTAGGGCCCTTTAACAGAGAAGGCTGATGTCTCTTTCCACTGAAAGAATGGGAGCACATGGTGGCCAATGTCCTACATGGCACGAACCTAACTTTGGATGTCTGTGTGAATCCTCGATCAACTGCGGAGTGGCATCAAGTCTATAGCTCTTGTGTGTTCATATCTTACATGTTTATTTATTTTTAAATAATAATTTATTGAGATTTTGGTGAAAATTTGTACAGCAAGGTAGGTTCCCATTTGACAGTTTCCACACAACTTGTTCATTGACATCAGTTACATACAAGGTGTCAACGTTTGCTTCGTGTTTTGTTTGTTCCTGCCCCCTTCTCTTCTCCTCATTACTTTTGAGTAGTTGTTGACCTTTTGCTCTTAATACAGATGGTCTGTAAATAAGGCACCAATCTTATGATTGTTGTTGTTAAGTGCCTTCGAGTCAGTTGCGGCTCATAGCGACCCTGTGTAGAGTTTCCCAAGTGCGACTGGTGAATTTGACCCGCCGACCTTGCAGTCCAGTGCATTATCCCACAGTGCCACTACAGAACTCCTTATTTTGTGAGCCACTCTGCTAGTTCGCTGAAAGGTCATCTCAGAGGATAGGTTTGACTAGGTTTGAAGAGTGCTATTAGGTCAGCAGTTCGAAACTACCAGTTGTTCCGGGGGAGAAAGATGAGGCTTTCTGTTCCCTTAAAGATTTACAGCCTCGGAAACCCTGTGCAGGGTCTCTATGAGTCAGAACCAACTCCATGGCACAAAACTACCACCACCATTAGGGTTTAGGGTTTAGGGTTTAGGGAGTCCTCTGTTCTCTATTGTTTCTCTCCTATTCCATCCGGGACCAACTATTGTGACCACACCACGGTCTCTGGTGGTAGTCGGCACCATTGGTTCTTATCCCAGGGTAGATGACGTTGCGGCTCACGTAGACTTGTTTCTTCTCAACACTTCTGTTAGCTTTCTTACAGTTTTGCTCCTGGTGAGTAGAGTCCTGTAGTTGTGTCTTAGATGGCCTTTTGCAAGCTTTTAAGACCCCAGCTGGTACCACTTCACTAGGATGCAGATCTTGCTTTTTGTGAATAGTGTTATGACAACTGACTGAGTTGTCCAATGGGACTATGGTCCTAAGCCTTCAAACCCAGCAAACCAGTATAGGAAGGTGTTTGTTTACATCTGAGAAATATCTGTGTTTATGTCTTCAGTGAGTCTATGTGCTTGCATCCATAAATTTTATTTCCTTGTACCAAGGCCTAGTGTGGCACTGTGGGCTAATGCGTCAGATTGCAAAGTTGTTTGAACTGCAAGGTTAGTAGTTCAAGCTCACCAGCTGATCTTTGGAAACCCTACACAGGGTCGCTATGGGTCGGAATCGACTTGACGGCACTTAACAACAACAACATAGGTACTCAC
Source organism: Chrysochloris asiatica (assembly GCF_000296735.1). Lineage (NCBI taxonomy): Eukaryota > Metazoa > Chordata > Mammalia > Afrosoricida > Chrysochloridae > Chrysochloris > Chrysochloris asiatica. Next base: position 9,477,995 of record NW_006408539.1, read on the forward strand.
ATCTCTTCTCACCTTGTGTACATGCCTGTACCTACCCTTCTACCAATTTGCTTATACCCATCTATAGGTACTCAAACACTTGTTCTTACGTGGTGCTATGCTTGCTACATCCACAGTTGGTGCCACTGTCCCCTCACTCACAATAATAGTATAATACTGTATAAAGCATAGTTTCCTCACCCTCACCACTAGTCTCTGTTTATTTCTGTGTCTTCCCTTTCTTAATAAATGTTTCTTTTGTAAGAAGGGTTCTCCAGAAATGTGTTTTGTGATATATTTTATGTGGAAATGAATATTTGCTCTAAGAGATGTTTTTATAGGTATCAGCTGCATGATTTGGAATGAATAAGTTTAGCATATTTTATAAATTATTTTATAAATGTATATTTAGTATATTCCATAAAATACATTTAGTATAGACAGTTTATTACTATGTCTAATAATAAGTTGAAATCATTTCTAGCACAATTTAGTGTGTCTGTCTCTCCCCTCCTCCCACTTTGGTTTGCATACATAGTGAAGACCCTTTGAATTAGGAATCCAAAATGTTAAAGTAATATGAGATTGATGACTTTTTTTAACAGGATGGAGTCAGTTGGCTGCGATGCATTGTGTTATGCTGCCAGACCTTCTGGGATTGGAGAAATTTAGACCTCCACTTCTCGAGATGCTGGCTCGGAGATGGCAGGATCGATGCTTAGAGGTAATGGCGAGAGGATACGGATAGAGAGCAAAAATATTAAAATGTAGACGATTAAATGAAGTTTATTTAAAAAGAATAACATTTAAATCTATTAAAATGTTAAAATGAAATTTAAGGTAAATTTTAAACAAATATGGTTCATTTTATCTCAATTATGTTACCTGTTTATTGTATAATAGAAAACAGAGATTGAAGATTTTCATGGATTTCTTTTTTAGGTTACATTCTAGACAGTAGTATTTCAGCATGCACTTACATTGTTATTTTGATCCAGGGGCTATTTGACAAAACTAATTTCATTCACTTTCCTGGAATTGTTTCTTAAGTACTTATTTCTGTACTTATACGGTACACACATTTGCACACATATGTAGTCATATACACCTACACCCACTTCTTTGCAATCACACATTCAGGTATAGTCACATTAGTCAAATTCAAAGTGAATATAGCAAGCACTGTATTTATTGTAAGAGATCTGGGGTTAAATATTGGTTCCACCACTTGCTAACTTTGTTGCCCTTAGCAATCTACGTAGCCCATGGGAGGCTCATTTGTGAAGAAGAGTAGTAATATATTCCTCATGGGATTGCTTTCAGGATCTAAGTAAGCTATACAAATAAAGCAATAAATCAGGGTCTAACACGTGGTAGGAACTCAGACAATGGTAGCTGTTATTTTGTGTTAAAGCATTTATGCAATATTAGATATTACTGGGAATGTAATATCACCAGAGACTTGGAAGTATCTTTGTCTTTTTCCTCTTATAGCCCTTGACCTATATATAGTGTTACATTTTTACATTTCTCAAATATGAATATCACTATGTATTATTTATAGTTAGTACATGATAAAAATAACATATTTAGCACTGCAGGATAATGCAGTGGACCTCAAGATCATTTTGAATCACAAGGTCAGAGGTTCAAAGTTACCAGCTGCTCCTCGGAAACCCTATACAGGATAGCTGTCAGTCAAAACTGACTCGACGGCACTTAACAACAATGACAGTCTCTGTCATACCAATTCCAAGTAAGGTTGTAGTATACTCAAACCTTTCATCGTTTTAGATTAGTTAAAATTTGATACACTCCAAAAATCAGTTGTACTCAGTTTTTTACTCAAACTCTTATTCAGCTTCTGAATAAGTTAGTTAATAAATTGATTGTTATGTCACATGATAACTGTCTTATTTGATCTCATGCCTATGACAATTTTGCAAAAATAAAAATTAAGATCAACATGCAAAATATATATCATGTGTCACATTGAATGAAAAATTGAGATGATATAATTTGCCATGGGTGTACCCTCTTTTCTTACATTTGGATCCTTGGCCATCTTAGGTCAGAGAAGCTGCTCAGGCCCTACTTCTCGCAGAACTGAGGAGAATTGAGCAGGCCGGACGGAAGGAAACCATCGATGCTTGGGCTCCTTATTTACCTCAGTACATGGACCATGTCATATCACGTAAGAGTTTGTATACTTTCCCACAAAGCATTGTATGCACACGTTGAAAAAGAACCAGACGTCACAAATAAGCATGCTACCATGTATCAACAAACATGAGGAAAGGTTAGGGTTAGAGTTAGGATGACAGAGTTCAGTTCGAACAACTCATTTGCAAATCAGTTCTGATATAAGTCAAATACTTTATTTGCTTCTTTTCTGATTATTATCACCTTTCATTATCCGTATCTTTATAAATGTGATCTTTGTCTTTTGGGGTTGAAAACATTATTCATGTAACTGTAAAGATATGATGACATCAGCAGATTGCTCCTTACAGCTTTGCATGTTGTCCATGCCATGAAAGATAAGATGCTCAAGAACCCATAAGACAGATGGTTGTAAGTGTGGTTTGTCATATTAGAATACTCCAAAGTCGGGGCTGCCAGTAGTTTACCTTGTCATGAAACCGGGACTCCTCCAATTCTTGGGGTTCATTTTCTGAATCCCTACAGCATGGAGTTTGATAAGGAAGCAAAAGTTATGCAGTATCAAAATGCTCACTAACAGGCTTATAAAGTGAATCCCCAGATCTCCTACCCTGTTGAACACTAGTGTGCCTGTGCTCATTGAATTATTCTCTTAATGGGTGCTAACTGGTTAGATACTGATCTGATGATGTTGTTGTCAGGAGCCGCCGAGTTCACTCTGACTCATGGCATCCCTAGGTACAAGGGAACGAAACACTACCCCATCTTGGACCATATTTGAGTACGTTGTTGCAGCCACTGTGTCCGTCCATCTCCTTGGAGGTCTTCTTCTTTCTTGCTGACCTCTGACTTTACCAAGCATGATGTCCTTTTCCAGGGTCTAGTCCCTCCTGATAACTTGTCCAACACACTTACCATCCTCGCTTCCAGGGAGCACTCTGACTGTATGTCCTCAAGACAGCTTTGTTCTTCTGTCCATATTCAGTATTCTTCACAACACCATAATTACAATGCATCAGTTTCTTCTATGGTCTTCCAAATTCAGTGTCCAACTTTCACTTGCAAATGAGACGACTGAACATAACCAAGGGTTGGGTCAGGTGCACCTTAATCCTCTAAGTGGCATCTTTGGTCTTTAACACTTTAGAGAGGTCTTTTGCAGCAGGTTTTCCCAGTGTAGAATGTTGTTTGATTTCTTGATTGCTGCTTCTGTGGCATAGATTGTGGGTCCAAATAAAATGAAATCTTTGACAACTTCAATTTTTTCTCTGTTTATCATGATGTTGCTTATTGGTCCTATTATGAAGTGTTTTGTTTTGTTTTTACATTGAGTTGCAATCCATATTGAAGGCTATAGTCTATGATCTTCATCAGCAAGTGCTTCAAGTCCTCTTCACTTTCAGCATCTGCATATTACAGATTAAAGAACCTTCCTAATGCCAATCCTAATGTCATGTTTTTCTTCATATAGTCCAGCTGCTTGGATTATTTGTTCAGCATATAGGTTGAGTGGGAATCCTGGTGTGGCGCTGTGGGTTAATGCACCGGACTGCAAAGTCGTTTTGAATAGCAAAGGACAATGGTTCAAACTCACCAGCTGCTCCTAGGTAACCCTATACAGGGTCGCTGTGGGTCAGAACCGACTCCACAGCACGTCACAACAACAACAGATTGACTAAGTATGGTGAAAGGCTACAACCCAGACACACACTTTTCCTGATTTTAAACCATTTCATGTCCCCCTAGCTCTATTTGAGCAACTGCCTCTTGGTCTGTGTACAGGTTCTGTATGAGCACAATTGAATGTTCTGGAATTCCCATTTTTTGCAATGTTACCCATAGTTTGTTAGGATCTACACAGTTGAATGTCTTCGCAGGTCAACATCTTTTCTGCTTTCAGAAAGCTCCATCTGATGTTGTTGTTGTTGTTGTTGTTAAGTGCCATCGAGTCGGATCCGACCCATAGCGACCCTGTACAGGGTTTCCGAGGGTGTAAATCTTTACGGGAGTAGAAAGCCTCATCTTTCTCCCGCGGAGCGGCTGGTAGTTTCGAACCGCTGACCTTAAGGTTCGCAGCCCGATTCGTAACCACTACGCTACCAGAGCTCCATCTGATGTTATACATGTGTAAATACGAGGATAAGTCCAAAAGTATTACCACTAGAGTTTTGGTTCATACATTAATGTATTTGTTCCAAGCAGAATGTGTTTAAGCATGTTTCTGTGATCCATGGGTGGCTGCAGACAATTTATTTGTCTTAGACTCGTTTGGGTACCTTCACACAAAAATGCTACAATCACAACTAGCTTCTGAGGGTATCAAAGCAGAGAGATCAGTTCAGAAGGCTATGATGACTGTTTGTGGGTTTTGAGATCTCAAGGGTCAATCTTGATAGGACTCCTTGAAGGACAAAGAATGATCTTGGGGGCTTATTATGAAAAGTTTAAAGAAAATTGGAAACTGTATTTCTGAGAAAAAGGTCAGGAAAGTTGAGTAAAGGAATTTTTCCCCCATCACAGTGTGCTTACTCCTTCTAAGGTAGTAAGGGCTGTCAGATGAGAATCTCACTGGGAAACCTTGCACCAGCATCCTCCAGCCAGATCTTTTTGTTTCCAAAGCTTAAAGACCATGGAAAAGGAACAGGATTTGAGTCCCCTGAGGGTGGCCAAACTGCCCTTTTGATGTGGTGTATATCGAAGAGCACAGAAGTCTTTGCGGGAGAGAGTTAGGAAGATGGCAACACCACCTTCAGAAGTATATAGACCTAATTAAAGAATATGACCGGAAACAATAGCTTCATATTGTGAAACTTTTGATGAGTAAAAGTGCCTATGATTTTGTAAAAATTGGTTTTGAATTTCCCCTCAGTAAGGCAGCTCCCTTTCAAGCAGAAGTTGTGAATTGCAAATTCTTGAAAAGAAAGTTATGGTAGAAGCAGACCAGTATACTTTTAGAAAAGAGAAAATTAGCAAGGGTTTTGACAGAGAGATCCTCCAAAAGAGATTATATTTTGAATAAATTGGGAAATGCCTTGGGGAAACTTTTTGATGGATTTGAACATTGTACTATAAAAATGGCTTTCTTTGTAATCGTACTGAAAACCAAATGTTCATTGAGGAAAAGTTTTATTTTGACATTTTTTTTTTTTTTCAGATAAAGCATACTTTCAGTTCATTTAGTTCATCCTTTATTCTTCTGAAAAATAATTCTTAAATATAATTTTGTCTAAATCTTCTTGATTGTGAGGTAAAAGTAATAAGGTATTAGCCATTTTGAATCTGACAATCATGAAGTTTGCTTTGCCGGGAATGAAAAATT
>NW_006408539.1:9484340-9567697 GCF_000296735.1 Chrysochloris asiatica
TGAAGACCAGAAAAGTTGTGGGAAGACATCAAGAATATCATACAGGAAGAAAGCAGAAGGTCATTAAGAAGACAAGAAAAAAGTAAGAGACCAAAGATCAAAATGGATGTCAGAAGAGACTCTGAAACTTGCTTTCCAACTTAGAAATGCTAAAGCAAATGAAATAACATGTAGAGGTAAAATGCTGAGCAGAACATTTCAAAGGGAAGCTTGAGAAGACCAAGTCAAATATTGTAATGAAATGTGAGAAGACCTGGAGTTAGAAAACCAAAAGGGAAGGACACACTCAGCATTTCTCAAGCAGAATGAACTGAAGAAATAATTCAAACCTCGACTTGCAATATTGAGGAGTGTTATGGGCAGTATATTGAATGTTGCAGAAAATATCAAAAGAAGAAAGACAGAATCTGCAGTCACTATACTAAAAAGAAATGATTAATGTTACCATTTCAAGAGGCAGCATATGATCAAGAGCTGAAGTCTAAGGTGCACTGAAAGCATTGGCAAAGATCAAGGCCCCGGGAATCGATGCAATACAAATGGAAACTTATGCAGTGTTCGAGGCACTCACTCGTGCTTTCAAGACATTTGCAACATAGCTCTCTGGCCAGCTGCATGTGCCCATTCCAAAGACAGCTGACCTCATGGGACACAGAAATCATCAGACAATATAATATCCCCAGCAAGTAATTCAAATTGTTGCAACACTACATTGACAGAGAACTTCCAGCGATTCAAGCCAGGCTCAGCAGAGGATGTACAGTGAAGGTTATCATTGCTGATGTCAGCTGGATCTTGGCTGAAAGCAGAGAATACCAGAAAGATGTTTACCTGTGCTTTCTTGATGACACAAAGGCTTTCAGTTGTGTGGATCATGACAAGCTATGGAGAATAAGCATTCTGGAACACTTAATTGTGCTCATGAGGAACCTATACATAGACCAAAGGCAGTTGTTTGAACAGAACAAGGGGACACTGAGTGGTTTTAAAATCAGTAAAGGTGTGTTTCAAGGTTGTGTTCTGTCACCATACTTATTTAATCTGTATGGTGAGCACGTAATCTGAGAAACTGAATTATATGGAGAAGAATGTGGCATCAGGATTGGAGGAAGACTCATTAACAATTTGTGATATGCAGGTGATACAACCTTGCTGCCTGAAAGCAAAGAGGATTTAAAATATTTACTGATGAAGATCAAAGACCATAGCCTTCAGTATGTATTATATATACCTCAATGCAAATAAAACAAAAATCCTTACCACTGAACCAGTAAATAACATCGTGATAAATGTGAAACACATTGAAGTTGTCAGAGTCTTCATTGTACTTGGATCCACTATCAACACTCATGGAAACAACAGCCAAGAAATCATATGTCATATTGCACTAGGCAGAGGTTCTGCACAAGACCTCTTTAAAGTGTTCAAGAGCAAAGATGTCAGTTTGAGGACTAACGTGTGCCTGCCCCAAGCCATAGTATTTTCAGTAGCCTCATATGCATGCATATGGACCGTGGATAAGGAAAACCAGAAAAATTGATGCATTTGAGTTATGGTGTTGGAGAAGAAAATTTTAAACACCTTGGACTACTAGAAGAATCAGGAGGGAACCAGTCACTGGAGAAGGATATCATTTTTGGTTAGGTGAAGGGTCAGAGAAAAAGAGGAAGACCCCCAACGAGATGGATTGGCCAAGTGGCAGCATCGATGGACTCAAGCATGGCAACAGTAGTGAGGTTGGCCCAGGATCTGGCATTGTTTCGTTCTGCTGTGCATAAGGTCGCTATGAGTCGGTACCAACTCGATGGCACCTAACATCAACAACTAGAAGAATAAACCAATCTGGGTTGGAAGAAGTACAGTTAGAATGCTCCTTAGAAGCCAGGATGGCCAGACTTTGTGTCTCATCCTTTGGATGTATTATCAGGAGGGCCAGTCCCTGGAGAAGAACATCATGCTTAGAAAAGTGGAGGGTCTGTGAAAAAGAGGATGATGCCCAATGAGATGGATTGGCATAGTGACAGAAGTAATAGTCTCAAGCTAATGATTGTGAGGCCGGCATAGGACTATCCAGTGTTTCATTCTGTTGTGCATAGGGTCACTATCAGTAAGAACCGACTCAACAGCACCTAATAACAATAGCAACAACAACAACAACAACAATTTAAAAGGTAAAATCTCAAACCTTCAGAAAGCTTTTACTGTGAAAATTTGCTCTGGGTGTTTGGTGAGTTTATCTTAAATGCCAATATCTGTTCTTCTTGCTAATGAGGTATTCATTATATATGTCAAAACAGACAGTATATGATACACATGAAGAAAAATGAAAAAAAAAAAAAATTCAGGAAGAGTTGTTGTTGTTAAGTGCTGACACACAGCAACCCTGTATGAGGTTTTTGAGTTGCAGTTGGTGGATTTCTACCCTCTACCGTGTGGGTAAGAGCATTCAGTGCTTATCCTACAACACCACACCAGTACCTCGAGACTCTTATAACTGGACCAACTCTACCAGATCTCTGTCAGCGGTGACTGAACCTGTCACTGTTGAGCCAACTTCAACTCATTGCGACTCCGTGTGTCACAGCAGAACTGTGCTGTGGGTTTTCAGAATTGGATTTTTGTACGTAGATCTCCAGACTGATTCCAGAATTCTTATGGGTGACTGTTTAATTCATCGCTGTACGAGTTTGCGTGCTTTACTTTTAATACTTCTGAGCCTCAGATTTGCCGCAGATAAAATGAAGATGATAATAGTATCCTGGTGTGGCAGGGTGAATTAATGCGCCAGACTGCAAAGCCCGTTTGAACTGCAAGGTCAGCGGTTCAAGCTCATCAGCTGCTCCTTGGAAACCCTATACAGGGTCGCTATGGGTCGGAATTAACTCGATGGCACTCAACAACAATAACACACATATGGAATGGACCATCTTTGTTATCCATGTAGACCAGTCCCTAACCTATACAAACATTACATTTGTGTTAAATACTTTTATAACCTACACAAATACTTATTTTACATGTAGTCGGAATATCACAAACTCCAATTTAAATTCTTTAATTTCACCATATATTGTTTAGATAGCAATATATATTGAGTGGCATGGTGGTTTAAATGCTCTGCTGGTCACCTAAAGGTCAGCAGATTGAATACAGCAGACATCTCGTAAGAGAACGATTTGGCAGTCTGCTGCCATAAAGATCTACATGTTTGGAGACCCCAGGGGTTAGTTTTGCTCCATCCTGTAGGTTGCTGTGAGTCACAATTGACTCATTGGCAGTGGATTTTTAAAGGTATACAGAGTGAGTATTGCTTACTAAAAGCGTTTTCTAATACATAACATATAACAGGAAATTAAGTTAGAAGACCAATGCTTAAAGACATATATAAGTTAGCACGAAGTTCTTATTTAAATACATGAAGATTTAAAAAGCAAATTTCCAGAAAAAAAATTTTTTTTTTAAATAGAAATGAAAAGCGTTCTGCCATTGAATATTAAATAATCTGGAATAGTGCGATTTTGAGAATGAGTTAGCTTCAAAGTATAGGCATAGTATAGACACTAATTTCTCTAAACCTGATAGAAATGCTTATGTTGTTAAGAGTTGGTAAGAGTATTGAGATTTGTTAGACTGTCCAGAGAGGATGCAGTTTTTTGTTTGTTTTTTTTTAATTAAAAAAGGTCATCCGTACCATTAATTAGTCACTTTCTCTGTGTTGTATTTTAGCCTGAGTTGCTGGTACTGTTTAGTGCTATCAAGTCGGTTCTGACTCACAGTGACCCCCAAAAGGGTTTCCAGGGAGCAGCTGGTGGGTTTGAACCACTGTTACCAGTCCAGTCTTATTTAACAGTGCCACATCAGGACTCCCTTAGACTGAGTCTGTAGTCTGTATTGTTTTGCCATAACAATAACCCTGCAAAGTAGGTACAGTTGTCATCCCCCCCCCTTTTTTTTTCTCAAGCAAATGATGTTACTGAGGCCAAGAGAGATTAAAGAACTTTGAAGCATCCTCAGTTCCTCTTACACTTCAAAATCCATTCTGTTAACCGCCATTTATTCTGCTCTGCATTCTTTGATCTTTAACAGGGTGGGCTTGGGTTGGGGAAACAAGCAGACTTTTGGCGTACTGCTTTCAGACAGAGACCTTTCTAGTCAAATCAAATTTAACAGCCACCAAAAGGGCAAAAAAAAAAAAAAAAAAATTCCTTACAAAATTACTCTTTTCAGATCTCGTTGTTTAAATACTCATAAACTAGGTTGTTCTTAGGTCAGAGGAAATCTTTCTGGTTTTGTAATTAAAGCTCTTGCTATTTAGCTAGAGTATCATGGACTACTTTATAAATTAACTGGAGGTTGCCTTGCTTAACATTTCAGTCTTGTCACTCCCTGTAGTTATATTTTATTGGAAAATATAATATGATAAGTGAACGTGAATGCTCCATGTAACGAAAACATCCCATAGTAACAACTCCTGGTACAGTAGTCTATTCAGGAACCTGTGTATTGACTGAGTGTAAAATTAATTTTCCTCTACCTTACTGGAAGCTTTCTATTATAATAAAAGGATGGCAGGCAAAAGGAGTGGGGATTCTGGACCGACGGAAGGAGGAGAAAGCAGACAATAAATGACCACACTGGGCTGTTGAACAGATTTGCTGTCCGAAGGGAGCAAAGGTTATGGAGGCAGCTGGTGGACCGTCCACGTGCTTGTAGTGAAATCACCACCGCCATTGTCATTCATTTCTGAGGAGCTGATTATCTATCAGAGCCAGTTGCAGGTTAAAGCATCCTTTTAAAAGCTGGAAGCCTCTTTCTGGTAGAAATCTTCTTTATCATGAACACAGGCAAAGTATTCAACAAGACACTTGATGACAACACCTGTCCTCAGATAGTGTCTTATAACTTAATCATCCTAAGCCTATTTTAAAATAACACAGGAATTGTCTAAGCACTATTAGCAGCTCCTAACTTAGAACTGAGCTTTATGCTAAGAGTCCCCTTGCTAGGTGTTTGTCTGAAATGTAGAGAACTACTTTGCTTTATAGAATCAGTGTCCTATTGTGCTAGCCCCTCATCTGAGAGTTTTGGCATCTGAGGTGTCAGGGGGGTGGTAACTTTCACTGGATTCAAAGCTAGTGACGGCTGTGACAAAGATGAGAAGTCAACCAGCTGGCCTCTGGTCTGTTGCTTTCCTTAGGTTCTCAGAGAAGCCTGCAGCTGGCGTTTATTGTATAACATGCCCAACGAGGGAAGCAGGAGATCCCAGAAGTCAATATAAAAAAATGTGGCCAGTTTTGAGTCCCAGGATCATTTCTCCTCATGCCCATATTGTTTTCTGATTTACGCTCTCCTAGGTTTTCCTCTTGCCAACCTACAGTTGGGGCAGACTGGTGGGGGTTGAGGTGAAATGATGAAGTAGAGTAGTGTGGGTTATGAGAGAAAGAGGATTAGGGAGACAGTGGTTGGCAGCTGGGGCTGGGCCACTAGAGAGACTTAGGGAACAGTTTGCTTTCCCTTCTTGTTCTGTAGCGGCCCTTTCCCAAAGATCCTTATTCACAGCCATGGTAGTGCTAATGAAGTTGTAAGCCTGGTTCGCTATTGCCCAGATAATTGTGGCCACTGCCGCCATGGTGCTTGCCCATTTCCCAGGACTGTTGAGAGGATTCCGTGTGGAACTGTTGGTAAAGCATCCAGCACAGTGCACAGCAAACCCAGTCAGTGTGGGCAGGGCGGCCCCTTTCCTTTCCCGTACTACCTTCTATGGTTTTCTGTGGTTTTGTTCTCTTCATTGCCACCGCCTCAGAATTCACTTCAATTTCTATTCTCCAGGGGTCTGTCACTTGACAGGAAATCACTGGGGAGGAAAAAGAAGCTGTAGTCTGCTTTCACTGAAAAGCCAGTTCACAGATTTTCATAATGACCAGGGCCTAATTGACTGATAGGGGACTCTTGCTTCAGGGGCTGGAGCTCTGTCCTTAAACCTGTTAGGACACATTATTTTATCCTTTCCAAATGCAGTCATTATGCAAAATTTCGATGTTTAATTTCTGAGTGGAAATTGGTGGGCAAGTGCATTGTGATTCCTGTTCTGAGAATTACGGGACTTGAGTGATCAATACTGCATACGCTCTTGTAATGTTGTAGGGTGTCATCAAGTTGGTTCCGACGTATTGCAACCCTGGCGTAACCGAACGCAACCCCGGCCTGTCCTGCACCATCCTCACAGTTGTTATGTTTGAGCCATTGTTGCTGCCACTATGTCATTCCATTGCAGGGAGGCTCTTCCTCTTTTTCTGCTGACCCTTTATTTACCAAGCTTGATATCCTTCTCCAGGGGCTGCTCCCTCCTGATTACCATGTCCAAAGTCTGTGAGACAAAATCTCACATCTCAGTTCTAGGAAGCGTCTGGCTTTAGTTCTTCCAAGATGCAAGTACTGGTTCTCCTGACAGTCCATGGTACTTTCATTATTCTTCAATAACACCGTAATTCAAATGCATCCATTCTTCTGCAGTCTTTCTTATTCATTTTCCACTTTCCACATGCATATAAGGTGATTGAAAATGGCTTGGTATGGGTGCACCTTAGTCCTCAAAGTGACATTTTAGGCCTCTAACATTTTAAAGAGGTATTTTGCAGCAGATTTGCACAATGCACTATATTGGTTCATTTCTTGACTGCTGCTTCCATGCGTGTTGATTATGGATCCAAGTAAAATGAAATTTTTAACAACTGCAGTTTTCGCCATTTATTATGATGTTATTTCTACAGTTGTGAGGGTTGTTGTCTTACTTATGATGTTGAGGTGAAATCTGTACTGAAGGCTCTATTTTTTTATATTCATCAATTAGTATTTCAAGTCCTCTTTACTTCCAGCAAGCAAGGTTGTATATCACAGGTTGTGATGAGCCTTACTCCGCTCCTGATGCCACATTCTTCCTCATATATTCTAGTTTTTCAGATTCTACCACTCGTCTGTCAGTTTGTCGTACTGTGGTGGCTTGTGTGCTGCTGGGATTCTGGAAGTTATGCCATGGGTATTTTGAATACCAGCAGGGCCACCCAGGGTGGAGAGGTTTCAGATGAGCTTCCAGATGAAGACAGACTAGGAAGAAGGAGATACAGACTACTTCCAAATATTTAGTCACTGAGACCCTTGTGAATAGCCGTAGAACACTGTTAGCTATGCTGCTGGAAGATGAGCCCCTCAAGTTGGAAGACACTCAAAATGCTAATGGGGAAGAGCTGCCTCCTCAAAATAGAGTTGACTGTGATGACACGAATGGAGTAAGTCTTTGGCACCTTCATTTGCTGATGGGGCGCACAATTCAAAATGAAGAGAAACATCTATAAACACCCACTAGTAATTGGAACATGGAATGTACACAGTATGAATCTAGGAAAATTGGAAAATGTCAAAAATGAAATGAATATGCATAAACATGGATAGCCTAGGCATTAGTGAGCTAAAATGGACTGGTATTGGCCATTTTGAATCTGACACTCATATGGTCTGCTATGCTGGAAATGGGAAATTAAAGAGGAATGGTATTGCATTCATCATCAAAAAGAACATATCAAGATGATTCATGAAGGACAACGCTGCCTGTGATAGGATAATATCCATACGCCTACAAGGAAAATCAGTTAATATCACTATTATTCAAATTTATGCACCAACCACAAAATCCAGTGATGATGATATTGAAGAATTCTACCAACTTCTTCAGTCTGAAATTGATCAAACTTAAAACCAAGATGTATTGATAATTACTGGCAATTGGAATGCAAAGGTTGGAAACAGAGGAAGGATCAGTGGTTGGAAAAAATGGACTTGGTGATAGAAACGATGTTGGAGATCTCATAGATTTTTGCAAGACCAAAGATTTGTGCATTGCAAATACCTTTTTTTAAACAACATAAAAGACAACTATACAAATGGATGTCACCAGATGTAATACACAAAAATCAAATTGACTACATCTTTGGAAAGAGACAGTGGAAAAGCTCCATATCATCAGCTAAAACAAGTCCAGTGGCAGACTGTGAACCAGACTATCAATTGCTCATATACAACAAATTCAGGCTGAAGCCCAAGATAATGAAAACAAGTCCACAAGAGCTGAAATATGACCTTGAATATACCCACCTGAATTTAGAGATCATCTAAAGAACAGATTTGATGCATTAGACATGAAAGACTAAAGACTAGAAGGGTTGTCGGATGACATCAAGGACATCAAACAGGAAGAAAGCAGAAAGTAATTAAGAAGACAAGAAAGAAGGAAAAGACCAAAATGGATGTCAGAAGAGACTCTGAAACTTGCTCTCCAGCATAGAGATGCTAAGGCAAATGGAAGAAGTGCAGGATGTATAAGAGCTGAACAGAAAATTTCAAAGGTCAGTTTGAGAAGACAAAGTCAAATATTACAACATAATGTACAAAGACCTGGAGTTGGAAAATCAAAAGGGAAGAACATGCTCAGCATTTTTCAAGTTGAGGGCACTGAAGAAAGAAATATAACCGCAAATACTGAATGATGCAGAAAGCACCAAAAGAAGAGGGAAGGAATACACAGAGTCACTGTATCAGAAAGAAATGGTTGCTGTTCAGTCATTTCAAGAGGTAGCATTGCTCAAGAGCCAATGATCCTGAAGGAAGAAGTTCCAGGTGCATTGAAGGCATTGGCAAAGAACAAGGCACAAAGAACTGATGGAATACAAATCAAAATCTTTTAGCAAACTGATGCTGCACTGGAGGTGTGGATCCATATTTGTGCCCATTCCAAAGAGAAGTGACCCAACAGAAGGTGGAAATCATCAGACAATATCATTCATATCCCATGTGAGTAAAATTTTACTAAAGGAAACATAGAAATGGCTGCAAACATACATAGACAGAGAATTTCCAGAGGTTTAAGCTGGTTTCAGAGGAGACCGTAAAACGAGGGATATCATTGCTGAAGTCCGATGGATCTTGGCTGAAAGCAGAGAATACCAGAAAGATGCTTACCTCTGCATTATTGATTATACAAAGGCTTTCAATTGTGTGGATCATGACAAACTATGGACAACATTGCGAAGTATGAGTATTCCTGAACACTTAATTGTGCTTCTGAGAAATCTGTACATAGACCAAAAGGCAGTTGTTCAGACAGAATAAGGGAACACTGAATGCTTTAAAATTAGGAAAGGTGCGTACCTGGGTTGTATTCTTTCAGTATACTTATTTAATCTGTATACTGAGAAAATAATTGGACAGGCTGGGTTATATGAAGAAAAATGTGACGTCAGGATTGGCGGAAGACTCATTAACAACTTGCGATATTCAGATGATACAACCTTGCTTACTGAAAGCAAATAGAATTTAATATACTTATTAATGAAGGTCAAAGATCACAGCTTCTGGTGTGGGTTGCATCTCAATGTAACAAGAACAAAACTCTCTCACCACTGGACCAATAAACAACAGTCATATACATGGAGAAAAAATTGAAGTTGTCAAAGACTTCATTTTGCTTGGCTTAGCCATCAACACTCATGGAAACAGCAGTCAAGTTAAATGACATATTGCATTAGGCAAATAAGTCTGCTGCACAAGACCTTTTTAAAAGTGTTGAAGAGCAAAGATGTCAGTTTAAAGACTAAGGTGAGCCTGACCCAAGCCTTGGTATTTTCAATAACCTCATATGCCTGTGAAAGCTGGGCAGTGAATAAGGAAGACCGTAGAAGAATTGATACATTTGAGTTATGGTGTTGGGGTGGAGAATATTGAAAGTGCCATGGACTACCAAAAGAACCAAGAGATCTGTGTTGGAAGAAGTGCAGCCAGAGTGCTCCTTGGAGGCCAGGATGGCCAAACTTCGTCTCTTGTACTTCGGACATATTGTCAGGAGGGACCAGTCACTGGAGAAGGATATCTTGTTTGATAAAGTGGAGGGTCAGAGAAAATGATGAAGACACCCCCTGCCCCCCAATGAGATGGATTGGCACAGCGAGGGCAGCAGTGCACTCAGGTGTGGCAACAATTGTGAGGTTGGCCCAGGACCAAGTTGTGTTTCATTCTTGTGCATAGGGTCACTGTGGTTCAGTGCCAACTGGATGGCACTTAACAACAACAAGTTTCTCAGATTGTTTTCTTAACATGCAGATTGAATAAGGACAGTGAAAGGACACAATTCTGATGCACACCTTTCCTAGTTTTAAACCGTTCAGTATCCCCTTGCTCTCTTTAAACAACTGCCTCTTGGTCTATGTACAAATTCCACATGACCACCCTGAATGAATTGTTCTGGAATTCATTCTTTGTAGTGTTATCCCTAATGTGTTATGATTCACACTGCCAAATGCCTTTGCATAGTCAATAAAACATGGTAAACATCTTTCTGGTATTCTCTACTTTCAGCCAAGATCCATGTGACTTCAGCATTGACATCCCTTGTTCCACTTGTCCTCCTCTGAATGTGGCTTGAATTTCTGGCAGTACCCGTCAGTGTACTTATAGTACTGAGATAAAATTATTATAAATGTTTTCTGAGTCACCATTTTGTCTTATGTATTCGTGATCATTTTGATGCTCCCAAGGACTTAAAAAAAAAAAAATCTATTGATTATTCTTACCAAAGTGGGATAAAGGTTTCCTTTGTGAATTTCTTATAATTCAGATGAAGATAAAATGTTGTACAATTTCTCAGGTATACTTAGCCGGGAAGATGTGTTGCAGAACTTGGTTTTATATATTTCCTGTTTGTGACATTCTACATCTAGCATTTTGATAATTGACTTTCTGATGAGGTCAGGCACCTGCTACTTTATGAAATATGCCCGCACTTGCCCTTCATTTCTGGTGACGAGCACTCGGAGGTAAATGCTGATGGTCCCTGATTTCCTCTGGCCTGCCATGCAGAGTGACCTTCTAGGCCATGAGGTCACAGTGTAATTATTTCTTGTACATTGTATTCTGCTTGTTCACAGTGGCTCATCTCCTTCTTCAGTTCCAGAAACATTAAACACATGAAAGTCCCTGTGATTATATAAATCAAAGCCATTTCCAAAGAGGGCGCGGTTGTAATTTTATGCAGTTATGGCCGATGTAGTATTAATTTGCAAATGTATCACATGAGATATTGATAGAAGCATGTGTAACGCATCCTGTTTAATACATATTGATGTCATCAGAAATCACAATCCTTTGTTCTTATCGGGTCCCTGCCTTTTTAGCTTCCTTTTGTGTTAAGGTTACCCGGGTTAGCCTCGTCTTTTTATCCCCCTTGGAAACAGAATAGGATTTCTTTGTTCAATGAACGACACTCCTAGTCAGTGTTTTAGGTTTGACTTTCAACATGCCACATTGTAGTGTCTATTTTTCACCTGGAAATTCAAGTCACTTTTCTGTTGATTATAAAGTAATGGTCATTCTGAGCACAAATGTGGATGGATCAACAGTTTATGATAAGGTAAGATGGAACTGTATATTATAGGAGTGGGAGACAAGTCTATTGGGTAAAACAATTTAAATATTTGTGCATTCTTGGCTAGGCAAATATTTTCAGGGATTGTTGGTGGGAAAAGCATGGGGGAAAGGATTGGGAAGGGCTTCTGATCAAAAGGATTTTGAGAGCATCTCCCCTGAAAAAGGCCTTAAGCTACATATCATCCCTTCTTTCTCTTTTCATACGCACCTCTGTTCTCTGGAGCTCTAGAAAGTCATCATGGGAATGGCTACCTGGATATCTGAAGGTTTTACATAAAGTAGGGGCTCACATTAAAATCACTGATCACATGAAAAACTATATATATTTTAAAGGTAGTAACATATAGCTCTGGCTCTTTAAACCTTATCTCAGTAACAGAGTTGTTTTGACCTGTGATGTAAAATTACAACTACTTATTAAAGTGTGTGGACTCATCTATCTGAAATTAAAGGTTACTGGATTGTTTCGCCTCTGGGATCTCATATCAGAATTTTTAGATAGTATTCATTCTTTGCTCTTCTTTTTATTATCTGGAAATTGTTACCAATTTTCATTGCTCTTGGACTGTTTTCTCTCACCCCAAGTAGTTTCTACACTGATTTCAACTTTGCTGTTTCCAGTGTTATGGGGATATAACTAGGTAACTCAGTTTATACAAGTTAAAAACCAAAGAAGAGTTAATTGAATAACAGTAAAACCTGTCTGGTGAAAAGGTCCCTGAGCTTTAGTGTACGGAGTTTGTGGGGCCCCCACTGTAGTGTATGGAGTTTTAGGGGGCCCCTGCTGGTGTGTACAGACTTTGTGGGGCCCTCGCTGGTGTGTATGGAGTTTGTGCTGTCCCTGCTGACTGCTGTTTTGGGGACCTTTTCTCTGATCTTTTGTTTGATTCTGGGTGTCTTTTTCTTTCGGGCTAGAATATTCTAGTTAAAATTGAAGACCAAAAAGAGAAATTATTTAGTTGCTCCTGAAGGAAGAATAATTCTAAAAAACCCCTTTTATACTGCCTCTTTTGTGAATTCACTGAATCGAAGGATGACATTTCCTTAGAGAAACCTGTAGTAGTTATTGGAGTGTGTTCACAGAACCATTTGGAAGTGATTGTGCATTGTGATTAGAAAGAGAAGGGATTGAATTATGACTGAAAGGTACAAGCAAAAACGACTTCATGTGTTCTGTTGGAGTTTGTATATTGTGAGGCAGAAAGGGGTTGTCTGCAGACAAACTGTATTGTGCAGAACACACTGTATCAGTATCGCATCTGTTTGCAGTGTTTCCTTGAGACCTGAGGGATTTGTTCCTCTCTTTTCTCCCAGTTTGTCAGAACGATGGAGCTTAATATTAAGCACTCTAGACTGATCAGGTATTTAACAGCATTAAACTCGTCTACGTATCTCTATTTAGCCACTAAGCTAATGGAATAACAGTGAAATTTCCTAATCGGTCACAACCATGAACAGGAACATCCTTTTGTTTCATGGGGTGTGAGTTCCTTGAGGTAATATTTAATATTTTCACAATTGTTTTTTGTTATGTCCTTTCCACTTGTCTTAGGAATAAAATGGGACAATGGCCAGGTAGAAAAAGAAAGCTTTACTGGATGAGTTGGTTAGGTAGCCTTTCCTTCTGTTCTCTGGGGCTGCTGTAGGTGAGGGTCTCCACAGGACCAGTAATCTCATGCTGCCAGGGAGCTCCTCTGGAGAAGAGGTCATGTAACAAGAGAGGCAGCAGTCTGGTGTCAGGTTATCAGTGGGAGCCCCGTGACCGTCTCCCACTTCGTGGGACAGAACGTGGAATGGGACACAACCTACTTGTTGGCTAATAACAGTAGGCTGATGGGGAAGTCGTTCAGGTGGGGCCGTTCCTTGCCTGTCTCATCCCCTCTCATCTCTCTTGGGGAAGATTGACAGTCAGCTGATCTCTGTGCAAACACTTCTGAGGCCGAGAGTATTAGAAATAGTTTCAGTCCTTTTTTCTTTGTCTCTTTCACAAATCTCTCCCCTTCTCCTCTCTCCAAGGCAGAAATTTGTCACTTCTCCTAGACTTGTAGTTAATGGCATAGCCCCAAGGAGGCATGCCTATCTTTCTCTGAGGGGCTTGTACACTTACTGTGTGTGCCTTAAAAAGTTGAAAGGGGTCCTTGTGGTGCTGTAGGTTAGGGTTGGGCTGCCTACCACAAACTTGCTTTGTACAGAAGAAAATGAGATCATCTGCTCCTGTGAAGATTTACAGTCTCAGAACCATATATAGGGTCACTGTGGGTTGGAATCCACTCAGTGGCATTAGCTTTGGTGTTGGTTTTAAGAAGTTGAAGGCACTTAAGTCTCTGAAGGCTGTATTATTAAAGAGAAACTCATCCAACCTGTAACACATTCTTCTTAAAAAAATAGTGTTCAAATAGCAATGCTTGATATACCGTCAGCAGAGGTTCCAGTGGCCTTTGTTATAATAAATGACCCAATATTAGTTGCTATGAAGAGTTTGGTATTGATTTGTGCCATTAGTCTCTTGCTGATTTGCTGAAGAACAAAAATTTATAATGCTAATGGAAATAAAGTACTTTACAAAACACTGCACATGAATGCGGGAACATGTCTTTGTAATGAAACAAGTGTCTAGTAAGCTTTTAACTACACATTTTCTTTATTCTACTACAGAGAATTCCAGTTCACATACTCAGTGTCTGATTCAGCTTGCTTTTAGAGAACACACTTTTGAATGGATAATCTTGTGATATTTTAAATCATAGACATTGAATAAGCACAGATCCAATTTTGATTGGGTTGTAAGAAATTTATCCTTTTACTCTGTTGTTTTATTTTCTGATCTCTGTTTGCTGATTGATTATTATATGTCTTTGCATTGTTTTAATACTTTACTGCAAAACTTTATTGTAGTTTGCATGTGACAGACGAGACCTAATGGCTTAGAAAGAAAATAGTAACTAAGAAAATTACACGTACCTAGGAGCTCTGGTAGCGTAGTGGTTACAAATCGGGCTGCGAACCTTAAGGTCAGCGGTTCGAAACTACCAGCTGCTCCACGGGAGAAAGATGAGGCTTTCTACTCCCGTAAGGATTTACAGCCTCGGAAACCCTGTACAGGGTCGCTATGGGTCAGAACCGACTCGACGGCACTTAACAACAACAACAAGGTTACCTATAATATTATGAGTGTAATAGCTAGTGATATACTTTCTTCTAGTGTTTATAAATTCTAGAATTAAAATGATGCAATTATCCTGGAATGCTGTTGCTGACTGCGTTCTCCTTTCCCCCTCTTCTTTGGAGTTAATGTTTTCTGTTATTCTTTCATAATATAGTCCTAATGATTTATTCTATTCACTATCTGTTTTTATTATGTGACTCTTGATACAAGTATGTATTTTAAATGTGGTTTAATATTTATAAATGGTTTCATTGTGTATGACATTTGCAGACTTGGTTAATATTTTAGTACCTCTAGTATACAAACATAAAGAAAAAAATTTTGTGTTTTATTGGTTTGAGCACCTGAATTGACCCCAGTAAGATTGAGATTGATCTCGTTTCTTTCAGTCTGTTAAATGCCAATCCAGTCAACTGTAACAGTACTTAGGATTTTTGTAATTTTTTTTTCTGTACATATTTTCTGTATTTGTTTTATATAACTTACCCATCACTTGGCAATATGTTCCATTCTTGATTTCAAGATGTAAACAGCCACAACTACTTATCTTGTTGCTTGTTTTAGCCCATTGTTTCTACAGTCTGTGTTGGTGCTGTAATCACAGCTTTGTTTTGTATTCCTTCTGGAATTAGAATTGTAGATTCAGGCTGGAGAACACCCACAGTTTTAGGGAATGGAAATGGAAGAAGAGAGATGGTTCTTAACATATGGGTAATCCTGTTGATTTTAAATCATCATTAAATTGTATCCCTGTAGTAATTAAATGTTATTAAACAAGTTCTAATATAGATTGGGGACCAAGAGATATAAATTCACTTATTTTTGAGATCTCTTTATGTCTCAGGCATGGAACAAAGATGCTTTTTCTTTACTCTCTGCTAAAGGTGGGCTGTAACGCCTGGCTTGGGTTTCATTTTGGTTTGTTTATTTGTTTCCCCCT
This sequence comes from Chrysochloris asiatica, assembly GCF_000296735.1. NCBI lineage: Eukaryota > Metazoa > Chordata > Mammalia > Afrosoricida > Chrysochloridae > Chrysochloris > Chrysochloris asiatica. The sequence continues at coordinate 9,499,919 of NW_006408539.1, forward strand.
AATTCCAGGGTCAGTCTTCAAAGCAAATAGTATTAAGGCCAGAGAAGCTGGACTAGGACTGATTCTATTTAGAGTTTCGGGTGATGGTGGACGGTTGGATATTTGCTGTCTTAATCTAAAAAGTCCTGATGTGTCTAATAAAGTATTCAGTGTTTAAAGTGACCACATAATCTCATGTGTGACCTAGTTTTGAGGCATAATGGGGATTCTGAGAGCATCTGAGCTTTTCCCGGTGAGCGTGGATGGCATCTCACCCTCCTCATTCCATTTCCTCACTACTCTTGTGGGAAGGAACTCCAGTGCAGGGAGGATGAGATGGAAGGGAATAGTAGTAAACAATGTTTCTCCTAAACCTCACTCCCTCCTCAACCAGGGAGCTGTGTTTATTCATTTCATAGTTTGCAAATCAAAGAAAAATACGATTTTTTTCAAAGCATCTTTCTAATGAAATAGGTGACTAATTTGCTGACCCAGATTGTTGGCCGGGGAGTCCAGTGGACAGAGGTCGCTCGCACACCTGGCACCTTGTCCTGCTCCTTGTGAGTGCGCTGTAACCCCCTGGTTGCTGCTACACATCCTCCTCTCTGTCATAGTTTCTTTGTGTAAATGAGGTGAATGAAAACATCTGTGTTCTTTAGATATTTTAGGTGATGGTGGTGGTGTGCTGTGGAGTTGATTCTGACTCATAGTGACCTTGCATAGGGTTTCAGAGGCTGTAAATCTTTGTGGGAGCAGAAAGTCTCATCTTTCTCCTGTGGAACAGCTGGTAGTTTCAAACTGCTAACTTTGAGGTTAGCAGCCTGACTTGTAACCACTAAACTATCAGAGCTCCTTATATTTCAGTTGTTGTTGTTAAGTGCTGCCGAGTCGATTCCAACCCATAGCGACCCTGTACAGAATTTCCAAGGCTGTAAATCTTGACAGGAATAGAAAGCCTCATCTTTCTCCCACGAAGCGGCTGGTAGTTTCGAACTGCTGACCTTAAGGTTCACAGCCCGATTCATAACCACTACGCTACCAGAGCTTCTTATATTTTAGTTAGTGAACCTAAATGTGAAATTTTACTGAGAGGTTGAATAACAACACAAAACAAAAAACATAACAGACATTAAATTTTATAGGCAGTTTAGATCTTTGCTTTTTAGTGAAAAAGACTTCTTTTTTTGGCAATGAAATCCTTATGCTCCTGTTTTGTCTTCAGGAGTCTGTGCTGCACACTGAAAAGCACTGAACTGTCTGTTCCCTAACTATGCCTTCTGACTATAGCACACGATGCATGCTCTCTCTCCCTGCCTGTGTCTCTCTGTCTCACACACACCCAGAGATACAATGATACAGGACAGCATTAGAAAAGATTCAGTGCAAACTCTTTCCAGTAAGACAATTGCTAAAATATGTTATGCAGAACAACTTCCGGTTTCCTCAGTAACTCTTCTGGTTCTGTGTGGCAGCCTGGGAGATAGAGATACATTATTTCTCCAGATAATGACAGTGTTCTTAACAGTAGGTCGCACATCACAAGTGCTAATATAGTGAGTGTTTTAAACTTGTTTTCTGAAAATTGTTGTCTCCTGGAAACACAGAAGCCATTTTGAGTACACTGCCTTGATAGTTACACATACTTCATTATTTTGATTTAAAATGTGCTAACCTTTCAGAACTCTTGGTATGGTGCTATAGAATAAGCAGTGGACTGTGAACCACAAGGTCGGCAGTTCAAACCTATATACAGGGTCGCAATGACTTGGAACAGCAGCAAACTTCCAGATATGGATTAGCCAACTGCTTGGTCTTAGAACTTACTTGTTCCTTTGAAAATTTAATTGTACAATGTAAGGATAAATTGGCATGTGTTCAGTTGTCTTTTTAATTACCATGGTCCTCTTGGCCAACATCTACAATGATCACTTTATGTCTATTTGACTGAATGCGCCATCACTGGATGAGGTTCAGTTTGTTAATTTGGACATCTCCCCACCCCCAGAGATAGTGAATACATCAAAGTTTCTAGGATGTTCCCTGTATGAAACCAGTGAATCGAATTGTGAAACTTTTTAAAAAGCATGCTACTTGGGTTTTGATGACTGTCTTTGGCATTAAATACTTGAAGACTCATTCACAAGAGGATTTGTGTGAGGTTGAATTTTTGGTTGAGGAAATCTAATGTAGTTAATTCTGTACATACTTGCATTTTCTTTGTATCATTGGCCATACATGGTCTGCATGGGATGATCTTGGTGGACAACAAAAATATTCATTCTTGGAGTGTGTTCTGTTTGTGTTTTCTTTTCCTATCCTTTTCCTTTGTAGGGAATACACCATTAGAGAGGGACAAGAACATTCCTGTGCTTGAAACTCATCAGGAGAGTTCTTCTCTGTGCTGATTATGCCACCAAGTTGATACACATGAACTAATTTATTGCAATATTTATGTTGCCTTTTTTTAAAAGTACTTTTTATATTTCTACATAGGAGCTCTGGTAGCGTAGTGGTTACTAATCAGGCTGTGAACCACAAGGCCAGCAGTTCGAAACTACCAGCTGCTCTGTGGGAGAAAGATGAGGCTTTCTGCTCCCATAAAGATTTATAGCCTCTGAAACCCTGTGGAGGGTTGCTATGGGTCGGAACCGACTCGACGGCACATAACAACAGCAACATAGGATCAACAGTGGACTTCAGACCACAAGGTTGGTGGTTCAAACCCAACAGCTGCTCCTTGGGAACCCTATGCAGGGTCGCTATTAGTCAGAACTAACTCACTGACACTTAACAACAACATGAAACTTTTACATGATTCTAAAGTCAAACAACCTTGCTTACTGGAAGCAAAGAGGAACTTGAAATATTTACAGATGACGCTCAAAAGACTACAGTCTTCAGTATGAATTGCACCACAATATAAAGAAATTAAAAATCTTTACAACTAAATAACATCATGATAGTGGAGAAAAGATTGAAATTGTTAAAGACTTCATTTTGCTTGGATCTACAGTCAACACTCATGGAAGCAGTGGGCACGAAATCAAACGATGCATTGCATTAAGCATATCAGCTACAAAGGACTTCCTAAAGTGTTAAAGAGCAAAGATGTCATTTGGAGCACCTGACACAAGCCATGGTGTTTTCTATCGCCTCAAATGCATATGAAAGTTGGACAATGAATAAGGAAGACTGAAGAAGAATTGATCCATTTGAATTATGGTGTTGGCAAAGAATATTCAGAGTACCATGGATTAACAAAGCTGTGTTGGAAGAAAAACAGACAGAATGTTCCTTAGAAGCCAAGGTGATGAAACTTACTCTCTTATACTTTGGACTTGTTGTCAGGAAGGACCAGTCCGTGAAGAAGCATATCATGCTTGGTAAAATGGAGGATCAGCGGATAAAGGAAAAACCCTCAAGTTCTGCAACAGTGGTGGCAACAATGAGCTCAAATTTAGCAACAGTTGTGAGGATGGCGCAGGACCAGGCAGTGCTCTGTTCTGTTGTGCATAGAGTCATTATGAGTTGGAACTGACTTCAGAGTACTCAACAACAACAACAAAGTTCAATAACAAAACAGAGTCTATTAAGAGGAGTTTACCTTCCATCCTCTCTTATGCCCTTTGCTCTGATTTTGTCCTTTTTCTACAGGTAATCATTAATTTCTAGTTTTTTCTTCTGCCTCCTCCTCCTCCCTTACTATATTTAATAAGTATCCTATTCAGTGCCCTTTATAAGCTCTGGAGTCCTGATGTGGCACTGTAGGATAATGCACTGGACCTCAAGGTTGGTTTGAATTTCAAGGTCAGCAGTTCAAATCCACCAGCTGCTCCTTGGAAACCCTATACAGGGTTGCTATGAGTCAGAACTGACTCAATGGCACTTAAGGCATCAACAATAAGCCCTGGACTGCTGACTGCAGGGTCTGTGGTTCAAATCCACCAGCTGCTCCTTATCAGTCTAGTGCTTAGCCTACAGTGCCACGAGGATTCCTTTCTTAGACTAAAGTAAGGTTAGATAAACTGTATGCACCTGTGTGACTTAAAAACAGACCTACCTACTAATTTAACTTAAAGACATGCTTAGGAACAGATAGCAAACAAATTAAAATGTAAGCCGTCATTGTTCTAGAACTTTCATTGTTGTTGTTGTTAGGTGCCATCGAGTTAGTACCGACCCATAGCGACCTTATGCACAGCAGAACGAAACTCTGCCTGGTCCTGGGCCAGCCTCACCACTGTTGCCATACTTGAGTCCATCAATGCTGCCACTTGGCCAATCCATCTCATTGAGCATCTTCCTCTTTTTCTCTGACCCTCCACTTTACCAGACATGATATCCTTCTCCAGCGACTGGTGCCTTCTGACAATATGTCCGAAGTATGAGAGATAAAGTTTGGCCATCTTGGCCTCCAAGGAGCACTCTGGCTGCACTTCTTCCAAAATGGATCTGTTGATTCTTTTGGCAGCCCATGACACTTTCAATATTCCCCTCCAACACCATAACTCAAAAGCATCAATTCTTCTACGGTCTTCCATTTTCACTGTCCAGCTTTCGCATGCATATGAGGTTATTGCAAATACCATGGTTTGGGTCAGGTGCACCTTAGTCCTCAAGCTGACATCTTTGCTCTTCAACACTTTAAAAAGGTCTTGTGCAGCAGATTTGCCTAATGCAGTACATCATTTGATTCCCTGACTGCTGTTCCTTGAGTGTTGATAGTTGATCCAAGAAGAATAAAGGCCTTGACAACTTCAGTCTTTTCTCCATTGATAAGAATGTTGTTTATTGGTCTAGTGGTGAGGATTTTTGTTTTCTTGACATTGAGATGTAATCCATATCGAAGGCTGTGCTCTTTGATCTTCATAAGTAAATGTTTCAAGTCCTCTTTGGAATGGGCACAAATATGGATCTCTTCCAATCAGTCGGCCAGATAGATAGTTGTCTTCCAAATTTGTTGGCAGAGATGAGTGAGTGCTTCCTGTGCCACCTGACTTTCTTGAAAGATTTCAATTTTGATTCCATCAATTCCTGGTGCCTTGTTCTTTGCCAATTCCTTCAATGCACCTTGGACTTGCTCCTTCAGGATCATTGCCTCTTGATCATATACTATGTCTTGAAATGGCTGAACATTAACCATTTCCTTTTGGTATAGTGACTCTGTGTATTCCTTCCATCTTCTCTTGGTGCTTTCTGCATCATTCAATAATTTGCCCAGAGAATCCTTCAATAACGAAAGTCAAGGCTTGAATTTTCATAGTAAGTCCTAAAAGGAGAAGTAACTTATTGGAAGTGGAAATTTACAGATTCAGTCTCTGATTGATTGATTGATTAGTGGCACACAATTTTTAAAACATAAATGTGATGAAACCAGAATTAACAGGAAAAGAATTTCATGGGAAACGATGGTTGATGTTGTTAGGTGCCATCGAGTTGGTACCGACTCATAGCGACCCTATGCACAAAGAACAAAACACTGCCCAGTCCTGGGCTAACCTCACAATTGTTGACACACTTGAGCCATTCATTGATGCTGACACTTTGCCCTCCATCTCACTGGGGGTCTTCCTCTTTTTCTCAGAAATGGAAAAGCAATTAATTGTGATTGAAGTTTAAATTTGTATACATGTTCCAATTTCAGAGTTCTCTGCTGATTAGTCATCATTGCCAGGGTACTGTATCCTTTCTTTAGCGTGCGGAACTTTCCCCTCCCTAAAGAAACTATCCCTCTGTGGATTCATCAAAGTAAACTTTTCCCCATCTGTCTTAAAATATGCTTGCCAGAACTTGGAGCAACATTAAATCATTTAAGCAAAATACATTGTGCACAGACCAGGGCACTGTGCTGGATGCTACATAGTAGAAAATGAGAAGAGAAAGGAGAGCAGTCCCCTCCAATTCCTTGTGGGTTTTACAGATACTATTGTCTTTACCTATATATATATACATATATATTTTTTTTTCCTATTTTTTTCTGATTTTGACCTGATCTCTTTGACTACAGTATGTCTAACTTCTCCTGACTTGGAGAGGATAACTGACAATTATTAGGCTTATTAGACTCCTTGTTGTTAAGTGCCATCGAGTCAATTGTGACCCATAGTGACCCTGTATAGGGTTTCCAAGGAGCAACTGGTGAGCTTGAACTGCCGACCTTGCAGTTCAAACAACTTTGTGGTCTGGCGCATTAACCCACAGTACCACTTACCCTGGTAGACAACCTCACGGTCAGCAGTTTGAAACTACCAGCTGTTCTGTGGGAGAAAGATGAGGCTTTCTGCTCCCATAAAGATTTACAGACTTAGAAACCCTGTACAGGGTCGCTGTGAGTCAGAACCGACTCCACAGCACACCACCACCACCACCCCCCGCTAGCCAAAATACAGTGCCAGAAGAAGGAATCCATCTGTCAAGGAGGAGCTCCAGCCGGATGCTCCTTAGCAGCGTGGATGGTGAGACTTCTGTACTTTCTATGCATTTTCCGGAGGGAGCCTTCCCTGGAGAAGGACATCCTGCCTGGGAAGGAGGAAGATACTCAGCTCGATGGCTTGACACAGAGGCTACAACAGTAGACTAAAAAATGGTGGTGCTGTAGGATAAAGCTCTGTACAATAGACTGCAAGGTCACTTTGAACCAGAAGGCTGCAGGTTCAAATCCACCAGCCACTCTTTGGAAACCCTGTACAGGATCGCTATGAGTTGAAACTGACTCTTCGACACTTAATAACAACAACAATCTTTCTGGGAGTCCCGGTGTAGCACTGTTGGATAAACACTGGACTGCTAACCACGAGGTTGGAAATTTTAACCCTTCAACAGCCCTTCAGAAATACTACATGAAGTCACTGTGAGTTGGAAACAGCTCAACGGCACTTAACAACAACAGTAATTTTGATGGACGCAGACAACAAGGTCCTTATCCCCAGAACAACTGGTGGGTTCACACTGCCTACTTTAACCACTTCACAACCAAGCTTTCCTTCTGTAAAATTGCTGCCTTGGAAACCTACCTCATTGTTACCTCTTGTTCAGTCGGTTCCAACTCTTAGCAGCCCTGTTTGCATTTTCTGAGGCTGCCCATCATTGTGGAAGCAGAAAGCCCTATCTTTCTCCTGTGTAGCTTGTCCTACAGTGGTTCTCAGTGCAGTGCTTATCCGACAGAGCCTACACTCGCTAGAAATCCCATTGGGCAGTTCTAGTCTGTTGAGTAGACTTGCTTCGAGTCTGAATCAAGTTGATGGCGATGGGTCTGGTTTGGGTTTGCTTTCTTCCCAGGACTTGTGGCAGCACCTGTAGACATTTGGGGCTGTCAGAACTCGGGGAAAGGGATGCATTAATGGCATCTACTAGATATAGACCAGGATGCTGCTTAACAGGACAGCCTTCACCTCTTACCAGTGAACAAAGAATGATCTGGTTCGGAATATTAGTGACCCAGCTAAGAAACCCTGGGCTGGAGTAATTCAATGTGATGAATGTGTTCCCTCCTCTCCGATGGCGTTTCTAAAGAATAGTGGACATATAGTTACCTAATGAGGATGATGCAGAGATTAAGTAGGTGGTATTTTTCAATGTTCTCACTTCAAAAGTTGCCCATTTTGTTTTCTCTTTTACATTTAGTGTTTTCTGGTGCTTGTAAAACAATTTCCATAATAAAGGAATTCTACTTAATTTGTATTATAGATGTTTGGATCATTAGTTGTTGTAGTTGTTGTTAAGTGCTGCCGAGTTGGTTCCCCTCATAGCGACGCTGTTTAGTTTCTGAGGAGCGACTGGTGAGTTTGAACTGCCGATCTTGCAGTCCAGGACATTAATCTACAGAGCCCGGACTCCTTGGATCATTAATAGGAATCTATAAAATAGATATTATACATGGGACATACTATGCTGGAGCTTCAATGATAACTCCTGCATATTTACATGTAGAATTGCTCTGGTAAATAACACACCATTAAGACAACTTAATGTAAATGTCCTGATCAGTCTGAACATTACCCATGTCTTCAGTCTTTTCTTGCTCCTGTCGCTTTCCCTCATTCAACAGCTATTAGATGGCAGTAGGCAATGGAGAACATACTGATGCTCAGGATAATCATGGGTCAGCATGGCTCTTGTCTTCATGGACATTGCTATCTTGTAGGATAACAAGTAGTCACGTGAACTGACAGGTGCAGTGTTGAAGAGTAGGGCTGTGAGAGCACTCCTCCTGGCCAAGGGAAATGGCGTTAGAACAGCTGGGAAAGAACCGTGTCTTTATTGTTAAAGGCTGTTGAGTCAATTCCCACTCAGCAACCCTGCATAGGGTTTCCGAGCAGCAGCCAGTGACCTTTAACCGCTGGCCTTCCAGTTCAAACCGACCTTGCAGTCCAGCAAATTAATCCACAACACCACAGGTCTCCATAAAACTTGGAAATGACAAGTTTCTTTGATGAGACTTCGTGTTTTAATGATTCTATACTTTTTTTTCTAGTACCTCTACCCACTTTCACATCTGGCCAAATGAGTAGGGAAAAAATACAATTGGAGAATGGCTGCCTCATTGAAAAATCTATTTTCAAATTTGTTTTTACTAGTGGAAGGGAATTGGTAAGACCGAAGTCTGTATTCCCATTGCTCGTGGCAGCGTCTCTGCTTCCTTGGTGTTAGAGAGCCGCTGACTAATGCGCCCTAGTGTTTATAACTTTGTTTCCAAGTTACTTCGTTACAGAGCTCTGCCAGAGGCAATAGTTGCTGCTTTTTTGCCCTATGTTCTTCTTTCCATCCTCATCTAACTTGTTGGTTAGACTTGGGGAGTCTTTAAAGTGTGTGTGTGTGTGTGTGTGTGTGATGTCACTGGTGTGATGTAGTGTTGCTACCATGTGTTTGCACGGAGTTTCAGGCCATTCTGCCATGTCTCCACACTGAAGTCAAGGTTTCATGGAGCTGCTTACTTAGTTTTCTCTGAGGCTTACAAGTCTACTTTTTATTTTGTATTCATGGTGTATGAAGACACGCCTACATTCTGAGACATAATTTGTATTTCATGGTGATAAGGAACTCTAGAGTCTTCGTAGAAACAAATTCATATTATAAGTCTCACACTGACTTCCCTCCTTAGGGTCAAAGTCCAGGACCTTATTTTTGTTCCCAAGGGACCCAGCATCAAGTGCTTCCCACTGCTACCAAGTCGATTCCGGTTCATAGTGACCTTCTAGGACAATGGAGCTGCTATGTCAGATTGCTGCCACTCTATGGAAGCAGATGGCCTCATCATTCTTTCTTGGAGTGCCTGTTGGATTCAAACCAATAACAACCCAGTGCTTAACCCACTGTGCTATCAGAGCTCCTTACAGAATGCCTGTTGTTGTTGTTAAGTACCATCAACCAGTTCTGGCTCAGAATGACCCTGTATAGGGCTTCCAAGGAGCAGCTGGTGAGTTTGAACTGTCAACTTTGTGGTTAGCAGTCTAGTGCTTATCCTAGAGTGCCACACTAGGATTTCAACTAAGTGCTTCAAGGGCACTTAATAACTGTGTGAAGAACAGACCTTTTTATAATACTAAGTGTTTCATCCTCTTACTTTGCAGTAAGACAGGGGTTACTCTCTGAAGTTAAACAGTAATTTTCTAAGTAAGAAAACCTTTAGATGCAGTTGTGTTACTAATGTACATATTAGATTTCTAATAGTGCCTGAACTTTATTTATTTCTTGTTCTAATAAGTGTTTTAATCAGTGCACAGCTTTATGTTGATGGGCATAGGTTAATCCCAGTGTTACCCTCAAAATCTCAAACTCACTGTCACTGAATTTATTCTGACTCATAGCAACCCTGTACAGGCTCTCTGAGGCTACAAATCTCTATAGAAGCAGGCAACCTCATCTTCCTGCCACAGAGCTGCTGGTGGATTGGAACTACTGACCTTGCTTATGACTGGCAGTCCAGTGCTGACCCTACAGGACCACACCAAGGCTGGTTGTTGCCCTAGAATATATAAATAAACACGAGTATGCACATACCAGTTATGATAAGATATGCTTATGAATCCTTGTGCTTCTACTCTCTGGCTGTATGCTGGCCTTGGGCTAGTAATTTGGCCCTTGTTAGCCTATTTCCTCACCTCAGTTTCTTGTAGATGGAGATTGTATTAATTAGTGAAATGCAGAGCACAGATGCAAAGGCCTGCTGGTATGGGGCTGTGGGATAAGCACGGGACTGCTAACCACAAGATTGACGGTTCAAATCCACCAGCTGTTCCTCAGTAACCCTATACTATTTTAACCCTATACTGTTTTAAGAAGTATATTGAATCACCATATTAGTTCTAAGGTTGCGTGTCTCAGGAACTTCAGAAAACAAAATAAAATTTGATAAGTTATTATTACTTATGTCCTGATGATTTTCTTATAAAGCATTGAAGGTTATCAAATTAGCAGATCTTTGTGGAAAAACATCCTAAAACTTGATTCTGCCATACTAACATTTTATCTGATGTTTAAAACAGTGGATGTTATATTTTAGTTTTGCATAGTTAGCACGCTACAATATGAAGCAATAAATACAGTAATTCGACTCCTAGATATTTACCTGAAAGAAATGGGAACATATGTCCACACAGAGACTTAAACACAAAGGTGTACAACACGTATACTTGCGATACCCCAAACTTGGAAATGAAACAAATGTTTAACACTTAGCTCGATAAAGAAATTGTGTTAGATTAATGTGATGGGAAACTGCTAATCATTAAAGAGGAACAAGCGTTGGTCCAACACTGTAGACATGGACGCGACCAAGTACATATTATATGTTTCTATTGTTATGAAATTTTAGAGAAGGCTCATGAACTTCATGCACCAGACAGTGGCCACTAGTTTCTTTCTGAGGTGGTAGTGGGCTGGAATGCTAGGGATTACTAAGGAATGTTCTAGGGTGATATAAGTGGTTTGTGTTTTGATATGAAGACCTGAGCATTTCACTGTGTATCTCAAGTTGAAGAGTAAGAGAAACTAGAGCCTTCACTATCCTAGATTCAAACCGTAAGCTGAAAAATCTTTCAAGGAAATAGGACAGAAATGTGTGGTCACACACATGCATGAAAAATAGAAATTGTCCAGTTCTTGATTTTTCTCTTTACCTTCGAACATGGTCTTTTGAGTTATTAATGTCATTAATATCCACAGAAGATACTCAGGATAGCAAATATACATTGTTTTGTCATTAAGTGCTATCGAGTCGGTTCCTGCTCATATCGACCCTGTATAAGTCTCCTAAGGCTTTAAAAAAAAAATCTTTGCAGGATCACAAAGCCTCACTAAGTTGACCTTGTGGTTTGTAGTCTAGTGCTTATTCCTATAGAGCCACCACACACACACAAATATACATGTGTGATTAAAAATAAACAGATATCTGGGTAGCTTTTCTTTTAGTAAATTTAAAACAAGTTGCATATAGTGATAATGAATGTACCACTTGGGAGTCTGCTTTTTAAATTTAGCATATTACAACCATTTTGCATGGCTCTACAGAGTCTGTATTTTAATGTCGGCCACTGTATGCGATACAGCATCAAATATTAATGTTGCGTATTGTTTCCTTGTGCTTGAGCAATATACATTTTCCTTTTTTTCTATTATATACAATGAAGTAGATGTTTAATTGTATAATGAGTTCACTGGGTTTTTTTGTTTTTTTCAGAACAAAAATGGAATTGTCAGAAATTTCTTGCTATTTAATGTAGTACCATTTGGCATTTAGTTATTTATTGAATAAGTACAACTAAATACCCCCTATATACCAGTCAGTTTTTAAGGGATGTGTTGTTTTGTTTCTAAATTGATGATTTTTTTGAGTACTTTGTTTTTTCACAAGGAACACTGGCGGCATAGTGGTTGAAACATTCGGTTGCTGACCAAAAGACCAGCAGTGTGAGCCCACCACTCGCTCCCCAAGAGAAAACACTTGATGAGCTGCTTCCATGAAAAGTTCAGCGTAATAAACCATAGTTGACTGCTCTACGATGTCCAGTAGGGTTGGATGGGTTTAATCGACTCCGTGGCAGTGGGTTGAGTTTTGGATATGTTTTTATACTACGGAGTGTCCTCTGGTTTCACAAAAGGCAAAAGTCCTTGGCCTAGAATGTTGTTGTTATGTGCCATGGAATCGGTTCCGACTCATAGTGACCCTGTACAGGGTTTCCGAGGCTGTAAATCTTTACGGGAGCAGAAAGACTCATCTTTCTCCCGCAGAATAGCTGGTAGTTTCGAACTGCTGACCGTGAGGTTCGCAGCCCGATTCATAACCACTACACTACCAGAGCTCCTTTTGGCCTAGAATAGGAAACCAAAAAGGCTCAGTGAAGAGGTGGTCTATGGGTTGTGAGCAGTATCCTGGACTGGGCTATGTATGAATCACATGTGAAAAATCATCTCTTATTGGATATTTATTTTCATGTTATTATATCTTCTTACTTAAAATTCACCTCAACCAAAGGAACAGGAAGGTGGGTGGAATGCAAATGGGAACCACAGGGAGGAAGGAGGATAAGTGTTGTTGCTTGGAAGGAATTGTCAGCACTGAGACAAAACAAATATATGATTTGTTGATTATAAACTAATGATCTTCTTGTCTGTAAACCTTCACTCAATTCACAATAAAATTTTAAAAAATACAAACACTTAAAAACAATTCACCTTAACCAGAGATACATATTTTATCCCTACTTTCTATGAGAAATGCTTAACTGAAAATCATACCAGGTGGCTTTAGAAAGTTCATGGAAACATGGAATTGAAAGATACTGGAATTTTCCCACAGATTTTGAAATCTCTTGCATAAATGGAATCATCGAGTGTGTTGCCTTTGAATCCGGCTTTTCGCTAGCAATAATGTACTTAAGACTCACCCATATTGCTCTATGGCTACATAGTTTGATAAAAAAACATCCCAGTATGTGACTGTACCAAAGTCTGTTTATCCTTTCACTTGGTTTGTTTACAGTTTTGGATGTTTGTAAGCCTGCAGTAACTATTAGCTTATAAGTTGGTAGTTTACCTGGGCACATACCTAGGAATTGAATTGCTAGGTCAAATTGGTAAGTGTACGAATATCTTTATAAAAGCTGGTGAACTTCATAGAAAACTGCCAGACTCTTCTAAAGTACGTGGACCTGTTTACATCCATAACAACCACCAGCAGCAGTGAATGAGCTCTCCCAGAGCACTGCATCCTTGCCAGTGTTTCGTAGCATGGGTTTCTGTTTGTTTTTGATTACTTGTCTTTTAGGCATTCTAATAAGTATGCAGTAATAGCTCATCATGATTTTAATTTATATTTTCCCTAGTAATGATTCTGAGCATGTTTTTATATGATTATTTGCTGTTTGTATGTTCTCTTTGGTGCAGCATTGGTTTAAATCTTTTGTCTAGCTTTTTAATTTTTTTTTTACTGGGCTGCTTGTTTTCTTATTTTTCAGTTTTAGGAGTTGTTTATTTCTTCTTTATATATTAGAAATTAAAATTGTTTTAATTGGATAAAGGTTTACAGAGCAAATAGGTTTACCATTTAACTATCGATACACGTTTTATTTTCTGTCATTCAATGCAATCCCTACGGTGTAGCGTCACTTGCCCTACTTCCTCCTGTGTTTCCTGTTTCCCTTCCTCCTTCTTCCATGATCTTTCGGAACTTTGTCCTTGTGTAAATGCTACCGTTTTGATCTCAGATTGTTGATTATTTTGAAGTGTGCTTACTTCCCTAGTGTTACTGTTTTCCCTTATAGATCTTTCATTTGGTTGAAAATTGAGCCTTGGGGGAGAAGTTCCTTTCTAGGCGTCTGGTTGGTTGGGTGTTTTGTGTGTTCTTCCTGTCCCTATGGCATCAGTAAGCTTGGTTCTTTCTATGACTTTGATTTTTGTTCCACATGTTTCTTCCACTCTATCTAAAACCTTCTAATGTGATCCCTTTCAGGGCAGTTAATAGTAGTAGTCAAGCACCATCTAAGGCCGTGGAGAGTGATGTTCCTGTGGTCCATTAGTCCATTGGATTAATTGTTTCCTTGTGCCTCTGATTTTTCACCACTCTTCTTTTCTCTGAACAAGGAGAAGCCAATAGTTGCACCTAAGATGGGTGCTCAGGAGCCTTAAAGGTCACAGTCACTACTCACCAAAATAGGATAAAGAACATTGGCTTTGTGGATTGTGTTATGCCAATTACCATGGTGCCCCCTTAGACTTGGGCCCTGAAATTCCAGTACCCATGATGGACTCCCTCAAGGTGTTTGGTGGCTAAGAATTTTTCAAAACTTGGCCCAGTGGATGCTCTGCCATATTCACTGATACATATATATATTTTTTTTTTTAGAAAAAAAACACAGGGACTTTATTATTCCCAACACAGGGCAGGTCTTAATGGGGTGGTGGGAGGCGGCTTTGGGCTCCTACTTGCCGGCGATGAGTGGGTTCCGCAGGACAACAATGATAGCAGGAACAACTTGGAGATGTAGCAGTCCTTGTTGACAGGCTTGGACTTCTTCTTGCCCTTGCCACTCTTGGGGACTTCGGTCCACATTTCTTTCACATTCTCCAGCACCATGTTGCAGTGTCTGTCGAAAGCCTTGACGCGGCCCAGCAGCTTTTTGTTGTTGCGACAGTTGATGAGCACTTGGGTGTTGTTCTTGACCGACTGCGTGAGCACCGACAGGGGCCCAGTGTTAAACTCCTCCTCCTCCCGCTTCTGTAGCTCCTCTGGGGTCATCTCACTCTTGGGCTTGTTGAGGAGGCTCATGGTGCTGGCAACATTCTCCGGTCACCTCACTGATATTTTTGTAACAAAGGTAAATACACATGTAAAAATATCCTTTGCTAAACCTATGATATAGAATCTTGGTGTGGCACTGTGGGTTAATGCAGTGGATGGACTGCAAAGTCGGTTTGAACAGCAAGGTCGGTGGTTCAAGCTCACCACCTGATCCTTGGAAACCCTATACATGGTTGCTATGGGTAGGAGCCAACTCAACGGCACTTAACAACAACAACAAAACCTATGATACCTATTTATATATTAAACAATAGAATTTTCAAATACTTTCTCCTAGTCTATGACTTGTCTTTTTGTTTTCTTAATAGAATAATTTTTTAATTAGAAAAAGTTTTTAATTTTGATAAAGCCCAATTTACCAGGTTTTTTTTGTTTGTTTGTTTCTCATATTGCATACTTTTGGTATTGGAACTAAAAAGCCCATTGACAAACTGATTTTGGCAATGCAGACATTTTTCTAGAAGGGCATAATTTTTATATTTACTTTATGTCTTGGTCTTTCCATTCATTTCTGTCTATAAGTATCATTCTTACATGTGTGTCTGTGTGTATGTGTGTTTTAAAATAGAACACATCTTCTAGGTTATTAGCTAACAGGCTGTACTTACAAGTTTTATGAGTTTTACTTATATTCCCAAAAGCTACTCATTTATTTACTATCTATATTTAATAATTCCTATAAATTTTATCCATCTTCTTGTTTTTCTTGTTATCAATAGAGCTGAGTATTCTCAAATAATATAGTTAAGGTACCTCACAGTGTTTATCTAAGATATTATTGTGTAAAAAGTTTGTGGTGGTGTTGTTAGGTGCTGTCTAGTTGATATCGGTTCATAGTGACCCTACGTACAACAGGATGAAACACTGCCAGGTCTTATGCCAACCTCACAATTGTTGCTATGTCTGAAACCATTGCTGTTGCTACTGTACCAATCCATCTCATTAGGGGTCTTCCTCTTTTTTATTGTCCCTCTACTTCACCAAGCATGATGTGCTTCTCCAGGGACTGGTCCCTCTTAATAATATGGCTGAGATATGAGAGACAAAGTCTGACCATCCTGGCTTCTAAGGAGCATTCTGACTCTACTTCTTCCAATGCAGATTGGTTTGTTCTTTTGGCAGTCCATGGTAGTTTTACTATTCTCCCCCAGTACCATAAGTCACATGCATCAGTTCTTCTATGGTCTACCTTATTCATTGTCCAACTTTCACACACATATGAGGTTACTGAAAATACCATGGTTTGGGTCAGGTGCACCTTAGTTCTCAAATCTTTTCTCTTCAACACTTTAAAGAGGTCTTGTGCAGCAGATTTGCCCAATACAATTCATAATTTAATTTCTTGACTGCTGCTTCCATGAGTGTTGATGGATGATCTGAGCAAAATGAAATCTTTGACAACTTCATTCTTTTCTCCATTTATATGGATGTTATTTATTGGTCAAGTGGTGAGGATTTTTGTTTTCTTTACAATGAAGTGCAACCCATACCAAAGGCTGTGGTCTAATCCTCATCAGTAAGTATTTTAAGTCCTCTCCATTTTCAGCAAGCAAGGTTGTATTATCAGCATATTGCAGGTTTTTAACGAGTCTTCCTCCAACCCTGATGCCATGTTCTTCTTCTGTTCCATTTGAATAACTGCCTCTTGGTCTATGTACAGGTTTCCTATGAGCACAATTAAGTGTTCTGGCATGCTTACTCTCTGCACTGTTGTCCATAACTTGTCATGATCCACACAATTGAAAGCCTTTGCATAGTCAACAGGGCACAGGTAAACATCTTTCTGGTATTCTCTATTTTCAGCTAAGATCCATCTAATGTTAGCAGTGAAACCCCATGTTCCACGTCCTCATCTGAATCCGGCTTGAACCTCTGGCACTTCCCTATCAATGTACTGTTGCAGCCACTTTTAAATGATTTTTAGTAGAATTTTACTTGCATGGGATATTAATGATATCATATGATCATTTCTGCATTCATTGGGTCACCTCTCTTTGGAATGGTTTTCTTCCAATCAGTTAGTACATTAGCTCTTGACTATATACTACCTCTTGAAATCGTTGAACATCAACCATTTCTTTTTGGTACAGTGACTGTGTATTTCTTCTATCTTCTTTTGATACTTTCTTCGTCATTCAGTATTTTGCCCATGGAATTTTTCAGTATTGTAAGTTGAGACTTGAATTTTTTTCTTCAATTCCTTCAGCTTGAGAAATGCTAAGCGTGTTCTTTCATTTTGGTTTTCTATTTTCAGGTCTTTGAACATTTCATTATAATATTCCACTTTGTCTTTCCGAGCTGCCACTTGAAATTTTCTGTTAAACTGTTTTATGTCCTCATTTCTTCTGTTTGCTTTAATGTCTCTACACTGGACAGCAAGTTTCAGAGTCTCTTCTGACATTCATTTTGGTCTTTTCCTTCTTTTCAATAGTTAGTGTTTAATGCTTCAAATCTATTCTTGAGATGATTTGAAGTATCACAGTTGCCTTATAGTATGACCTCATTCAACAATGTCTAGTAGGATAGTATTAACGTAAGATTCCTGTGCCTTTATTTTCATATTACAATGACTCATTGTGTGTGAACAGATATAAGAGGTTGAAGTTTTCCTACCCGTGTGTTTGTGTATGTATAGATAATTGAAAATAACATTTGGCAGTAGAATAAATAATTATAGGATGAATTGATTGAAATATAACTATTTGTACTAAGCCTTTTTGGCTTGGAGTGGCATATTTTTAAATGTTATTGTTTGGTGCTGTTGAGTTAGTTGAGCTAGTTCTGCCTCATAGTGACCTTCTGTAGGGCATTGGAGGAGAGTCTGGTGAGCTTGAACTACTGACTATGGTTCGCAGTCCATTGGTTCTCCTACAGCATCACACCGGGACTCCTATTTAGATGCCATATAATGTCTGGAAAAGTAGCACTAAAAAGAGGGAAGTCTTGCTTGCTAAGAGTTTTTTGTTTGTTTGTTTTAAAGACATTCACCAAATGGAGACAACAAGTGAAGAGCCTTCAGGTAGTACTATATCTAGGGAAATAGTAAATTAATAATGGACCCAATGATTCTGATTCATAGTCACTCCCTAGCACAGAGTAGAACTGTGCCCTAGTGTTTCTGAGAATGTAAGTCTTTACAGGAGCAGACAGCCTCATCTTTCTCCCATGGAGTGGTTGGTAGGTTTGAACTTCTGACCTTGAGGTTAGCAGCCCAATGAGTAACTCTCTAGGTCTCCTTCAATGCAGAACAAAACAATTAGCAAAAATTAATAATATAATTGATGGTTATAATATTAACGATACTAATAGTACCTCTTAGTGAATACTGACTACATTCCATGCACAGTGGTAAGTTCCTTAAAGCCATTATTGCATTTAATAATAAGTCACTAGCTTATTTTATGCCAAATACACACACACACACACACACACACACACACACACACAAAGATATGAGACAGCTAGGTTAGGTTGCCTGAAATGTTTGCTTTTGTAGCTGATTGTCCCTCTGGGACCATCTGCTAGTGTAGATCAAACACTCTACCTTAGAATTGTCTCCCAACACCTCCATCTGCCTTTGCTCAAACTGAATTCCTTAAGTACTCTGATGACCAGGAAGAGAAGTCATAGTGCTGTGCGTATTTTTCCCAGAATCTCAGATAGTAAGATGTTTGTGTACTCTCAGTTCATAGTTACCAAGTCAGCCATTCTCATGTTTGTCTCTACCACCTGTTGGGTACTCCATTGACTACACTGGATGGAGGCAGCAGTTTTTCTTCCTGGAGTTTTCTTCCCTTTTATCATTCCATGGTAAATATTTATACAGTCTTCAAAATCACAGCTCAAATATTTCTCCACGAAGTTGTCTTTGACATGTGTTCTCTACTTCATAGTATCCAAACAGAACTCATTGACTCTTTTCCATATTCACACTGTATTTATAAGTCTGTGTATTTATAAGTCTGTAACTTTCTCTGAAGAGTTTTGCTGGCACAAAGGATAGACTCTTGGCTGCTAACCTAGAGGTTGTTGGGATAATACAGGGCAGTGCAGCTCGGTCACGTGGGGTCACTAGGAGTCTGTATTGGTGCAGTGGCGTCGAACAGCAACAGCACAAGTTTCTCTAATGTTACGGTCTGGAATTCTTTTCCCTTCATTGTGAGTCCCTTTGCCTAGAATAACTATCAGTCAAAAAAGTGAATGAATGTTCACTTCTTGCCCTTTCCTAGGTTCAGAAGCCCTACAGTCTATGTGTTCTATCTGAAAACGATTCTTAATTCCTCCCTCCACCCCATTTATACTCTAATTTAAAAAATGTAGATCACACATCAAGTATCATTGTTATCCCCTCTGTACACAAGGTAGATAAGGACAGGCAACTTAGACATTGGCCACCTAAAATGAGGGGACGATAAAGGCATGAAGTGACTGGCTTACAAGGTTTCAAGAGAGAGTTTAGTTTAAGAGTGTGTAGGGGAAGATAAGAGTCCCCACTGAATAGTTTTCATCTTGTCTAGAGAGGTCTGGTGAAAAGAGATGGGGATAAGATTCTTATGATTCAATAGTGTGTAATCGTTATCATGACTAATTGCGACTGTCACAACTGTAAAGGTAGAAGTTTTATAACAAAACCGGGGGAGTGGTTAATCTTACAGTCCAGAAACAGAGAACCTTAGGACCATCAAGAGAGAAGCGCACAAGTGGAAGGTGGGATGTTATCCAGAGAAGCAGCGACGCCAGAGATGGAGGCAGAGATGAGGACATGGAGAGAGGGAACAGCTAAGGACTCTAGATTCATGGAAAGAGAGGGACTGATAGCTGGTGGTCAGGAGGCAGGCTTGCAGACTGTGCCCTTTGGTTGTTTAAATTATTATATATCCCTGAATGTTTTTGTGTACACCTCCCTACTCCCCCTATTCCCCAAAACAAAAACAAAAAAACAAAACAGAGGGAATGGAAGCAAATACTGTTGAATGATGATGCACGGAGTAGGCTAATCATTGCATTGAAACGATAGTGTAAAGCCAGTGTTCTTCCATGTAAACTATCATTTAATTCATAACATTAAAAAACAATAAAAAAAAAAAACCATGGAACTGCTTCTGCTGTCTACATTTACTGATTCAAGATCAGTAAATGTTTAAGTAGCAAGCCAGTTTTATACATTTATATGGCCAATTGCATTTGTTTATCTGACCAAATTTGTTGCTCTCATTATAGAAAAAAAAAATCAATAAATAGAATTTTGTCATTACTTTTTCCCAATTTCTTAGAATGTATGGCAAAAAGACTTTATTTTTATTTCTATTGAAGTCACTGGTAAGTGAACAAAATTATGTAGATCGTTAGTTTTCAAGTATTTTTTAAAAACTAGTACCATTTTTTCAAGAGACTTACTATAAGGTGTGTGTGTAGACACACTCCAATGTGAAGTTAAAGACAAGTTCCGGATGAACAGGAGGTGGGTGATAGCTTGGAGTCCTTTCCCCTCTGGTATTCCGAAAGAACCCCTGGGGCTCCAGTCAGTGTTCTTCAGAAAGCACTGGCCTCCTGTTGTTGTTGTTTGTTGTTGTTGTTAAGTGCCATGGAGTTGGTTCTGACTAATAGCGACCCTGTACAGGGTTTCCGAGGCCGTAAATCTTTACAGGAGCAGAAAGCCTCATCTTTCTCCCGCAGAGCAGCCGGTAGTTTAGAACTGCTGACCTTAAGGTTCACAGCCCAATTCATAACCACTACTATACCAGAGCTCCTTGGCTAACTTTATTGTTGACTTACTCCAAATCATTCTTTACATTAAAAAGTGATATTTCCAAAGCACAAATAAAATTATTTCTCCTACTTAAATTTCCTTGTTGACTCCTAGGCCTCACCTCACAACGTGAGCTTTGGGGACATTGAAGGCTATGTCTTTTTCACCTTTATATCTCTAGTTACCATGTATTCATCTTGTTACATAGTCTCCTGACTGCTCCATGAATATTTAATATAACGAGGGAACTTTGCTTAGTTGCATGTCTCATTTCAGTTGCTTTGTTTTCACTCATATTGACAAAAATGGCCCCCCTCTTATTTGTATCTGTCCCATCTTTTAGGCTCAGTCCAAATCTCCACTTTTTTATTATAAAGCCATCCTCAGTTTTAGTGGTCTTTGTCAGTTTCCCTCTCTCTGAATTGTAAAGCAACTTGTTTTATAAGCGACGACAACATATTTAGTGTGCTGTAGGTATTTAAAAGAGCCTTGGTGGCATTGCAGGATAAGCACTGGACTGTTAGCCACAAGTTGACTGTTCAAACCCACCAGCTGATCCAATGGAGACAGATGACGCTGTCTGCACCTGTAAGGATTTGCAGCCTCAGAAACCATAGACAGCGTTGCTGTAAATTGGAATCATTTGATGGCAGTGGATTTGGTTTTTGGTTGGTAGGTATTTAGTACACTGTATTTACTATCACTTGATGGTGTGACCTCTTCCCGGGTAACCAACCCTAGCAAAAAAAATCTATAAAAGGTTTAAAAGGTACCGTCTTATCCAGGGAACACGTTGAACAGTTCTGAGGCATACAATTCTGCATATAATTTGAGTTTCAAAATCAGGAGAAGTACAATTCTAAGTACATGTTTGAGTGTAGTTGTGTGTCAAGGCAGGTTGGTTTTGTCTCACAACACTTTGTAGGTTGGACAATAAATCTTTTTATTTATTTATTTATTTTATTTGTGTCTTCTGAAACTGAAATTGGTGTTGAGTCAGCTCAGAGCCTGCAAATCAAATAGAAATCTTTGAAAAAGTGCATGCAATGAATGAAAAGTATTAGGTGAGATTTTTACCATGTATTATTTTAGGTTCTTTAATGATAAAGCTTTATAGTCTCACATTACTAGTCTGTAGATTTAGGACACTTTCTAGTGGTGGTTTCCAGTCCTTGTATATGTTTCAGTAAATATGTTCTTTTTGTTACTTTCAGAATGGTTTATTTAAAATATAACATTGTATATTGTAAAAGGAGTCTTGGTGTGGTGCTGTGGGTTAATGCGCAAGGCTGCAAAACCATGTGAACTGCAAGATAGGCGGTTCAAGCTCACCAGCGTCTCCTCGGAAACCCTATACAGGGTTGCTATGGGTGGGAACTGACTCGACGGTACTTAACAACAAAATATTTTTAAAAGAAGATCAATTGCTAGTTAGGAAACAGTCTATTTATTTTATATAAAGATGAAAATTCATTTCACCAAATGACAGCTAAATTGTTGAAATTTGTTCAGGCTGGGAGAAATTCTGTTTCTTTTTAATTCCATTATTGTTTCTCTAATTGCTTTGTAGCTGTAATAAACTGACTTGTCTTTGGTAAATTGAAATGATCTCTATTCAAATTGAGGGCAAATCCCATCACCATTTCTTACAGGAAGACTTTTCTAGCAGACAACATCTCTACTGTTACATTTTATATTTCTGATGTTATTTCAGAAGGAAAAGTGGATACTGTGTCTTTAATGGAAAGCAAAAGGTTATCTTTCTCTGGCCTTTGTGTGTATGTGCTGATGTGGATGGAGGCAGCCAGACAGGCAATGTGTGCGGAGAGACTCGGGAACAGGCTGTGGATCGATAGGAGTGGTGTGAAGTGAATTAATGTGAGGCAGGCAGTCTGTCTGTCATAAGGATCGTGGGGAATGTGGGCAGCATTGGTCAGTCACTGCAGAGATCTGCTTCCAATAAATTCAAGCCTTCTGCCTGAAAAGCAACTATAGCTATCCACATACAGCCTCCTTGTTAAGTTTTACTTGTTCCAAGGTTCATGTGCATATCAAATGGGCTCTTCTTTTGTGTTTTAATTAGACCACTGGAAAACTAGAGTCGGTGAGCAACTGCTGAACTAAAAATGCCTGTTCCTCTTTAGAGTGAGATCCATTTTGGCAATCTCACTGGAAATCTATATTATTATGAGCCTGAGAAATAGGCTTTTTGTTTATATTTATAAATATGTTGGGATATATATTTTTTTCTTTCTGATCCATAGCACTAGTGTTTACTACATCCATCTAGTCATCAATAAAATAATAAAATTATAATGAGCTAGAAGGGTTTTACATTCCAGTTCTGGTTAAAGTTGCTGTATTTTAACTGTTACTATTTTAAATGGTAGTATTTAATCTTTGATTATTAAGTTAATCACCTGATAACAGAAGCCTGCTGGGTTTATATTATTTATTATTTCTCAGACGTTATTAGCCAGTAGGAATAAAATGGTTATAAAGACAATTTAGAAGCCTTTGAAGATAAACTTCAGTGTAATATATATTAATTTACTGGTGGAGAGAGGCAAGTACTATTTTATTTCATTGAATTTGAAAACTGCAGTTCCTTATATCATTTCAGATATTTTCTAGAGTGATTTAAAATGTTGCATACAAGTAGGAAAGTATCTAGATCTCTCACAATGATGAGTGCTCTAAGTCTTTAGAAATCTGAAGTATATGCTACCTCATTGGCTGTTTTAAAGGAGTTGTTTTGTTTGTTTGTTTCCACTTCTGCTACTTGATCATAAACTCCTTTTACTCTTTTGCTGTCCTGTCAAACTTACTCAGGACCATTCTCTGCTCAATTCTCGCACTTCCTGTGTTTCTTCCTTTCTGCCAAGTGTAGACTGGCAGTTGCCATACTATCAGCTCCAATTGATTGGAGACCTTATGGACAACAATAAAACACTGCCTAATCCTGCGTTATCCTCATGGTCACTGACATAGTCCAGTTCACCAGTGCAGAGATTTTGTCCATCTATCTCTCCAGGAGTCTGCTTTGTCTACCCTGGCTTCCCCAAACATGGTACCTCCTCTAGCAATTGATCCTTCCTGTGAAAAGTCCAAAGCAAGTGAGTCACACAGTGTGTTGTTGTGACCCCTAGAGTTTCCATTGACTAATTTCTGGAAGTAGATCTCTCTGCCTTCTTCCTAGACTGTCTCAGTTTGTAACCTTTCCATCATGGGTGACTGTTCATGTTTGAAATATCAGTGTTGTACCAAATGGCTTCAGAAAGTTCTTGGAAAAATGGAAGTGAAAGATAATGGAATTTTTCCATGAACTTTTTGAAGTCCCTCGTACCTGCCAGCATCATATCAACACTCAAGCTCCCACGGTGTGACAGATGGACAGACAGGATGTGGATTCACAGCACAGAAGTCCGCTTATGGAGCTGCTGGCTTGCATGTTGAGATGATGCTGAACCAGTTGTAACAGAGCTTCCAGACTAAGACAGACAAGGAACAAAGGCCTAGTTGTCTATGTCTGAAAACCAACCATTGAAAACTGTGGATCACAACAGCCCAGTTTACAGCAGACTGTGAGGATGACACAGGACCCAGCAGTGTGGGTCCATGATGCAGTGGTCACCGTGAGTCAGGGGCCAATTGGATGGCAGCTGAGAGCAAAAAGAGCATTGTCTGACATACTGACCATTCATCAATATACACGAAACTCAAGTTTCCATCTAGTTGTTTTCTGAGTAGACTCTTCCTTAGGTTTCCCAGGAGTAGTTTTTCTTCTTTGATAGTGAGGAAGTAAATTTTATACTTTTGAAAGTTTAGGTTTTTTTTGTACTAAGAAGAAATTAAAAGTTTTTTCCCCTGTACTTTCTGTGTTTTGTTAAACTAGTATTGTGTTCACAATTCTTATTAATGACCATGATGTTATTGTATCTTTTTTTAAAAAAAGTAAAAAGATTAGGTTTATTGAAGTGTAATGCATGTAAGAACTCCTCATGGTGCTATACAATAAGCACTGAACTGGTAATCTCAAAGTCAGCAGTTCAAACCCACCAACCACTCCATGGGAGAAAGATAAGGCTCTCCACTCCTGTAAAGACTTCCAGCCTCAGAAACTCTATATAGGATCTCTATGAGTCAGAACTGACTCAATGGCATCTTAACAACAACCGTAATTTTGTTACATACTACGATGACTGTTCTTGTTACTGTTGTATGTCACTGTTGTTGTTGTGTGCCCTCAAGTCATTTGCGACTCACAGCTACCCCATGTGTAACAGAAGAGAGCTGCCACATCAGGTTTCCTTGGTTGGAGTTTTCACAGCAGCAGATCACCAGGGCTTTCTCCCACAGAGCTAATGCATGGGTGCAAACCCCTGGCTTCCTGTTTGTTTCAGCTACCTCTTCTTTAACTTTTAACAATGAAACTTGTGCTTCCTGTTTGTGTGAGGAGCTGAGTGCTAAGAGTTGATACAACTTAAACTTGTGTTTAATTGTATTTTCCCTGTTTCTCTGATTATTGTCCGTGTTATCCAGTGTCAAGGAAAAAACAATATTGGGAGAGTTCAAGAATTTATATTTCAATTCAGTAGTATGAAATATTTACTTTTGAGCGTATATTTAAGCAGTGGCTCTCTATTTAAGAATGGTATGCTTGCCTTCTGTTTTGTGATTATTTTACTCCGTTAACTGAGTAATTAACTGATTGCTACTTTTGTAGTAAGTGCTCTCCTTTAAAGTTGTATTTGGAAGGCCCTATAAGTCCTGGTGTGGCGCTGTGGGTGAATGCGCCAGACTGCAAAACCGTTTGAACTGCAAGGTCGGCAGTTCTAGCTCACTCAGGAACCCTGAGTGAGGGTCGCTGTGGGTCGGAACCGACTCGACGGCACTTCACAACAACAACAACATAAATAAATAAAAACAGTTCTGTAGAGGGATGACTTTGTTATTTTACCTCCGTTCTGGTGTGGCACTGTGGGTTAATGTGCTGGACTGCAAGGTAGGGAGTTCAGTCTCGCCTGCTGCTCCTTGGAAACCATCTACAGGGTCGCTGTGGATCACAACTGACTCACTGCCACAGAATAAGAATACCATGGATCATAGAGCAACTGCAAACAGGTGCTGTGGTAATAAGTTGGTTCATTTCCTCTCCAAATTTAAAGCATCGGCACCAGGAACTGCCTATTCATCCATCTAATTCTCGTGGTTAATTCATTTTTGGTGGTTAATTCTTCTTGTTGTGTTGGTAAACCTGAGGCAGCAAGGTTGAATTTGACAAAGATAATCCATCTTGGAAGAAAATAAGTCCTTGAATATTTGTAATTTTGGGTTTTACAAAAATTCTAATGGACCCTTTGCATGAAGTTTTTGAAGGTCCATATAAGAAGATTTGATGGGAAGGTTTGGCTCCTGCAGTAACTTCTAGTAGTGAGGTTTATATACAGCTGACTTAACAATACCTGTTGGTAAGTCACGTGAAAAATACTGAGATAGCCTACTTATCCATTGCCAAATTGGAAATAATGTGGTAAATACAAATAATTATTGTTAGTTGCTGAGCCAGTTTTGACTTCTGGATTTGCAAGGCTATGACCTTTCAGAAACGGACAGCTAGGCTTCTCTTCCGGGCCACCTCGTGGCCAGCTTGCGTCACCAATCTTTGCTAGTAGTGAGCACACACACACCCTTTGCACCACCCTGGGACAGCAAAAGTCAGTTTTTCCTTGTAGTCATGGGAGATTGGCTCCAGGAGCCCCATGGGCCACAAAATTTGGGGAGGCCAAAGTCTCTTGTATAAAATGGGGACGTATCTGCCTAGAACCTGTGTGCGCCCTCCTTTGTACTTGAATTCATCTCTAGAGTGCTCATCGTGCCTAATACAGTGCAAATGCTATGTCAGTAGCACTTGATGCTCCAGCTTACCCTTTGATGGATTGCTTTAACCACTTAATTGCTTCCTCCCCTCCCCCTGAATATTTTTGATCTGTCGTTGACTCCTCCGGTGTATACAGTTAGACAGGTATGTTAGGAAAGGTATTCTATCAGCAAATTCTCAGGTGACTTACAGAGTGAAGCCACCTCACCCCGGATCTAGTCCACTTACTTGTTTTCAGGGAGGTTCTTTCATTGTGATAATCATCTGACTCCATATCTAATTCTCTCTGAGAGGGACTTGTTATAATCTTTTGGGGCAATGCATTTCAGATCTCTTTCTTAGACTGAGGGTGTAAATCCCTCTTTTGTTCTTATCCCTTCCTCCCAATTTCCAAATTATAAACAAACGGACAATAAACGAAAGTGAAAATTTAAAGCAGTGATTCACTTACTGCCTCCCCTGCTCCCTAGCCAAGGCATGCTGTTGTTGTTGTTGTTAAGTGTGTGTAGTCGATTCCAACTCACGCTGACCCTGTTGTATAGGGTTTCCAAGGAACGACTGGTGAATTTGAACTGCCAATCTTGTGGTTCAAACTCGTCTTGCAATCGAGTGCGATTCCTCCATCGCTATACCAGGACTGCAGCCGTGGCATGATTCTATCTAAATCAGCCAAAGTAACTGTAGCAAAAACATGGACAGCAATCAAGTCACAATGCAGCTTATTTCTGCATCCTCCATTTGTTTTTTCCAGACTGTGTTTGAAAGCCAATAGAGTCTGTAGCCATGTAAATATATAACTATAAAAAAGCACATGTGAATACTTTGCTCATTTGTTTGGGAATTTTCATTATACAGATTGTTGTTAAGGGCGGTTGCGTCAGTTCCAGCTCAGTTACCCCGTGTAGTGTTCCCGAGGCTTTAAATCTTCACAGGAGCAGAAAGCCTCATCTTTCTCCCTTGAAGCAGCTGGCAGGCTCTAACTATGGACCTTGTAATTCGTAATCCAGTGCTTATCACATGGAGCCACATTGCTCTAATGTATATATGTGTGTTTGTGTGTATGTGTATGTGCGTGTGTATAAGAAGCTCTCTTGGTGCTGTAGGATAAAGCCCTGGACTGGCAACCGCAGGTCAGCAGTTCAAACCCAGCAACTATTCCTGGGAGAAAGTAAATCTAAAGATTTCCAGCCTCAGAAACCCTACACAGGGTCTCTATGAATTGGAACCGACTCAATGGCGTTGTATACATGTTGTTGTTGTAAACAGCCGTCGAGTTGGCTCTGACTTACAGACATCCTATGTAGGGTTTGTGAGGAGCGGCTGGTGAGTTTGAACCACTGACCTTGTGGTTCAAATCGACTTTGAGGTCCAGTGTCACTATTTGTTGTAACGATTTGCATGCAGTAAGAACATTCTAACTGTAAAGATCAAAGGTTTGGGGCTCCCTCTCCTTTAACTCTGGACAATAAAACCTGTGCTTCCTGTTTGTTTTAGCTGGAGTCACAGCAGAAGCCGTTCCGAATGTCACTCCTGCTCCCGACGTGTCAGGGACAGAAACCAAAGTCCAGGAGGAAGAGCATGACCTTGTTGATGATGATATCACGACTGGTAAGCATGAGCATCTTTACCAGACTTTTGATGGCACTCTGCTCAATACTGTAGAGAGTGTTGTAAGTCAGCTATACTGGGGGTGCATATGTTGATGGGAAGGATCGAAACTTGTATTGACGGTATGTGGAGTTGCACGAGAGTTTTCCGTGTCCTTTTTGATCTTCATGTGGAACAAAGTGGAAATGTCTGTTTGGTCCGGGCGTGCTCAGTGTCACTGTAGTAATCAAGCTGCTGTTACGTTTGATTTTTGGCAGACCTTCTAATTCAGAAGCTAGTCATGACTAAAACCCTGGAACGTGTAAGGAAATAGACGCGTTATATTAGGAAAGATTTTCTGATTATAGAACAAATTGAAGAATACTGAAGTTGCAATAGCAGTATATGTAATAGAGACTGTCTGAAGGACACGGTGCCCTTTATGCTCTTATTGTAGAAATGAATACTACCTTTCAAAATTATTTCAGTTGTTGGTATATTGAATATTTTAATCTGTATTATCAAGCATGTAAACAAGCGTAAAGTCAACTGTACAAATACAAAGTATACATATGTATATATGTAGTAGAAGGAGCTCTGGTAGTGTAGTGATTATAAATCGGGATGCTAACCTCTGGGTCAGCAGTTCAAAACTACCAGCTGTTCCACGGGAGAACGATGAGACTTTCTGCTCCCGTAAAGATTTACAGCCTCGGAAACCCTGTCTGTACAGGGTCGCTATGAGTCGGAACCGACTCCACGGCATAATAACAACAACAGCAACAATAACATATGTATTAGAGTGAAAGTACATTATATGCATATATGTATATATATATATGCACATATATTAATTTGAGCAAGAGAGTGTGTGTTCTACAGCATGTAGTGGGTATGTATTGAGCTGTGATCTTCAAGGTTCACAGTTGGAATACACCAGCTGCTCCAAGGGAGAACTAATGAGATTTTCTGCTCCCTTAAAGACTTACAGCCGCGAGTCTGTTCTGACTCACAATGACCCTCTAGAGGGTTTCCAAGAGCTGCTGGTGGCTTTGAACTGCCCACCTTACAGTTTGTAGTCCAATGTTTACCCTATAGCATATAGGATATATATAAGCACCATACCTAGGGCTCATATATATTTTAGCCCATCTTTTTACAGATTTAAAAACTTTGCAGGGCAATTCATTTTTAAATTTGTCTAATAAAGTTAAAATTTATTTTAAATACTAGCTATTCAAATGTATTCAGCTGTAAATTTTTTGAATGCATAAAGGATAAAAGTTGCCTAATATAATTGTTTTTCTTGCTATGAGTCAGAACCGACTTGACAAAAATAACAACAAAGATTGATAAATTTGTTTTTGGTATAGATGGTTAAAATGTAAAAACTGACCATGTATATTATCATGAAGTAACAAATATTAGCATTCGTTGTTATTGTTGTTGTTAAGCACTATCGAGTTGGTTTTGACTCATAGCAACCCTAAATAGGGTTTCCCAGGAGCAGCTGGTGAGTTTGAACCACCAACCTTGTGAGTCAGACCAACCTTGAGGATAAGTGCTTATCCTAGGATGCCACACCAGGACTCCAAGTATTATCATAAAGGTGATATTTTCAGAAGAAGCTTGCTAATTAAGAAAGTGATAAAAATTCCAAGGATGAAAAAGACAAAAGAGAAATCCAAGGGCGGGTTTCCTTTTCTTTCATAGGTCTGCATGGTGGATTTTAAAAGGTCTACATAAGTGTTTTATATCCTCTGCATCTAGGTGTAATCATTTAAAACTTAAAGAAAGCCCAACTTTACATAGGTTCTTGTTAGATGACCTTTACCTATGGTGACCCCCATCCCATCCACAATTCATAAGACTGGATTTCAGAACTAAAAGAATGGAAACGGCATTTGCCTATAAATGTAAAGAGAGGGCAGTCTCTGAATTCAATATGGAGCAGTTGAGCATCACCTGCTATTGGCAAATTATAATCTGAGATTATTAGCACCATTCAGCTAAGCATTACCTGACAGCTTTTGTCACCTAAATGCCTGTAACTTTTTCAAACACTGGGAAAAAGCTGTTGGAGCCAACTCTCTCTCTTGAACTTTTGCAAAGCTTATATTAAAAACCTAGTTCAAACTCTTTGCAAAAGGGAAAAGTATGGAGACAGTAAAAATAATCAGTTACCCCTGATTATTCAAGGGGGCGGGGAAGAAGAAGGATAAACAAAAATGGAGCATGGGACTTTTAGGGCAGTGACACAAGTCTGTATAAATTTATAATGATGAACACATGACATTACGCTTTTATCCAAATTGATAGAACACTTACAAGACAAAGAGTGAACTGTAGTTGGTAATAATGTGCCAATACTGCTTTATCATGGAGTCTTGGTGTGGCACTGGACGTGGTGTGGCTCTGGACCACAAGGTAGGTTTGAACGGAAAGGTCAGTCATTACCAGACGCTCCTGGAAAACCTTATACAGGGTCATTATGAGTCAGAACCAACTCAGTGACATTTAACAATAATAACTGGTCCATCACTTGTAACAAGGGTACCTTATTAATGCAAGAGTTGATAATATGGGAAAGTTATATGTATGTAGGGAACAAAAGGGGACTAGAGAATTCTCAGCACTTTGTGCTCAAATTTTCTGTAATCTTCATAAGTGCTCCCCAAATTGGAATCTGTTAAATAAGACCTCATCATCACCACCAACAAAATTGTAGTTTTGTGTTACTGCAGAAAATCAGTAGTTATCTAACTCTGGGAGCATTTGGTTTTCAGGAAAATTTAGGTAATGCTACTAATTGTTACTTTGTAATTAAAAATATATATATATTTCAGTTCATAAATGAGAAAGCAGTCATCCAATTGAAATATAAATATAATTGATTCCAGAAACTCCCAGCCCTTCAGAAAGTCATTTATTGTTGTGAGGTGCCATCAGGTCAGTTTGGACTCGCAGTGACCCTGTGTCCAGCACAATGGAACCCTGTCTGGTCCTGCGCCATCCTCACAATTGTTATGTTTAGCCCATTGTTGTTGCCATCTCATTGAGGGTCTTCCTCTTTTTTGCTGACCCTCCACTTTGCCAAGCATGATGTCCTTCTCCAGGGACTGACCCTTTCTAACAGCATAGCCAAATAATGTGAGATGATGTCTTGTCATTGTTGCTTTCAAGGAACAATCCAGCCAGACTTTCCAAAACAGGTTTGTTTGTTTTTCTTAAATCTCATGGTATACTCAATACTCTTCACTAACATCATAATTCAGATTAATTGATCCTTCTGTGGTCTTCTTTATTCATAGTCCAGCATTTGCATACATATGGGATAATTGAGATAACATGGTTTTTTTCAGGTGCAACTTAGTTCTCAAAGTGACACCTTTGCCCAACACTTTTAAGAAGTCTTTTGCAGCATATTTGCATAATGTCATTTGATTTCTTATCTTGACTGCTGCTTACTAGAGTGTTGATTATGGATCCAAGTAAAATGAAATATTTGACAATTTTAATCTTTTCTCTAAGGAGCTCTGGTAGCGTAGTGGTTACAAATTGAGCTGTGAACCTCATGGTCAGCAGTTCGAAACTACCAGCTGTTTCGCGGGAGAAAGATGAAGCTTTCTGCTCCCATAAAGACTTACAGCCTCGGAAACCCTGTACAGGGTCACTATGAGTTGGAACCTACTCCATAGCACATAACAACAACAACAACAATCTTTTCTCTATCATGAACTTATCTACTGGTCTAGCTAAGAGGAATTTTGTCTTCTTTACATTGAGGTACAACCCATACTGAAGGCTGTGGTGTTTCATCTTCATCAGTAAATTCCAGTGCTTTTTTTCCCCACCTTGTGATATGCAAGGTTGTATCATCTACATATCACAGGTTATGATGAGCCTTCCTCCAATCCTGATGCCAGGTTCTTCTTCGTATAGTCTAGCTTCTCGGCTTATTTGCTCAATGTACAGATTGAATGGGTATGGAGAAAGACTACTTCGCTGATGCACACCTTTCCTGACTGTCCTCTTTTTCTGTATGTGGACTTCCTCTTGTCTGTATATTAGTTCCTCATGAGCACATTTAAGTGTTCTGGAATACCCATTCTTCACAATGTTATCTGTATTTGTTATACTTCACACAGTTGAGTGTCTTTGCATAGTCAGTAAACCTAAGTAAACATCTTTCTTGTATTCTCTGCTTTTAGCCAAGATCCATCTGACATCAGCAATGGTATCCCTCATTCCATGTCCTCTTATGAATCCAGCTTGAATTTCTGTCAGTTACCTGTCAATTTACTGCTACAACTGTGTTTGCAGTCTCTTCAGCACAATTGTACTTGCATATGTGGAACGAGCGATATCATTGCTTATGTCCGATGGATCTTGGCTGAAAGCAGAGAATATCAGAAAGATGTTTACCTGTGCTTTATTGACTACGCAAAGGCTTTTGATTGTGTGGATCATGACAAGCTATGGACAACATTGTGAAGTATGAGTATTCCGGAACACTTAATTGTGCTCATGAGGAATCTGTACATGGACCAAGAGACAGTTGTTTGAACAGAACATGGGAACACTGAACATTTTAAAATTAAGAAAGGTGAACAACAGCGTTGTATTCTTTCACCATACTTATTCAATCTGTATGCTGAGCAAATAATCCAAGAGGCTGGGTTCTATGGGGAAAAACGTGGCATCAACAACCTGTGATATGCAGATGATACAACCTTGCTTGCTGAAAGCAAAGAGGACTTAAAACACCAATGAAGATCAAAGAGCACAGCCTTTGGTATGGATTACATCTCAATGTCAAGAAAACAAAAATCCTCACCACTGGACCAATAAACAACATTCTTATCAATGGAGAAAAGATTGAAGTTGGCAAGGACTTCATTCTTCTTGAATCAACTATCAACACTCGTAAAAGCAGCAGTCAAGAAAGCAAGCGACGTATTGCATTAGGCAAATCTGCTGCACAAGACCTTTTTATTAAAGTGTTGAAGAGTAAAGATGTCAGCTTGAGGACTAAGGTGCGCCTGACCCAAGCCATGGTATTTTCAATAACCTTATATGCATGCAAAAGCTGGACGGTGAATAAGGAAGACCGTAGAAGAATTGATGCTTTTGAGTTATGGTGTTGGAGGAGAATATTGAAAGTGCCATGGACTGCTAAAAGAACCAATAGATCTGTTTTGGAAGAAGTGCAGCCAGAGTGCTCCTTAGAAGCGAAGATGGCCAAACTTCATATCTCATACTTTGGACATATTGTCAGGAGGGACAAGTCACTGGAGAAGGATATCATGTTTGGTAAGGTGGAGGATCAGAGAAAAAGAGGAAGACCTCCCAATGAGATGGATTGGCCAAGTGGCAACATTGATGGTCTCAAACGTGGCATCAGTAGTGGGGTTGGCCCAGGATCGGGCAGTGTTTCATTCTGCTGTGTATAAGGTTGCTATGAGCCAGTACTGACTTGATGGCACCTAACAACACCAGATGATATTAGTGGTTTGATGATTATCACATTCTGTTGGATCATTCTGTTGGTACAGTGACTGTGTGTTCCTCCCATCTTCTTGTGATGTTTCCAGAGTCATAAGTATATCTTCCAGTCAGTTGGCCAGCTAGCTGTCTTCCAAATTTCTTGGCATAGACAAGTGAGTACCTCGAGTGCTGTATCAGTTTGCTGAATGAAATATTTTAATTTGTAGTCCATCAGTCAGTCCCCGGATGGAATTTTTTTTGCCCGGGCTTTCAGTGCAGCTTAGATTTCTGCCTTCAATACCAGTGGTTTTAGTTCAAATGCTGCTCCATGAAATGGTTGAACATCAACCAGTTCTTTTTGGTAAAGGGAGTCTGTGTATTCTTTTTGATGCTTCTACTGTTATTCAGTATTATGCTCATAGAATCCATCAATGTGCCAGTTGAGGCGTCCTCAAAGGCATATGGATATTATTCTCGTATAGACAGCATTGTACTTCAAGACAGATCTTGAAATGCTTTTGTTGATGATGAATTTGAGACTATTCCTCTTCAATTTGTCATTCTCAGAGTTGTAAACCATATAATTGGATGCTTGCAACTGCTTCTTCTCATTTTGAATTGCACCGCATCAGCAAATGAAGGTCCTGAAAGCTTTGCTCCATTCAAGTCATTACAGTCAGCTCTATTTTGAGTAGGTAGCTCTTCCCCAGTCACCTTTTAAGTGCCTTCCAACCGGAGGAACTCATCTTCCAGAAAGATACCAGATAATGTTCTGCTGCTTTGCATGAAGTTTTCAGTGCCTAACCTGTTTGCCTCTTCTTAGTCTGGAAGCTCTGCTGAAATCTGCCCACCACGGGTAATTTGCTGGTATTTAAAATCCATGTCGGCATACATTCCACCATCGCAGCAACACACAGGCCACCAAAGCATGACAGACTGACAGAGAAGTGGTGGGGAAGTCACTGAACGTCACAATTATAGGATTTGTTTCAGTAGCTATTAAAGAAAATAGATTTCACTTGGAGGTTTTTTACAACTACTTCATCTTTTATTCCATTTTCATTGCTTTTCTTATGCTGTTATAAATTTGTTTGTTGTTTTGTTTTAATTCCCTGTCAAGTTTAAAGACCTTCAAGCCTATAAAAAGTAATGGCTTAATTCATGGAAAAGAAAGAAGTTGCTTTTTGAGTTTACGATTGAGTTAAACTAACCAATTGACCTTCTGGGATAAATGCTGGATTTTTGAACACTCAAGTGGTGGTGGTGGTGGTTGTGTGCTGTGGAGTCGGTTCCAACTCATTGTTGTTGTTGTTAAGTGCCGTCGAGTCGGTTCCAACCCATAGCGACCCTGTACAGGGTTTCCGAGGGTGTATATGGTTTACAGGGCTATAAATCTGTAAGGGAGCAGAAAGCCTCTATTTCTCACAGAACCACTGGTAGCACTCAAGTCAGCATTATTAAATTTAGCACAGCAACATTTAAAAATTATATACTACCAAAGCTCTGATTGTGGGGCTGTATGTGTAATGCTTATGTGTCAGCATTAGATTGCTAACTACAGGTTAGCAGTTCAAACCCACTAGCTGCTCCTTGGAAACCCCATACAGGGTCATTATGAGTAGGAACTGACTTGAAGGCACTTCACAACAACAAAACCTTGAGATAGCCCACCATTTTGTTTTCTTCTGCTTGTTAACTAAGTCAAGAGGCTTAAAAATGAAAACCTAGTTTGGAGAATCAGTTAATGCTACATTAAATATATTTTCATCTGCAAGAAGTTAGGTTAAAATATGGGATGATTGGCTTTTATCAGTTGATGTATTCATTTCATGCATTGGGTACCAGAGACAGGAAGGTTCAATAACCCACCAATTTAAGTAATAAGAAAGGCTTCCTTAGCATGTAGTCCAAGCAACTCGCATGCTGCAGTCGGTAGATCATCCGGACTGCCTTTTCAGTGTGTGACTTGACTCAGCTGTGCTATAGATTTTTGTGAGTGTTTAGAAGAAAACCATATTTCGTTTCATTGACTAGAGTCCTGTATCAATTGCATTATGAAAAATATTGTGGCTGTATTGAGAGAAACCTGTTTCAAGCACAGTAATCTCATTCTGGGGTGACCAGCATTATTGAGCACGACTTCTATGAAAGGGAAAATTGGCCAGTTGGATCATTTGCTCTAGAAAATCGGATTGAATTTTTTTCCCCACATACTTAAGAGGAATTGCCCTTTTTAATAATTCTTTATCAAGTACATAGGATTCTGTCATGAAAGGAACACATGCCTGTATTTTGACTGAGTTCTTCCTTGGAAACGATAGTTAGGTTGATGTGCTTAATTATACTAATTCTATTTTTGTCATAATTTAGGACTCAATTCTTCAAAACAATCTGCTTAAGATAACAATTAGAAAGTGAAATGCAATGGTTATTTGAGTGCTTTCACTAAAGGCAGAACAGTCCTTACTAAAAATTTTCTCTGGTTGAGAATGAGTAAGGACTGAATGCTGTGTTACATCACTCGAATCGGAGCCTCACAGACTCAGTGTTTGTCTTTGAAAGGTAAAGAAGTATGGATAAATCTGTATAAACGTTGCTTATGATCAATTGGAACTAATTAAATTTATTTGCGTTGAATAGTCTTAACTGGAAGAGAACAGCTGGAAAAGTCCCGGGAAGAAAGAATTGCATCTTGATGGAGACAATTTAAACCTTTACCTTGTCGTTTAGGAAATCTGCTGCAGCTGCTTTCTGTATCTCTCTTTTCAAAGCAAATATGTATTGATTGCTTCTGCAGAGCAAAGCCAGTGTGCCTTGGTCAACACACACCCTCCCTTTCAGTTAGCATTCTATCTAAAGGTCCACATTCTTTCCGTGAACCCCATGTTTTCAGTGACACATCTCACTCATAGTTGCCATTTGGGGGAATTAATCTTGTTATCTTATGTACAAAGATATTAAAACCTATTACACATTAAAAAAAAATACACTGTATAAATGAGAAATGCCCCTTCCTTTTCAGTCGATTGGCTTCAGATTGTACAGTACTCTCTACATTTAAAATCTGTTCTTACGACAATAGTGCTTTCTTTCAAGTAGAAAAAAATAGCATTAAGAGTGTTTCTAGATTGTTTATAATTTCAGAATCACAAGATCATTCCTTTATCCCTGTGTGTTTGTTTTTGTATGTATGCTTTTATTTTTATTGCTATAACTTAGTCACTTATGTAGATGTGTATTATCAGTATTTTCAGACAATATGTTGTTATTTTCATTGTGATTGTGGTAGTGCCATTAATATAATTACAGTTATAATAGTATATAGCTTGCTAATAACTGATATAAATAGCAACAATTTTTAGATAACAAATTAGAATCTAATATGTATTTTTTAAAAGGAGACCTTTTGGGTGACTTGATTACCATGTATGGAGTTTTAATTTACATTGTGGGTGAAGATGAAGACATCTGTCTCCCTGGTATTACATTTTGAAACAACCTTCCTCTGATTGGAGGTTACAAAGACTTTTGGAAGGGTTTCCTTCACAAACCTTCATGTATCCCTTTAAGAAGATCACTTCTGGGCATCATACGGCGGTGTCCTGCCGCTGGTTCAATATAGCAAGGACACAAACTGACCATGTAACGTGATAAAGGGTCAGGAGTCACTGGCATTGTCAAAAAGAGAGAGCTTGGTAGTGGATCAGCAACACAGTTGACAGACTCAACTACTGCCAACAAAAGCAGCAATGATAATGGAGCCGAATGGCTGCATTGAGTGTATTTGCTTTACTTTTTGAGGTACGTTTCTGTAAAATCGTGGCTAACTGCATTTTAATTAGCAATTGAGAGGCAAACGTATCTCTGTTAATGACTGAGTACTAGCTGCTCAAAGGACATGTAATGTGACGGTGGCCCATATTCGGCCCTGATAACCCTTTGTGTGAGCTTGCTCTCTCTCCCAGCTTCACTCTAGTGACCTGCATTGTGAATCTCCTTTGCAGTTGTGTGCTTTCTTGATTTGAAGTTTTCAATTTCTGGGAAGGCATCCTATTTTATAGTAAAGTGATGTGTGGTTTTCTACAAATGCACTTTTGCATTTTCTTGAATTGTGGAATAAAGTTTGTTGGAGGAGGGGCCACTTAATTTTACAATTGAATGACTTACTGTTTTTTCATTCTTAAAGGATTTCATGACTGATACCAGGGTCACAGACGTGTTATTTGACCGTTCAACTGAAAAAATCTGGAAAGCATGAGTTAACTAACACAGGGATGGGGAACGTTTTTGTTGGGTTTTTTGTTTTTTTTTGCCAAAATTTAAAACATCATTCACGGGCCATACACAATTATCAAATTAAAAATTAGCCTGCTATATTTGGTCAAGCAGTTAATTAACTCTGGTAGCTTAGTGGATTATGAGCTAAACTGTTAGCCTCAAGGTCAGCAGTTTGAATCTACCAGCCACTCCATGGGGGAAAATGAAGCCTTCTGCTCCAGTGAAAATGTACAGCCTTGGAAGCCTTATACGGGTCACCATGAGTCAGAACCGACATATAACCACCAGCAATGTGATGGCAACTGGATTGCAGTTGCCTTGACAGGGCCAGACCACATTATTTCTCAGGCCTTCTGTGCCTGTGAGCCAGACATGCCTTGCCCGATTTAACATGAAAAGCCATAATAATGATTAAAAGTAATACTCTGTGTTATTAATGTTACGTAATAATCTTTTTAGTATCCATTCAGTTTCAGTCAGTAAATATTTATCAAGGACTTACAGGCCCAGTTGTTGTTACGTACTGTTGAGCGACATAACGACCCTGTATAGGGTTTCCGAGGAGCAGCTGGTGAGCTTGAACCACTGATTATGCAGTTCAAACGGCTTTGCTATCTGGTGCACTAACCCACAGCGCCACACCAGGACTCCTTCATGCCCAGTACTGTTTTAAAAATGTTTAGGAAATATAAGTGAACAGAATGTTGTTAAGTCCATCAAGTCGGTTCCTACTCATAGTGACCCTGTATGGGGTTTTCAAGGAGCGGCTTGTAAGTTTCAACCACCGACCTTGTGGTCCAGTGCTTACCCTACAGCAATAGGCAAAGACTTATTTGTCCTCATGAACTTACATTCCAGTGGAAGGAGAGAGACAACAATGCTAGTGACATTAAATATACAATATGTTAGAATATGAGAAGTCTAATTGGAAAAAAGAAAAAAAAAATAGACAAGGATAATGGAAATTGAGGTAATTTAACAATTGGGAACTTACTGTGCACCAAGCACTTTGCATTTGATTCATACAGACTTTCTTTCAAGTGGATACTAATATTTTTCCAGACGTAAATTAAGGAAACAGCTTTGAGAGGAAACTGAGGTAAGGCCACATACTAAACAAGTCATGGTCTGGGGCTGAGAACATGCTTCCCAAGCCTGCATTTTAAGCAATATTCATCACCATCCCACATTCTCAACCAAACCCAGTGAGCTTCTGAAGACTTTAATTTTATTCTGAAATATGAGATGATGTCACAGTTCACCGTACTCTTTAGAATAGCAGGTAATTACTGCGCTGGTTATGCCATTATTTAAAATGCAAACTTTTTATGTTTGTTTCCTTTTAAAGAGTCATCCCATATTTGTTCTTTCCACTTTCATCCAATACTTAGGACGGCTGTAATCTAAGACTATAAGTATTTTTCATGGCTAAACAGTCCTTTTGTTGTACCTATGTAAAATGTTCACTGTTCTGTCTGCCTTTTTGAAATCATCAATATGAAAGTGACACTTTAGCATGGATTCATACAGTAAGCTATAGTAGGACTTCTAGTCTGAGACTCACTATCGATTTGTGCATTTTACCACTTACCAAAGACCCTATTCATAAAATGTTTATACATTTATTGTGACTGAGAGATAGGCTATTTAATTTGTGAAGATACAGATAAGCTCTAAAGAACAAAGTCTGAGGCATTACATATTCAGAAATCTTTTACCCTGCACCTTCCTCATCCTTTAACTTACAATTAGAGTCTAAAAAGTAGCACTAGATCTTTGTTTATTTTAAATAATTAGCTCTAAATTGTCTATATTATCCTTGCTTTTGACTTCAGAATGTTAACTACTACAAAGTATGAATTTACTATATGGAAGCTCTTGGTTTATTAAGCTTAGAGTTTATTTATAATATAGTTTTCATGAAAACATATATTAAGAAAAAGAAATGTGTTTAATACATTCCTTTCTGGGTAGAGTATTTCATTCTAAATAACTAACTTTCTATATTTTTTACTTGGAATTTTGATGTGGCGCTATAGCATAAGCACTGGACCACAAGGTCAGCTTAAGCTAAAAGATCGGTGGTTCAAACCCACCAGCCACTCTTGGGAAACCCTATACAGGGTCGCTATGAGTTGTAACTGACTCTAGCACTCAACAACGGCGGCAGCATTTGATTTAAGAGAAGAAAACATAAGGAATATTTTTGTCTTCTTTAGTGTTTAATGCTTTGCTTTAGGGTTGTTGGGTTTTTTTGTATTGTTGATAGGATATTAATTAGAAGATTTCTAAATATGGTGTTTGAGAATTTCTGATATAAAATTATTAAAATACAGTAAAGACGATAGCTTTTAGTCATTGATTTTCTTATATTTTCTCTAAGTGATCCGTTTTACTCTTCCTGTGATTTTAACTACTACGTATATGCTCAAGGTGGGTAGTTCAGGCTCACCACCCGCTCCTTGGAAACCTTCTACAGGGTCGCTGTGAGTCAGAACCAACTCAATGACACTAACAACAGTAACAGCATGAGCTAATGATTCTCAACTGTATCTTATATAAGTATCAGATTTGTAGTCTCCTTGCGCATGAATGTCTCATAATTGCCTAAATGCCAGTTTCAGAATGAGCTCCTCTAAATGTCTTCCTGAAACTCTTCTCCTGTTGTATTTACATCTCAGTGAAAGGCTTCACTCAGGGCATTATTAATTCCCCAACATCAGACCAATTAGAAGCCAAGGAGCACTCTTAGCTTTCCCACCTTCTAACTGCCAGCCTTGTTATTAGCAGTCCAGTGCTTATCTTACAGCACCACCAGGGCTCCATATAACTTAACATAATGTGTTGTTGTTAAGGACCATCAAGTCAGTTCTGACTCGGAGCAGCTAGTGGTTTGAAACACCAGTTTTGTAATGAGCAGTCCAGTGCGTATCCTACAGTGCCGCACCAGGACTCACAGCAGACTATACTCTGAACTCTTTTTAATCCTCACAACAGTTTATTGTGATAAGTCTTTGTTATCTCTTCTGTTAGCAAGAGAGGGAAATGAGGCACAGAAATAGGTAGGTTGCCCCATAAAGCCTACAGATTAGAAACAGCAGAGCCAGGACTCAAACCCATGCCAACTGCCTCCCAGGTGTTGTGCTATTAAAGGAAGTTATCTGTTCAAAACCCGGTTATTTAAAAAATCTTAACTCTCAAGTGGAAAAAGAAACAAATATATTCACCATGGTATATCATGTTCTTTTTGTATTCTGTACAAACTTTTTTTAATTTTCAATGGAATTTCTTTTTTTAAACAATACACGGGAATATATAAAAAGTAAAGGAAATACTTTTTTGTTTTCTTAGGAAATAAACGTAGATATTGAATATGTAAAGATAATTTTATATATTTTTCAGTAAAAATACAATTTTTATTTTATCTTCATAT
Organism: Chrysochloris asiatica; assembly: GCF_000296735.1. Classification (NCBI taxonomy): domain Eukaryota; kingdom Metazoa; phylum Chordata; class Mammalia; order Afrosoricida; family Chrysochloridae; genus Chrysochloris; species Chrysochloris asiatica. Next base: position 9,541,110 of record NW_006408539.1, read on the forward strand.
AAAACCACATACACAAATGTACCAAAACATATAGGCAGCATTAGATTGAAAAAGTTTAATAATACTTCACAGGTAGCAATGAATTGCATTCAATTGCAGTACACTATCATCTATCTGTATACTACGCAAATTGTCCTTATAACTGGTATCTTACCCATATGACCAAATGTTGTCATTCACAAAAGTCATAACAGCAATTTCTCATAACTCACAGTGTCATAGCTATGAGCGATCAAGTTTATTGTGCAAACGCTGGTAAAGGGGGAAACAGCCTTTCAACTGATGGGGAATTTTGAAGAAGGCTTCCTCCTGATACAAGATTGTTGTTGTTGTTGTTAAGTGCCATCGAGTCGGTTCCGACCCATAGCGACCCTGTACAGGGTTTCCGAGGGTGTAAATCTTTAGTCATCTAAATTTAAAACACAAACTAGATAATTAGATTTGCTAGCATCCTTGAATGTCTGGTGATTTCTTGGATTAAGATTGTCGAACTTAAATGCTTTTACTTTTCATTTGAATTCTTTAATAAGAATGAAGTTAAATTTAATATTTGAGGTTAAGACAATCATGAACCTATTCACTTAGTAAACTAGAAAGAGGAGTTCTCCCTCAGAGGCAGGATGCAGACCAAGCAAGAGTACTTTCTCATACGTTTAAAGAATTCTATAGCCTAAATCAGCAAATGAAAGTAAACATAATTTAAATGTATTCAGGAAACCTGAAGCAGCTACTCTCTTGGTTTCCAGGTTAAAAGTTTTTTTTTTAAGTGTCTGTCTTTTCTAGTGTGGTTAGCACTATTTTAAAGAAGTGTGTGAATATTCAATTTAATTTAACAAAAACATGAATAAGCACCTTGTATTTTTCGATCAGCACATTCTGTGGAGGCTTTAAAAAGGCGAGTCTCTGGCTGAGCAGCTAATTTCAATGCAGGCTGCATATTTGCACACACACAGACATCTAGGCCCACATAACAGACTTTAGATAAGAGGCTGGTGGTGCAAACGGTTAAGCACTTGACTGCTAAGGGAAAGGTTGGTGATTTGTGTGGCACTGCAGGCTAATGCGCTGGATTGCAAAGTCTGTTTGAACTGCAAGATCAGTGGTTCAAGCTCACTAGCCACTCTGTGGAAATCCTATAGAAGGTCGCTATGAGTCATAACCAACTTGATGGCACTTAACAACAACAACAACAAATGGCTCTATGGACTACTGGTGTGGCGTTGTAGGGTCAGCGCTAGATTTCCATTCACAAGGTCAGTAGTTCACATCCACCAGCTGCTCCTTAGAAACCCTATACAGGGTGGCTATGAGTCGGAACCAACCCTACTACACTTAACAACAACAAATGGTTCTCTAGGAGAAAGGTATGGTCATCTGTTTACATAAAGATTACAGCCAAGAAAACCCTGTGGGCATCTGTGCTGTGTGGTGCTAGGAGTCACAATCAGCTCAAGGACACACCAGAGAATTGAGAGCAGTGGGGACTGGAAAACATGGGAATTCTAGAATGGTAAGTGAGTATGTAAGTACAAGTGCCTTGTACTCCGGGCATGTTGTCAGGAGGAGAGCATGTTTGATAAAGTAGCAGGTCAGCAGTAAAGAAGCACCTCAACGAGATGGATTGACCCAGTAGGCTCAAACGCTCCAGCGAGGATGGCGCAGGACCGGGCCCGATGTTATTCTGCAGAACATACTCAATGGCACCTAACCACGACAACAAGCCTCCAGTTGTGGCAGAGGTGGAGACAGAAAAGGCTTTTGAGCGAAAGCTGTTGTTAGTTTACGGATTTAAAAACCAAGAGCATGTGGGAGCAATGAGGAGAAAGGCCTGGCTGCAGCATCATCTGGGAATGAGAGTCTGGACTGTCCGGCCGGGCATAGCTGATTTCATATCCTGTACTGTGGGCACTCACTGCTCTAAAGTGCTGTGTGGTATCAAATAGGTATAGAAGGGATTGAAAATGTTGTTGGAATGTATTGCTTTGTGCAATGCCTCTTCCATCGTTCTTCCTTTCATTCTACAAACTTCTTTGAGCATTTACTAGATATTGAGCAGTTATTGGAGTTCCGGAGTGATGCAAACGGGTAGAGCAGTTCACTGTTTCCAGTAGCCTGGAGGTTGGAGTCAACCACAGGCACCTGAGAAGAAAGACCTGACCATGTGCTTCTGGAAAATACATCGGAATTCCGTGGAGTACACTACGCTGACCCATAGGCTGTTGTTGTTTTGTTTAAATAGTGTTTCCAAGGAGCGGCTGGTGAGTTTGAACCGCCAACCTTGCAGTTAGTAGTCCACAGGTTATCCTAGAGCGCCACACCAGGACTTGCTCTGACATACATTGTTGTTCTTAAGTGCCATGGAGTCGATTCCAACTCACATTTTCTTGTTGTGAAGTGCCGTCTTGTCAATTCCAACCCATAGCGACCCTGTATAGGATTTCTGAGGAGCAGCTGGTGAGCTTGAACTGCTGACCTTGCAGTTCAAATGACTTTGCGGTCTGGCTTTCAGGCCGTATATTTGTTTTTTGTTTTGTTTTGTTTTTCAGTGTTGTTGAGTGGGTTCTGGCTCATAGCGACCCTGTATAGGGTTTCCAGGAGCAGCTGGTGAGCTTGAACCCCAGACCTTGCGGTTCAAACTGACCTCACAGTCCAGCGCAATAACTTGCAACACTATACCAAGACTCCATAAAAGACGTATGAAATCATTAGTTTGGGCCCTGCCAAGGCAGTGGCAGTTCCAGCCATCACATTAGGGTTGAGTTAATTAAATGTTTGACCAAATATAGCAGACGAAATGTTAATGTGATAATTTTGTATGGTCCATGAATATTACAAATTTTGACAGAAAAAAACATTTGACACTCTGCTATATAGGGCTTCTGAGGCCGTAAATCTTTACAGGAGCAGAAAGTCTCATTTGTCCTGTGGAACAACAGGTAGATTTGAACTGCCAACCTTGGGATGAGTGATTCAGGGCTTATCCTACAGCATTACCCAGGACATGTTAAGCCTCAGTTTTCTCCTCTAACACAGGAGGATAATAAGACTGGTTGTAGATTAAATGAGACCGTGTAGGTGGTCTTCATGGCAGAGGAACAACCATATAGTAAGTACTCAACTAAATCTCCTCTGTTCTTCAACCCCTCTTCATGCCCACTAGCATCATTAGCAAGTAGAAAGAATGAGTGCTTTGTAAGGGACTTTACATTATCTATAAGTCAGTTTTTCTGAAGGACTTGTTGGGGTTGATCCTATGCTGTGTTACCACTTCTTCCAGGTGTTTCTTACATTATTAATTTGCTAGACAAATGTCTCCTTCATAGGTAGAAATAAGCTGAACCCAGAATTCCATCTGCATTTTCAGTAATTTCTGAAATACTTTTTTTTAATTATTATTGGTTTCTAGTCACTGCATTTTTTGTCTGAGTGGAATCTGACCTAGAAGACAATGAAACAGAATGAGAGCCTTAAAAGAATTTGTTCACACTTACAGTTGTTAAAGTGACTTAGTTTGCATACTCAGATACCTGTGTTCTATCAGTTGGGATCAATGAGGAATAGGAAGGAGAGAATGACACAGAAAAGGTTTCTGAAGATTCTAGTGCTGTGGCTATTTAGGTGGGAGTCACTGCTAGACTTAGGAAAGCATGTTTTGAAAATTCAGTCAAAATGGAAAGACACTTTATATGGCAATAAAACCTAAAAGAATAAAATCAAACCTTCACCATAAAATCACTCATGATCCTGCCAAGGAAGAAAAGGGGGACACTTAAGACAGCTCTCATACTTATACCGAATGCTTGCTTATTTGTTCCATTTTTAAAAGGTTATGTTCAGAATAGACCAAGGGAGCACATAATGAAAGGTGATAGTCAAAGGAGACCCAAATAATGTCACTGAGTCCGAGGCTGAATGAGCTGGAGACAGCCAGAGTGTGTTTCCCGTCTCCTGGCTTCCTAGCCTTTCATCCTAGCTGTGTTCCAAGTAAGAACAGGACCAAATGCAAAAGAGATCCAGTACTGGCATAAGATAATGCAAGACGGAAAGGATAAGATAACCATTACAAATGCTGAATTGATTCTAATAGAAGAGAGAAGGGAACCTAAATATTTTGTTAGTCTTTTTGTAATATCTAGTGATCTGCATTGCAGTGTATTGAAACCTTGTTGTATGATAATAGAATCACTATTATTGATTTAAAGCATATATTTGTATGTATATACACACACACACACACACATATATATATAGAGAGAGAGAGAGAGAGAGAAAGTGAGTGAATGGCACTACAGGATAATGCACTGGACCACAAGGTCAGTTTGAGGCACAAAATTGGAGGTTCAAACCCACTCCTCAGAAAGACCAACTTCTCAGAAACAACAACAATATATATATGTTGTTGTGAAGTGCCGTGGAGTAGGTTCTGACTCATAGTGACCCTCTAGAGGGTTTTCAAGGAGCAGCTGATGAGTTTGAATCGCTGACTTTGCAGTTCAAATGAACCTTGAAGTCCAGCCCATTAATCCGTAGTGCCACACCAGGACTCCACATAACTATAAAATATACATGGAGAATTAAAGTCTTCAGATTGGCTCAAGGTTTTGGTTTATTTTTATTTTTTTAAGTGGGGGATAATGGGATCTAAGAGACTGTGCCTTGATTAGTGTAATATCCTGACTTACCAAAAATCTTCACTGGTTGACTAAATATGGCCCGAGAGCGTTTTGAAGAGGAAATGAGATTTGTAGGTGCCACACTCTTGAATTTTATTACAGTGTTTCTCTGGTGCTGATTTTTTATCATCCATCACCTAAAATTATTTTGGTATTTTGGTGTAACATGCGTGCAATTCATCATAAACATGTCATGTACAGTCTCCTGTGGGTTTTCACTGCCTATGACACACATCATCTCCCTGTTCATGGAAAGCTCTTTCTCATGGTGAGTGTGGGACTTTTCCAAGTTTGATACGTTCCTATCACTGTTGTTATTTACAAGCATTTTTGCTGGTATTGTATTCCTTTTCATCTCATGATGAGTTCATTCACTGATGTGAGGATTAAAGGAGATGACATTTGAAAAATAAGACGCGTCTGTTAAGAAAATCAAAATATAGCCCAAGATTCAGAAGAATAACTAAACATGCCTTAGTAATAATCGGTGCTACTGTGTTATGTGGATCTCTGGTGGCTTAGTGCGTTACAAGTTAGGCTGCTTACCACAGGGTCAGCAGTTCGAATCTACCAGTCATTTCACAGCAAAAGATGAACCTTTCTGCCCCCATAAAGACTCAGAGCTTCAGAAACCCTATACAGGGTGACTGTGAATCATACCTGACTCCACGGCACACCACCACACCACCACTGTGTGATGGCTTCAGGTGTCTGTGGTTACCGCACCACGTATCATCAGTACTTGTGATCCTAAGGTGTCTGACTTCCTGAAGGTTTTGTACATTCTGGGGTCCTGCCATGGAGTACAACACACTCTGTATTGCTCAATGTGCACAAAGTGTTGTACACTCTTTGTAGCTCAGTGGCACATACGAGGGATTTCTGCCACTGCAAAACCATGTCTCCTCCATGTAGCCAGACCTGTGTATATGTTGACTAGTGAGTGAGGGGTACGGGACACACTGTTGAGTATCTCTGAACATGAAGGAATTAGCAGGGGAAAAATGGGGCAGGGAAAAAGCTTTCCTAGCAGAAGGAGTTGGGATTTGGGGAGGGGGGTGGTGAGAGCAAGAAGCGATATGGCCACTTTGAGCGAAGTCTTAATGGTTTGTTGTGAACTCAGTTTGTCAGGACTGGAAAGAGATGAATGTGGAGGGGAGGCCAGCTGATGAAAGCCTCTCTAGGTCAGGTTGAGCTCCAGTCTCCTTATTCTGGACACCCAGGCTCCAGTGAGGAGTTTTCAGCCAGGGAAGAGTGTTCTACTAATTTTTTATTAGTCAGAACACTCTGGCTGCAGGTGCTGACGATTCTGGGGACAGTGCTCAGGCACAATGAGGGGGAGCAGGTAGACCAGTCAAGATGAAGCTGTTACAGAGGCCCAGATGCCAGCAGATAAGAACCCCAACTTGAGCCCTCAAGTGCAGCTCAGTAGATTGAAACATGAGAAAAACGAAGAGCTACATTTAGTACTCTTTCCTTAGAATGGTATTTGGTTTTGCTTCTTTAAATACATGTTGATTCATTTAAGTCCCCTAACTATGCTGTAAGGAGCTCTGGTAGCGTAGTGGTTACGAATCAAGCTGCGAACCACAAGGTCAGCAATTGGAAACTACCAGCTGTTCCGCGGGAGGAAGATGAGGCTTTCTGGTCCCATAAAGATTTACAGCCTCGGAAACCCTGTACACGGTCGCTATGAGTCGGAACCCACTCCACGGCACATGACCACCACCAGGTATGCTGTGGTAGGATAAGCACTGGATTGCTAATCACCAGGTCAGCAGTTCACATCCCCCCAGGCTCTCCTCGGAAATCCGATGCAGGGTTGCTATGAGTCAGAAGTGACTCAACGGGCCCTTAACAAAAAGTGAATTGAAATAAGCAAATTGTTACCCAATGTTATGAATGTATGTAGTGTATATTGGGGTCCTGGTGTGGTGCTGTAGGATAAGCACTGGACTGCAATGTCAGTTGGAATGCAAGGTCAGCAGTTTAAACTCACCAGCCGTTCCTCGGAAACCCTTTACAGGGTCGCTATGAGTCGGAGCCAACTTGATGGCACTTAACAACAACATGATTTTCTTATTAGAAACCAGAAGCAGGAATTCTTCTTGGGATTATTAGAGATCACCTGAAGAGTTAGTGACTGGGCAGTTGTCATGTGATGCCCAGGGGTATCAGAAAGTAATATGTATCTGGAGAAATACGTAAGCATCGTTATCTCTGATATGGCGTGCTGTGATTTTCATGCCAAATATTTATTGATGAAGTATTGATTGCTGTTAAGTGCCGTCAAGTGGGTTCTGATTCATAGTCACCCTATATAGGGTCTTTGAGGCTATAAATCTTTGTGGGGGCAGAAAGCACTGGACTGCAACCCCAAAGTCTTCTGTTTAAGCCCACCAGTCACTCCACGGGTAAAATATGAGGCTTTCTGGTCCCACGAAGATTTAAAGCCTCGGGAACCCTGTACAGAGTCGCTATGAGTCAGCATAGTGACTTAACGGCACTAAACTACAACAAATGGCGCAGTGGTTAAGCACTTGACTGCTAATCAGAAGGTCAGCAGCTGAAACCACCAGCAGCTTCTTGGGAGTAAGACGCGGTAGTCTTTCCCTGCAGACTCACAGCTTTGGAAACCCTGGGGGACAGTTCTACTCTACCCTAAAGGGTCGCTATAAAGCAGAGTTGACTTGACAGTGAAGTGTTTGGTTTAAGTTTGTTTCCCCCTTGGCTACTGTTTTTGATGGCAAATCCTCTGCCATCAAAATGTTTCCAACTCATAAAACCAAAATCAAAACCAAATTCTCTGCCATCAAGTCGGTTTTGACTCACAGCAACCCGATAGGACAGGCTGGAGCTGCCCTGTCGTGTTTTGTAGACTGCTCATATTTATGGAATCGATTGCCACACCTTTCTTGTGAGAGGCAATGGCGGATTTGAACCCCCAACCTTGTAGTTAGCAGTTGAGCATTTAACTACAAAGTTGTCACGAAGGCCTAGAAAACAGGTAGGTAGACAATTATTCATATAGTGTATCCTTTTAAAATACCACTTTTAAAAAACAAATTGATTCAGGTGGTTTGAAAACAAAGAATCTATTTCTCTCTGGCCTTAATGTTTTGATCCTTTTTGGCATTTATATATTTGCTGTTGATTGTATATGGTTCCTGAAGGAAATAAAGGACTTTGCATATTTATAAACATGCTGTTTACTTTTCTGAGAATAATTTCCTTTAAATATCAGATGCTTTCTTTAAGCTTCAAGAGTTTAATTTTGAAAGAAAAGAAGGAATTGTGGAGACAAACTGAAAGGCTTTGAGCCAACATGTAACATCTTATTGACTTGCTAAAGCCAAACTTAACAGATTTTTCCTTCTTAGTCTATTCCCACTGCAGTTGGTTCTTTTTGAAGTTAGAGCAACAGGTGCAGCTAAGCAGGACTTCCATCTCTGGCCAGAATTCACCTAAATTTTGGTGAAGAGTGAAAAAGTACAACAAATGAAACCATCTGCCACTCCTAACCAACTAGCCCCTGACCCCTGGTGGGGACAAAGCAGGTGCCCCACAAGTCAGCCTGGACAGGGGGCTCCTGCTGCGCCTCATTTCGGAGGGTTCAGGCAGACTCTGTCAGCACACGTTTTGGGGTGGGAGTCCCTCCCCAGCCAGTCATACAGAGATCAAAGAAGCTTTTAATTTGCGTTTAATTACTTCTTGAAAAGCCATCCACCACATCCAGCAATCGCTATTGTATAAAAAAAACAACCACAGAAGTGCATTCTTTTTTGAAACCTGAAACAGATTTAATCTCCTCAGATGCTAACCATGGAAGTATGCCTGTTTTCTTGTCGATTTCTTTATCTCCTCGCCATAAGTTTATAATAAAAAAAGAAGCTAATAATGCGGTTATTGATACTCTGTAATAGCTTTTATTTCATTTGAAATAAACTCCTCAAATAAAACTTTGAAGAAGATGGTTCAGCCCAATTGGCAACAGGAATTTTAATGTTGACTCAGAATTTCAAATCAAAAGAACTTGATACCATTTTCTTTGAGACTGTTTTTTATTGGACTTTTGATAGGACAATAATTATCATCAGTGTATTCATTTCAGGGGCTATTTTTAAGGTTCAACATTTTAAAAAAATCACAAACTATCCAGTAGTCAGAGCCACGGCCGATAAACATCTGCCACACAACAAACTTGCATCTATAATTTGCCCTTTGTCAGGTTTATGAGTGGACATCTGTGTCAATGGCAGATGTCAGTGCAGTTAAGGTGCACTTTCATTTAGGAGTGGCAACCTAAAAGAAGTCCACAGTTAAATCATTTGCATTTGAAAAAAAAAAAAAAAATGTCTCTGTTGCCATTCATATAATTGGCTCAGGCTTCTAGGTGAAAAACCAAGAGCTCCCAAAACTGGTCACTATTTGGATCAAGCTTTTGATGGTTATGACCTGGAAAACGAGTTCAAAATTAGTCATTGTGACCGTTTTGTGAGACATTGTGACCAGTCAGGAAAAAAGAAAAAGTCTATTGATTAGCAATGGCTGACATTTCAAAATGGCCGTGTAGAAAAATGTTATTGGATTTATTAATGTTTCTCATCAGCTGTAATCACCAAACCCGCTTAAATAAAAATGTCACAAGCGGAATCTGTTTAACAATTTGCTATTGTAAAAATTTAAACAAGTTTTATAACCTCTAATTTTGATCCTTGTACTAAAAATACCTGTTTCTCAAATCATTATTCTTGGTCTTAGAAAAAAATATAGGAGGGGGGAAGTAGCTTGGGTGGAAGGCTTTGCCTTTAGATGAGTTTGATATCTTTTGTTTTTTAAACGAAATGAAATTCATATAACATAATATTAACCATTTAAAAATGAATACTTTGTTATTAAGACTAGAAAGACAATAAGCCCTGTATTGCTCTTCAGTGTAAAATAAAGTAACTTGTACATTTCTACTCAGAATTCTGAGATGCTTAAGCACTTTATCTTAATAGTCAGCATGGTAAGCTAAAATAAAAAACCACCATCTGATGATGATAATGGTGAAGAAGGACATGATAGAGAACAAAAGAACATCTGGGTTTATATGAATTAAGGTTAAGGAACTCGGCAAGCACTTACAATGAAAGAATTTGCTAGAATGTACCATGATAGTTTTATTTCACCTGCCTTTTTTACTTCATTAGACCAAAGTGACTTCTTTCATTCTTCTTCAAGTTCTTAGGTATTTTTTTCTAAAGCAGGGCAAACAGCTCAGAGAGTAAGTTCATTTTGAGGAATTTAAGCCAAAGTGGATAGACTATTTACATATTTAATAGATAGAACAACATGATAATATAGATATAATTGTAATGTTTTCAAACTTCAACCTTTAACATTTTATCTCATTAGCTTTAATCTATCAATATGCTTTAGCTACCATTTTCTTCTTTCTGTGGGTTCTTAACTTAATATTCAATAATTCACTCAGTTTCTTAATGGTTGAGAGCAATTTTTCCTGCAAGTGCTCTATGGTGGAAGAGCCCTGTTGGTGCTGTGGGTTAGGTGTTGTGCTCCTAACCACAAGGTTCACGGGTTCAAACCCACCAGGTACTCTGCAGGAGAAAGAAGCGGCTTTCTGCTCCCGTAAAAAATGGGCAGTCTCAGAAACCCTCTGGCACAGTGCTATTCTGCCCTGTAAGGCGGATGTGAGTCAGAAGTGGCCCAACTGCACTGGGCTGACTCTAGGGTGGAGACTCACTCCCTGTTGTCTGTGTTCCGGTCATATTTTCTTTCTTTCACACACATACAGAGTGGTCAGGGTCTAATGCCGATGTGAAACAACTGAACTAACATGGAAATATGTAATATCTGAGAATAGCTTCATTTCATTTGGTTTTATGACTAGAAGATTATAGCCCAGCTGTCATAAAATTTTGAAGAGGGAAGAGACATTGCAGACCAAGATAGTGACAAGTTTGTATGCTATCAGGGATCTACGAGTTTTTTATTCCAAAAAAGAAAAAGCTATCACTTTCTCTGGTCCTTTGGAATTTGAGCTTTTGCTCTAAGATTGTTAATATTAACCTGCTGCTGTCGTAACCACTAGCTCTGACTTGGGAGATGCATGCTGGGAGATGCATGCTATTACTTATAGACGTTTTATTTATTTTGTCTCCTGCATCGGAATGCCAATGCAATATATGACCCATTTTGCTTGTTTTATTTTAAGAAATGGATGCCACAGTATATATGCAATATTTTGGTACTTGCTTTTTTCCACCAAACATAATATTCTAAAAAATTCATATCTATCTATCTATCTATCTATCTATCTATCTATCATCTATCTATCTATCTATCTATCTATCTATCATCTATCTATCTATCTATCTATCTATCTATCATCTATCTATCTATCATCTATCTATCTATCATCTATCTATCTATCTATCTATCTATCTATCTTCTATCTATCTATCTATCTATCTATCTATCATCTATCTATATTGTGTGTAGCTATAGTTCAGTCATTTTCACTAGTTATGTATTTTTTTGGTGTTGTTAAGTGTCGTCAAGTCAGTTTCAACTCATAGCAACCCTGTATAGGGTTTTTGAGGAGAAGCTGGTGGGTTTGATCTGCCAACTTTGCGATTTGCAGTCCAGTGCTTATCCTACAGTGCCACACCAGGACTCCATCACTTCAGTGGACATTTGAATTATTAATGCTTTTTGGTTTTGTTTTATTTTTAGTATTATAAAAAGTGGTGCTATGTACAATTTTATTCATGTCTTCAGTACACCTACATACTGTTTTTTCCTTGAGTATGTACCTAGAAATGAAATTGCTGTCTTAGTATATGCAAATGGTCTTTATAAAGAAATTATTATCAAAATTTTATATGCTATTCTTTTGATTAACCACTTTTCCAATTCTTAATATTTTAAATGTTGCCAATTGAAGGGTAACAAAGGGTATCTTGAGATCTTTGTTCGTGTTTCACTATTCACTGAGTTTGAGCATGTGTCTTTCTCTTGTGTGCGGTGCCTGTTCATGTCTTTTGCTCCTTTCTTTCATTGGATTGTCTTTTTCTGATCATAGACTTCTTCGTATGTTCAGAGTACTAATTTTTTTTTTTTCTCTATTATTTGTGTGGCAGATATCTTCCTTCAGCTCATGTTAAGGGTGCTTTTGATACAAAGGAGTACTTAGTTTTGATGAAGTTTAGTGTTTCAGTCTTTCCTTTTAGGAATAGTGTTTTTCAGATTTTGTTTAGGAAATCCTCTCCTATATTATCATCTGTATTTGCTTCTAAATGTTATAGTTTTTTGCTTTTGACATGTAAGTTCTTGAACCATCTGCCGTGTTTTTGTAGATGGTATATGCTCCAATTTCATTTTTGTTCATGCAAATAGCCTTTATTTCTCATGATAAACCTGTATGTAGCTGAACTCTGCTTTCTGGTCCCTATTTGTAAATTTATTACCGCACTAATGCCTTGTTGTTTTAATTACTGTAGCTTTACAGTTAGTGTTTGGATCAGTAGGGCATGTCTTCGCTTCTTTTTCTTTTTCTTGGTTGTTCTTGGCTCTTTGGTCTTCCGTAATACATGTACAATCAAATTAATTATTCATCACAGGCTTTTGCCTTTCTGCACCAGCCTCTGTAAAACTCGTGACATGAGAGCAGAGCTGAATGTCCTTTCTTTGCAAGTGTATATACAGCAAAGAGAGAGACAAGGCCTGAGCTACTCATGACCAATTCCTCACCCAAGACACATCAATCCGAAAAGTCACTGTAGCACTCCTGGGAGAAGCTGGGTGAGAGTGGTAGCGGAGGAAGTCAGGGGAGCTTAGGGAAACTGAGGACTAGTGAATAAGAAATCACCCAACCTCCCAAGATTGTTTGTCTAAACTCTCTACATTGAGTCTGTGGGACAATCAGTGTGTCCTGAGAGAATACCTTCTCTAGCAGCTGCTGCTTTGTATAGAGTTATTCTACCAAAGAGAACAACTTCCATTCTGACACCCCCCTTTTTGATTTAAATAAGAATGACCCACATTTTACTTAAGGAAAAGTGTTATTGTGATAATCTATACTTCTAGACTATACTTTCAGGCTATTATTGTGGAATTACTTAAGACTTTTCTGTATCCATAACTTGTATCATACAACAAAGTACTGAATAGCTGCCTGCAATTCCTACACTTTCTGTAAATCAAACAGTACTTTGAAGCAAGAGATTAATGCCAGTTTACATTTCTCCCTTTCCTTCTTTTGAGAAGTAGATTATTAGTTGAGACCACAGCTATTGTGAGATTTTGGCTATGGCTACCTCTCCTCTGGAGGCCTGGTGTGGCACTGAGGGTTAATGCGCCAGACTGCAAAGACATTTGAACTGCAAGCTCGGCGGTTCAAGCTCACCAGCTGCTCCTTGGAAACCCTATACAGGGTCGCTATGGGTTGGAATCGACTTGACGGTACTTAACAGCAACAACACCACCTCTCTTCTAAGAGATGAATATATTGTAACCTAGAAGGACAAAATATAATATGAGGGAAATGTCTGCTTTTCTCCTTCTAAGTACTTTCTCTCAGCTTAAGGATGCTTATGAGAAGATGCTAAGTTTCTCCCTAGGAATGAGAACAGTATTAGCCCTGATGGTGGTGGTTATGTGCCGTGGAGTCACTTCTGACTCATAGTGACCCTGCACAGGGATTCCAAGGCCGTAAATCTTTACAGGAGCAGAAAGCTTCATCTTTCTCCCGCGGAAACACTGGTCGTTTTGAACTGTTGCCCATGAGGTTAGCAGTCTGACTCGTAACCCCTACGCTACCAGAGCTCCTTAGTGTAGCCCTAGGATACTAAAATTCTCTGTTGGTTTGATAGAAAACATTTGTGAGTAATGATCTTCCTTTGAGGCAATATGTAGGGCTCCTTGGTTTTTTACATTAACAAGAAAGAAAGTTCCAAACAGTGGTTTCCGGTTTAATATTTTTCTTTGGAAAATGGAATCTTTAAGTGGACCAGGAACCTCTTGGCAATGCAAAGCCTCATGCACACCCTGTGATGCACACATATACATACATAGATAGCCGCAATGTGAGATCTTATATATACATGCAGACACACATGTTTGCATGGTTGTGTTTGTGTGGTGGGGAGCCACCTAGAATACACTTTTGTGACACAAGGGGCAGAAAGACTTATGAAATAACCAACTGACAGCTTCATGTTTACCACAGTAAAGCTGTGGACTCAGTGCTCTGAGAACATGGAGGATGGGCCAGCTAGCAGACATGAGAGGAACTTCTGCTACTCTGTTCACTGCGTAGCTCCTTTTCCTCGCTCCTGAAGTGTAGTATGGTGTCCTGGTGTGGCACTGCAGGGTAAGCACTGGACTGGTAACTTCATGGTCGGTGGTTCAAACATACCAGCCGCTCCTTAGAAAACTTGTAGGTGGGGGGTTGGGATGGAGAGGGAAGTGGTCTGTAAGAGTTGGAACCAACTTAAACAAAGTGGAATATGTCATTTGTTTTTTTCCAGAGTGTTCTGCTCAACCCTCTTCTGTGTTTAGATTTCTTTTCTTTGACAAGCTCTTAAGCAGTCTCCCCTGAGCCTGAAATTGCCCAGCCTTCTCTCTGCAGACTTTATCTCTCTGCTGAGCGGCAGGTTCAGCTTTTTACCAGTCGTCTCCACCTGGGTCAATCCTTACATTGCTTCAGATTCAGCCTGTGTCTCAACAGAACTTTTTAACTTGAATGCATGATTTACCCAGACATGTGACTCTTCATTTCCTTTTGTGCCCCTTAGCTCTGTTAAACAGACACCAAATTTTTACTGCTGTATGTCTCACCTATTTTTCCACTCCTATAACCAAGAAATACCAGAAACACGTTCACCCATGTTTTCTTTTTCCTTCCTTCGAGTGTTGGTCCAAACGCTTCTGTTTATGCTCTCCCATGAGTTGCATCAGTGCTCATCTCGCACAAACTTTTCAAAACCTAGGTCTGCTGTGGATTACTTCATAGACAGAGTCCTGGCTGATTTACAGTGATTTGTCATGAACATTCATGTCAATGTTGTCATCAGACATGGACAAGCATTTTAAGATAACCAGAGTGCTGATAACTTTGACACACTCTCATAGAAATGTGGATTGTAAGAAGTATGAACCTAGGAAAATTGGAAATTTATAAAAATGAAGTACAACACATAAAGATCTATCTCTTAAACATTAATGAGTTAAATGGACCGATGTTGGTCTTTTTGAACCAATCATGGTTTTACTTTGTTGGCAATGATGAATAGAAATGGCATTGCATTCATCATCAAAAAAAGTATTACAAGATCTGTCTTGAAGTACAATGCTCTCTGTGATAGGATACTGTCCATATGCCCACAAGGGATACTAGTTAATATTCCTATTATTCAAATTTATGCATCAACCACTAAAGCCAATGATGACAAAACTGAAGAATTCTACCAACTGCTCCAGTTTGAAGTTGATCAAACGTGCCACTGAAATGCATTGATAATTACTGGTGATTGGGATGTTGTTGTGATAGTTGGAAACAAACAGGAAAAATCATTAATTGGAAAATAGGGTCTTGGAATAAAAACAGTGCTGGAGCTTGCATGATAGATTTTAATTATCCAATGACTTATTCATTGCAAATACCCTTTTTCAGCAACATGAATGGTAACTGTACAAATTGATCTCACCAAATGGCATACACAGGAGTCAAATGCTCTACATCTGTGGGAGGAGGTGATAGAGAACTTCATTATCAAATGGAATACACGGGAGTCAAATACACTATATCTGTGGGAGGAAGTGATAGAGAGTCATATGCCAAAACAAGGTCAGGTACAGACTGTGGATCAGACCACCAAATGTCAATTGCAAGTTCTGGCTGAAACTGAAGAAAATTAAACAAGTCCAAGAGAGCCAATATACGGCCTTGAATATATTCCACCTGAATTTAGAGACCATCTTAAGAACAGAATTGAGGCATTAGACATTAATTACCGAAAACCAGAAGAGTTGTAGGATGACATCACGAAAATCATCCATGAAGAAAGCAAAATCTCATTACAAAGACACGAAAGAAAGGACAGACCAAAATGGATGTCAGAAGAGACTCTAAAACTTGCTCTTGAATATAGAGAAGCCAAAGCAACTGGAAGAAATGGGAGCAAAAGTGTTGAATAGAAAATTTCAAAGGGCAACTTGAGAAGACAAAGCCATATATTATTATGTAATGTGCAAAGACCTGGAGGTAGAAAACCAAAAGGGAAGAATGCCCTCAGCATGTTTTAAGCTGAAAGAACTGAAGAAAATAATTCATGCAAAAATGCATTGTTGAAGGATTCTCTGGGCAAAATATTGAATGATGTAGGAACCATCAAAAGAAGATGGAAGGAATACTGATAGTCATCGTACCAAAGAAATATTCAACAATTTCAAGATGTAGCATATGATCAAGAACCTTTGGTGTTGAAGGAAGAAGTATAAGCTGTACTGAAGGCGTTGGGGGAAAAAAGATTCCAGTAATTGATGGAATAAAAATTGAAATGTTTCAACAAACTGATGTAGAACTGGAGGCACTTGTTTATGCCAAGAAATTTGAAAGACAGCTACCTGGCCATGTGATTGGAAGAGATCTAAAGATAGGTGACCCAACAGAATGTGGAAACCATCGAACAGTATCATTAATATCACATGCAAGTAAAATTTTGCTGAAGATAATTCAAACATGGTTGCAGTAGTACGTTGACATTGTTGTTGTTGTTAAGTGCCGTCGAGTCGGTTCCGACACATAGCGACCCTGTAGAGGGTTTCCAAGGAGCAGCTAGTGAGTTTGAACCACCGACTTTGCTGTCAGAAATTCAAGCTGGCTTCAGGTGAGAACATGGAATTATGGATAGCATTGCTGACATCATATGGATCTTGACTAAAAGCAGAGAATACCAGAAAGATGTTTACTTGTGCTTTATTGACTATTTAAAGACATTTGGGTGTGTGGATCATAACATACTATGGTTTAGCATTGTAAAGAATGAGTATTCCAAAACATTTCATTGTTCTCCTGATGAACTTGTACACGGACCAAGAGACAGTCATTTGAACAGAATAGGGGGACACTGAATGGTTTAAAATCAGAAAAGATGTTTGCAAAATTGTATTCTTTCACAATGCTTATTCAGTCTGTATGCTGAGCAAGTAATTCAAGAAGCTGGGTTATGTGAAGAAAAAGTAGCATCAAGATTGTAGGAAAACTCATTACCATGTGATATGCAAATAATACAACCTTGTTTGCTGACTTTGAAGAGGACTTAAAATACTGATAAAGGTCAAAGACTGCAGCCTTCAACGTGGATTGCACTTCAATGTAAGTAAAACAAAAATCCTCATAACGGGTCCAATAAATAACACCAGGATAAATGGAGAAAAGATTGAAGTTGTCAAAGACTTCCTGTTGTTTGGATCTACAATCAACATTCATGACAGCAGCAGTCAAGAAATCAAATGATGTATTGCATTTGGCAGATCTGCTGTTAGGGACCTATTTACGGTGTTAAAGAGCACAGTTTTCAGTTTGAGGACTAAGGTGGACCTGAGCCCAAACCGTGGTATTTTCAGTAACCTCGTATGCATGGGAAAGTTGGACAGTGAATAAGGAAGACCCAAGAACCCATGCGTTTGAATTATTGTGTTGGAGAAAAAAATAATTGAAAATATCATGGACTGTCGGAAGAACCAACAAATCTGTCTTTGAAGAAGTACAGTCAAAATGCTCCTTAGAAGCAAGAATAGTGGGACTTCGTCTCTTGTACTTTGGACATGTTTTCAGGAGGGACTAGTCCCTGAAGAAGGACGTCATCCTTGGTAAAGTGAAGGGTTATAGAAAAAGAAAAGTCTGCAAAGACTTGGATTAACACAGTGGCAACAGTGACGGCCTCAGACATAATGAATGTGAGGGTGTTGTAGGACCCGGAGTGTTTTGTTTTGTTGTGCATAGATTGCTATGACTTAGAATTGACTCTGTATTTCCCAGTGATTGGCGGTGTCCTTCTTCTGTGCTTGATTCCTTAATTCAACAAGTATTTATTGTGCATCCACGTGCTAGGAATTGTTCTAGGCAAAATGATAGCAATCTCAATTCTTGTCTTCATAAAGTTTACATTCAAGCTGGGAAAGGTGTTTGTAGGGTCGATACATTCAGTAAATTAATACCTTTTTGGTTATGGTAGAACACCTGATGTGGTACTATAGGATAAGCACAGGACTGCGAACCATAAGGTTGGCAGTTCAAACCCACCAGCTGCTCTTCGCAAACCCTATACAGAGTCACTATTAGTTGGAACTGACTCAATGGAACACTACAGCAACAATATGGTAGGTTAAGAAAGAGTGTGGTGGCTCCATATGATAAGCACTGAACTGTGAACTTTAAGGTCCATGGTTCAAGCCCACCAGCGGCTCTATGGGAGAACGATGAGGCTTTCTGGTTCTGCAAAGATGTAAAGCCTCAGAAATCCCAAACGGAGTTGCTATGAATCAGAACCAGCTAGATGGCACTTAGCAGCAAAATGATAGATGCAGTGGTTAATCTCTTGGATGCTAACCAAAAGGTTGGCAGTTTGAACCCACCAGCCACTCCTTAAGAGAATGATGTGGGAGTCGGTTTCCCTAAAGATGACATGTTTGGAAACTCTGCTTGACCTACAGGCTCGTGATGAGTTGGAATTGACGTGATGTCATTGGTCTTTTTGGGTTTTGTTTCAGCGTATGGTGTGTCAAAAGTTGGTCCATCTCCTGGGCAAAAGACAGTTCAAGGTACAGGTGGATAAGAGGAAGACCACTGAGTGGGAGAAGGGAGAAATGTGCATTGTGGTCTAGTAGACACCTTGTTCTGTTGTAGTTTCTATTTCCCCTTTTCTTGTCCAAATTGGAATGAACTCCAGGACCTGTCTGAAATGATACTTTCTTCTGACTGACGTCCTCTTTAGAACATCCATGACCTTCTTCCTATAGTTGCCTTGGCTTGATGACAAGTGTTGATTTCTTCCTTGGGTTTGGCTTATTTATTAGTTTATCTTAGCTTTCCTATTAGACTCCGATACCTTTGAGAAAATGGCTTATTATATCTGATTTTTATTGTCTCTTTAATGTAATTTACAACATCAGTTTTAGAGGTAGTTGACATGAGTTCTCATCTTACTGGCTATGAGATTTGGGCAAATTAATTCAACTACTATGCCTTATGTTTCTTACATCTGATGATGATGCCTCAAGTTGGTTGTTTCCTGCCTTGTTTTTTAAATCTAATTATCTTGTTTATTTCTTAGTCTTACTGCACTTTGTAATTTGTGTTTGCCTTCCTTCTTGAATGTGTAGGCTTCAGGAAGTGCAAAGCCTGTTTGATTTTCTCTCTGCCATGTCCCCCTTCCCAATTTGAATGAGTGGGTGTTGTGATATATAATGTGAATGTGTAGGGAACCATTTGTCTATTTAAATACGTTGTTGCGTGCCATCAAGTCAGTTCCGACTCATAGCGACCCTGTATAGGGTTTCTGTAGAGTGACTGGTGGGTTTGAACCATTGACCTTTTGGTTAGCAGTCCAGTACTTATCCTGCAGCGCCACACCAAGCATCTCTGTTTAAATATGAAAGTACACAAATATATAGGAGATATGTAATGATCACATTCTTTTGTGACCATTGTACACACAGAGGTGTTTTGTTAATGCTTCATAAAAATGCTGAACAGAAAAATATCCTTTCTTCATATTGCTTCCACTTGGTGTTATCCTGGGAAGTCTGACTCTTAACCTTAATCTGTTTCCTGCCTGCATTCCCCTCGGAAGTCAGATGAGCATCTCGACTTTAATGTCTTTCTATTTATGGTTTTAATAGCATCGATTTTTGTGAATATTAGCAAGTAAATGATTCTAAGATTTTGTGACTATAAATGCAAGAAAAATATTTTATATTCCTGGACAGGAAAGCAGGAAATGAAAACGGGTTTCTACCCTCCCATTGGCTGAAACCGCTGAATGTGTGGTGCTTCCTGGGAGTCAGCACTGAGTCACTATAACCCCTCCCTGGAGTCCACTGACTGGAAACACAGGGAGGTCCAAGCTTCCAAGAACATGTGACCGCCTTCAGGGAACACTGAAATTAACCCGTGTTCTATCAACATTGTTATAACTAATAATACTTGATAATCATTGATCTCCAGATGATATCCCTGTATAAATCACACCAATGTATGGGTCAGTACATATATTACTGAAAAATATATTTAAAATGTATGAGAAATTATTAACAGAATCATTGCTTGTTCCCGCAAATTCCATCTGGTTTGGTTTTCCCTAACCCCTAAATCTGATCTGCGTTTACATCTGTTTACAGAATCTTGGAGCATCTCCCTCCCTTGACCTAATGTTTCAGTGCTCTCTTCTAATAAGAAAATCAATGTACGCATCCAGCTCTCATGAGTAACCCTCGAATAATAAACCTGAGTGCATGCAATTGAAAAAAATAATTTCAGGAAAACACTGATTAGGATTGTGGCCAACCACAGTCTTTAAAAAAAAAGTTATGTAATATCAGGAATATATTCATCCTTTTAATTGATTATGCTCTTTTTTGAGAAATCATTACTTTCATTAAAAAAATCTTTATTAAAGTGATATGTTTTGTGTTCTTTGCCTTTCCACAGATAATGATACAGTGGATATAAGGAATTCTTAATTAAGATGTTTTTAAAGCTCTGGTTTAATCCAGTTTTTTTTTTTTAATTTAATCCAGTTTTATAGTTCATTTTCTGGTTCTCATTTATTCAATGAAAAAATTATAACGTGAACATACAGAAAGGAGAATATGCATTCTGATCCCTCCACTTTGCGTTAAGTAACACATGAAAATACTTTATAGTGAAAATAACTTTAATAAAAAATTTTTTTTAATATATTGATTTCAGAGAAATCTACTTTCTCTATTTTTATGGTGATTGCTTTGGCTAATTTTTCATTTCAGCGATTTTATTTCATAGAAAGAAAGATGCCTGTGATATCTTTACACCTTTGCAAATATAGCATTAATTTCTTATGCAAAACAGTGAATGTACAAGCACATTATTATTCACTCTTTTACTAATCTTTGTTGGTTGCACTTTGATAAATAAATAGATCATCTAAGATTCAATAGGCCAATTGCAGCATATAATAGCTATTCAGAGGCAATTAAACTGCCTTTTTTCATGCCGGCATGTGAGCTGCCCTTTCACAACCTTCAACTTGATTCGTGGTGATTCAAAATTAACTTAAAAGTCTTGTTTGCTGACAGCTTAAAGCTTAATTGACTGAAAGCCAAATAGAGTGTGTTCTGTATTCAGCACTAAGGCTATTGATAAAGCCGTGTGTAAATTGCAACTGGTGAAAGACAGCGATTGGACCGCCCGCTCTTGTATTAGTCCACAACTTAGCATCGCCGCACAGTCAGAATTGCTTTGTCAAGCCTTTTATCACACCAGGTCAACTCTCTCTGGAGTTCTTCCAGCAGCAGAGCAGCCAAATATTGAGCTTCTACAATACTGTGGGACCTGCGATCATTCTTTTACTTATTTGTGGTTTATTTTTTATTTTTCCTCCCCCATTAATATAGTATTAGCCTTTCATTTCTGGGTAGGACTTTTGGTAGCAGGATTTCAGGCACCCACTGATTTTCTGTATTTATAATTCAATGGGATGAGCATGGTGTTTAGGTTTAGGGGCTTTTGAAAAAATATTTTAAGAAAATAAATATCATAATATTGATTTGTCTCATGAAAATTAAATCTAGCCATTTTTGGCATTTAATGAGGATAAGGGATGCATGCTTGATAACCTCTTATGTATTGTCATCCTTGCTAAATACTGACAATTACACTGTCAGGTTCTGTATAGATATGTGCATTTCCTTTTCTAAGTTGATGTCGAAGAAATAAATAAAGTGGATTAGTAGTATGTGTAAGTTATCATATATAAAAATTAGGCCTTTTTCCAAAAAAGACTAAGCAAATCTAATTGTATAGAAAGCAGAAGAAAATTTGTATTTAAAGACATATTTGCAAAGAAAAATAAATCCAGAAGGAAAACTAAAGCAATTTTCAGAACCACTTTCATATGGTTAGCCATTATCTTAATATAGCTTAGAACTCAGTATGCTTTATTATATAATGTTAAAGATTTTTAATCTGATAATGATTTAAATGCTTACAGATATAAATTTACTGTGTAGTTTTCTGGGAAATCCTTAATAAGAATGCTTATTTTGTATTTTTGCCTTTCTGCACTAACTCTACACATCGTGACATTTAAATTATGTTTGTGGTTAACTCTTCTATTTTTTATTTTTAATCTTAATTTTAAATCAGCTTTTAAGTTCAGCATAGCAGATTCACTACATTTTGGGGAAATATTTTCTCATTTAGCATTATCAGTATTAAGTGAATATTTGGAATGTGATAGGCTTAATTTCCTATTTTATGTCCTATGTTTTATGATGTCTGTTTTAACTTTTACCACAAACCAATGTCAAATATAAACTGGCTTTGATAATAATCATGAGATGATGATAATATTTTTATAATTGCATATTCCAGATTATGTATATTAGCATTGAAAATATGTCCTGCATCTCAAATTACTACGTGCAGTAAATGTAATTTTATTTTAGTAGTTTGTGTTTTCTCTTGACTTTACCATAAGACTTAGAATTTGATATTGCTTTATCTCTTATTGATATTCTGGTAGACCCTGGCTATCTAATTTTACCTGCCTTCCAATTGATTTCCAATAAGAACCTAGTCTACACATAAGGAATCAGGATAAGTTGCAACTCAGTTTCAAAATGACTATAATTTAAAATAGTATGTTACCCCTATATACTTTTCAATAAAATAGTAATCATGCTTCAAAATGTAAAATCCAGAAGAATACCAGTTTTTGTTGAAGTTTTATCTATACCCTGTGAGATTTGAGAGCTAAGAATGAATTGCTTTTATTGATCATGATTTTGTATTAACAGTTAATCTAACATATCTTTAAAGGCACGTATTATTTTAAAGCAACATTTTGTTTCTTTTGTATAACACAGTTGTTTAGTATATACAAAACAATTGTATTTTTAATATGTACAAAACAATTGTATTGTATAAACAAATCTCATTTTTTATTGATATCTTTTAAAAAAAGAGGCTAAATTTAATTTGTAGAGAGAATAAAATCCATTTTGTTGTAAATTTATTAAACAATTATAATAGAGAAGATAGATTTATTACTAGAAATTTAAGAATGCTGTTCTAAACATATTAATTACACATTCAGTAAGAGATTTGGGGTAAAGTTTTTTTTTGGTTTTTTTTTTTTTTAAAGAGATAAAAGCCTGTGACTTCAGATTGCTGTTTTGTAAATTGAAAGATGAGAATTTGCATGAGATTCCAAAAGAGTTCCTAAAGTGAGCTAGGCCAGAATTAGGTTCAGTGGTGTTATAATCTGTATATTATATGGTTTTTAAAATACGTTGCATTTTTAGAGCATTATTATAATTACAAAACTTTGTTTTTATTCATTGCAAAACTATATTTTCAAAACTTTTCAGATTCAAGGCTCTTTTAGGAAACTAGTTTCTATTACTAACTTTAATGCTAACTTTATCTATAATCCTTTTGTTCTCTGCATGTTGTACAGAAGTAAATGAGCCTTCAGACTTTGACTTTTAGTCGTTTTCCTTTTTTTTTCATAATGCCTAGACTGTTACTTACAGTTATGATAAATACTGATATATCTTAACAAGTAAGGGGAAAACCAGACTGTTTGTATGTGACATAGAAGAGGGAAATTGACCACTGAAAGTTACCTAGGAGGAGATGAAATGTGCTTCTTTAATTTCTGAGCCTTAAAAATGTTTTAGAAATTGAAATATAATATTATGGTAGTATATTTACCAAAATATCCAAATAAATCCACTTGTTCATATCTTAGCATTCTTACAGGAGGACTAGTCATAGAAAAATGATTGGCTGCAGTGATAATTAGAATACTAGAAGCTTTCTAAAGGTTACAGTTTATATTTAGACAATATATGTTTGACAGTTTAAGCTGCCTAAGACCCAAAAAGAATACATTTATTATGTATTTAAATACCCCTGAGAAGTTATCGATGTCATCTAGTTAAATTAAATGCTCTTATAATAATACCCTGACTGTCATTTAGGTTGAAATCTATATTAAATAAATTGAAAGTAATAAGTTGTAAAACTGTAGATGAGATCATAAATAGCGGGCCATATATTTTTATTTAAGCTTTTAAAAACTAAGAACCAATTAATGTCTTTCAGAGATGGCGTTTTCATTAATATTAGCTTGAAATTGAGAGGACTAATCTAATAGCACATGAGAATTAACTTCTTAAAAGTGCAGAGAATATTACCTTGATCATCGGATTTAAGCATGTGCTCCAATAATACTGCTAAGTAGAGATCGTCCAATATTATTTATTTAACTTTTTAAGTAATAGAAAGGAGATAAAGATATCTTCATTTTTTTCCTCTCGACTTCATGATATCTAAAACCATACAGGGTCCATTATACTAGGCTGTCAGCAATAGAGATGATCATATATTGAACCTGAGAGATGAATAGCATTGCTAAAGGAAGGGTTCTGAACAATACATTTAACATCAAAGACCAGGTTATCTGCTAAAGAATTTGGTATCATAATTTCATTCATTTTTTTAGATTATATAGGATGCTTCATAATATTTTATTCTGAATGGTAACAAACACACGGGAGTTTTAGTGAGATCAGCCCCAAAGAATATCCCTGTGAGGTTGTGCCGCGTTATTCAAAGGAGCTAGGTCATTACGTCGATACCCTTTTTACGACTCATTTGTATATGTACTCTTAATTTAGTGATAAATACGTAGTAACATTTTGGGATATGTTTTGACAAGGTGATGCCTGGTTAAACAGAGTGGTTGAAACATCCCTAAGTGCTAATGAGTACTTACTTGGTAGTCTATACTAATGCTTTAGTGGATGCTGAACAAGTTTAGATGTTAAGCTTTTTAGGAAGAGTGAATGATGGCTAATGATTATTTAATGACAGATCTCTGGACTGAAAGGCATTTAGCACTCAAAGTATACTGCAAAGCCTATTTCTCAAAGCTTCAGACAGGTTTATTTGGTCTCACCTTGAATAGAACAGTGCTGTATTGATTTCATTGGTGTGGATTTAAACACACTATCGGCTTAGAATAGCACAAGCATGCAGTAGAAAATGATGGTCTTAACCCTTACAGTGATTCTCAGCTATTCTCAGATGTAATCATGGGAACTTTGGAAATGATCATGAATTTATTTGTAATATTTGGTGTTTACCATGTGAATTTAAGGAGTTCAGGTAGCTTCGTGGTTACGAGTCGGGCTGCTAACCTTAAGGTCAGCAGTTCGAAACTACCAGCTGTCCTTTGGAGAAGGATGAGGCTTTCTGATCCTGTAAAGATTTACAGCCTCAGAAACCCTATGCAGGGTCGCTGTGAGTTGGAACTGTCTCCAAGGAACACCACCACCACGATCATTACGTGAGCATGGAAATGTCTGTGCATAGGGTTTTATAGTAGACCTTAACTTACATAGAGGTTTATGTACATGTAACTAAAACTTCTTTTAATTTGTCTCTGAAATTCAATTCAAATATTGAATTTGAAGAAAACTTTCTTCTGTGGAAATTGTTGATGTTTCAATCAGATGGCATACTGATGTTATAACACTGTTGAAGAACGTCATTTAAGCATCTGGTCTGTGGATAGTAATAATGTTTATGTGCTTTACTTTGTGTTGTTTTCAGATTCCCTATAAAATATTATTTTGTTACTACTGGTGTGGCGCTGTGGGCTAGTGCTATCACACTGTAAAGTTGTTTGAGCTGCAAGGTCGGTGGTTCAAGTTCACCAGCTGCTCCTTGGAAATCCTATACAGCGTCGCTGTGGGTTGGAATTGACACGTTGGCACTTAACAACAGCAACATAAAATATTAAACAATATTTGATACAATATCTTCCAAATTAAAAAATATATATTTTTATAGATCAGTGGAAAATATGACTCATATTATAGACTAAAACGTAATTAAAAATAGTTTTCTAGTTACAAGTTTTGTTTGCTCATTATTTTTAAGAAATATTTAAAATTATAAAGGATTTGAGGATACCTGTGTGGCACTGTGGGTTAATGTGCTGGACTGCAAGGTCAGTTTGAATCACAAGGTCGGTGGTTCAAGCTCACCAGCTGCTCCTCGGAGACCCTATACAGGGTCACTATGAGTCAATACTGACTTGATGGCACTTAACAACAACAACAACAATGGCGATTTGAAGTACTGGTGTAGCTCTGTAGGATAAGCGCTGGACTGCTAACCACAAGGATGGCAATGCAAATCTACCAGCTGCTCTCCTTAAATTCCCTATGCAGGGTAGCTGTGAATCGGAACCTCCTCAACAGCACTTAACAACAACAGTGGAGATTTATCTTGGAATTGGTATCAGATATAAACTAGTTTCTATGCAGTAGACACTAGCTTGCCAGACCAGTGAGGAATTTGTAGATGGATCTGGAATGACATCACCGTGGGTGTTTACTAGTTTGTGTGTCCTTTACCTTTTCGCTTGACCCATAACATACTTGAACTTCCTTATCTGTGGAATGTGGCAATAGGATTAGATGTATTTTGTGATCTCCATTTTTTAAAAAAAAAATTCTAAAAAGGCAGAGCTCCAGTCTTGGACCAGGAACCCTGAAGGCAGGTTGGCAGTTTGAAGCCACCAGTTGCTCTGTGGGAGAAAGATGTGACAATCTGCTTACATCAACAGT
>NW_006408539.1:9569177-9611221 GCF_000296735.1 Chrysochloris asiatica
TGGTGGTATCACAGTTACTGGTGGTATCACAGATACTGGTGGTATCACAGTTACTAGTGGTCTTCTGGCAAGTGTTGGTTGCAGAAGTTCTCACTAAATGTTGTCTTCTCTTGATTTTATTTTCCTTCCCAGTTAAGTACAATAAGAACTGCCCTAGGTTACCTTTGGTATGTGTTCATCATCAATACATATATGTATTGTCTAGGTTTAACCATATAAAAATATCTATCCAACTTAACAGTCCAACTTAATAACAGCTGAGTTAAGATAAGAAAAGAGAATAAGGCTATCTCATCATGACTCCTAAGAATCTAAAGATTTAAAAGAGTCTGAGGTGGCAGAATTTAGAGTAAATGGTGACATGTTACCAAATAACAGAAACAGACTTAGAAAAGAAAAACAGTCTTTTGAAATAGTGTGACATGTTACAGACTAGGTATCTGATATGTTCAAACATTAGATATGTTCAAACATTAACATTTTCTCTCTGTTCATTTTAGGAGTGGTGGCTTTTCCAAATTCATTGTTATAAGATATCCAGTATCTCTAGGCATATGTGCTCCCTTGGGTTAAACGTTGAAAAGACTGTGCTAAAATTCAAGATCCAAAGGCTGTTTTCTTTGATATGTGCAAGAAAGACAACACAGATGCATATACCAGTGGAGTTAAATACTTAACAGTAAATCTTATAAAGCAGTTACAGGAAAGAGACTAATAATGAATTTTAATATTTGTATGTGATTCTTTGGGAAGATGGATAGTGAAAGAAATCCCATGATCAACAATAACAACAACAAAAAGGTCTACAATAAAAACATTTACCAAAGAACGACTAGAGTCAATTTGATAGACTAATTGTCTCTGTCGTGAAATGGAGAAATGTAAAACAATTTAAAATCATCTGTAATAATTTAAATAATTCACATCTCTAAATAAAGCTTAAAATGATGGAAGTCCAAACATGAGATCAGAAATAAAAATATGCAGCTATCTAATAGCAATTTAAGCTTTTTATTTCTTCAAAGTTTCTGAAACTACTTAGAATTCTCTTTGAAATAAGTGGCACTAATAACCTACAATTAGTATTTTAACCCCAGAACCTTAAGAATGTATCTGTTCACATGTCCAATGGCAAATCCTGATCCAGAATGAATCATTAAACTTGGCCAAGCATGGAAATTTACTAAATAAACTGAAGAACATATTAAATCAGAAGTGGACATCATGAAGAAAAATAGTCACAGAATTTTAAGAAAAATATCTCAAAAACATGAAATGGAATAAAACTTTGGCATCTACTATTTATACTCCCTCACAGATACATGGTATTCCTCCGACTGCTTTCCTTTAGTTTGAGAATATGGACTTCATTGGTTGTTCTTGAGTGCTGTTGTGTGGGTTCCAACTCATAGCGACTCTGTATAGGGTTCCCAAAGAGCAGCTGGTGGGTTTGAACTGCCAACTTTGAACAATCCAGTGCTTAACCTGTGGTGCCACACCAGGGCTCCAATAATGCGGGCTAGTGATTAGGATATATTTTGCAGTTTAGGTTTGTGGTTTATAAATCAACAGTTTTTCAGTTTTAAGCCTGATTTCTTAGTTTACTTTCGCATATTGTACCTTTTTCTCCTTTTTTTTTTGAACACTTTGCTTCCTTCATGATTAGTAAAATAAAAGTCAAGGTTATCTTTCATATTTTTAAATTTTTCCTTTGAATCTCTGCACTGCTGTTTAGTTCTTTGGAACTGTATTATATGCTAGATAATCTCGTTTGTTGTTGTTGTTAAGTACTGTGGAGTCAGTTCTGACTTATAGCGACCCTGCACAGGGTTTCCAAGGCTGCACATCTTTACGGGAGCAGAAAGCTTCATCTTTCTCCCACGGAACAGCTGGTAGTTTCGAACTGCTGACCTTGCAGTTCACAGCCCGATTCATAACCACTACGCTACCAGAGCTCCTTGTTTAGGTAAGTCACAGGATGCTCACCCATCCCTATACAAACCCCCTCCCCCTGCATGGAAAGGTATAAAGTTTCATGTATCTCTGGTATTTATTACTGTGAAATTCATATATTTAGTATATAGCTTTTCTTGAGGCTTAACCACCAGACCTTTTTGTAGGTTTGCTAGTACTGTAACGGTTTGGCATTAATTCCCAAGATACTATGTTTACTTCATTATTTCTAGTTAGTACCTTCCCTTATAGTGAAGAAAGCAAAAGAACAAAAGCAAAAAAAATCAAAAAACAAAAACAAAGGTGAAATAAGGCAATCATTTTTAACTCCAGATATAGCAGATTGTAAAGTAATCTACAACAAAAGCAATCAGTAGAAATCCCTTAAAATTCTCTACGCCAAGCAAACCTCTACAACATGCTAACTGTTAATCACATGTCTGTCATTGGTTTCATTATTGTGACTAACTGTATAGTAATCCAAAGCATGAGTACTACAAACACTAGTTATAAATGAACTTGTTAACTCCTCAGAGGTAGAGCGGCGCGAGGCAGTAACTATCCCTTTTGATCTGCCCTTACATCGTTGAGTTGATAGAGATAATTACCTAGGTGAAAATACTTGTAAGTGAATCCAATAAATGATTTGTCATTTTATGAATAAAAATGACCTGGGGTATGACAGTTTATTTCTCACTGCGCTGAAGTGCACAGGTATAACGTCCTCATGGAATGTATTCTAACAGTCTGCCAAATGCTAAGTCTCATGTGTTCTATTTGGTCTTTAAACAAGCCCACGTCTGTTCCAGTATTTTTAAGTTAATCGCATTACAAGGAGCTGTTCTTTTCTGACCATTGTAGTAAAGGGTTGGAGAACACTTTGTCTAAGAGAATAATTTGCTGTGTTTCAGACTTACATAATTTTACAACCACTGTGTTTCTGCAAACAAAAAACACCACCTAATAATTATCTTGTTGATGTTACAATTTATACAGTCTTTAAAACCGGGTATGTATTTCAGATTCACCTGTGAAAGGAAAATTGAGTATTTTCAGAGACAGTTACCTAATAGCATGGGCAGATTACCCTTGTTATCTAAAAATCAAGGACAGATTACCCAGTAAGCAAGGTAAGCACATACCTACTTGTACTTTCTAATCTGTAGTGAACAATTTCACATATTTTGTGGCGAAACCATATGAAAGTGTTAACTGCAGATTAGTAAGTAAGTACAAGTAATATCATGCTTATCTTTCTTACTGGGTCTTCCTTCCCTGATAAGGATTGTAACTTTGAAAAGATGCTTTGAGATGCTATAGGAAGGTCCTGTAGGGTTGGGAGCGGGACAGATGTCAGCAGAATCTGGAAGCAGAATCTTTGATGTTGAAAAAGGTTGAAGTTTGCTCTAGAATAGTAAGCAAGCACAAGACAGCCCTTACCTTGCTTTACCTGGAAACTGGACACTGCTAAAAGATTTCAGATCGTAGAAATGTCTTTGATATTTTTAAATCTCCATTTTCTCCCAAACTGAGATGAGAATGTTTGCACTGTATGTTATTGTTGTCATGAAGGGCCGTGGAGTCAATTTTGACTCATAGTGACCCTGTATCGGGGTTCCAAGGCCTTCTATCTTTTGTGGGATCAGAACACCTCATCTTTTATCCTGCAGAGCAGCTAGCTGGTGGGCTTGAATAGCCATCCTCCTGGTTTGCAGTCCAGTGTTTATCCTATGGAGTCTCTGTGCTCCTTGAACTTTGTGAAGAGACTTCAAAAGATTTGTGGAACAATGGAATTAAAACACGATGAAAATATTCCACAGACTTTTTGAAAAGTCTCTTATACAGTATTCAGGCACCAAACAAAGGGGAAAATAAGATAATGCAGAACTTGCAGAAATGGACATATAAGAATGTCTGAGTGAAGAGTAAAAAGTTCTCACATGAATTACCTGGAAGACATGAATGAGTTCCAATGAACAGAATAATTGATACGTTCTCACTTGAAAGAACTCATCACAGGGGTGAACCAGGAGGATACTCTGCCGAGTGAAATAAGTCCATCACACAAGGACAAATACTGTATCCTACCACTATTGTCAAAAGTCAAGAAAAGGTTTTCACACATACACCAAAACACAAACAGGATTTCCTTTGTAAAAGAAAATCATTTTGGAGTTTTCATATATTTTGCTTTATCTAATTGAGTAAGAAATAGATTTGGTGTGTTTTGTCAAAGGCACACACATGTGCTCTAGGTTTCATTTCCAAATGGCTTAATCATTGCAGCAGAAAGAGCATCCGTGCATGTGCAGGACCGATAATGTTCCAGAAGGGGGCTGTCTTGCATACATACAAATGAATAGCATGTTTGTTTGCATCTGTTTCCAAAGGGGTGTGGGGTGGGTAGGATAGCCAGAGCAGTAAGAACAGCAGCAAAAGGCTCATAGACTTGGGAGCAAATCCCATCTGGTCTGTCAGTAGCTGTGAGGAGAACGCTGGCAATGCGTTACAAAGCAACAGGACAGTGTCTTTAATGCAACGGGACTCCCTCACAGCTGACAGTGAATACCACGTGTCTATACACTCACCTACATCTTTGGTAGTAATGTGAGAGTTTGCCAAGGAGTGGTGAGTGTCCCCATGGTTATGATCTCTAGGAGACAGAGTGAGAAAGATGCAGAAAGAATGCCTACTCTACTGTGTTTACTTCAGGGCCACAGGTAGAAATTGGCATGTTCATATTGTCAAACTTTACTTGCTATACTGTGTAAAGATTGCAAGCTTTGCAGTACTGTAGGTGGTACCATGGTTTAGAAAAGAGGAACTTAATTGCATACATTTACGATGGTGTAAACCCATAGGGACATCCCTGTGAGTCTGTCTGACCCTGATTCGCCGCCAGGAGAATGAGGCTAGTTTTGCCTTGCTTCTCACACCCTGGCCTCTACCACTCTGTGCCTTTTTCTGTCTCCATTTAACAAATTCATCTTTGAAGAATTGACTTAGCACTGGGATACTTAGATAACTAAAGAACAGAAACTTCATCAATAGAATGTTAAGCTTTTGAAACAGTATTTAATATTGTTAATTAATATTTTAAATAATTTTTCTTGCTTTTAAGTTATTGCTTTTTTCCCCTTCTGTTTGTTGATAAGCTTGTACTGCTATTACATAGCTAGTAAAAGTTGATGTTTTTGTGACAATATATTGCATCACTCTTAAGTAACCTTAAAAATAGCAAGCAGATTTGGAAAATGTTTGGGTTAAATAAATATGTGGAAACAATTTATTTACACAGTGGAAACTACTGAAGGCAAGCATTTACCCACTGCGTGTCTAAAATATGGACAGCAGGTTTTCAAATCTCAAAAATATCGTTTTAGCTCAAATAGCTGTAATATCTTGGTACCCAAAATAAGAATATTATATGCATACAACGGGGCTTCAAAAAATTCATGGACAAATTGGCATTGAATGGTAATGGAATTTTTCCATGAACTTTTTGAAGGTCCCTCATATGTGCTCCTGGACTGCAGTGAGTTTGAACTTACCAGACACTCCTCAAAACTCCCCTACAGGTTCCCTTTGCGTTGAAACCAACTCCATGACACCTAACAACAACAGCATGTGTCTACAATTATGTGGACATACATGCATACATGTGTATGTAGATAAAGTTTTAATATTGGATTGTTGCTGTTATTGTTAAGTGCCATCGAGTCATATAGACCGTACAGAGGGTTTCCAAGGAGCAGCTGGTAGGTTTGAATTGCCGAACTTGTGGCTCCAGCCCACACCAGGAATAATATTTGATTGTTGTTGTTAAGTGCTGTCAAGTCGCTTCCAACTCATAGTGACCCTGTGTGAGGTTTCCAAGGAGTAGCTGGTGGGTTTGAACCATTGACCTTGTGGTTCAAACTTACCTTGTGATCCAGTGCATTATCCTGTAGTGCCACACCAGGAGTCTAGTATTTGATTAGGACCATAAAATAATCATTTAATTCTATTAATTAAAGCACATTTATAAAATAATTTAAACTCAACTTGTTTTTAAAGATATAGTTATTTTTGATACTCTGTTTCTTTTTATTGGACAAATTTCACTGCCATGTATTTCTATGCTCATCTTTACTTAAATGTTGTTAAGTAGCATCGAGTAGGTTTTGGCTTTGTGTAGCATTGTGTAGGGTCTCTGCTGGTGGGTTTGGACTGCTGACCTTGCAGTTAGCAGTCCAGTGCTTACCATTTATACAGCACCACACCAGGACTCTTCTTTACTTAATATGCATATAAGTTTTTCATACTATTTGCTGATCCTGCCACATCACGTTTAAGATATTCTTGAGGCTTAGAAATAGATAAAGGTATACATTTCTAAGAATAGTTTACTAGTCTGGAAATAGAAATCTTTTATTGTTTTATTGACTAACATTTGTAGAGCTTTGAACAATACATATGTTAAGTTATTTGAACTCTTTTCAGGTATTATAAACAGTATCACAGGTCTTAAATCATTCTGAACGTTCTCTTGTCCTCAAGATAACTGATATTAATGAAGTTTTACTTTACTAAGTTTAATTTTTATTCTTTAATAATGAACTAAAAATGTATTAGCAAAAATATTTCATTGCAAATAAAGCAAGATTGTAAAAAAAAATCCTAATCGTGTCATGGATTCAATTATATCTCCCACCCCCAAAGCAAGGGGACTTCAAAAAGCTAATAGGAAGGTGCAATTGTATTTAAATTTTTCCATGAGCTTTTTGAAATCCCCTTGTACATGTCAAATGGGTCTGGGCCATGCTTCTCAGTGATTTGGCAGTTATGTAATGCTGTAATCATCTCCCATGTTGCAATCTGATATAGTCAGTCAATCACTGATACGATGTGATGCAGCATGCTTACTCAGGTCAGAGCCCTGATTCAGCGTAACATGTGATCTGCATTAATTTTATCTGACAAGAGCTAGAAGGAGAGACAAGCAAGCTTAGAAGAGGGACCTTAGAACCACCAAGAAGTAAGAACTGGGAACAGAGCATGTCCATGGCACATGTCTGCCGAGAACATCCCAGATTCAGGGGAAAATTGATTCCAAGACACCTGGTCTCCAAGGAACCACAGGTTTACAGATGTTTAACGACCACAGGACATCCCCCCAGAGCTGACAGAGATAGAACAGAAAACCTTCCGTCTGCGCTAGCATACTGAATTTGGACTTCTAGCCTCCTGAACTATGAAATGATAAATCTTTGTTAAAGCCATCTACTTCTGTTATTTCTGTAGGATAAGCACTGGCCTGCTAACCAACTGCTGACCTCAAGGTCAGTGCTTCGAACCCACCAGTCACTCCTCTGACCTGTACTGAGTCTCTATGAATTGGAACTATCTAGATGGCACTTAAAGGAGCTCTGGTAGCGTAGTGGTTACGAATCAGGTTATGAACCGCAAGGTCACCAGTTCGAAACTACCAGCTGTTCCATGGAGAAAGATGAGGCGTTCTGCTCCCATAAAGATTTACAGCCTCGGAAACCCTGTACAGGGTTACTATGAGTTGGAACCGACTCCACGGCACTTAACAACAACAACAACACATATTGTTTAAGGAGCTCTTGTAGCATTGTGGTTATGAATCGGGCTGTGAACCTTAAGGTCAGCAGTTCGAAACTACCAGCTGCTTGGCGGGAGAAAGTTGAGACTTTCTACTCCCATCAAGATTTACAGCCTTGGAAACTCTGTACAGGGTCGCTATGGGTCAGAATTGACTCAACGGCACTTAACCACCAACAACAGACAACTAAGACAAAATTTGGTACCAGGTGTTGTACCTAACAGATACCTAAAACGTGGAAGCAGTGTTAGAATTGGGTAATAGGTAGAGGCTTGCTGGCAGAGTGGAGAGCATCCCTGCACTTGTTGATGGACTTAGGTTTACCAAGTCATGGGGCTGGACTAAGCATACTGGTGGAAGAGGGTGCCTCTGGGCACTTATTTGTAGTGTTTAAAGGGCTTTGTAATACTTGCCAAACAGAGGCCAGGCAGCTCTAAGCAGCCCCAGGGGCTGAAGGGCCAAGAAACCAAGGAAATAGGAAGCAACCTAGAATCTCCAAGGGCTATGAGGTCTACAGATACAAAAAGGACACAGGGCTCTTCCCTCAGAGCTGACTGAGAGCCTTCCCCTAGAACTAGCTTCCTGAATTTGGAGCTCAAGCCTCCTAAACTATGACAGAATAACTTTCTGTTTGTTAAAGCATGCATTTGTGGTATTTCTGTTATAGCAGCAATAGATAAATAAGGCATAGAAACTCATTTTTAGTTTATCCATGTTACTATTATTATAAGTATTCATTACATGCTAACTTTAGTTTTCTGCTGCAAGATCTTGTAGCTTATTTTTTTTCCTGATCATTTATTTAGAAAAAAATATATTTTTTTAAATTCATGATTATGATTATTTATTAAGTTATAAAATGTGTACTTTATTAAAGACAAATTGTGATTTTTGCTTTTGCACTAGACCACAAGGTTGGTGGTTCAAACTCACCAGCCACTCCTTGGAAACCCTATACTGGGTTGCTATGAGTCGGAACCAACTCAATGGCACTTAACACCAACAATAACAACAGGCAGCACATGGAGTCCGGATGTGGCACTGTAGGATAAGCTCTGGACTGCTAACCACAAGGTTGACGGTTCAGACCCACCAGCCGCTCCTCTGAAACCTGCTATCAGTCAGAACTGACTACATGGCACTTAACAACAGGCAGCACATATGAAAGTCAATTTATTCCTATATTCATATAATTCTAAGATATATTACTAACAATTGAAAGAATACAGAAAAACATTAAAAATTTTATTTTCATTTATCATTATCAAATAGTTATGCATTTCCAAAGTGATGTATTAGGGCATATTGGAATTTATATCAAATTCAGAAAATATTCATTGTATTATGAATACCATTTAGACTCTATCATGCACCAGTAATTTCTGGCATAAAAATTTATATGCTAAAGCCTGTCTGAATGTGCTGCTAGTTTTTGTTTGTTTGATTTGGGAGGGTGATCTGTTTTAAATATAGTTAAAAATCTTAAATCGTAATTACTGTGATTGACTTCAACCACACACTTCCATTATTTTTTGCTAGAATCTACAAACTTATTTATAAGGCAACAACACAGAGCCTCCTGATACTCAACCATAAACAAAGAATCAAATTTTCTAAAACAGTTTTTCAGGTTAAGTCAGACAGTTCTGAAAGTATATTCTCCAAAGTAGTCCATTGGTGGCATCCACTTATCTAAGATTTTAATACCTAATACAGTAACAGAGCGCCATCAATATGTGGCTAATAGCAGATATAAAGTATCTGCTAGTAGTCCATCTCTCATAAAACCGCCTTTAGCTTTAATTCAAATCCATTGATTCCTATTCCAGTTAAGACTGAAGAACTTAATATGTCTTTTAATCCTTTTATTGTTAGCCAGGATAAAATTAATTTTACCCTGGAACTGCACAAAGCCAATTAACATGATCTTTAGAGTTATTTAGTAAAGTGCTTCAAACTGTTAACTATTTCTTGACCTCTTGGTTGCACTCGCTGACTGCTCTGTAAATGAAGTAATCAATATTCCTTAGCCCTTTAAATAGCTTCAACTTCTCAAATATTTTACCTGACTCCTAGTTAAGCAGTAAGTAACGTGTTTGCTCCTGTTAGTGTAAATCCGGAGTCGATTATGCTACATCTAAAGACAATTATGTACAATTGAGGAACACTGTATGAATTAAATGGTTGTTTTAATGAAATCAAAGGCTCATATTTTGTTAACAGTAACCCAGTAATGAAGAGACATCTTTTTCACATAGAACCTGTATTCTGTTTGCTGCTTAAAACGTAGAACATTTATGTCCCTTGCCATTGCAAGGAGCTTCCGTTTTCTCACACAGGGCTAGTTGAGGGTATTAATTTTCTTACTGTGATAGGGTGATCAACCGTCCTGTCAAGAAAATGGATCTCCATGTCACCCTTTAGCATGATTAAATGGAGGCATGTCTCTGTGAAAAAATACCAAATTTTCATGAGACAAATGAAACTGGAGAAATGTCTCCTTTTAGAGAATCATTTCATTTTTAATATCCCAAAATCTCCCATTTGGTTGTCAGTTTATTTGTCAGAAAGCAGTGCACTAATTGCATCTTTCTTCTGTTATTGAAGAGAACACACAGGCAAAGGTGGTTATTTAAAGATGTTTCCAAACATGAAAATCTAAAGACTCACAGATCAGTGTGTAACTGTTAGCATGGCAGGACAGCAGAACCCGACAGGAGTCGAATCAGTCAACCTCTCCTAAAGGGGATCCTTTTCTTGCTCCTACTTCTTCCCTTGTTAACAAAGAGAGATCCTCTTCTCAGATCCGAGGACTAATAAAAACTACTGCATAGTATTTAGAGCCAATCGGGCAGTGTTTTGATGAGCGTATGCGCATGGCAATCTTGAAATTACACCAAGTGATGCCCTTGACAGCTAATTAAGATTTCGTCCTTTAGCCACTAAGCAGGGGGCACCTGTTAGGATTGCTTCTAACAGCTTAGGGATAAAATTTTACAAATGGCTGTCTTAAAAAAGTCCATTTTGAAAACTTTCCTCAAGTCTGAATTTCTTCACGAGTGGGAGTCAAGACAGGATTGAGGTAATTAAAGAAAAGGGACGCATGGAAGGTGGGGGACAAAGGGGTGAAGGCGGGAGCTCTCCCTGGCCCTGTTGTTGAAGTTGCTTCTGGAAGCAGCCCCAGCGTGCTCCTGCGCCCCTCCCCCGCCCGCCCCTCCACAGTGGCCATTGCAGGCTGAGCGGCTGGGGTCAATGCCTGCCTATTGATCAGTCTCCCTGCAGTCCCCTGCTCTAGCAGCTGCTGCATTGGCTTCTTTCAGGGCCTGCTTCAGTACATTAGAATAGAAATCCATAACCAGAGCTGTGCTCATCCAAGCAGGGGAAGAAACTAAATTAAATGGTATAAAACAATCTTGGATCAGGAGTTTGTGCCAATTCATCTTGATCTAAGATGTCACACCGGGCTCTCTGTCTGAGCACCTGGGCTAGAGGCAGCCATAGTGAAAATAGATGGAGCCGCAATCATTCATTTGTCAGCAAAGGAGCAAGGCAGCGGTTAGCAATTCCCTTCTGCAGAGGTCAGCTGACAGAACAATCAGTGCACCTGCAGAATAGAGCTTTCCTTTGAACTATTGTTATGGAGTAGGCTGTTGCTGAGATGCGGGGGAGGTGTGAAGAGTAAAAACCAGCCCTGGGAATGGGGTGCTTTTACACAGAGCTCTCCCTCCGCTCTCCTCCTTCTCCACAAATACACTTGGTTTTCAGCGCGTTCAGTGAGCTAGACTACCAAACTGTTACATATCACTTCCTCTAGAAGTAGGGTCTGTTTTCACCTTTCTCAACCTGCAGGCAGGGATTACTGATTTTTGGTTTTCCTCATTAGCAGGGTTAGGCTTTTGGGTTTCCTCTTCCTGTTTAGCTGTCATAACCATACCGTATCAGTGCCATGTTTGGAATCTGTAGTAGCATGTCCCAGCTAGTTCTTTTCCTGAACATTTTCGTTTTGTCTTTAAAAAAACAAGAACAATTCCATGAAGAGGAAATAATATGGTGCCAGATTCGAAGCTATTTCTTAATAGAAAGTAATTTTAAGAACATTTTAATATATGGAGTTTATTAGAAATATGGAGTCCTGGTGTGGCACTGTGGGTTAATGCGCTGGACTGCAAAGTCCATTTGATCTGCAAGGTCGTCAGTTCAAACTCACCAGTCACTCTTCAGAAACCCTGTACAGGGTCTTTGTGAGTTGGAACCGACTTCACGGCACACCACCAACACCACCATCACCAGTATAATTTTAAACATTGGATAGGTTCCTTAGAAAGTAGATTGTTCTATATTTGAAGTATTCTATCCCAAATTAAACAAATTAGAAAAATTGAGCAATCATTGAAATTCCACATGAAATAATTAGAATAATTTTGAGGTGACTTTGTTCTCTCTGGGCTCATACTCTATTTAAAAACATATGGAAACATTCCAGAACGTTTAAAAAACAAAACAAAAAAATAAAATAAAATAAAAACACCACAAAACAAAAGAAATGACATTTGGAGCCTAAAACAAATCATTTTTTAAAAAGTTTTTATTGTGAGTTCAGTGAAGGTTTATAGATAAGATCATCAGTTTTACATTCAACAAACCGTATACTTTGTTTCATCTCAATGATTACAGTCCCCTCTCTGCAACAACAGTTATCCTGCTTCCTCCCTGTGGTTCCCCATTTACAGCTTAGATTTCATAAACGAATAAAACAAAAATAGTTGATGTGCACTTACAAAACAGACAATATAAATTCATTTAAATGTCCAAAGGGCACATTCTGCCAGCCAGCTTCCTGCCCACAGGCACACAGCCTTTCTCAGTCTGGGCCTAGAGCCCGCAGCTGCTCTGTCTCTCCATGCCACCACCTCTGCCACTGGCTCTGCTTTCCTAGGGAGGGATCTCAAACTCCATTCATGCTCTTCCTTCTTGATGGTCCTGGGATCATCCAACAAATCATTTTAACATTCAAAATTGTACCAAAATTTCCTTGGAATCTAAATAACTACTTTTTGAAATTATTTGTTTTTTTATAAAATCCTCCCTTTTTTATAGCTTTATATTGTTAATTGAGTGACGGTTTACAGAGCCAATGATCACTCAACAAATCATATACTTCGTTTCATTTCAGTGATTGCAATCCCTTCCATGTAAATCAGTTACCTTACTTCCTCCCTGTGAGTCTTGTTTCCATTCGACTTCCATTCCCAAACATCTAAATTTTGTCCTTAGGTAAATGCTGCCCTTTTGATTTTGAGTGGTTAACGTTCCATGATTACAGACCTCATTAGTGTTGTTGTCCCCTCTATATTCCTATCTACTGCTTGACTGGAATTGATCCAAGAAGTTAAGTTCTTTCCCAAATATGATGGGTGGTCAAAGGCCATAGTCTCGAGTCCCTGTAGTCTCTTTCTGGCCAATTAAGGTTTGTCTTTTTATTTCCTTACCATTTTTATAATCTTGAGTTTTGTCCCACATTTTCTCCCACTTTATCCAGGACCTTCTAATGTGATCCCTTTCAGGGCAGTTGGCAGTGGTAGCAGGGCACCATCTAGTTCTTCTGATCTCAGAGTCATGGAGACTGATGGTCACATGTTCCATTAGTCCATTAGACTAATTGACTCCAGGCATCTGCAATTCTCATCACTCTTCTTTCCTCTGCACAGGGTAAGACCTATAGATGCACCTTAGATGAATACCAACCTACTCTTTTTTCCCCCCTCAAGTAATTTGATACTACTTTCTTACTCAATGATTCTTTTCTATACCCTAAATTCTCTGAAATGTCTTGCCATTTCTGTCTTAAACTCAGCTAGGTCTTTTCCCAGATA
Organism: Chrysochloris asiatica; assembly: GCF_000296735.1. Taxonomy (NCBI): domain Eukaryota; kingdom Metazoa; phylum Chordata; class Mammalia; order Afrosoricida; family Chrysochloridae; genus Chrysochloris; species Chrysochloris asiatica. The sequence continues at coordinate 9,582,612 of NW_006408539.1, forward strand.
AATATCTTTCAGCTAAGCTAAATAATGAAATAAATGTAAAATATTAAAAAAAATTCCATGGACCCTAGGACTTGTATGCAACTCTGGAGAGACCGTACCTACTTTTCTTGACAACACATGTTTGTTTTATTTTAGACCAGTAGGATTTTTAGGAGGATTCAGAGTCTGTGATCTCAAATCATCCTGCAGTATTTTCATCAACTACCCACATCTCCTCATGTGTCTTGAAGCTATCCATTCTCTGCATCTTCTGTTTAACATCCCAAGATCAAATCAATCTTAGTGTCTCACCTTGATTTCTACAGGAACCCCTAATGGATCACTCTGCTTCCTCTGCTTTCTAGATCCAACAGACCACATTGTGCTCAGGGTTATTTCTAAGACATCCTGTGGTCTAAAACCTCTCTTCAGTAGCTGTCCGTTTTTCACAGGATGAAAATTAAAATCTGAACTGAACCTTGTTGTTGTTTTGTTCCTACTGAACCATTTATTATTGGGTCACTTGGTCAGGTTGTAGCTAGAGGTCGCTGGGCACCATCCAGAGTTACCTTATAATAGCGTCAGACTTCATCTTCTGACTGAGTTGGCTCTCACTGGGGAAGGTGTTGCAAACAGGGTTACTTTAGAGGAAAAAGTTGGCATTCCAAAAAGATCTGATTCCAGAACTAAATTTCTTTCTCTTGAGCAAAATTCTTGTTGTTGTTATTGTTGTTAAGTGCCATTGAGTCAGTTCTGACCCACTGTGATTCATCACATGTCTAGGTACCTTGAGGACTGACTATGGCAGTGAGAAACGCAGTATATTGTACATTTCACAAGCCCTGTAGTTACAGTTATTAAAAGGAATAGCCAAGGTAATAGAAAAAAGTATATTCTGTATCTGACACTTTTGAGTAACCATCAAGAATATCAAAAAAGGAAGTTATTGGTCATGGGGGGACTGGGTTATAACCAGGAGAGTTTTGGACATATTTTGGTAATATCCTGTTCTGTTTCTCCAGAGGGCTCCTGGTGTGGTGCTGTAGGATAAGCGGTGTACTGCTAACCAAAAGGTCAGCAGTTCAGATCCACCAGTGGCTCTTCAGAAACCCTAACAGATTGTCTATGAGTCAGAATTGACTCGATGGCATTTGACAACAATAACAACATCTCCAGAAGTTTTTATTTATGAACAGCAAGAGGTATTAGCAATAGCGCTAACTTCTCTTGGTAGAGCTAATAGGAAATCAAGGGCTATTGTAAATAAAACAATTTTATCAAAGAAGTCTAAGGACTTCTGTTGAGTTGCCTTTCCATCAGCAACATTATCAGCCAAAGTGGCAGGTGCATTTGAATAGCTTTTCTATTTGTAATGTGCCATAAATGGAAACAAATGCTTGGGGAAATGATCTGCCTTACCTAGATCCATCAGTAATGAGATTATCTGAGAAGACAAGTTCTCTTTTCTGTAAATGCATTAATTTCAGGTCACTGTTCCATAGTAAGTTGTCATTGTATGAATGGGTACTCATGAGAACTCCCAAAATACCTAAGGTGCATTCACCTAACATACCCCAACCATGTAAATATGGCAAGTCCCAAGTATAGGGTGCATCACTGGACTTTTTCCTAAATCATAAAGACATTCAAATGGGCCACATAACATACCTGTACTAGTGTAAAAAGTAGGAAATGGAGTTGAATATTGACTTCTTCAAGTCAGTCCACAATTAATGAGTCATTACAAATGGATCATTTTTTAAATGCTCGGCACTCCACGTTGGGCACCAACTGGGAGATTTTGATCTGTTTTGATATAATGATCTGCCACTGTGGAATATCAAGTTTCATTAATGGAAGGCCACAAAAAAATCAGACTTCTGTTCCTCAAGTGCCTCTTTAATTTATGAAAAATATTTCTTAGGGATTTATAATATTTTAGTAGTTCCGATTGTACGGTTACGGTTGGTAGAGTCAATGTACAGGAGGATCATAGACTTCCCAATAAGGATTTCATAAGGAGTGAGTTTATGAGATCCCAAAGAGGATCCTTTAACTTTACATGTACTTAAGTGAGAGCTTTAGTCCAGGACAAACCTAAGCATTTGGAAAACTTAGTGAGCTTCCGTCATACCATTAGTTCTCTTTACCAGTCCACCTGATGGTAGGTGGTAAGGACAATGTAGTCTCTGGTACACGGGGAAGTTCTGGCATAATTCTTGAATGACTTGTACAGTGAAATGAGTTTCTTGGTCACTGCAAAGAATTTTCAGTGTTCCCCAAGTGTGTATTATGTTTTTGATGCCAAGGCAACAGTTACACGACAGCAGGAACAAAGCCTCTACCCAACTTGAAAATCTACAAATCATTGTCATGACATATTTATAGCCATTCAAATATGGGAGTTGAATAAAGTCTAACTGCCACTCAAGCATAGGTCCGGAAGGCAAAAAGGTATTGCCCAGACAAAATCTTAAGATGTTTCCCAGAGTTTTAATCAGGATAAATAGAAGACTAAAAGGCCATATGTTCAGCTGCCTCAGAAAATTTTCCCCGCCAGTATTTATTTAAAATTTCAATCATTTAATCTCTCTTTAGATGAGTGTTCTCACGTAGAGTCCTCTTCAGAGGGATATACAAAAGTTTAGGGAGAACAATTTTAATGTCAGGCCCTAAGCACAGTTTAGTGTTAGGGTTTTGATAACAACCTAACTTTTTCCATGTCTTAATTTCATCTGACTAATTGCTTGTGTCTTAAGGCTTTTCATTGGTGGGTTCAAAAATATTTGTTATTTCATGAGACTAGTTCCCCCTGTGGAGCCCTGGTATGGCATTGTGGGTAAATGCTGGGCTGCAATGTCAGTTTCAATCCCTTCTTTATTCCACCCTACACCTAGGCAGGAGTTCTGGTGTGGCAATGTAGGATAAGCACTGGACTTCTCAATGTAGGTTGGTAGCTCAAACCTACCAGCTCCTCCATGGAAAACCCATACAGGGTGGCTATGGGTTGGAACCGACTTGATGGCACTTGACAAGAACAACCATTATATCTAGGCAACCACTAAGTCTATTTTCTGTCTCTACATGTTTGCCTGCCCTGGATAGTGCATATAAATGAACCATGCCTTAGGATTTGTGTGTGTGTGACTGACTCCTTTCTCTTAGCATGTTTTCAAAGTTATCCATGTTGTAGCATGTTATTTATGCAATAAAAAGGAATAAGCATTGTATTCCATTTTAATGCAGAGTAATTCCCTCTTGTATGGCTAGACAGGATTTTGTTTATCTACTCATCAGCTGATGGACATTTGAGTTGCTTCTATATTTTGATTTTTTATTGTGTACAGTGTTGCTGTGGACACTCATATGCAAGTCTGTATGTACATTTGTTGTTATTTCTCTCAGGTATTCCACCTAGGAGAAGGAGTTCTGGATCATCCGTTTTCCAAAGTATTTGCACCATTTTATATTCTTGCCCGCCATAAATGAGTGTTCTAACTACTCTACAGCCTCAATACCACTTGAGGTATTGGTGATGGTCTGCCTATTGTATTTCAACCATTCTAGTGGAAGGAGCTCTGGTAGTGTAGCGATTAAGAATCAGGCTGTGAACCTCAAGGTCAGCAGTTAGAAACTGACAGCTATTCCAAGGGAGAAAGATGAGGCTCTCTGCTCCCATAAAGATTTACAGCCTCGGAAACCCTTTACAGGGTTTCTATGACTATGAGTCAGAACCGACTCCACGGCATATAGCAACAACAACAGTGGATACAAAGTGATTTTTGATTGCACTTTCCTATTGAGGTGTTAGCTTGAGGACGGCCTGACCCAAGCCATGATATTTTCAGTAACCTCATATGCATACGAAAGCTGGACAGCAAATAAGGAAGACCCTAGAAGAATTGATGCATATGGTGTTGGAGGTGAATATTGAAAGTGCCATGGGCTGCCAAAAGAACCAACAGATACATGTGTGTTGGAAGAAGTGCAGCCAGAGTGCTCCTTAGAGGCCAAGATGGCCAAACTTCGTCTCTCATACTTTGGACATATTGTCAGGAGGGACCAGTCGCTGGAGAAGGATATCATGTTTGGTAAGGTGGAGGCTCAGAGAAAAAGAGGAAGACCCCCAGCGAGATGGATTGGGAAAGTGGCAGCATCAGTGGGCTCAAGCATGGCAACAACTGTGAGGTTGGCTCAGGATCCGGCATGTTTCATTCTGTTGTGCATAGGGTCGCTATGAGTCAGTACCGACTCGATGGCACCTAACAACAACAACAAAATTGAGGTGTGTGACACTGTAGGATCAGCACTGGACTACGAACCACAAGGTCAGTGGTTCAAACCCACCAACTGTTCCTCGGAAAATCCTATACAGGGTTGCTATGAGTCAGACCTGACTTAACAGCACTTAACAACAACAATTGAGTAACCGACTCAAAGGCATACAACAACAGCAATTGACTAACAATCTTGCACATTTCTTCTGATGCTAGTTGGCTGTTCATATGTATGCTTTGGAGAAATGGCTGTTCAGGTCAATTGCCCATTTAAAAATTTTGTTGGAAGAGTTTTTCTTTTGCTGTTGAATTCTAAGTGTTCCTTATGTATTTGTCACCCAGTCCATCATTAGATATATGATTGACACTGTTGTATTTCTGTCTGTAGCTTGTTGTTTTGTTTTCTTGACTGTACTGTTTTAAGCACAAGGGTTTTTAATATTGATAAACCCCAGTTTATAATTTTTAAGTAGTTTATGCTTTCGGTATCCTATTTAGTAAACCATTGCCTAACCCAAGGTCATGTATATCTGCACCTGTTTTTTCTTTCAAGATCTGTCATTTTAATTCTTATATTCAGTTCTGAGATCCAAGTTAAATTTATTTTTGTGCATACTGCGAGGTAGGAATCTAACTGTTTTCTTTTGCAATTGGATAACCAATTGACCCAGCTCCATTCATTGAAAAAGCTGACATTAATCTTGGTTGTTTTTATAATTATGTGACTTTCTGTCTTGATAGTCTTTAAATTTACATCCTCCTGTTTTGGTTTTCAGGTTGCCTGTCAAGTGTCCCGCAAATGAAAAAAATTTCCACATCTTATGAGGAAAGGCGGAAGCAAGCTACTGCTATTGTTTTACTGGGAGTGATAGGTGCTGAATTTGGTGCTGAAATTGAACCTCCCAAGCTGCTGACCAGACCTCGAAGCTCTAGTCAAATTCCGGAGGGATTTGGCTTGACTAGTGGTGGATCCAACTACTCACTGGCCAGACATACTTGTAAGTTCTTATATTTTTAATACTGATCTATTGCTTCTCAGTACATATTATTCATCAACAAAATGTCTCTCTATAACATACAAAGACACACACACAAATCCTGATGTTTAGCTCATCTACAGTTTAAATGGAATTAAGAAACATAATCATTTTGGCACATTGCTTTTTTTATTTTTTAAAATGTTTTATTGTGAATTATTTGATAGTTTACAAGGGAGAACATTAGTTTTACATGCATCCTATCATATCATTTCATTGCATTGCCATGGTTATAATCCCCTCCATGCATCATCAACTAACCAAAGGGTACACCCTGCCCCCCACTCCCCCACGGGTCATCAGCACACAGCCCCTCTCCCTCTCTGGGTCTAAAGTCCCCAGCCACTTCATCTCTCCACATCATCGTCTCTGCCTCCATCTCTGGTGTCACTGCTTCACTGGGTAGGGTCCCGCTCTCCGCTCTTCTCCCTTGATGGTCCCAGGGACCTCCGCTCCTAGACTGCAAAGTTAATCGCTCGCCTCCTTGCTACAAAATGTCTACCTTTACATTTCCAAGGCACATTGCTTTTTATTTATAGTTACTCAAACCTCTTTTTGGGAGTCCTGGTGTGGTGTTGTGGGTTAATGCTCCAGACTGCAAAGCTGTTTGAACAGCACAGCACGGTCAGCAGTTCAAGCTCACCAGCTTCTCCTTGGAAACCCTCTACAGGGTCACTATGGGTGGGAATCAACTCGAAAGCATTTAACAACAACAACAACAAACCTCTTTTTAAAAGTGAAATCATGGTCTTTTTTTTTTCTTCTTTTTATTGTGAATTGAGTGAAGGTTTACAGAAAAGATCATCCGTTTTACATTCAACAAAGCATACAGGTTGTTTCATCTCAATGATTGAAATCCCCTCCATGCAACAACAATTGTCCCACTGCCTCCCTGTGGTTCCATCTTCCATTCCACCCACCTTCCCATCCATCTTGCCGTTGTCCTTAGGTACATGTTGCCCCTTTGATTTGGAATGATTGCCCATTTCATCGTTCATAGTGAGCTTGCCTTACTAGTGTTGTTGTTTCCCGTGTATACCTACCTACTGCCTGGCTGAACCGTGTTCCGCCTTGATACCTAGCTACTGCTTGACTGAAAGTTGTTCCCGCTGTATGCCTGTCTACCACTTGGCTGAAAGAAGGTGTGTTCCTTTCCAGACATGAAGGGTGTCCGAGGGCCACAGTCTCAGGTGCCTCCAATCTTTTTCTAACCAGTAAGCTCAGTCTTTTTTTTAAATAAGTAACTTTGAGTTCTGTTTCACACATCATGCCGTTCTATCCAGGACCCTCTAATGTGATCCCATGAAGGGCAGTTGGTAGTGGCAGCTGAGCATCATTGAGTGTTTCTGGTCTCAGGGTCGTAGAGACGGATGCTCCCATGCTCCATTAGTCCACTGGACAAGTTCATTCCAGGCCTCTTCAATTCTTATCACTCTTCTTTCTTCCACACATGGAGAGACCAAGGTCTGCACCTTAGATTTCCACTCTTGACTTTTTAAGATCTCAGATGCTACTCACCAGAGCAGGATGTAGGACATTGTCTTTGTACACTCTATTGTGTCAGTTGACCATGGCGTCCCCTGAAACTAAAACACATTTGTTTGTTTTTTAATATGCTTTTCTTAACGATCACATTGCTGAGCCCTGTGTTTGTACATTTTTGCTCGTGTCTAGCCAATACTTATGAGAGAGGAGCCTCATGGTAATTAAATAGTAAAATAATATTTGAACAATGTGCAGCTTGTGTTGCATACGGTTTTAAAGTGAAGAATTGGTGCAGAACACCAGTGTTTTCTCTTCTTTTGATTATACACACAGACACGAGGGGGCTTCAAAAAGTAAATGGAAAAATGCGATTTAAAAGATGGTATTTTCCACAAACTTTTTGAAGGCCCCTCCCCTCATCTTTGTGTGCATGTGTGTATGTGTGTGTATACATGTATACATGCATGTTTGAAAAGAACAGGAATGGTGAATAATCTTTACAATTAAAAAAAAAAAAATCACCTCAGTAATGGTTCTTAAAAATGACTTAAATCTTGCAATTATAGCTTCATACCAGTGCCTTCAGCTGCTCTGGTAGCGTAGTGGTTACGAATCGGGCTACGAACCTTAAGGTCAGCGGTTCGAAACTACCAGCCGCTCCGCGGGAGAAAGATGAGGCTTTCTACTCCCGTAAAGATTTACACCCTCAGAAACCCTGTACAGGGTCGCTATGGGTCGGACCCGACTCGATGGCACTTAACAACAACAACAACAACAACCAGTGCCTTCAGCTCTATGCTTGTTACAGTAATAATAGCTAAGGCTGTTTTTCTAAAGGGCTCTTTTTGTTCCTTTGGTGTTACAGACTCCCTTAGATAAGGTCCCCATTGTTCCTGTGTTGTTGTTAAGTCGAGTTGGTTCTGATTCATAGTGACCCTATATAGGGTTTCCGAGGCTGTACATCTTTGTGCGAGCAGAAAGCCTCATCTTTCTCCTGTGAAGTTGCTGGTGGGCTTAAATCACCAACTTTGTGGTTCACAGCCCACTGTTTATTGTACAGAGCAAAATCTTTTCTAATAGAAAAAATTGTGTTATTTTATAAGCCAAATATATACGTGCTCAGTATAGATACTCTTTGCAGAACAAAATATGGTGTATTCTTTTGAGCTTTTTGGCCTTTAAGCAAGGAGAAAATACACATACTTATACGTTATCTTGTTAGTTGTGACAGCATAGAACTTCAGTGGACTATTTTCACATACTTTTGTAGTAAAGCCGAGGAACAGGATAGCGGCTGTTGTTATTAAAGCCCTCTATTCGACTTATGTGGGTAAACAAAGAGGCTTTCTGCTCGTGTATAGATTTGCAGCCTTAGAAATCCTACATAGGGTCACTCTGGGTTGGAACTCACTTGACAGCCACAATAACAACAACAACAAACGAGATTTAACTGGCACACCTGCAGCTTTCTTTTTAAAAGATTCTTCATTCAACAAGTACTTATTAATAGTTGATAATGTCTTGATCTCTACTTGACATCGAGATTAGAAAGCAATACCAACAGAACCACCAGCAGCAATAAAACAGCTAGCGCTTAAGATCCGCATTTTACGTTCTTCATGCGCATTAATGATTGATCTTCATAATAGCCCTATAAAGTGAAGCGTTCCATTATTGGCATCTTACACACATAGGCTAGTGGACATAGAAAGCAAATGGCGGTTTTTGTCTCTCGATTAGTCAAGTGGCACCAGAACTCTTCTCGTAACCTTTATGTTACCTGCTACCCTTCAGTGGCTCCCAGTTGGAAGGGGGTGATGTCTGACAAGTACTCTTACTTTGCAACTTAAACAACAGTTTCTCTTATGTCCCTTATTTGAGTTTTGAGGAGCCTGGGTGTCACAGGGGTTAAAGCACTCAGCTGCTAACCAAAAAGTTGGCATTTTGAACCCATCAGCTGCTCTGCAGGAGGAAGCTGTGTCAATCTGCCTCATAATGATGTGTAGACTAGGAAGCCTAATGGGGCTGTTCTGGTCTGCTCTATAGGGTCTCTGCGAGTCCGAATCAACTCAGCAGCAGTGAGTTTGGGTTTCGGCTTACTTTATTTGATATTCAGAATAGAAATGAAGATTTCTTTAAAGTAGTTAAGTTAAAACGTGGTAAATCCTCAACTTGACCTCAAGCTTCATTTGACCTGAAAATCCATGCCCTTGCCATTTCCAACCGGGCGCATCTGCTTTCCCTCGCCTGCAGAGCACCACATGCTGCTGACCCCTACCTTTCAAGTACAGTCAATTTATCTTTTCTCAAGTTCCCAGCTTCCCATTTGTTAAACCCTGCTCAAATCCCACCCTCCCCACAAAGGGCTCTTTGATCTCTGTGCATCACTGTAGACAGCCCATGCCTGAGATACGTAGACTGTCTCACTTAGACTCTTGCCATTAGACTAGCCACTCCCACTCCGTCCAGTGGATGCATAGCCACCCTACACAGGGTTTCCAAGATGGCAGGTCTTTACGGAAGCAGACAGCCTCAGCTTTCTGCCAATGAGCAACTGGAAGATTGGAACTGCTGACCTTGTTTTTAGCAGCCCAGTGCTTATCTCAGTGCACAACCAGGACTCCTTTGGCTTTAGCCTATGAGAAGCTAATAAAATTGAGTCATCATTCAGTCTGGTAACTCCAAAATTTGTTGGCCACCATCTCCTAAACAAGCATTGAGAAATGTCTGACCAGTAACCCCTTGCATGTATTTTTGTTGATAATGAAAACTTTTTAATAGTAAGTTTTAATGTTTCCAAAAGATATAATTTTGAGGATAATTTGAACGCTGATATTTAAAAATAAAATTGCTGTGTAGCTGTTTTTAAATGCATTCAATAAAGTGTGTGCCATTACTATCTGAAACCTACTATTATTTATTTTAAACCACCATGACCAAGCTTTTTTTAAAAACTCACTAGTCTCACACACTTGATTATTTTGTTTAAAGAGAAAGTTTCTACACTCACAATTTTAGGAAAGGAGTTCATTTACAAATTTGTCTGTTCATGCGGTATTCCGAATATGTCAGCTTACCCATTGTCATCGCATGGATTCCACCTCACAGCGACCGTGTAGGGACAGAGTTCTAGTCCTGTGGGGTTCCAAGGTTGTAATCTTTATTGAAATAGACTCGCCACAGTTTTCTCCTGTGGAGCATCTCTTGGGCTCACGCTGCCAACGTGTAGGTTAGGAATTGAGTGCTTAACACTGCACCAAGAGAGCTCTGTACAGTACATTACTACTACTAAATGTTTACTCATTCTGGCCTATGAGTGAATGAGAAAGTAATAATTATTCTCATTTTAAGATAAGACCATTAAGATACTTTATTTGATGAACTTTAATTGCTAATGTAATAAGAGGTATAGATAGTGAATTCTAACCTTCCTCATAAAGCCATTCTATGAAAACTTGTAAGGTAGTTAAATCCCAATTATCCACATAAATGAGAGGGAAGAATGACACAGTGCATAATTCAAAAACCATCCAGTTTTATAAAACATTTTCATACTTCTGTTTGAATAGAGATGAGTCTTTGAGGGAGTTACCCTTTACATACCATATCAGAATTGTATTAAATACAAAGCTAAAGGGGTCTGGAGAGTCGAGGCCTCATATGGGACCCTCTGGTGAGCTCAGTGGGCCTCTGGATCCCTTTCTGTTTATACAAAATAAAAAGTGGGAACTATTCTGTTTTTAAGGCCCCTCCTAGGTCCATTAAGGAGCCATGGTGGTGCTGTGGGTTGGGCATTGGTCTGCTAACCACAGGGTTGGTGGTTCAGATTCACTAGTCACTCCATGGGAGAAAGATGAGGTTGGCTGCTCCCATAAACTTAGTCTTGGAAATCCTGTGTAAGGTCACTCTGAGTTGGAATTGACTTGATGGCAGTGGGAGTTTTGGGTTCTAGACCCAGCCAGTCCTTTTGCTTCTGAGGCAAAATAGAAAGCTTTCCTTTCATGCCAGCTTCCTTACTGCCTACCTCCACACCTTCTCCTCTCCTGCTCATTGAAACATGCGTGCTCTCTTATTTTAGACCAAGTCAGCTCCTACAGACATCTTTCTTTTCTGACCCACAAATGCCTCATTTTATTTAGAGTTTCATTTAGAATATTACTATTTTTAAGTGTTTTATTGTAACTATGTGATAGTTTACATGGGAGAACATTAGCTTTACATTCATCCTTTGTATATTGTTTCATTGCCATGGTTACAGTCCCCTCCATGCATCATCAACCAACCAAGTCTGCCCCCCAGTTGTCAGCACACAGCCCCTCTCCCTCTCTGGGTCTAGAGTTCCCAGCTGCTCCACATCATCGTCTCTGCCTCTATCTCTGGCGTGACCGTTTCTCTGGGTAGGGTCCCGCACTCCACTCTTCTCCCTCGAAGGTTCCAGGGACCTTGGCTCCTGGACTGCAAAGTCAATAACTCCCCTCCTTTTGCTACAAAATGTCTACATTTCCAACCCTCACAGTCAGTCCTGATAACAATTATTCACCACTGTACCACAAGAGTCCTATCCCCATCTCCTTCCATCAGTCCCGCCCAGACAGATTGGATACTACTCAGTGGAGATTCTACCTTCCTCTGTGCCTTCTGGATCTAGGAGAATATTGCTTTTTAAGTCATTCATTCATATGGTCTCTTCTCTCATCTGTAATTGTAGAACGATACTGGCATATCTGGGGTAAATTCTGTCTGGAGCTCTCATTAGCTTTTGTTACTTTGGTCTAACATCAGGCATTTTGTGCCAGGTATTTTGCTATGCACTCTACATTGAATTATCTTTGTCTGGGTTTTCTATAGAAGCAAAACCAGTGAAGCTTTCATAGGTATATGTAAAGAGTGGTTTGTATCAAGGAACTTGCTCAAATAGTGCAGAGGTGGGCAAGTCCCAACTCCGAGGATCCGATGCTAGGCTGGAAGCCTCTGACTCTTGTAGCTGCAGAGCTGATGAACCAAAATCAGCAGCAGGTCAGATGGCAAGCAGGCAGGTTTGGCTGGTAAGAAGGCGGGCTGACAATTTCCAGGAGCAGCAGACAATAGAGCAGGCCACTGGCTCAAGTCCAAAGAAGCAGAGGTCAGAGGATGAACCAGATACAAGATCCAGGCCCAGTAGAGAGCCAGCGAACTTATTCTGAGTGTCCAGTATATTGGAAGCAGGCCACATCCCCAAGGAAACTTAATTTATTTTCAATTGATTGACTGCTCATAGTAGATCTCATCATAGAGTGGATTAGATTATACTGGATCACAACTTGGAGTATAACTACATCTCAACAGACAAACCACTGTGACTTCCACCCTAGTCAAGTTGACACAAAACTTTACATGAGTTGGAGACCTGGTGTGGCACTGTGGGCAAATGCATCAGGCTGCAAAGTCATTTGAACTGCAAGGTTGGTGGGTCAAGCACACCAGCTGCTCCTTGGAAACCCTACACAGGGTTTGGGTCAGAATTGACTCGATGGCACTTAACAACAACAACATCACATGAGTTATCTAATTTTGCCATCCTATCAGATAAGTCTTATTACTACTCTTATTTGTGTGATGAGGAAACTGAAACTGTACCAAGTTCTACCGAGCATGTGAATGGAGGATTTGTGAAACTGATTGAACTTTAGTTGTACTGACAGTAAATTGAAGGCACAGGTTAATAATGTGTTTAAGATCATACTGTGAAGAAGTACCAAACCTGGGCAGGAATACCTGCCTGACATCTCTAAATTATTTTTCTCCCCACCATGTGTGATCAACAAGTAAGATTCAAAACAGAGTGGGGCAAGATGCTAAGGTGGGTGCACATCGTCATTTACTCCTCCAGCAACCAACCCACTGATCAACAAATAGAAGCAAGCACAGACTGAGATCTCAGAACTTCAGCCAGCAGCTGAGTATTAGAGAGGCAGAGTGAGTCCAGGAGCTGGGAAGAGTACAAATATTCAGACAGAAAGTTGGATGAAAGCAAAAAGGCTCATCAGCTTAAAACAGCCAATTGCAAACAAAACAAAAATTCAGGAAAAAAATAAAAATAAAAAGAACATAAGAAACAAGTAGCAAAATGAGTGAGGTAGACAGTTCATTTTCAGTAATAGCCTTAAATGTAAATAATCCATAAATGCCTTGTACAAAAGCCAGAGAGCGGCAGAATCTATTTGCTATCTATAAGAAATACACCTTAGACATAAAGAAACAGATTAAAACTCAGATTCATTAAGATTCAAGGCAAGGCAACCAAGAAGCAAGAAAGTGGGGCGACAGCAAGGACAGCATGCATGAGGACAACCCAAAGGTCCTTAAAAAGACAAGAAAGAAAGAAAAGACCAAAATGGAAGCCAGAAAAGACTTGTAACCTGCTAGTGGAAGAAATGACGAAGTAAAAGGTGAACAAAAGACTGCAAAGGGTTGTTTGAGAAGACACAATAAAGTATTATAATGGAGTGTTGTTGTTGTTGTTATGTGCCATCGAGTCGGTTCCGACCCATAGCGACCCTGTATAGAGTTTCCGAGGAGTGTACAAAGACCTTAATTTGGAAAATCAGAAGGAAGGAGCATACTCTGCATTTCTCAAGCGGAGAGAACTAAGGAAACTATGCAAGCTAGCTATAATGAAGGGGTCTACAGGAGTCTCTGGTAGCGTAGTGGTTACGAATCGGGCTGCGAACCTTAAGGTCAGCGGTTCGAAACTACCAGCCGCTCCGCGGGAGAAAGATGAGGCTTTCTACTCCCGTAAGGATTTACACCCTCGGAAACCCTGTACAGGGTCGCTATGGGTCGGAACCGACTCGATGGCACTTAACAACAACAACAACAACAACAGGAGTCTTGGTGTGGTGCTGCAGGATAAGCACTGGACTGCAAGGTAGGTTTGAATTGCAGTTCAAACTCACCAGCCACTCCTTGGACACCGTATACCTGGTCGCTATGAGTAGAAACCAACTGGATGGCACTTAGCAATGACACAACAACAGGAGTCTTGGTATGGCAATGAAGGGTAAGCACTGGACTACTAACTGTAAAGTTGGCGTATGACCCATTAGCCACTCCTTGGAAAAACCCTATACAGGGTTGTTATGAGTCAGAACTATTTTCATGGCACCTAACAACAACAACATGTACAAAATAATGAAAGACACAGGAACCATCAAAAATAAATGAAGGGAATTCAAAGTCACTGTATCAGAAAAAATTGGTCAAAGTTCAGCCATTTCAGGGGATAATATATAATCAAGAACTAATGGCATTGAAGGAAGAAATTCAAGCTCACTGAAGGCATTGGTGAGAAAGAAGGTTCTAGGAATTGATTAATACATATTGAGGTGTCTCAACAATTGAATGCAACAATGTAAGTGCTCGCTCATCTCTGACAAAAAATGTAGAAGGAAGCTACTTGGCCAAACAACTAGAAGAGATCCAGATTTATACCCCTGTCAAAGAAAGATGATCCAAAAGAATGTGGAAATTATCAAATCACATATAAAATGTGGAACTTACTAAATTACATATTAAAATCCCATGTAAGTAAAATTATGCTAGAAATCATTTGAAAAAGTTACATGGTTGCTACGGTGCACCAACAAGGAACTACCAGAAATTCAAGGCTGATTCAGAAGAGGACATGGAGCAGTAGGTAACATTCTGATGTCAGATGGATCTTGACTGAAAGCAGAGAATACTTGCCTATGTTTTATTGATTCTACCAAAGCATTAGACTGCATGGATCATAACTAATTATAGATAACATTGCAAAGAATGGGAATTCTGGAACTTTCAGTTGCACTCATGAGGAACCTGTGCATAGACCAAGAAGTAGTTGAAGAGAAAAAGGGAAACTTGATACTTTATAACTAGGGAAGGTGTGTGTCAAGGCTATATCCTCTTGCTATACTTACTCAGTCTGTATCCTGAGCAAATAATTGGAGAAACTGGGTTATATGAAGAAAAATGTGGCCTCAAGATTAGAGGAAGACTCGTTAACAATCTGTGATATGCAGATGATAGTCTTGCTTGCTGAAAGCTAAGGAGACTTGATGTCTTAGAATTGTGGTGTTGGCGAAGAATGAGCAAATCTGTGTTGAAGAAAATGTAGCCCAAATGCGGAAGTGAGAATGGTGTCATTTCATCTCACGTATTTTGGGCATTTTAGCAGAAAGGATCAGTCCCTGGAAAAGACAGCCTTCTTGATAAAGTAGAGGGTCAGAAAAAAAGAGGAAGACCCTCAACAAGGTGGGTTGGCGTATGGCTCCAACAACGTGCTTGAGCAGAACAGTGATTGTCATGCTGGCGCGGGGCCGGGCACTGCTCCCCGTTCATATGTGCACGAGTGCTCTTGATGATGTAATCTCAGGCTCATTCTCCACCAATCATGTGACTTAATTTTTTGCTGATTCAGTGTACTCCTGGCTTTGGAGTTCTCAGTTGTAAAGTGAGTAAGTGGGACAAGGTTATTTCTGAGGCCACTTCTTTCTAAAATTATATAGCTCTATGAAATTATTGATGTGATTTGGTATTACTCTAATTATACAGTCAGTTTATGTTTCGTATTACCACTTGAAATTGCCTGTTGTGTTTGGATTGCTCCATTCCAGTTATTCTGTCTGCCTTTATAGCTTCTCGTAGCCTACAGCTGTGGCATATGATTGAAGCTGAGCATCCTTTCAGTGTTTTTCTGTCCTCTCTCCTGATGGTCACCTCGTATCAGGTTTCTGTACAATCATTGTTTCCACAGATAACTCGTTCTCCACACATCTAGCTTCGTGGCCTTGTGGTATATTTGAAATAGTTGTACTGTAGTTCAAACCATGACCCATGGACCAAACCTGTTCTCCTGCCTGTTTTGTAAATAAAGTTTTATTGAAATTCAGTCAGTCACAGCCAATTGTTTATATATTGTCTATAACTGTTTCATGCTACAGTGGCAAACTTGAGCAGTTGTTCCACACTACGTTTTGCAAAACTGAAAATATTCACTATCTGGCTATTTACCAAAAAAGTTTGCCAAGCCATAAAAAAATTGTTAGTGGTCCTTTCTGCAAAGTATTAAAGAGCAAAGGCTTAAATCAGGCACACCTTAGTCAGTATGAAGTCTAAGGTGTGCCTGATTTAAGCCATGGT
Organism: Chrysochloris asiatica; assembly: GCF_000296735.1. Lineage (NCBI taxonomy): Eukaryota > Metazoa > Chordata > Mammalia > Afrosoricida > Chrysochloridae > Chrysochloris > Chrysochloris asiatica. Next base: position 9,598,549 of record NW_006408539.1, read on the forward strand.
ATTTTCTTTTTTTATTCGTTTTAACCAGAATATGTTATCAGCAGACACACTTCCACTCTTACAATTCTCAAGTGTTATGTTAGGCAGTGGGTCAAACCTCTTAAAGTGCTGGTGTGTTCCTACCAGACAGTTTGGGGAGAGGCAGCAAAGAAACACAGGTCCCAGTACCCCTAGAACCTGCTAGATGGGGGTCTGATGTTGGCAATGATCAGTAATAGCCACACAGGTAAGGATACAGAGTTGTCACTAACAAACCTACACTCAGATCATGTGGGAAAAGCACTTAACATATAATTAACCTCCATGTAACTCCAAGTCACCAGGATACAGCTTCTCCTCACCACCACTACCCCACCCCCACCCCCACACACCCTTCATCTTCTCCTCAGCTCTTCTGCTGAAGAATTCGGTCTTCACAATGGCAGGTTGTTTTGGAAGCTTTCCCTTCCCCAGAACTTTGTAGTCATCCAATCTCATCACATCAATGATGGGAGCAGCCCCAGTCCTATTTTTGGAAGCATTCACCCTTATCTGGTCACTGACCAAGGTCCACAGTTTATCAAGGTTGAAAGTTGTGCAGAAACTCTGGTTCTTCTTCAGATGATAATGCCTCATACCCACCTACCCAAAATCACCTGGATGGTGATGCATGCTGCCAGCATGGTGGTAGCTTACATGGCCTCTGAGTGTCCTGGGCTTCCGCAGTCTGGGTGGCACGTTGGCTGCTGAGACAAGAACGCGAGCTCAAGTCATGGTATTTCCAGTTGCTTCAAATGCATCTGAAAGTTGGACAGTGAATAGGGAAGACTGTAGAAGAATCGATGCATTGGAATTAGGAGTTGGTGAAGAATATTAAAAGTACTATGAACTGCCAGAATAAGAAACAAATCTATCTGGGAAAAAGTTCAACCAGAATGCTCATTGGGAAAACTTCAACCCCTTGGCAGGACTGTGTCTCACATACTTTGGACATGTTATCAGCAGGGACCAGTCTCTGAAAAACGACGTCATGCTTGGTGAAGTCGAGGAAGACCCCCAAGGAGATGGATTGACACAATGGTAGCAACAATGAACTCAAATATTAAAAATAATTTTGAAGCTGGTGCAGGAAGTGCAGAGGGCTGCTATGGATCTGTAGTACCTACCTGATGACACCAAACAACAACAGCAAATATGTGTGTGCTGTAAAGTCCCTGCAATTAATTTATTTACGTTTTCATACGTGTTAGAGGTTGGATATCAGGAAGGGACAATGGATAGGATCCATTTTAAGCCTTTCAAGAGCTGCAGAACTCTTCACTGGTTCTCTTAGAAAGAAGTGGACAGAAACATTTTGTGAATTTGTTTTAGATTCCTGCCCTGTGTTTTAGAAAACACAATTTCTAAGACGGTTGAGTGGTAAGGAACGAAGTCTTTTGTAGTTTCACGTTACACTTTGGCTGCATGGCACTACAGTATGTGCAGGTGGACTTGATGCTCCACATGTGTACAAAATCAGTCGACAGAAAAGTCCTTCCTTATACCTGTACTTTTCAAATTACATCGTGCTGAGTCCTAAGGATCCATGGAGATGGCTCAGTAGCTGTTGGAGACCTTACCATCAAACACAACAGCACACAGCAGGTTTCTGTGTGTGGTAGAAATGAGAGTTTGGTATCACATTGTATATGCAGAGACCCCCACCCCCTGCCAAAAATGGCTAGAGTCTTAAAAAAGAAAGAAATTATATATCATTCAGAACTCAGTGATAATCAAAATTCTTGATCTTTCCTATTTCTTTTCTATTGCAACCCATCTCCGTTGTGACCATGCTTTCTTTCTAGGTCTCTTTCGAGTCATTCCTAACTCTTCTCTTTCTTTCACACAATCATCAGGTGATCATGTGGTTTCAAATTCAACTACTGCTTAATCTATTATTACTACCTTGTTTGACTGCCTTCTTTGTCATCAGACTTACTGCAAAGGCTTCATGATTCAAAGTTTTACCTCTTATAGTTGAGTCCTTGTGCTGGACTGCAAGGTCAGTTTCAACCTCAAGGTTGGCAGTTCAAACCTACTACCTGGTCCTCGGAAACCCTATACAGGTCACTATGAGTTGGAACTGACTCGAAGGCACTTAACAACAACAACAACAAATGTATGTTCAATGTAGCAGCCATGGTACTGATTCTTTTTTTGTAAGTTTCTTTTGATTTCTTGTAGTAGTGAGTTTTTGTTTTTTGAAGTTTTTATTGTGACTTAAGTAATAGTTTACATGGGAGAACATCAGGTTTACATTCCTTCTAGTGTATTTCCTTTCATTGCCATGGTTACAATCCCCTCCATGCATCATCAAACAACCAAAGGGTACACCCCGCAAGCCTGCCCTCTGGCCGTCAGCACACAGCCCCTCTCCCTCCCTGAGTCCAGAGTCCCCAGCCGCTCCATCTCTCCATGTCATCATCTCTGCCTCCATCTTTGGTATCACTGCTTCTCTGGATAGAGTCCCACACTACGCTCTTCTCCCTTGATGGTCCCAGGGTCCTCTGCTCCTGGACTGCAAAATCAACCGGTAGTGATTCTTTTAAAACCTAAATCAGATTCTATCACTGCTTGGTTCAAAAGGCTGCCTGGTTCCAAAAGCCAATGGCCTTTTTTTTAATGCCCTGAATGGCACTTCATAAACTGAGTGGTCTCTCATTACTTCCCACCGTTCTTTTGTAGTTGGCCTTCTGGCCGCAGCTTCTCAGTCACACCTCTCCTTCTGTTGAAACACTCTTCCCCCACATCCTGCTTGGCTCTCTTCTTCCTTTCTTTTCAACCTTTGCTCAGATTTCACCATCTTAGTAAAAGCTGTCTCTCAATTTACTCCTTTCCTTCTCCACATGCCCAGTTCCCTAGATTGTATTCTACCCCCTTCCCCAAAATATGTAATTTACTTACTTATAACAGTTTAGCTCCACTAAATCATGAATTTTCTTGATTTGGCTGATATGGCCTAAGTGTGTAGAACATTGCCTAGCATGCAATATATGCACAATAAGTATTTGCTTAATGAATTAATGAATGAACAACACTTCATGCTAAAGCAGTAACAAAATAGCTTTTATGGAGTTTTTCATCATTAACTGGGACTTTTTCTTTTGTTATATAACATTTGAGATGATTTTGAATACATACCAGCATACTTATGGTATGATATATTGTGCCATATTGAAAGTACCAAGTGGTTTGAAAAAAACCACACACACACACACACACACCAAAAAACCCTATATGATTATTTCAAGAGAAATAAAAATAACATTTGTGAAATTCAAATAAGGGCTCTTAGTAAACAATGAACAGGAAAGAGATCATTAACATGATAAAGAACATTGAACTGGGGTTAAAAGCTACATTATCCTTGGTTGTGACACATGATATACATTCTGACTAGAATGTGGTTGCCATCACTGCTGTTTTTAGCATGAAAGTGTTAGCTAATGTAACAAAACAAGGAATAAAATTTATAAATATTGGACAGACTTTAATATGAACTTGAAAACTCAAGGGTATCCAGCAAGATAAATACACAAAAGTAAATACGTCTCTACTGGTGAAGAAAACATTTTTTGAAATGTAGTTGATCATGTTTTTACTGGGAGAAACATAAGTGTTTCTGCTCTCTCGGAGATTGAAGGTCTCCGAAGCCCTGTACAGAATTGCTATATGTTGGAATTTACCTGACGGCACTTTACAACAATATTTTAACAATAATATTTTTAAGACTTTACAAGACTAATTAGACCCTAAAAGTCTGTAAGAGAAAGAAAGGTGACCCAGATTTTTTTAAATATTGGCAAAAGTCTATTGACTGGAATTTCACCGTAGAAGAAATACAAATGTCCAAAAATGTTCAACTTTACTAAAAAATAAATTTGAAAAAATAAATTTAAAGCAACAGGGATAGTTTTAAACATTTGTATTTTTTAAATTAGAGGCTTTATAGCATCCTAAATTGATGAAATTAAAAATAACAAAAGATATCATTTCACCATGTATTTAAAAAATAGATGATGTAAGACATACAGTGGCTATAACAAGTATGAGAAAATGAACATTTTCATCTGTTGTTGAATTGAGCATCAATTGGTAGTGACGTGTTTTGAGGATGCTTGTTGCTAAGTACTGTTGAGTAAATTCTGACTCAAAGTGTAGAGACTCTCTATGGGGTTTCCAGTGAGCAGCTGGTGGATTTGAATCACCAACCTTGTGGTTAGCAGTCCAGTGCCACACCAGGGCTCCTGTTCTGAGACCTGTTGTTGTTAACGTGCTCTCAAGTAGATAGTGTGATACTACTTTATCATCATTTAAGATCTGCCCCTTAGTTTATGTAGCATAAGAACCTTATTTATAGAGAATGATGACGTGGGTAGGCTTTGTTTTATAATAGCTAAAGCTCTTACATTTTGTATACCAACAGAAGACTATATAAATTCTATTCATACTGTAAAATGTACATGCCAGTTAAAAACAAGGAGGTTAACCAATATATACTAAACAATTTCAAAATATACTACAGTAAAAAGATCATAATTTCATATTGTCAGTTATAAAAATTTGAACATCACTTAAAATGATCTGTTTCTAAAAATTGTGTGTAAGTAGAAAAATCCAGAACGTTATCTAGCACCCTGTTAGAAGAAATTAAATTTTTGTCTAAAATAAATCTATTGTGAGTGGTTATTCATGTAATTGGATGCTCAAATTTAAAGACAAGGTAGTAAAAATGATCTTAATTATTACGGCAAGCAAATAAAATCACATTGCCAAGACCAAACACAAGAAACATGCAGGAAACAACAAATGCTTACCAAGTAAAACTCAATACTGCATTTCTAATGTGCTACCCCAAATCTGTGCAATTTTAAGACTTCTTTGGTTTTACTTCCAAGTTGATTTTGTTTTGTTTTCCACACCAGTTCTTTGAATAGGGAAATTAGATTTTTTAACAAATTTTTGTCTCCAGAGAGCCATTGCAATGAAGTGTTGTGTTTCTGGAATCTATAGAAAGGAAAGCCACCCTTTGAAATTAAGTCCCAACACAGCCTGCTTATCATTTGTTAACTTCAGTTTTGTATTCTACTGTTCAAAGATCTTTCTACATTGTACAAGTGTGCAACAAACTGCCCTTGACTAGATTCAATGAGTAATAAAATAATGCTTCTTGTATTTACAATTTCTAATCAGTATATAACCTCCAGGAATGAATTAGCTTTTAATTTCCATTGGAAAAATGCTGACTCATTGATACAGACATAATTTGAGGAATAATCCCTGAGAATTCAAGATCTGCTTTAAGTTTTTACTCAAGTGCATGTCCAAATGCTGTCTATCTGATTTATGCCCCAAATCTCTAGAATTTCTCCTTTAAGCAAATAGGATTCAAGCCATGATGAATAAGCATTCCCTGAATTGAACTTGCTGGACTTAGATATATAAGAAGTAAACACTGAGTTTATGGCTGGTCTGATTGTGATTTAGACATTCTCATAAATTTTTACCTCAAATTTCTTCTTGCCATTTATAGATTAAGTTGGGCTGGACATTTAAAAAAAACTGTGGTCGCATCTAAAATGTACCATTTCCCCAATATAGTATGAAAGAGGAGGAAAATAGAACTTTTTAGAAAAACTGTTCAAGTTGTAGGAGCTCTGGTGGCGCTGTAGGATAAGCACTGGATTGCAAACCACAAGATCGACAGTTCAAATCCAACAGCCATTCCATGGTAGAATGATGAGGCTTTCTGCTCTCACAGAGATGTATAGCCTTAGAAACGCTCTAAGGCTCAATCTGAGTCAGAACCGACTCCACAGTCAACATTAACAACAGTAAAAGCAGTAGCGTGTAGTCATCAGCCAGAGGAATAAAGGCAGCTACTTTGGGATGAGGTGATGTTGATTCCTGGTCATTCTTGAAGGGAAGATGGGAGACAGTGATGTTTTTATCAGTCAGAAGGCAGAAACCACTTCAATTCTCTGAACAGGGAAATTTTAGCATAAAATATAGTGTGCTGTTGTAAGGAAAGCACTGGATTGCTAACTGCAAGGTCAGCAGTTCAAACCCACCAGTAGATATCCTGTACAGAGTCACTGTGAGTTGGAACCAAGTCAGCGGCACTTAACAACAACAATGAAAAATGGTAAACTAGTAAAGGAGATGTCCCTGAGTGGTGTGAGTGTGTCATGGCTTGGCTGTTAACTGGAAGGTTAGAGAGTCAAGTCTACTCAGAGACAGCTCAGAAGAAAGGCCTGGTGATCTGGTTGTGAAAAATCAGACATCAAAAACCCTACAGGGCACAATACTAGTCTCACAGACACTGCTGTCCACTTCATGGCGGCTGGGGTTGTGAATAAAGGTGTTAAGGAGAATTTCCCATGTCTAGAAACAGCTAGTGCCAAAAAGGTGCAGCTGGTGTGGCGCTGTAGGATAAGCACTGGACTGCAAGGCCAGTTTGAACCACAAAGTGGGCAGTTCAAAGTCACCAGCTGCTCCTCAGAAACCCTATACAAGGTCGCTATGAGTCCAAACCAACTTGACAGCACTTACCAAGGAGGAGTGGAGAATAAAGGAAGTCAGACTAGGAGAGTTTCTGTCTGTGTTTCAAAACTTCTTCAAAGAGGGCCTGGTGACCACAGAAATGCCCAGACTACTGTTGTTAAGTGCCTTCAAGTCAGTTCTGACTCATAGTGACCTTGTGTAGGGTTTCCAAGGAGCAGCTGGTGAGCTTGAACCACCCACCTTGCAGTTCAAACTGAGCTTGCTGTCCAGCTCATTAACCCGCAGAGCCACATCCAGACTGCGGGTGTCCATAATAATTGCCAGAGGACATCCACAGAGTGACTAGCCATTGCCTGAGAACTGGCCAGAAATTTTGAGAGGGACCAAGGGTGGACCTCCTCATCTCAAGCTGAAGAGCCAGGCTGGCAGAGCTGTTTGATAGTAAAGCATCTTTCTGCCACTTTGCCCTTGTAGGGGAACTCAGTTGACTAAGTTGAACGTTCTGCCAGCTGACAAAGCAGCTGCTCATAGGGCCCAGTTCCAATATTACAAAGCAGTGGGGGAAGAGAAGGTGGAGTTAGAAGTTAAAACACTCTAAATTGATAATGATCCAAACCCATTGCCTTCCAGTCGATTCCAACTTATAGCCACCTTGTGTAGGGTTTGTTGTTATTGTTTTTAGGTGCCGTTGAGTTGGTTCCAACTCAAAGCGACCCTGTATATGGTTTCCAAGGAGCAGCTGGTGAGTTTAAACCACCTTACAGTTCAAGACGACCTTGCAGTCCAGTGCTTGTCCTACAGCACCACACCAGAACTCTGTATAGGGTTTACTGTTGTCGTTAAGTGTCTTGAAGTTGGTTCTGACCCATGCGACCCTGTATAGGGTTTCCAAAAAGAGGCTGGTGAGCTTGAATCGCTGACCTTGCAGTTCAGACCAGATTTACAGTCCAGTGCATCACCCACAACACCACACCAAGACTCTGTATAGGTTTTTATGAAACTGTAAATCTTAACAAGCAGAAAGCCTCATCTTTCTCCCTCAGAGTGACTGGTGGATTTGAACTGCAAACCCTGCCGTTTACCGTCCAGTGCTTATCCTACAGTGCCACCAGGGCCCAGAAGCAGTAATTTAAAGTTATAATTCTAAGATATAGAGAGTCTCATAAACTAGAACCTGCAGATCACTAAAGTTTCATTCTCTCATTGGTCATTTACAATAAACTAATTATGTTCTCCATAAGTGTTTTTTGATTTACTAGTTTTGCTAATGTTGCTGTGTTTGTTTTGAGACCCTACCATGAAATTGTTCCCTATTTTGCTGCTTCTTTGGGAGTACTCTTATTGTAGCTAAATAGATATCTAGGCAATGTAGTTATGTAGCTACCTACGGGGGTAGGTTTCAAACGGAAAGTAGGTCAGACCACAAGAAAAATGAATTGTGCTGGTTTTTGGTAAACACGGGCTAACCCTGTTGTTGCATTTGCAGGTAAAGAAATGATGATTGGCCAAGGTGGCCCCCACATTTGCATTTCAATGGCCTAGTAATGTCCCATTCCTTACCTTCTACTTTGCTGGATGGCACTGATAAGGAATAATTAATGATTTGTTAACAAGATCAGATCTTTGATTATAATGTACAATAGATGTACAAATTCTATATTTAACTTTTATTTGCCTTTTAATTGCTATGGATTTCTGTGCCTACTACTGGCTACTTTATTAGACTGCAGAAATGGTTCCTACAATCTCTTGTCCTTGGTCCCAGTGGACATTACAATGTATTTTCTCCAAAACAGAGAAGGCAGCCCAGTTCCATCATACGCTGTGAAATGTTCCCGTACCATCCACTGTACGGGAACTTTTCAGCTCACTGGGACAGCATTCTGGGAGTTAAGAAAGACTAAAACTACCAAGCAGAGGATTTACTAGTGTTTTTGTGTTGAATGGTTGGAAGCGGGGGGTGGGGTACTATTGGCAGATGGTGAATTCTTCAGACTTTTAAGCTCTAGAAAAAACGTACAGGCCAAGAGCAGGTAATGTATTAAGTCCGAGCTCATTTAAAATTCAACTCTGTCTGACTGACCGTCACTTTACAGAGCTGTCTGCTCAGAATGATTCCCTTGTCAGCTCCATGACCTCCCTGAGCTTCAGGCAGCAATTGGCTGAAGTGGCGCAGGTCACTGCGTTTCTGGGAAGAGAAGAGTTCTGGGCAGTAACGCCAAGTCCTCAAATATTGATGTGGTCATCCAAAAGCACAGCCCTAGGATGGAGTTATATGCCATATGCCGTTCAAACTGTTTTCACTGCCCAGAAATCATATGCTGAACCTATCGGTTGTCAGTAAAAGTCATTTTGGTAGCTACAAGGTACAGTTTGCCTTTGTGGACATTTATATATAATTATATGATACGCTTATTCATAGGATATATTTTTGAAATGCTAAACAAAGACTGAAAAGTTAATTATCTTTCATATTCTAGTTGTTGTTGTTGTTGTTAAGTGCCATCGAGTCGGGTCCGACCCATAGCGACCCTGTACAGGGTTTCCGAGGGTGTAAATCTTTACGGGAGTAGAAAGCCTCATCTTTCTCCCGCGGAGTGGCTGGTAGTTTCGAACCGCTGACCTTAAGGTTCGCAACCCGATGCGTAACCACTACGCTACCAGAGTACCTTTCTTAAAATCACATGAGTCGTAGAAATCTTTGTGTTATGCCAATTGACTTTGGTGTCCCCCAACACTATGGTCGTGCTTAGACTAACTACTGTGTGTTTCAAGACATCAGCTATCAATCTAGGTATTAACTAGAATTGCCTTGCACTTATATTTAATCACTTCCAAAGCTGGTAACAACGTAAGCTTAACATTGTGAGTTAGAATGTGTTACTTGGAGGTTTTTTAATACCAAGATGCTAAAATGATTTTGCACAGGACATACTCAGGTTTGCACAATGCTATGTTGTTATTGTTAAATGCCACCATGTCAGTTCTGACTCATAGCGACCCTGTGTAGGGTTTCCAAGGAGAAACTGATGGGTTTGATCAGTTCAGTGCTGATCCTACGGTGCCACACCAGGACTTCATACCCCTGTGGACAGTAGAGACGGCCAGGGGTCACTCCTGCTTTCCATATGCAGAAACAAAAGTAGGTAATGTGGTTTGTTCCTGATAGGAAAGCAATTCAATATGTAGGATATTTTGTCTTCAGTTATGAATATGTGCTGCTAAGTCCAAGGATGGCTGCTCAAACCCACCAGCTGTTCCTCAGAAACCTTACTGTCATTAAGTGGTTTGAGTCAAGTTGGTTCTGCCTCACAGGGATCCTGTGTTAGGTGAGTTTCAACCACCAGTCTTACGATTCAAACCTACCTTGTGGTCCACTGCTTATCTTACAGCACCAGTTGGAACTGACTCAATGATATTTAATAACAATAAATGTAAAAGTTGGTGTTTGAATGTTTTAATCTTATTGAGGAACTTTCACTTAAATATTTTTTCCCCCACTCTCCTCTCAAAATTCTACAATCTTTGTAGTACGATCATCTCTAAATGAACTACAGGACATATAAAACTCTTAATGCTTTGTAGTAGTGTTATGAGAATGTTGGAAAAGATGAATGTATGAGATTGAAATCTAAGAAATGAAATCTTGCAATTGCTAAGAGAAAACTCATCTGGTGTGGCAAACTTCCCCAAACAATGACTCAGAATCTAGAAACAATTTACAGTTACATTTTTACATAAAACATCATAAGCAAAAAAAAAAAAAAAAAAAAAAGATAACCTAAGTATAATGAAACCTATCAAATTTGTTTTGATCCAAGAGTTCAAAATTATACTGGGGCAAAAAAAAAAAAAAAAAAATTACACCAACATTAATATCACTTTCGTATGAATTAGGGAACTAACTTGTTATTTGTAAAAGCAAAACAATTAAAAAACTGGTAAATGAGCATTGTTCCCTGGTTGCAAATGGTTAATATGCTGCTGTTGTTGTTGTGTGTGTAGTTGAGTTGATTCCAACTCATAGCCACCCTGCTTAGGGTTTCCAAGACTGTAAAGTCTAATCTTCCTCTCACAGAGCAGCTGGCAGACTTGAACTGCTCCACCTTAGGTTCAAAATCCAGTGCTTATCCTATAGTGCTACCACTCTCCTCTATGGTTAATATAGTCAACTACAAACCTATTGGTCGGAGGTTCAAGTCTACCCAGAAACACCTCAGAAGAAAGACCTGGCAGTCTTCTTACAAAAAAATCAACCATTAAAAATCCTTTGAAGTACAGTTCTGCTAGAACACAGGGGGTGGCCATGAGTCAGAGGTGCTTTGGGGAAACCAGGAAATCAGGTGTTCATCCTCCCCTTTTAAATACACGCATCCCTTAGCATCAGCTAAAGTTGGCGATAGGAAATTCTCCATACAGTATTTTAGCAAGTAAATGAAGGCATGATATAATATCACCATTTTACAGTGCTGGTATGGCACTGTGAGATAATCACTTGACTGTGAAATGCAAGGTTGACGGTTCAAAGCCACCAGCTATATCTTGGAAACCATCTAGAAAGGCCTGTGTGTCAGAACTGAGTTGATGGCCCAACACCCCTGCTGTTGATGAAACAAGATTAGTGATGAATTAAAAATTGTTGAAGCCGGGTGATATTTATAGCAAGTTGTGTTTGTGTGTGTGTAAGAATGTCTGGGTGGTATATCTCTGTGAGGTAGGGTAAGTAGAACTTCAAGTGTGATGATACTTTGCACAAACAACTAAAAAAAAAAAAATGTAGATAAGATAGATTTGATTTATCTGTTAGTCACTGTTCCTGATCCCCCATTATGTTGTGGATCTTGAAACCTTGGCAAATTTGGTATAAAGCTGTTGTAATTTGGGGTTTAAAAAAAACCTCAGATTTTCTCCACGACATGTACAAAATAATGTTTTTCATTGTGCCTGAATGAGTATTGTTGCTAAAGTTGGAGAAGGAACCAAATGGTATGGGTATTCTTCACTCATTACAAAAACATAGATGCAAGCCTTTCTATAGCCAAGACACTTGAAAGAGCAACTGTCATTTTTCTACAGAAAGCAGTGCAAGCTGTGGACAAAATTCCTTCAGCAAATGGCCACTGTGCAATGTCAGTGTCATTTGTACAATGTCAATGTCATAAAATGTGAAAGAACAATGACTGACATGTGCATATCTTGACCCTGCAGCTAACTATAGACTTCATTTATTACAGAGCCTTTTACTAGGGTAGAAGGAACACTTTTTATTTAAAAAAAAAAAACAAAAAACAACAAAACAGATTGTGCTATAATGCAAATAAGAAAATATTTGACATTTTAAGCATTTATAAGTGTACAATTCAGTGACATTAATTACATGCGTCATGTCATGCATCCATCCACGCACAGATGTTGTTAATTAACTTCCAGAGTACCCCTTAAGCCATAAATAGTTCTCCCTTTGCTCCTCCCTCCTTCCTGCTCCTGGTTCCTATTAGTAGATGTTTGGTGTCTGTGTATATGGCTGTTCTAGATGCTGCATGTAAGAGGGGACATATACTATTTGTCTGTATCTGGCTTACATCTCTTCAGCGTGTTTTCCAGGTTCATCCATGTCATTGTAGGTATCAGAACTTTGTATCTCTTTATGGCTGACTGGAGTCCTGGTGTGGCGCTGTGGGTTAATGCGCCAGACTGCAAAGCTGTTTGAACTGTGAAGTCGGTAGTTCAAGCTCACCAGCTGCTTCTCGGAAACCCTATACAGGGTCGCTATGGGTCAGAACCGATTCAATGGCACTTAACAACAACAACAACAACATGTCTCTCTGGCGGAATATTTCATTGTGTGTATGTAACCACACAGTACTTATCCATTCAACTGTTGGTGGGCACTAGTGTTTGAAACTGGAGATCGGATATCTAGATCTGCTCATGTACTACTCTTTGGAGTAAACCATGAAACTTCTCTGAAACTTAATTTCCTGCACCCTGAGATGGTTGGACCCTTCTAGCTCTTGATTTCTACAGAGATGTGTTGGGTGGAGCTTTATACTCTGTGGTTTTTATGTATGTGTGGATGGTGTGATGTTGCTGTTGTTAAGTGCCATCGAGTCAGATCTGACCTTACAGTTCAAATGCCTTTTCAGTCTGG
>NW_006408539.1:9611991-9640163 GCF_000296735.1 Chrysochloris asiatica
TAAGTCCCCTTCCCTTTCAGCAAGCAAGGTTGTATCATCTGCATATCACAGGTTGTTAATGAGTCTTCCTCCAATCCTGATGCCACATTTTTCTTCATAGAGCCTAGCTTCTTGGATTATTTGCTCAGCGTACAGGTTGAATAAGTGTTCCCATGTTCTGTTCGAACAGCTGCCTCTTGGTCCCGGTACAGATTCCTCATGAACACAATTGGGACTAAATGATTTTTGACCCTACCCGTAGACCTGACATTTGTTTATTGGTGGTGGAGAAGTGAAGGTATATTTTCTCATTTTGGGTCGCTGTAGTCTACAGTTGCATACACATGCTTTTACGCTGGTGTAGTTAAGAGTCTGGCCATAAATTGAAGCAGGTCTGATCTTAAGTTCATTTGCTGTCTCAGAACAGAATTGATCTTGCTTTCACATTTGATTCTCCGTCTACAGATTTAGAGAGAATGGAAAATAGCATCGCTAGCTCAGTTTAACTAGGCCAGAGTTAGCAGGGGGAAGGCTGGAAATGGAAAGCCAGTTATTATAATGTTGACTTGTCTTTAGTGTCATATTTTATATGTTAATATATGTAAATCATGTGAATAAACAGGTACCATCCTCAGGGAGCTCTGCTTGGCAGGAGTTTTATTTTCTGTCCCTGTTGAGATGAGTCAGAACCTAGTCCATTGTCCTGAACTCAATGTATTGTTGTTGTGAAGTGCCGTTGAGTCGATTCCGACCCATAGCGACCCTGTCTAGGGTTTCCAAGGAGCAGCTGGTGAGATTGAACCACTGACCTTGCAGTTTCAGTGACTTTGCAGTCTGATGCATTAGCCTACAGTGCCACACCAGGACTCTAATTCAATGTATAGTTTCTGGAATTATCAGGAGAGAATAATATGATGTATTTCATTAGCAATATTAAACATCCAATCCTTTTGCAGGCGTCAGCTTAAGTGTGAAATCTGGTGTAGACTTTCAAGTAAGTGTTATGAACGATACAATAGACCTAACAGGATTTCAAGTCAAGTAAACCTTATTCTCACCTCACTAACAACCTGATCTAGAATGAGTCACTTTTGGATTCTGAGTAGCAGGTTATTTTCATCTTTAAAATTTAAGTTAATATCGTATTCCTCATAGGGCTATTTTCAGAATTAAATGGAGTACCACGCATATCTGCTAGTCAGTCTACACACACACACACACACACACACACACGATCTCCCTTCTTTTCCCTTCTCTTCCTTTCATTCATCTGTTTTTCTGTCTTGCTTTATAAAGTGCTTTTAATTCCTCATTTATAAAAGCACTGTAGCCCAAGTAGTTTCCTTTCTTTAAAAGTCCATTTTCCAAGTCGTCGTGTAATCTACACCTAACTATGTCTCTGTTTGAACAAAGCCCCATTTGTTGTTGTTATTGTGTGCCGTGGAGTCAGTTCTGACTCATAGCGACACTGTATAGGGTTTCCAAGGAGCAGGTGGTGAGTTTGAACTGCTGACCTTGTTCAAATCTACCTTCAGTCCAATGCTTTAACCCACAACACCACACCAGGACTCCAACAAAGCACTGCTCTTGTGTAAATAAAGGAACTATTCTGTGTAAACTTGGGGTTAGCAGTCCAGTGCTTATCCTACATTGCCACACCAGGACAAGTATATAAAATTAAATTCAAACAGAGATATAAAGCATGAAAATGTTTGACACCTTCATTTGTTTTTCTTTATTAGTCCTGGATAACTTAGAATTATTTTAGTCTTTTCTAAATACAGAAAGATGGAGAGAGACAGATACTTCAAGAGCCTGTCCTGTGTTAGGCATGGTCGCTCTTACCTCACGTAATACCGCTATCCCAGGGACTCCATTAGTTCAAAAGTTAAATCCTGTCCTCATCTCATTTTATCTTATTTGTGAGGAACAAATGTCCATGTTAAGTTAGTTAAGGTCAGATTTATCAGATTCTGGGCTTGGGATTTGAATCCAGATCTGACTTCGCGGCTCTCCTCTAGTACACTGGTCACTGGAGAGAGAAGGGTAGATTTAGCTTCCTAACAGCAAAGAGGGGGCATCAGGGGAATGGGTAAGACACTGAGACACAGTTCAATCTCCCCAAGGACTTTTCCAAATTATAATCATGACCTTACTTACACACCTCCCAGATTTTCAGCTCCCCAGCCCGTCATATTAATGCATGGGTATGGGTAATACCTCAGATTTTTCCAGTCTGTATAGAAAAAGCAATCGAGCACTGTTGTTCCAAGATGACACAAACTTATTATATGTTGTTGTGTGCCGTCGAGTTGATTCTGACTCCTAGGGACTCTATATAGGGCTTCTAAGGAGCGATTGGCGGGTTTGAACAGCTGACCTTTCAGTTAACAATCCAGTGTTTATCCTACCGCACCACACCAGGACAAGTATGCAAAATTAAATCCAAACAGAGATACAAAGCATTAATATATTTTGACACCTTTATTTTCTTTATTAGTCCTAGATCACTTAGAACTATTTTAGATATTTGGGGCATGATGTCAGAAGTATGGTAGTCTAGTTTTCAGGTTATGTCTAGCTGTCAATGACGGTAGAGTAATAGAAAAATATATTACTGTGGTTTACCGTATCACTTCTTTCTTGCTCTATTGAAAATGAAAGCAGTTTTATTGTCCTTTTTCATCTAAATTTGATTATATAAAAGAATTAGGTAGTAAGAATTAAGTTGTATATGGCAGTTTTGGAAAAAATATAAGACTTTTTATATTTGATGAAAAAAAGAGCTAAGGAAAAATAGAGAAAATATGAAAGCCATACACTAGCCAATAAGGTGTGAGGAGTTAATTGCTTCCTGTCCCTTTAGAAATTACTCAGCCTGAAAAAAGATAGCACATATTGATTTACTGTATAGTAAATGTCCCATTGTCTCACCTCTTCTAACACCCAGACGCTTGCGCGTGCGCGCGCAAACACACACACACACACACACTCTCTCTCTCCACACACAGTAGTGCAAGACAGTAGTGCCGAGCAACTGCACAGCTAACCCTTTCTGTGGTCACACTTATGTAATAACAAAAGGAATGGGGAATCATTGTTTTTCTTTGTAAAAGGGTACAGCACAAACTTAACAAAACACACAGAATGGTTGTATAGTGTTTCCTTGAATGCATGACAAGTTTGTTTTTAAGTTTTAAAAAATCCCCAAACCCCACACATCTCCAAAAGTGAAAAGAGTATTTCCTGATAATGTAGTAAAAAATGACTCTGTTTTTGTGGGATTAAAAGCATTGGCAAAATTGAGCATGTGTTTGATAACTTGGGGGAAAATTAATATGGAGATTATACAAATTCAAGTTGTACTCCTTTGCTTTTATTTCAGGAGGGATCCATTTATCTCAAGTATGGGAATTTTATTCATATCATTTCTTGTGTTTTAGCCCCTGTATAGATTTTGTCCTGCTCTTTGTGATTTTTCTAGAAGCGTAGGATTAATTTTTTTCTCAATATAGACTTTGAGATGCTAGCTTAGATTATCCTAAAGCCAGAACAATAAAGATAGCAAGAAGATCCAAAAGAGATGAATCGTACAGAGCAGGCTGCTCTAAAGGGTAGTCTGTATTTATTCATGTGAACATAGAATTCAGACATGTTACAGCGTTGGCATGCTTCTGGCCTGTCTGAAATGACTATAAATGATCGTCTGTGATTTTGAATTATTGTTATCCTGGTTGTTTTCATTTCACAGATACGGGGGTTTCTCTTCAGAGGGTCAGAGCGTCTGTATTTATAGAAGAGAGAGTATTTGGAGATTGAGTGATTTTTCCCTTTGTTACCTTGTATGTTAGTTACTACGAGGGGGCTTCAGAAAGTGCCTGGAAAATGTAATGAAATGATAATGGAATTTTTCCACAAACTTTTTGAAGCCCCTTTGTGTGCATGTGTGTGTACAACATACATTTTTTATAAAGGGATATAGCATTATTTGAGGGGGCTTCAGCAAGTTCTTGGAAAATTTCCATTGTCTTTTCATTTCATTTTTCCAAGAACTTTTTGAAGCTCCTTTGTATATCACATCCTCAAATATTTTTTGGGGAATATATGAATATGCTTGTCATCTCTCTTTGTTGGACATTAACATCTCTTCTCAAAAAGAGCTCTGTTTCAGATATCCATGGAGAGTTGTAAACATACCAATACCCTTTTCATCCAGAAAGCAGACTTGGTTGCTCCAGTCTGGCTGCTGTTTACTGGAGTTCACGTGAACACAGCCACCACTCCTGGGTTAGATAATGGACTCAAAGGTTAAGAGCTGAGGATTTCAACAGCTCCAATCAGCGGGGCTTTTCCAGGGCTAATTACCTCTTTACTGCGCTGACTCTAATGTGACATGTTTATTGCCTTAACTAACAACTCATTAGCTTAGTTGATGTTTTTGTCAATATTAATTCGTTCATTTAAGCCAAGTCAAAGCTTAAACAAAGATGTCCAGACTGAGAAACGGGCAGCAGAGTGACTTTTGTTTGCTCATCTTTTTTCCCCTTCCTCAACTTCAATAAAATAAATGTGTAGGAAGGAAACATTTAGAGTACTTATATTGAGAATGCTGGTGTTTGTCCACTTAGCAGCATGTAGAACAATTTTGAATTTATTTGTTCGGTGGTTACGCTACTCTACTATTACAACTTCCTGTTTGTTATCCACTAAAGGCCTAAATGGGAGGAGCGTGGTGGCTCTGTAGGATAAACCCTGGATTGTGAACCACAAGGTCAGCGGTTGGAGCCCACCAGCCTCTCCTCAGGAGAAACATGAGGCTTTACAGAAAAACCTTACAGCCTCAGAAACCCTATACAACAGGGGTGGGGGATCTCTTTACTGCCAAAATTTATAACATCCTTCACGGGCCATAAAAAAGTTGTCAGCTTAAATTTTAGCCTGCTGTTTGGTCAAACATTTCATTAATTTACACCTAAGGCACTCCGGTAGTGTAATTGTTACGAGTCGGGCTGCTAACCTCAAGGTCAGCAGTTCAAAACTACCAGCTGTTCCACAGGAGATAGATGAGGTTTTCTGCTCCCTTAAAGATTTACAACTTCAGAAACCCTATTCAGGTTCACTGAGTCGAAACCAACTCCAAGGCACACCACCACCACCACTACCACCCATGTCCTGGTGTGGTGATGTGGATTGATGTGCCTGGCTGCAAACACAGCTTGAACTACAAGGTTGGCGGTGCAAGCTCACCAGCTGCTTCTCGGAAACCCTACATAGATAGGGTCACTATGAGTCGGGACAGACTGGACAGCGCTTAACAACAACAACAATATGATGACTAGAGTCCTGGTGTGCTACCACAGAATAAGCACTTGACCTCAGGGTCTGTTTGAACTACAAGGTCAGCAGTTCAAATTCACCAGTTATTCCTTGGAAACCCTATATAAGGTCGCTATGAGTTGGAACCAACTCAGTGACACTTAACAACAACAACTGTGATGGCTGGAACTGTGGTTGCCTTGGCAGGCTTACTATGAGTCAGAACCAACTTGGCAACATAACAACAAGGGCCTGCTGATTCTAGTTTTTGACCATGTACATATCTGTCTGTAAAGGGTGTCTTGTGCCCATTGAATGCTTTACGGTGGCGATTGTTGTTGTTGTTGTTAAGTGCCGTCGAGTCGGTTCCGACCCATAGCAACCCTGTACAGGGTTTCCGAGGGTGTAAATCCTTACGGGAGTAGAAACCCTCATCTTTCTCCCGCGGAGCGGCTGGTAGTTTCGAACCGCTGACCTTAAGGTTCGTAGCCCGATTGAGGAAAAGTCGTTTTTCATATAATTTTAATATTCATTGGCTACCTATAAAATTGTTTTGAGACTTACCATATATTGCAATTAAAGTAACTTAATTCATTTGTACAAATTATTTAAAAGAAGAGGTGATTATGGAATTATAATGAAATAGTTTAAATTTTTTTTTTTTTTTGCTCTAATTTTGGTCAACTTTCATGATTATTTCTTGAAGAATGGACTTATTTTTTATTTAGTGTACTTTCTAATAATAATTAAATTCTAAGAGCCTTAAATTTGTGTGAACAGATAAAATAACCTTTCATTGGAATGCAAGTTGATGACTTGGGAGAGGTACATTAGCATCTCTACTACTCTAGACTCCGTGTGATAGGTCCCCTCTCCCAGCATGCATAGAGGTGATCAGAGGATGAGGGTCCAGTCCAGTGGAAATCCATCCGATATGAGTGAAGCTGAAGTGTTAATGGAACTTCATCCCTGGAATGGCCAGCTAACTTTGACTTTGACTTTGAAGGTCAGAGATTCACTCGGATTGGTTAGTTCCTGGAAGTGATCAAGCCCAGATGAGGCAGAGAGCAACTGTGTGTAGGATGTGGTGTGCCCATTCATTGATTGATCTGCAGTGAGAAACATGAGTCACATTAACCAGAGATACTCACATCTATTCTGTCTACTCATTGTCTACCTACAGAAGGTTACATGGCCAGCAAATCATTCTTAGTGACTGTGAGATGAGTGTCTGGTGCCAAGGGTTAAAACACTCCACTTACTAGCTTCAAGGTTAGCTGCTCAAACGATCTCAGATGCACTTCAGAAGGTAGGTCTGGAGATCTGTCTCCAAAAGATCATCACCCAGGAAACCCTAGGAACCCTTGTACTCTGCCCACATAGGGTGGCCAGGAGTCAAAATCAACCTGACAGCAAGTAACAACAACTCATAAGACATCACTGTCACAGAACATGGACATAACGAAGTCTGTATAATATTATTACACATTCTCCTCTAAATAACTATATTGATCATACGAGCTCTCTCAGCATCCACTCTATCCTGACTCTTCTTTAACCAGCCTTCGTTCTCCACCTTTTCAACAGGTAACCAGTGACATACACATTGCCAAAGTCAATAAGCATTTCTTAGCCCTCGCCCCAATCTCTTGACAACATATGCTAAAATTTGAAGCTCTTCATTACTTGGTCTTTGTAGCATTGCCCTCTCCTCCTTTTCTCAACTCAGTGCCTTTGATAATTCCACTTCTTTCCAACCAACAAAAGTTCTTTGGTAACTACACTTACTCCTTCAGCATCTCATCACGTCCTATGGTTAAATGCTATCTATATGTGGCAATTTGTAGATTTCTCTTCTACCACTTGTTTCTCCAGTGATCTCCATCCTCATCTACCCAATGGTGTATCCTCAGATGTTTGTATGTATCTTGATTTTAAATGTCACCCCCATGGTTCACGTTTCAGCCGAACATTAACACAGGTCTATAAAGGGAACAGTAACACTAGAAAGATACACAGGCCTTAGAATTATCAACAATTGCGACCAAAAGGGCAGCATTTACTCAAGGACACAGTTCAGAAGAGTTAGGAAAGATTAGGAGGAATGGAAACAGTGAACACAGGAAGGAAGTGGGATAAGTGATGATACACACTGAGGGGGACTTTCAATCAGTGAGCTGAAGGAAAATATGAATTGCAAAAACCTGGCACCAACCATCCCTCCCACAACACTCTTTACTTCTCATCTGGCTTTAATAATCCATCGTAATGGCCACAGAGAACTCAGAGACAATACTCTGAGTTAAGGGAAGTTGAGATGTTAACAATGGTGGGGGTAGTTATGTGCCCGTGGAGTCCGTTCTAACTGATAGTGACACATATAGGGTTTCCAAGGTTATACATCTTTACAGGAGCAGAACGCCTCATCTTTGTCCCATGGAACAGCTAGTAGTTGCAAACTGCTGACCCTGAGGTTAGCAGCCAAACTCGTAACCACTATGCTACCAGAGTTCCTTAACATGTTACAGTACAGGATCAGATCACGCTCAGGGCATGGTTGTTCCAGTCAGCTGTTGATAAATGCCCACAGGACCTGCCATTCTACTGGAAGCCTCGGTCTGAAGGCACTGAGCTCTAGCTCCGTGGGTCAGCAAACCTAGCTCTTCCATTTGAGTGCCTGGAGGCCCCCTACTCTTCCTGCCCGAATTCACTCAGCTTTACTGGCTCCATAGATTGGGAAGTCCGCTGCCCTTTTTTCTGCTCTAGTTCTTGGTTCTATGCTGCTTCGCTGTCTCTCCTCCAGTGTGGTGGCTTTCTGTCCCTGGGTCAAGCAGCTTCAGTGCACAGGAATCTCAGGGTCCAAAGGACATGGCCCACTCCTGGCTCTTGTTTGATGGCAGTAAGATACCCCTCCTGCTGCTAAGATGGCACATTTTATAGAGTTTCACGTTTTTACAATCACAATTACTCTGCTGACATCCACAGCTGAATTGTGGCATCCTATCAGTATCTTCTCCCACCTTCTCTTACCCAGACCCAACAGCACAGAAATGTTGTTTAGTGGGAGTTACAGACTGTGGCTGGAGGAGCCATTAGATAATTTACTATACCACATGTGTGAATTATCGCATGATAAATGGATCATATGTTCTATAAATCTTTACCCAATTCATAATAAAAACTCAAAATGCCCCAAACTAAACTTTAGCTTACTACCCCCCAAAAAAAGCAAACCCACAAACCATCCTACTTCTTTATTGTTACTTATGTTAGTAAATGTTACCTCCTAGTTGAGCTCCAGAATGCAGTCATTCAAACAGAACAAGGGGACACTGCATTGTTTAAATCAGGAAAGGTGTGAATCAGGGTTGTGTCCTTTCACCACACTTAGTCAATCTGTAAGGAGCTCTGGTAGCGTAGTGGTTCCCAATCGGGCTGCCAACCTTAAGGTCAGCAATTTGAAACTACCAGCAGTCCTGTGGGAGAAAAATGAGGCTTTTTGCTCCTGTAAAGATTTACAACCTTGGAAACCCTATAGAGGGTCGCTATGAGGCAGAACCGACTCCACAGCATATAACCACCAACCACCACCAGTCAGTCTGTAAACTGAGCACATAATCTGAGAAGCTGGATTATATGAAGAACATGGCATCACAATTGGAGGAAGACTCATTAACAACATGCAATATGCAGCTGACACAGTGTTGCTCGCTGGAAGTGAAGAGGACTTAAAATACTTACCAGTGCCCAGACTGTCAAACAATCTATACATTTTACCTTTCCTTGTCAAAACCAACTCGATGCAGCTAACAATAATCATAAAGGCAGGAAAGACTATCTGCATTAAGAAATATTCTTTTGTTGATAGCTAAGTCAGATCCTCTTCGATTTTAGTCTGCTATGAAAGAAACACTGAATACCAAAAAGCAAAGTGAGGTAAAATGTCCTTGATTAATGATACAGCTGCTTAATTTGAAACTCAATGGATGGATAGATGAATGGATAAGGATAGCTGGCGTTGAGTGGACTCCAGTGCACGGAGACCTTACGTACAACTGCATGAAGCATTGCCCGATGTCCTGGCATTCTCACGACCTCCAGCATGTTCAAGTTCATGAACATGTTGGATTGGCGATCTCTTCTGAGGCTGTTGTGCAGTCCATCTGCCGAGGGTGCTCCTCACCCACTGTAGCCCACTGCTTCACCAGACAGGCTGTCCTCTTCCAGCAGTTGGTCCCTGCTGGTGTGTCCAAAGCAAGCAGGTTATCATTTCGGTTATAATCTACAAGGTTTTCACTGTCCGTGGTGGCACAGTGGTTAAAGTCCTTCACTGCTCACCAGAAGATTGACAGTTCAAACCCAGCAGCCATTCCGTGAAAGACGTGGCAGTCAGCTTCTATAAAAATTGGCAGCCTCGGAAACTGTAAGGTGTGCTGTTCTACTCCGTTCATCAGGGTCTCTGGGAGTCAGAAACAACAGTGGTGTAGAGGGTTTGATTTGGGGTTTTTTAATTTGGAAGTAACTGTCAGGCCATGATTCCTAATCTGTCTGAGTCTGAAAGCTCAGCTGAACCTGCCCTCCATAGTGCTTCCTGTGGGTATGTGAAATTCCAATGGCATGATAACACACACACCCTCCTAGTAGGAGCGACTTAACAGATGGGTGATGGGTGAAACTCAATAGAGCAGAAAAAAAATTAATTTGAATTAAGTTGAATTTGTATTTTATATAATTATAGAACAGGCAGCAACAAGTCCCATCATATTAGGAATATTTTGATTAACCTAATATGACATTAATGAGGTTTTGAATATCTTTTTGTTAAATTAATTTCCTATTTCAACAAGATTATTTTATGCTTTTTATTAAAAAGACACGATGCCTTTTTCATGTAATAAAGAATATAGAATGTATAAAAGCAACTTCCTGCAATTGCATTCATTCAGAACATTTATTTAGAGAAATGTTTGTTACCCATTCCCTACCCACGGATAATGCATATAGCACATTAGAAGCATTTTGAATCAAGTCAAGCACCTTGGAAAGCAGAGAAGTAGATAGGGCCATGGCACTCGGCCATCCGTGGTCTTTGACGGACGTTAGCACGTGGGGAAAGGCTTCATTCACATGGTTACACTTTGAAATAAGTAGCCAATCATTATTAATTCATTTTGCACTCATTGTAATAGCATAAATCATCATAAATTCATTTGGTCTAAAGTGCATATAATACGTTCTCCTATGGGAATTTCCTTGTAATTGAGCTTTTAATTAATGTATTTTTTTTAATATGACCCTTTTTTCCCCTTCTCTACTCTTCAGAGCCAGGAATGGTTAGTAACCGTTTCACCATTCATGAAGAAGTTTATCTTAACTAGGCCTATCAACTGGGCAGTGGTGGTGGTGCTGTGCCGTGGTGTCGGTTCCAACTCATAGGGAACCTGTGCAGGGTTTCCGAGGCTGCAAATCTTTATGGGACCAGAAAGCCTCATCTTTCTCCCACAGAACGACTGGTAGTTTCAAACTGCTGATTGTAAGATTAGCAGCCCAACTCGTAACCACTACCCTACCAGAGCTCCTTATTAACTGGGCAGGGGGGTCCAGTGTCCACAAAAACCGGTCACATCCACCACCTACCAGCAGGAATAATCACCAAGGACTTCTAAGGTCTCAGAAATTTTCTCTGAAATGATTTTGTAATTATTCCAGTAAGAAAATTTCATCCTCCTTGGCTACATGTGGTTTGACTCTGGCTTCTATTTTAGCATCTTATTCTTGAAACTCCTCCCTGTGGTTCCTGCATTTCTGTAAGCATCAGCTGTCATAAACCCCAAGTTCCCTTGCGTGCAGAACACACAGTGCTGGGATCATGATCCCCTTGTCCTCTTCTTAGGCACTGTCGTTACACACGTCGTCTGTCAGCCTCTTCCATTATTCAGCACCAGCTCCCTTCTATATCAGGTATGCTGGTTACTAGAGCACTTACGGCAGGCAGAGCTGGTTCTAGAAACTGCTGTGGGGTTTTGCATGTGGCCTTGATACTTCAAGATGAGTAAGAGGAAACTCAGGCAAGAGAGAGACAGAATGGAGGGCTAGGGGGAAATGTCATTGATTTTACACCTTTTCAAATAATCCTATCCTATGCAGTGCTATTTATGCACACATAGAAACTGGGTTAAAAAAATACTACATAACTCATATTCACATCTCAGTAAGATCTATGGTTGTATAGAAGTAAAAGTTTGAGACAACTCTAATGTTCTCTTAGCATATGTATAACTGGCAGTTCAGGAGTGTGTGTTTTAAGTAGATTGATCCAGCAGTCTGTTTTCTGAGGTACCACGGAGAACACAAGGTTCTACTACCAGAGACCGTTTCAACCCCTAATTATATATAGTTATATAAGAAAGAATTAAAAGTAAAGAAGCAATACAGATATTCTTATGGTATGCAGATGACACACCTTGCTTGCTGAGAGTGAAGAGGATTTGAAGCACTTACTGATGAAGGCCAAAGACTACAGCTTTGAATGTGGGCTACACCTCAAGGAAACAAAAATCCCCACAGCTGGACCCATACGCAACATCATGATAAATGGAAAAAATATGAAGTTGTTAAGGATTTCATTTTACTGGAATCCACAATTAACACTTATGGAAACAAGAGTCAGAAAAATCAAAGGACAGATGGCATTGTGTAAATTTGCTGAAAAAGACCTCTTTATTTTTATTTTTAACTTTAAATTGAATGAAAGTTTACAGACAAGGTCATGAATTTTGCATTCAACAGCTCATACCCTTTGTTTCATCTCAATAACTGTAATCCCTCATCCAACACCAGTTCTCCCATTATTCCTGTGGTTCCTACTTCCATTCCACCCTCCTTCCCATCCCTTCTCAACTTTGTTCTTAGGAAGATGTTGCCCTTATGATCTTGAATGGATGACCATTCCATGGTAAGCAGACCTCTACTGCATGGCTGAAAATTGGGCCATGAGGGTGAGTTCTTTTCCAGACCTGAAGGGTGGTTGAGGGTCATAGTCTCAGACATATATATATATATATATGTCTCTGTGTGTGTGTGTCTATAGCTCTATGTATACCAATATAGATAGATAGATAGATAGATAGATAGATAGAGATAGATAGAGATATAGATATAGGTGTCCATGTGTGGCGCTGTGGGTTAATGCGCTAGACTGCAAAGCCTTTTAAACTGCAAGGTCGGCAGTTGCAGCTTACCAGCTGCTCCTTGGAAACCCTATACAGGGTCGCTATGGGTCGGAATCCACTCAATAGCACTTAACAACTACAACTCTCTCTATATATATGTCAGGGTCACTATAGGTTGGAGCCAACTTGGCACTTAACAACAATGACATATATATATATATTAAGTACCTTTGAGTTGGCTCTGTATAGGGTTTCTTAGGAGCAGCTGGTGAGTTGGAACTATTGAACCACCGACCTTGCAACTTACACTGACTTTGCAGTCCAGCGCATTAACCCCCAGCGCCACATTTTCTCCCAGCCTATCCAGTATCTTCTAATATGAGCCCTTTCAGAGCAGTTGGTAGTGGTATGCAGGCACCATATTGTCCTACTGGTCTAAGAGTTGTGGTAACTGAGGTTCACGTGCTTCATTAGTCCATTAGACTCATTGATTCCAAGTATCTTCAGTTCTCATCCGTCTTCCTTCTTCCACTCATGGAGAGACTTGTAGTTGTACCTTGAAAGCACTCATGAGCTTTTAAGATCCCAGATGCTACGCACCAACATTGTTCCCTGAGACTATGGTCCTGAGCCCCGAGGCCCAGCAACCCATTGCCTTAAAATATTTTATAATATCGAAGACGTTTCCATTATTTTGCCCGCTGTATGCTCTACCACATTCATAGATGTGTTTTCAGCAAAGGCAAATATGCATGCACAAATATGCTCTGTCAAACCCTTACATATTTTTGCGTATTCTCCCACTCTTCTTCCTATACCATTCAACCTGTGTATCTGTCCATGCATCTATCAGCAGAACAGGGTTGTGTATATAACACTATTTTCTCTATCCCTCTGTCTTTGCTTCAAAAGACCTCTTTAAATTGTTAAAAATCCACCATGCCATTTTGAGGACTGAAATGTGCCTGACCCAACAACCCATGGTCTTTTCTTTCTCTTCATATTATGTGAAAGCTGAACGATAAATAAAAAAGACTGAAGAATTGATGCCTGTAAATTACGGTGTTAACAAAGAATATTGAAAATGTCATGGACTACTAAAAGAGTTAAGAAATTTGACTTGAAAGAAGTACAGCCAGAATGCTCCTTAGAAGCCAGGATAGTGAGATTTCATTTCATGTACTTTGGACATTTTATCAGGATGGACCTGTAGAAGGACATCATGCTTGATGAAGTAGAGGTTCAGCGAAAAGAGGAAACCCCTCAGTGAACTGGAGGACATAGTGGTCACAACAATGGGCTCAAATATAGCCATGCTCATAAGGCATAGGACTGGGAAATGTTTTATTCTGTTGTGCACAGGATCATACATGTCAGAACTAACTCAACAGCACTGAACAGCTACAACAACATAGTCTTTTTATAGCTTACGCTGTTGGAGTCAGTTCTGAGATATCACAACCCTGCATGGGAGTAGCTAGTGAGCTTGAACCGCCAGCGTTAGCAGTTCAGTGCTTATCCTGTGGTGCCACACCAGGACCCCTTATCGTTTATGTGTTTTCTTATAATTTTGTTAAGTGCCATCGTGTCGATTCCGACTCATAGCAACCCCGTATAGGGTTTCCAAGGAGCAGCGGTTCAAATTCACCATAACTTTTTGAGTCCATGTTTTGTGATAAGGATAAACAAACACACCAGATCACAAGGGAACTAGGAAGTCACACTATTGGGGGTGGGGGGGAGTGTGTGTATGTGTGCTTTATGGCTTTTATCTTAATCTTTCAAAATGGTTAGTTGTTATCACCAGCCAGATTTTTAAACTTTTAGAAACTGACATTTTTCTTTGGTCAGTTCAAAATTGGACAAAATTTATCTTGCCACCGCAACGAGTTTACAATTGCATAATATACACAGGTTTTGTTATGGGGTTTTTTGTTAGGTTTTGTTATGGGTTTTTTTGTTTTGTTTTGTTTTGCTGTCTTTGTCCTATTCCTTTAATCATTTCTAGTATTTTGCTGTTACAGAAAAGTATAAGCATTTTCTTGGACCTTTGCTCTTTTGTAGCACTTTTTATAGCAGTAAGATTGAAGTTTGGACACCGATGTTTCGGAAGCTTGAGATAAAATAGTACTCAAATCTGTGCCGCCGGTGGTGTTCTGACTGGGCGGCAACAGAATCCATTTCTCACACACCGAAGGGGCTAAATTCATTGTGATTTATCTAATCCTGCATTTCTGTGTTTTCTGCATTTTAAAATATTTTATTTATTTATTTGTTCTATAGTGCTCTAAGCTTATACATAGGCTGTCTCCGTTTGGGTGGGTCATTTGTATGTTTGGCTGGAGTATTAAAACAGGGGCTTAGGGATGCTGTACACGAAATTCTCACTATGTTATTGTTGTTGTTAAGTGCT
Organism: Chrysochloris asiatica; assembly: GCF_000296735.1. Lineage (NCBI taxonomy): Eukaryota > Metazoa > Chordata > Mammalia > Afrosoricida > Chrysochloridae > Chrysochloris > Chrysochloris asiatica. The sequence continues at coordinate 9,626,872 of NW_006408539.1, forward strand.
GTTGAGTTGGTTTCAACTCATAGCAACCCTGTATAGGGTTTCCAAGGAGCGGCTGTTGTGTTTCAAGTGACAACCTTGCAGTTACTAGTCCTGTGCCTATCCTATAGCACCACACCAGAATTCCAGATTCTCATTATAGAGCTGCCAAAGTATCTATACTACTAAGAAAGACCAATTATTTGGTAACTTAACTTTGAGTAAGTCACTGATTGATTAATGTACTGCTGAATTGCACAGTGGAACAAGTTCAGTTAGGAGCCTCGGCATTGTCCATTAGGAGTCTGTAATCCTACTGCCAGTCCAATGCCGTCTAGCTGAGGTCACTGGTGTTGTTGGTAAGTGTTGTCTGGTTGGGTCCAACTCAGAGCAACCCTGTATAGAGTTTCCGAGGAGTGGCTGGTGAGGTTGAACCGCCAGCCTTATAATTCGTAATCCAGTGCTTATCCTCAATACCACCAGGACTCCTTGTTGTTGTTAAGTCCCGTCAAGTCAGTTCTGACTCATAGCAACCTTATATAGGATTTCCAAGGAGTAGTTCGTGAGTTTGAACTACTGACCTTGCAGTCCAGTGCTTATCCCACAGTGCCACATCAGAGCTCCTTGTTGTTGTTATTGTTGTTGTTATGTGCCATGGAGTCAGTTCCGAGTCATAGCGACCCTGTACAGGCTATAAATCAAATGCTATAAATCTTAACGGGAGCAGAGAGCCTCATCTCTCTCCCGCGGAACAGCTGGTAGTTTTGAACTGTTGACCTTGTGGTTCGCAGCCAAATTCATAACCACTATGCTACCAGAGCTTCTTAAAAGCCTGTAATTGTTGTTAAGTGCTGTTGAATCAGGAATCAGGTTCTACTCTTAGCGTCCCTGTATAGGGTTTTCAAGGAGCAGCTGGTGGGTTTGAGCTGCTGACCTTGAGGTTCAAACTGGCCTTGGGGTCCAGTGCTTAGCCTACAGTGCCACACCAGGACTCCAAGAACCTGTAACAGGACTGACTTACTAGTAGTAACACTTCTAAAGGGAGAGTTTTCCTTCTAGTGCCTCAAGACAATAGCTTGATTACAGATGTCAGTGATTTCCCAAGTTTAGATAGCATGAGTCAGTCAAATCTTCAAAACTAAAATTTAAGTAATTCAATGTGGCATTACAATTGTGGTTTTTTTGTTTTTGTTTTTGTTTTTGTTTTGCTGAGCATAAGTAAGTTTACCTTTATGAAAAATACTTCCTACATTGTTTATGGGGTTTTTTGTTTGTTTGTTTGTTTGCTTCCATTTTTCCATAGAGCTGTGGGATCTTTGCTATGAGCCAGCAGAAATTTGTAGCAGGCTTTTAGAAATTTCTGATGGGCACATAATTGTGTTGACTGTGCTGGGCACATAGCTGTTAAATTAATTTTCAGTATTTGCGAAAGCAATAATTATGTATTAAGTAATTATTGTGTATATACCACTGTGCTAAACTTAATACCAAACATGAAAGTTTTTGTCTGTTTTGATTTCATATGGCCCAAGGAATGTACCCATTCAACAAATGTGAAGAAATTGAAAAAAGAGGTGAAAAAGAAAGAAAAGTGTTTTAAAACAAACCAAATTAGCTTAAGACAATAGAATAAATACCCCAAAGTGATATGATGTTGTTGTTAAATGAGTCGACACTAGTTGCTGAATTTAAAAAAGGAATCTCATTCAAAGGAAGCCAAAAAGATGTAGCAGAAAATTGTAACTACCTACTCAGTATATGGAGACCTGGTGTGACTCTGTATGATAAGGACTAGACAGTTAACCGCAAGGTTGGCAGTTCAAACTTACCAGCTGCTTCTTGAAAACCTACTCAGGGTCTCTACGTGTTAGAACCAGCTCGATGACACTTCACAACAACAGCTTCATATGTTGGCGTGGTGCTAAAGGATAAGCACTGGACGGGTAACCTCAAGGTCTTCAGTTCAAACCCAATGGCTGCTCCTTAGAAACCCTATACAGGGTTGCTTTAAGTTGGAATCAATTTGGCGACACAACAACAACCAGCCAGTATCCACTGTCCCCTTCAGTGAGAACAGGACCAGGTCTGTTGAGAATGGCAAGTATCCAACTAAAAATAACATTTCCAGCGTGCCTTGAAGCCAGGGGGACTTTGTGAGGTACAGTCAGACTTAAAATGGGGCCTTGACCCCTCTAGCACTTGTCCTTTGTCCTTCCCCTCCTTTTCTGGTCTGGAAGGCAGATGCAGTGCTGGGTGTGACCTTAGCCACGTTGTGACCATGATACAACTTAGAGAAAAGAACCAGAACACTTCTCTTCTGAGGTTCTTGGTGTGTCTGCCTCTAGCTGCTGCACCTATGACCGGACCTTCTCATGATGTGAGAAACATAAAACATAGAATGTATACAATCCCTGTTAACTGCAGCTGAGATGAACCCCTAGTTCAGAGGCAAAGGAGGAGATGGACTTGAGATCCATCAAGGATCTAGTTTGAAACTAGTAGTTGAGTTGTTGTTGCTGTTGTTAAGTGCCATCAAGTCAATTCTGACCCATAATGACCCTGTATAGGGTTTCCGAGAGCACTTGGTGAGCTTGAACTGCCAACCTTGCAGTTCAAACAGCTTTGCAGTCTGGTGCATTAATCCACAGTGCCACACCAGGACTCCATTGGTTGAGTTGTTGTTGTTGTGAAGTGCTGTCGAGTTGGTTCCAACCCATAGTGACCCCTTACAGGGTTTCCGAGGAGCAGCTGGTGAGCTTGAGCTGCCGACCTTGCAGTTCAAACAGCTTTGCAGTCTGGTGCGTTAACCCACAGCACCACACCAGGACTCCAGTAGTTGTGTAGAGTGTCCCAAATAAAGCATGAGAGTTGGAAAGGGCCAGGTTGTGTTCACAGGTGTGTACTCTGGCCCCCTAAGATGGTAAAAGAGGCCCTGTGTGAAGGCTCAGAGGCAGGCACACCTTACACACTGCCTACCCTCTGTGGTTCTCCGTTCTCTCATCCAAAGCCTCGGAGTCGATTCTAAGTGCTGTTGAGTAAGTTCTGACTCATAGCGACTGGAGAGTTTGAGATGCCGACCTTGCAGTCCTGTGCATATCCTACAGTGCCAACCCAGAAATAGACTAGATGTTTCTAAAGTCTTTTCAAATTCAAAAGTTCTATGGTTCTAATTAATCCCATTGGGCTGAGGATGGATAGATTCAAATGAAAAATTGTCTAGGTCTTGCCCCTCTGTAAATTACAACACAACCCCTAAGTTAGAGAATGCAGTAAGTTGAGAAGAGAGTAAATGTGTCTCTTTTAGTCACTACATAGCCATGTTTTACAGATTGATTCCTTTGTTTCCAACTGAAAGACTGTAAGACTGAGCAGTGTGAAGCCCCAGGCACTCTAGATCATCTTTTCAGAGATTGGTGCTGGTACCAGTTAAGTCATAAGCATCCTGTTGATCAACAAAGACAGAAATCAAAAGGTTTGACTTGAAAATCCTCTTGAACTTACATTGCTTATATGTTTGGGTTAGAATAAGTTGTTGGTAACAGATGTGGAATTTGGACGTTTGCGTGCTATATGCTCACTAGGAGGGAAAAAAAAAATTGTACCCTTACAGTTGTTGCTAAGTGCCATCGAGTTGATTCCATTCCATTCCAAACAGGTTTTGAAGGAGTGGGTGGCGAGTTTGAGCTCGTGGTCCAAACTGGTCTTGTGGTCCCATGCTTACTCTACAGTGCCACATAACCCTTACTGCTGGCACTGGTGGTGGTTATGTGCTAGGGAGTCAGTTCCAACTTATAGCAACCCTGTATAGGGTTTCCGAGGCTGTAAACCTTTCCAGGAACTGAAAGCCTCATCTTTCTCCTGCAGAACAACTGGTAGTTTTGAACCTGCTGAAACGAACATCTTCCCTCCAGGCATTTAGCTCGGTTCACTCCAACCACTGCATTCCTCCCTGTGTCTCCCGCCACCCCCACCTTTCCTCTGCCAGCCTCCCTCCATTGTACATTGTCTGCCCGTCACCCATGTCAATGTGTGTCTACCCTCTAGCACGTGTATGAAGAAACCACACAGGGATATATAACTGTTTAAACAACCACAGGTTGTTAAAAAACAGGTTCTTAAAGTGTCCTGTGACTGAGAAAAGATTAAGAACCAGGAATTCACAGCTTACACTCACAGACTCTTGGCTTTACAATGCCCTTTAGTTCCCTCAACCACTACTTGAAACCATTCTTGCAATGTAGCTAGTGGCCTTCCTAAAATATGGATCTGATACGCTTACTCCTTTCCTTGTCTCTGATGTTGTTTACTGCCGTCTAGTCAGGTCCAACTTACAATGACCTCGTATAGGGTTTCCAAGGAGCGACTGGTGGGTTTGAACTGCCCACCTTGCAGTTCAAACCGACCTTGCGGTCCAGCGTCACACCAGGACTCCTGTCTCTCTGGTGGTGGTGGTAGTTATGTGCTGTGGAGTCCGTCTGACACATAGCGACCCAGTTTCTGAGGAGTGCATTATCCTGCAGTGCCTCACCAGGTTGATACGTTACTCTCTATTGCTCCTCAAATAGACACTAAACCCCGTAACACAGTTAACAGGACCCTGTCTGCTTTTCCTTCCTCTCATTCCCGGGTCCTTTTGGACTTCCTCCAGTGCTGATCTCACACCCTGTGACAGTCTCCCACCTCTAACTCCTACACATCCTTCAGGTGGTCAGTTTGAACATCATTTCCCCTGGAGGCATGCAAGACTGCCCTTCCTCTCCCTAAGTGAGATTTAACATCGTGTCCTGGCATTCCATACTGCCACCCTGAACTTTCCTGCCGAACATCCCTCCCACTCCACAAGGACTGTGTTTGCCAAGTGCACACGTCCAGTGATCTGTTGCTCCTACTGGTAAGGGAAGGAGCCAGGTCTTGCTTGCTTATACTTCATGTGCATTTTGAGTTCTCTATATTTTAATTCATTGTATATTGCTCATTTCTCCGCTTCGCTCAATGGAGAAAGTGTTGAGTGTTCCATCCATGGCTTTACCATCTACCAACTATGACTGGACGTTTAGATTATTATGGTTGAACATTTTTGCCGAACTATATTATCTATAATTACATTATAGATAATGTAATTGAGTACATCTTTGCACATAGATCATTTTGTAAAGTTTAAACTGTTTCCTTAAAATTGTTTCAAATGTCTTCCTGAGTCAAGACATATGAAAGTGTTAAAGGTGTTTAGTAGCCCCATATGATCAGTACTGGACTACACACCACACTGTGTGTGATTTGAGCCCAGCAGCTACTCCGTGGGAGAAAGATGAGGCTTTTTGCTCCCGTGATGACTTAAAGCCTTGAAAACCCTATACAGGTTTGTTATGAGTCAGAACCGATTTGACGGCACTTAACAACAACAACAGTTTTGTGGCTGTTAGGTGTGGCCAAGTTGGGCCCCAACTCATGCTCAGCAGAATTAAGAGCCGCCCGGTCCACACTCAGTTGTTGATAGGATCACTGTGATCCTAGGTTTCTCATTGGTTGATTTGTTTGGAAGTAGATTGTTAATCCTTTCTTCCTTGTATGTTATACCTGGAAACTGCTGAAACCTGTTTACCCTGGTATTTGAGATATCAGTAGCATAACTTCCCATATCATAACAACACATAATCCACCATGGTATGACAAACTGACACGTGAATGGTGGTGTATATTGTGAAGTGAAGTGCCGTCGAGTCGGTTCCGACCCATAGCGACCCTGTACAGGGTTTCCAAGGGTGTAAATCTTTACGGGAGTAGAAAGCCTCATCTTTCTCCAACTTACAACGACCTCGTGTAGGGTTTCCAAAAGCCCGTGGAAAAATGAAAAAGTAATGAATTTTCCCAAGGTTTCTGAAACCTTGTATACTTATTTATGTCTAATTACTATATAATTAAAATCCTTTCGAATATGCTGTAAAATATTACACCCTCACTTTTCTCTTCTAAGAATGCGGCTAAACAAACTGCAAACCAGAGCTAATTTGTAGTTTTAATGTTCAAAACCTTTTTTTCAGTTCAAAAGAAAAAAAAAAAAAAAAATCAAGGTTTCTGTCTTAGAAATATGCTGTAAAGAAAACCATCCAGAAATAAAATTACTAGATTATGGTATGTTTTGTTTTTGTGATTTCAGGTAAGGCGTTGACATTTCTTCTGCTTCAGCCCCCGAGCCCCAAGCTCCCTCCACACAGCACAATCCGAAGGACAGCCATTGATCTGATTGGACGTGGCTTCACAGTTTGGGAGCCTTACATGGATGTGTCAGCTGTTCTGATGGGCCTTCTCGAACTGTGTGCAGATGCTGAGAAACAGCTTGCCAAGTGGGTGCTCACTTCCAGTCAGCTTAATTTGTTGATGGTTTGGAGGGGCAGGATAACAGTGGTTAAGTGTTTATGAGTCATGTGTATTTAACAGGCAAAAATGTTGTTCTTGTTAAGTGTCATCGAGTCAGTTTCGACTCATAGCAACCCTGTATAGGGTTTCTGAAGAGTGGCTGGTGAGCTTGAACCACCGACCTTGCAGTTGAAAGACCTTGCAGTCCAGTGCATTAACCCACAGCACCACACCAGGACGTACACTTAGCTGGACCATAGTCCTCAGTGGTCTACCAGTTAAATAATGATGCAGTTTGGAATTATGTGATAATGCCATCATCCCCATCTTCACATAACACTGACTTTCGCACAACAGCCTAGTCTCGCGAACCTAATCACATCTATAAATGAGGAGTGGTGCATTTCCATTGTGAAATTTTAAAATCTAAAGCAGTAGTGTTTAAACAAAACTATCGAGATGGAGGAAAAATGGACTGCTGAGCAACTAAAATATCACATAGGTGTTTTCTTAGTAAATTTATCAAAAGAAATTCCCTAAATACTAAAAAGAAGAAGACAAGGGCAAACATCGCCATGTAAGCAATACTGCTACAAGGCATAGCAGCATATGACAAAATTATTTTACACTTATTCTCCAGAATTTTATCTTGATGTAGTTGTGCACTCTTTCAGGGGATGCTTCTGGTTTCCTAAATCCATTTTTCTGGTACATTAAATGTGCGCATTTCTCCAGAGCTATCCTACTCAAAACAAAGCAAGAGGTTACTAAACGTTTCCAAGTTTCTAACCAGTGACTTAACTATTATGAGTAACTTACCCATTAGGTGATAAATTTCTTGAGAGCACCACCCAGTATAAGCCAAGTACAAGGTCCTCAGACATTTGGTGACTAAATGATACAGTCATGCATGTTCACACACTGAAAACCTTGCTTTTAAGGATGCTGAATTGGAAGGAGGGCTGAGCTAGAGAAAGGGAGAAGAGTTACTAGGAGAGTGCCCTGCCCTACTGTGCCAGTCTATCCCTTGGGGGTCTTCTCTGGTGCACCAACCCTCCCTTTTACCAAGTATGAGGTCCTCCAGAGACTGGTCCCTCCTTACAGCATGTTCAAAGTCCACAAAACTAAGTTTCATCATCCTTGTGTCTTAGGAGCATCCAGGTTGTACTTCTTCCAAGACAAGATTGATTTGTTTTCCTGGCAGCCCCTAGTACTTTCATTATTCTTTGCTAGCACCATAAATCCAGGGCATCAGATCTTCTTCAGTCTTCCTGATGCCATGTCCAGCTTTCACATGACTTGAAGTGACTGAAAATACCAAGTCTTGGGTCAGACACACCTTAGTCCTCAAAGTGACTTCTTTGCTCTTTGCCATTTTAAAGAGGTCTTTTGCAACAGATTTTCCTGGTGCAGTAGGTCCTTTGATTTCTTGACTGCTTCTTCTGTGGGCTTTGATTGTGGCTCCAAGTCAAATGAAATCCTTGACACCTTAGGAATATACTTAGGACCTAGTAAGAGATTAACGGATGTTCCCCATATGATGGAGTCCTGGTGTGGAGCTGTAGGATAAGCACTGGGCTGTTAACCACAAGGTCAGTGGTTCAGACTCACCAGCTGCTCCTTGGAAACCCTCTACAGAGTCACTATGAGTCTGAATCAACTTGAAGATACTTAACGGGAACAAACACAGGCCATATGGTGGGAACATTTGGCATAGTGGTAGCATCATGGCTTTTGGCTATAGGAGACCAGGAAGTTCCCCACTGACTCTAAAGATTCAGAGGGAATGGGAGCCCCACTGAGCCCCACTGAGTTGGTACTTCGTAGTAAAGGACAGCTGGCCCCTGAACACAGCTGTCATGTTTTCACTTCTGCTGCAGCTGCCCTGCACACCCTCCAAGGAGACCCCCAGCCTCCTTGGTTTATCTGCTGATGCCAGAACATTTTTTGATTGCCCCAAATTGTACCCTGGCTTAATTTTATCACGTTTTTATATCTGACTTGCACACAATTTTCACAATATGCACTCAGTTTTACTGTTTCCTGGGAGAAGTGGTGGGTTTTAATTTTAGCTTTAGTCTTTTGTGTTTTGTTTTGAAATCCCTTTTAAAGACACTTAGATTAGCAAAGAGACCTTTATGTCTTATCTGCATGCGGTATGTCCACAGACACAAACACTGTCATCTTCTAGTCGGTCACTTAAATCTAGCAATCGCATCCTTTTCTGTCACGAAGATTAGTATGACTGTCTGTACAGAGCTCTGAATAAATGAATGTATCAGCATGTAGCCTTGAGGAGTCCAATGTAATTTTCATCATGATAAATTGCATAATAAGCAAGAAAATGTTTGCTTATTAATCTATAACAAGATTTAGATGGAAAATGGCCTGTTCCCTCCATGGCACATGTGGTACCGAGGCGGTGGGGATGGGAGCAGCGGTGTGGCAGGGGGCTAAGTGTGCATCTTAGCCTCCCGATGCCCTGCTGCCCGGCTCCTTCTCCAGCCTGATTGACTGTGTACACATCAACAGTGTGCAGCTGCTCTGCTTCTCCCGGGGATGCTAAGCTTGTTCACCAAGAAGCTTTTATGTTATGTTTGTGCTACTAAGAATCTTAGTTCTCCTTCACTGGAAAAGGAAAACAACATGGGCTGTGTTTTCTTCTTGATCCCCATTCCTTTAAGGTGTGAGGAGAGATGGCCAGCTCTGAGCTGCTGCCAACATTGGAAAGATAGATTTTATAACTGAAGGTGATTCTTCCTCTCTCTCGTCTGCTAAGATTGCTAAAAAAAAAAAAACACCAAAACCCCCAAACCCACTGCTGTTGAGTTCATTCCGACTCACAGGGACGCTGTAGGACAGAACAGAATTGCTCCCTAGGGGTCCCAGGACTTTGACCCTGGTGTGGCGCTGTAGGATAAGCACTTGACCACGAGGTCAGTTTAAACTGCAAGGTCAGTGGTTCAAATCCACCAGACACTCCCTGGAAACCCTATACAGAGTCTCTATGAGTTAGGACTAACTTGACAGCAGTTAACAACAACAACAACACCTTTATGGGAACACTACTTTTATTTCGTCCCCAGAATGGCCTTTTTTTTTTTAAAAAAAAAAAAAAAAGCAGCTCAATGATTAACCCTCGGTGCTGCCAGGGCTCCTAGACTGCTTTTTTTTGGTTTTTTTTTTTTGTTAAGTGCCGTCAAGTCGGTTCCGACCCATAACGACCCTGTACGGGGTTTCCGAGGGTGTAAATCTTTACGGGAATAGAAAGCCTCATCTTTCTCCCGCGGAGCGGCTGGTAGTTTCGAACTGCTGACATTACGGTTCTCAGCCTGATTCGTAACCACTACGCTACCTAGACTGCTAGTGTCCTAAAACAGTATGTAGGTTTAATCTCAAGATTAAATAGTACTTATCTAGAATTCATTACGCCTTTTGATTTTAGAAATAGGACTTAACAGTTTTACATCTTTGGAATTGAAATACTGCTAGTTGTTTAGTAAAATCATTTTCAGTAAGTATTTTATGCATCATAGAACTGAAAAGCCTTCTTGAAATATCTGTAAGCTCTGTGAGTGTGTGAATCATGTATTATCATACATGGCAAGTAATTTTCAGGCTGTAAATGTTTCATATAAATGATCAGAAAGTTTTACAGATGAAAGTCTCCATCAAGAGTATTTCATCCAGTATTTTTAATATCCTTGTGAGTAAAATAAGGTTTAGAGAGAGCACCCAGCTTTTCCAAGGTCACATTAGTTCTCTGAAATTATGACAGCTAAGGCCCTGACCCCCGTTATACTGCCCCCATGTTGTGACTGTTTTATGTATCGTCGAGTCTGAGCTGACACATGCCCTATCAATACAGAACAAAACACTACTGAGCCCCACGCCCTCCTCACACCTGTTGGCGTGTTTGAGGCCACTGTTGCCGCCACTGTGGCAGTCTATCTCATTGAGGGTCTTCCTTTTTTGCTGACCTTCCACTTTACCAAACATGATGTCCTTCTGATCACATGTCCAAAGCACATGAAGTAAAGGCTAGTCACCTTTGCTTCTAAGGAGCATTCTGGCTGTACTTCTAAGACACATTTGTTTGTTCTGGCATTTCAGGATACTTTAAATACTCTTTGTCACCACCATGATTCAAACACATCAGTTCTTCTTTGGCCTTCCGTATTTACTGTCCAGATTTCACATGCATATGAGAAAACTGAAAATATCATAGATGCTGTTTAACACTTTAAATAGGTCTTTGCAGCAGATTTTCCGAATGCCATATGTCATTTGATTTTTGGACTGCTATTGAGTTGATTTGCTTGTGGATCCAAGTAAGATGAAATCCTCGACAGTTTCAGTGTTTTCTCCATTTATCATGATGTTTATTGATCCCATTGTTTTTGTTTTGTTTTGTTTTGTTTTGGGCCATGTGACAAGTGATTCACAGGTGGACTCGTAGGTGAGAAAATATTTTAATGAATTATTGTGGGCTTCTGGTTCACAATGAGCTGTTTAATAGACAGTCGAGGCTTTACTTCACTGAGGTCTTAGATTGGGCCATCCTAAACTTATTGTGTAGGAAAAAACAAAACAAGACATGTGTTGCATTTTTTTTTCATAAGATCCATCATTTTAGTAGATCAGCATAATTTTGTCCATATTAATAAAACATGAGAAACAGTAGAAAATCATACTTTATAAAGGAGCAGAAGAATCCTCCTACTCTTAGATTAGAATTGTGTCTCTCTTTGCTTGAATGTGGTTTTGATCGAATTTGACTAGTTCACGTTGCTGGGTCTTTGCTGCAGAAGGTGACTCATTGCTCACCATGAACTGTAGCTTCTCTGAAATCGTCACAGCTTACCAAATGAGAATGTAGCTACTGGAAACTTAACCCTGTCCTGGTAATGCACAAATAAGTGCCTCCCACCCAAAAGGCTCTTACGGAATTATTTAGAGCTGGGGAAAGAGTTGATCTTTTCACTCAGCTACCAACCATATATTTTTAACTTAGGGGTAGGGAGTAGAGAAAGGTATACTTCATACAAATGTGAAGATGGCTTTCGGATTGTGTAGTTTAACGTTTTTGTCTTTCTACTCACATAAAACGTATGTTCAGTAGAAAATTTATAATCAGACAAAGCCATATAGCAAAAATCATGTCAGCACAATTTTATTTGCTGTAAATTGACTACTGCATGAAGGAACTAGATCTAAAACACGCACACTTGGCAAAGGAATGGCTACCTTTGAGTTTGTTAAATGAATACCCCAGCATGACAGAGAGGACCTGAAGAACCCTCATTAAATGAAAGACAACTGGTAACACACCTGTTTTACCAGGAAAGGGTAAGACAGGATTTCCAGTTGTTTTATAATTAACTATGCCTTTTCAAGGAGTCCTGGCGTTGTACTGTGGGTTAATGCATCAGACTGTAAAGTCATTTGAACTGCAAGGTCAGTGGTTCAAGCTCACCACCTGCTCCTCGGAAACCCTATACAGAGTTGCTGTGGGTTGAAACTGACTCAATGGCACTTCACAACAACAATAACATGCACTTTCAAAATAAATTTAGTTATCTTTGTCTTTGATGTGGGGAGTGTTTTCACAGTTGGCCAAGATCAGGAGCTATTTGATGAAAGTTTACATTTCCCCCTCTCCCAGCAGGATCAGATAAGTAGAGTGACTTCCATATTCATATCTAGGTTCCAAAATAAGGCAGGCACCCTTTAGTCCCAAACCTCTAATAGCGTGATCTGTCTCCATTCATATAGATCCCTCTCCCAATGCACTCTTTAGAGGCAACTACATGCAGAATTATGGAGTCCTAGTGTGGCACTGTAGGATAAGGTCAGTTTAAACCACAAGGTCAGTGATTCAAACTCACCAGCCAGTCCTCAGAAACTCTATACAGGGTTGCTGTGAGTTGCAACTGACTCAACGGCACTTAACAACAACAACTTGCAGAATTACACTGTTTCGGATTGGATGACCAGATCAATTACTTTGACTTAATGGCCTGGTCAATTCAGTCAAATAACTGGCATGAGGGGTTTTTTTAGGCCCCTGTAGAATTTAATACCTAACCATGGAGCTCTGACGACATTGAGGGCTGTATTAGACATGCTGGAGGTACACACCAGAGTCAAGGCATGCTACCTAATGCACAAAAGTTCACAAAACAAAAGGAAGCCAGAATACCAGGCAGGATGTGATTCTGTGCAGAGCTTGGTTGTTTCTGTTTTTGATTCAGCAGAAGGTGATCGAATGATATAACAATCAGAGTACCATCTGGAGAAGACAAGGAATGTAGAGAGGCTGAAAGACAGGGTTCCAGTGGGTGGTGGGGTGGGCAGAAGCATTAGCAAAATACTGGTATTCACAAATAGAAAATGAAATTAAAGACCAACTTAGAAACTTGTCTGTCATGATTAGCATTGATATTGAAAAGAATTTTTCTCTGAAAATTAGAGAAACCAGGTGCATAGGTGGACCACAATGCATTTTTAGGTCAGTAAGCCTACTCTTGGTGTGGTGCTGTGGGATAAGTACTGGACTGCAAGGTTGGTTTGAACTGCGAGATTGGTCATTCCAACTCACCAGTTACTCCTCAGAAACTCTATACAAGGAGTGAGAGGTCTCCCACTTTATTCTTCTTAAGAAGTGCTTTGCTTATCCAAGATCTCTTTCCTTTCCATATAAAATTAGTGATAAATTTTTCTATCTCTTTAAAGAATGATGTTGGAATCTGGATTAGCAATCCATAGATTGCTTTGGGTAGTGTTGACATTTTTACAATGTGAAGTCGTCCTATCCATGAGCATGGTATAGTTTTCCATTTTTGTAAGTCTCTTGTTTCTTGTAGTAGTGTTTTATAGTTTTCTTTGTAGACATCTTTTGTTTTTGTGGTTAAATTTATTCCTAAGTGTTTCATCTGTTGGGTGGCTGTTGTAAATGG
>NW_006408539.1:9640283-9642516 GCF_000296735.1 Chrysochloris asiatica
GTTAGAATAATTTTCTTGAGATTTTCTATGTATAGGATGTATACCATCTGCAATTAGATTTTTACTTCTTCTTTGCCAATGTAGATGCCTTTAGTTTCCTTGTCTTGCCTTATAGCTCTGGCTAAAACTTCCAACACCATATTGAATAGGAGTGGTGACAAAGGGCATCCATGTCTCTATCAGGGATTCTTAAAGAATAGACTTTGTTGTTGTTGTTAAGTGCCATCAAGTCGGTTCTGACTCAGCAACCCTGTACAGGGTTTCCAAGGAGAAACTGGTGGGTTTGAACTGCTGACCTTGTGGTTTGCAATCCCGTGCTGATCCCACAGCAACACACCTGAGAGCTACTGGGAGGCATTTAAACAGTAATCAGGAAGTCAGGTCTGTGCCCTTGGGCGCTTACACCAGTGGTGGTACACTGAGCTGCTGAGGACAGCAAGCAGGGTCTTTTCTTTCCCTGTACCTTGGCCCAGGCTGTCGCACTCACAACTCTCCCACAAGTGACTGCTTCAAGGGCACCACAGACCCCTGACCTCAGAGCAACAGAGCCAGACATATTCTGCTGTTTCAGCATAGCCAAGAGAATCACTCTCACACACACACTGATGTGTCTACGATGTGTCCAGGGTCCAGCACACACTGAACTCTGTGGGTAGTATTTCTGCAGATCACTGGTTAACTTCCTCTCCCACTGGCCTACAGCTTCTCTCCACTGGCCTACAGCTAGCTGCCACACGACACCTAGCTTTACCACTTTTCTTGCTATAAGGAGTTTGCCAAGTGCCCCCAATTCCCTAGGTCATTTGCTGAGATGTGTGGCGTGAAGCCAGTGGCCTGTTCTTAATTGAGCTCACTATTTCCACTTTGTTCCTTGTTTGGCAGAAGCCCATTAGGTCAGAACAGGTGCACAGTGATGTAGGCAGGTACAGGGCTAGATGGTTTTGCATATATCATCTCATTTGTTACCTATAAAATTTGAATACTAAAATGTCTATTTCACAACCCTGTGAAGTAGGCATTTTAATATTCAGATTTTATAGATAATGTGCCTACTGTGTCTTAGGGTGCCTACTGTCTTAGGGAGGTGTCCACTGTCACTGTGGCCTGAGCCGTGGAAGTCTGCCAACTGACCACCCCCGCCCTCCCCACATTCATTTTCCTTGTCCTTGTCATTTATATTCTCTCGCTCTGCCAACTTTCTACAGGCAGTCCTGGTGTGGCACTGTAGGACAAGCACTGGACTACAAAGTCGATTTGGACCACAAGGTCGGTTCCAACTCCTTGGAAACCCTATACAGGGTTGCTATGAGTCAGAAACAACAACACGTAACAATAACAACAGAGTAACAGGTAGTCCTGGTGTGGCGTGTAGAATAAGCACTGAACTGCAAAGTCAGTTTGAACTGCAAGGTTGGAGGTTTAAATCCACCAGCTGCTCCTCAGAAACCCGATACAGGGTTGGTATGAGTTGGAACCTTCTCAGCGTCACTAATCAACAACAACAGGTGGTTGGAGAGGATAGGACAGCAGGTTGATTGGTTGGGATTTAGTTTAGGTTGGTAGAAAGAACCTTGATTTGAAACTGCAAAGGAGCCCAGCCACACATAGCTGGGGACAAACAGGACTTATCTAACCTCCAAGAGGAGGACCTAACCCTTCTCCTGCAGAAGCCAGACTCTCTCTCAGCAACACCCTCAGGCAGAGAGACAGACACCCAGAGCCATGAGGTGCAGCAAGGCTGACACCTTCTCTCCACTCTGCTTCTCTTTGTATAATCTAGATTTGGAGCATCGCATCACTAGCATCTGTGTTTGTAGTTAAATAGACCCTCAGGTCTCTCTCAATAAGCTTGGGTCAGTGATCTCACATCTGTAAAGCTGATCCTGTGTACCCACACCTAAAGCTCTTTGCCTCGGTGTCAGTTCCGAACGTTCAGAGTAGCGCTGCCCTGTAGGGTTTTCTAGGCTGTCAGTTTACAGGAGCGAAGATCACCAGATCTTTTCTCCTGTGGAGCCGGCACCAGCATACCGCTGAACCATGCAGAACCTCTTTCAGAAATACACTCTAACCCTTCCTGTCTGTCTTCTGAATTTAATCATATTACCAGTTCATCATTGTATTACCCTTTCTTCTTTTGTCTAAAGGTTGGCTATCTTGTATGATGTTGTTGTTGTCAGGTGCCATCGAGTCGGAACCGACTCATAGCGACCCCATGCACAGCAGAACAAAACAA
>NW_006408539.1:9645067-9691241 GCF_000296735.1 Chrysochloris asiatica
AAACTTGCTCTCCAACGTAGAGAAGCCAAAGCAAATGGAAAAATTGAAGAGGTGCACGAGCTGAACAGGAAATTTCAAAGATCAGCTCAAGAAGATAAAGCCAAGTACTATAAAATCTTGTATGATAGGGTGCTTCAAAAAAGTTTGTGGAAAAATTCCATTATCTTTTCATTCCATTTGTACACAGATTCTTTTTTTTTTAAATCTTTGCATTGTGAATTGAGTGAAGGTTTATGGAGCAGATCATCAGTTTGGCGGCTAACAAGTCATATTCAATGATTGCAATCCCCTCCATTTAGTCAGTTCACAGTATTTTCCTCTCTTTAGTTTAGCTCTTGCATTCCTCCCTGTGTCTCCCACCACCTTCATTTTTCCTCTGCCAACCGCCCTCTCATTGTATATTGCCCTTCCTGCCACCTATGTTAACATGTGTTTACCTTCTACCCTCCCCTCTCCATGTACCACCCCACTATAATTACATCATAGAATTTTTCTCTTATCAACAAAACTTTTTCTTAAATTTTCACAACAGTTTGTCTTTGGTGATTAATTTCATTCAGCATAATGTCCTCCAGGTTCATTCACTGGTTTCTTTGTTCCACATCATTTTCTGTACTGAGTTTGTTTAGTTTGTGGGTTTCCTTTTTATTTTCATTTCTCTTGTGTTAATGTTCACCGAATCTTTCTGATTTTCCCTCTTTTTTAGTTTGATGTGAAGATATAGTCATTTTCTTTGAGGGTTACCCTGTATTTTAAAGTTTTATCCCCATTTAAAACAGTGTTACATCTTAAAATCCACTTGATATTCTTACTTTTTGAAGTTCCTACATGGAACATCAGACAATTCCTTGACTCCTCATCTAACTTCTTAGATCTGATGTCTCCTTTGTGAGATAACGCCTTACCACATAGGGAAGTCCTGGGACAAGCAGAAGTCCCTAAGGTAGTTCTGGAAAGTCCAGCTTTCTTGCTTGGGCTCTCTGGCCAGTGGACAGATTTCCCTTCTCCCCAGACAACTGTTCTCTTGGAGGGAATGGTGCCTGGGGGATATTTGCCAACTCCAACATTCTTTGATTTTATTGATCCTACAAATTTGATTTAGGTTCTGGGGTTTTTTCCTCCAGAATTATTCAATTAGAATACCAGTCTTGTTTGTTTCAGCCTTTCACCATCATCAACACCTATTTATCTACATTGATTAAAAAATTTTTAAAAAGGGGAAATATCACAGAATATCTGAAAACTTTAAATGGCTTGCAATTTTTTAAAAAACTAGATTTAAAAGAGGGCTGCTGTTTAGTGCTGTCAAGTCGGTTCCAACTCATAGCGACCTTGTAAAGGGTTTCCAAGGAGTAGCTGGTGTGTTTGAACCGCTGTCCTTGTGATTTTCAGTCTAGTGCTGGGCCTACAGTGCCATAATCAGAGTCCAAAGAGGGCGATCTTGTCTAAATTTCACAATAATGAATTAGCAGTCCAGCTCTGGCACTTACTCACGTAGCGACATTTTCTTTGCTGAATTCTCAGTAGTAACGCTTAGTCCAGAAGAGACGAGAAACTGAATGCCCATCCTGCTTTCCTGCTGAACAACTTTCCCAGTGTCTCCTGGGCACAGATAGCATTAGAATCTCCCATAGGAGACGATGGCTCTTCAATATGTGGGTGTAAGACCTTGGTTCCTGCTTCAAACGCCCCACAGGTTGGAAGGGATCAGAGACCACAGTCATCCTCTCCTGGGTTCCTGCTTCACAACCTCCCACAGGTTGGAAGGGATCAGAGACAGTTATGTTATCAGCAAAATATCTGAACCGCATTTACCATCACCAAGAGATTATAAGCAAAATTTTCTGTAATCAGTTTACCTTTTTTTGATCGACGATGAAACTGCCAGTGCAGTGCAACTTTATTTTCATCTAAAAGTTAGAGTAATGATCCTTAGATCAATTGTAGACTTACCTATGAACTATTATTTTATTTTATTTTTGGTAACCATAATCCAGTTTACACATGAAACACATAGACTTAAAGAAACTTTCTTTTAACTTCATATGCATATTTAAAATACAGAAATGACGTAACTCAAGGGAGAAGCAATAGTCAGATCTCTTACTGAGTAGCAAAATATATGGATGTCTTGCCACACTTTAATTAAAAGTTGTACTAGTTTTGATGTTGTTGTTAAGTGCTGTTGAGTTGGTTCTGACCCACCGCGACCCTGGGTAGGGTTTCCGAGGAGCAGCTGGTGGGTTTAAACCGCCGACCTCGTGGTTCAACGTGAGCTTGCAGTTCAGCGCATTACTGTGCAGCGCCTCACCAGGACTCCAGTATTTTTGATGGTGCTGCCTATAAAGCATGAAGAAAGTTTGGAAACAAGAAAGTAGATCGAGTTTATGGATCAGTCCAGGAGGACAGCAGCACGCCCCTGCCTGGCCTTGCTGACTAGAATTTGGAAAGATTTCACCCTGCACATAACCCTTTTCATAGCCTGAATGATGTACAGACAGAATTAATATCGTTTCATGTAACTTTTTTTTTTAAATCAATTTGTCGTTGTTGTTAAGTGCCGTCGAGTCGGTTCTGATTCATAGTGAACCTGTATAGGGTTTCTGAGGAGCGGCTGGTAGGTTTGAACCGCCGACCTTGCAGGTGAAGCTGACTTTGTGGTCCAGTGCTTTATCCTGCAGCAACACACCAGGACTCTTTTTTTTTTTTTAATTTAAATTATTACTCAGTGATTATTGGCAGAATATGTTGAGTAGGAGATTGGTTCTGAAAGGACCCAGTAAAGAGTAAACTAGCTGTGCTGTGGACACTTCAAAGTAAAAGTAATATCTGAACTTTGTTGTTGTTGTTGAGTACCACTGAGTCAGTTCCTTCTCACAGCAACCATCTGTAGTGTTTCTGGGGTCCAGGTGTGGTGCTGTAGGATCAGCACTGGACTGCGAACTACAAGGTCAGCAGTTCAAACCCACCCGCTGCTCCTCAGTACCTTGTACAATGTCGCTATCAGTTAGAACCAGCTCAGTGGCAGTTAACAACAATATAGGATTTCTGAGGAGTGGCTGGTGGGTTTGAACCACCAACCTTGTGGTTAGCAGTCCAGTGCTGATCCTACAGCACCACACCAGAAGCAGTAATTATGTCCGCCTCGGTTTTTTGGGTGATTTTATGGACATGGAAGTGCTTTATGTGAGTGTGCTTCCCTTCAGATATAGGGCCTGAAATACAGCCTTTGGAATATACTCTTGTAAGTAAATTATTACCTTTAATTTTTAGGAAAGAATTTTGATAATACCCAGCCTGAGGTGTGCCCTTGCTTATTCTGAGCTTTGTGATATGTATTCAGGACAGGCTCTTGATAATTTGTTAACAAGGCCTTTTTAACACTTTGGACAGATGCGCATACTGTTTTCAATCTTCACGCTTAATTATTCGATTTTGTATTTGATGCCAGAACACCCTGACTCCTAATCACTGCTCATTGTTGCAAGTCCATTATATTCTAACTGTTTGAGTGCTCCCGTTGACCTTGAACTGACATTATAAGCTGTGTCTAATCTTTTCAGTCTATATTTCTAATGCTTCTTTTCTTTTTTCCTGTTCCCTGTTCCCTGTTTAGCATCACAATGGGGCTGCCTCTGAGCCCAGCAGCTGACTCCGCCCGCTCTGCAAGGCATGCCCTCTCCCTCATTGCCACTGCCAGACCCCCTGCCTTCATCACTACCATAGCCAAAGAGGTGAGTGGAGTGGTCCAGTAGGCCCCCGGCTTCTGAGAGGTCAGGTCTACATTAGTCCTTCCAGTTGGTTCTAGAACTGGACAAGTTATCATTTCACACTGGAATGAATCTATTATGTGCCTGTGTGCGGACACACTAAATTCCACAGTGGAGAATTCATTGCCATGTACTCCGGTAGCGTAGTGGTTACGAATTGGGCTGCTAACCTCAGGGTCAGCAGTTCGAAACTACCAGCTGTTCCGTGGAAGAAAGATGAGGCTTTCTGCTCCCATAAAGATTTACAGCCTTGGAAACCCTGTACAGGGTCGCTATGAGTCGGAACCGACCCCACGGCACATAACAACTTTTACATTTTTATCCCTTTAATATGTATATGGTTTTGTTTGGTGCTGTTGAGTCGGTGCCAACTTATAGCAATGCTGTATTGAACAGAGGAGTCCTGGTGTGTACCATACCGTAAGCACTAGACCTCAAAGTCAGTTTGAACCTTTAGGTTGGCAGTTCAAACTCACCAGCCGCCCATCAGAAACCCTACCCAGGGCCTCTAGGAGTCAGAACCGACTCAGTGACACTTAACAACATCGATAAAATAATAGTAATCCTGGTATGGCGCTGTAGGATAAGCACTGGACTGCTTGCTAGTCACAAGGTTGGAGGTTCAAACCTACTAGCTGCTCCTTGGAAACCCTATACAGGGATGCTTTGAGTCTTAACCAACTGGACGGCACATAACAACAACCTGGCTATGGTGGTTGTGTGCTGTGGAATTGATTCCAACTCATAGCGACCCTGTACAGGGTTTCTGAGGCTGTAAATCCTTACAAGAGCAGAAAGCCTCATCTTTCTCCTGTGGAACAGCATGTAGTTTCAAACTGCTGACCCTGAGGTTAGCAGCCCTATTCGTAACCACTACGCTACCAGAGCTCCTTAGTAACAATAGAACAGAAAAAGCCCTCTGCCCCGTCCTGTGCCATCCTCACACTGTTTGAGCCGGTTGTAGTAGCCACCATGTCAGTTCGTCTCCTTAAGAATCTTTCTCTTTTTTGTTGACCCTCGACTTGACCGAGCATGAATTCCTTCTCTAGGGACTGAGAGCAGAACCAAAGTACATGAGACAAAATCCTCACCATCCTTCCTTCTAGGGAACAACATGCTGGCTGAACTGATTTAGTTATTCTTCTGGGAGTCCATTATAGATCTAGTATTCTCAACCAATACCATAATTCAAAAACCTTGATTCTCTAGTTCTCCTTATTCATTGTGTCACTCTTGTGGTGACTGAAAATACCACGGCTTGGGTCAGACGCACCTCAGTCCTCAAAGTGACATGCTTGCTTTATATAACCCTTTCAAGAGATCTTTGCAGCAGAGTTAACCATTGCAATACCTGGTTTGGTTTTCTGACTGCTACTTCCGTGAGCGTTGATTGTGAATCCACGTAAAATGAAATCCTTAACAGCATCCATCTTTTCTCTATTTATGAGGCTGTTGGTTGCTTATTCGCCAGTTGTGAGGATTTTGTTTTATGTGAAGGTGTTGTTGTTGTTGTTGTTAAGTACCGTAGAGTCAGTTCCGACTCATAGCGACCCTGTACAGGGTTTCCGAGGCTGTTAATCTTTACGGGAGCAGAACGCCTCATCTTTCTCCCATGGAATCGCTGGTAGTTTTGAACTGCTGACCTTGAGGTTAGAAGCCCGATTCATAACCACTACGCTACCAGAGCTCCTTACTAAAAGTTGTAGTCTTGATCTTCATCAGTAAGTGCTTCAAGTCCTCTTCACTTTCAGCAAGTCAGGTTGTGTTACCTGCATATCGCAGGTTATTAATGAACCTTCAGCTTTGATGCAGTGGTCTTCATGCCCTGCAGCTGCTCCGAATATTTGCTCAGCTTTCAGATTGAATACGTATGGTGAATACATTCAGATTGATTACATACGGTGAGCAGATACCTTTGCTGAAACTATGAAGTATCCCCTTGGTCTGTTTGAATGACTGCCTATTTGTCTGTGTATACATATAGGTTCCACATGAGGTTCCACATAAGTATAATTAAGCATTCTAGAATTCCTGTTCTTCATAGTGTTATCCATAATTTTTTCTGATCCACACAGTCTAATGGATTTGCATAATTAACAAAGCACCGGGGAATATATCTTTCTGGTTTTCTCTGCTTATAGCCAAATTCTACCTATAATATATATCATAATATTATTGTCATTGTTGTTAAGTTGTATTGAATCATTTCTAACTCATAGGGATCCTGTATAGTGTTTCCAAGGAGCAGGTGGTGGGTTTGAACTGCTGACCTTGTGGTTAGCAGTCCAGTGGCATCATAATAACATTTACCAACTCCAGATTTTTCCCGTGTACGATTTAGTGACAGCAGTTATATTAATCATGATGTGCACTCATTACCAGTATCCTGTGCCAAATTTTTCATCACCAGAATGGAAACTGGGCACGTCCTATGTGTGCTTTTGTGTTCATTTCTGTTCAAGTTAACTTACTTCCTTGTAAATATTTGATAGTAGTTTTTCTATCTGAATTATAGTAGGCTTATACAAATTAAAATATTTAAAAGGTATTCATATTTTACAAGTGTAAGTATCTTCCTGTAATTAAGACTAACTTTTTATTTGGCACTGAGCTTTCCAACTGTAAACAAAAATGTAAGTCATAAACGTGCTAATTGTTTTCCCTATTACCTGTCACAGATAAAGACTTGAATGCCAGTTGATTCTTAGTGTCCTAACTAATTGCCCACATCTAACTGAAAAACACGAATAAAGAGCAATGAACCAATTATGAGATCTTTCTGTTAAAGAAGCTTGAAGGTCTTAGAAGGGGAAGTAAAAGGAAAGGGATATAAGCTTCCAGTGGTTTTTTGTGTGTGTGTGTGGTTTTGTTTTTAAAGGTTTGCTCCATCTCTGCATGAGTAATGTGCAGACTTAGTGTCCATGGGGTATGGGCTGTGTCTGAGTTGTTTTTCCTGCAGCTATGATGAATTTTAAAAATACTGAATAAATATCTTCTGAGTCTACCTGATCCCTTCAAACCTTTTGGGCCTGTGTCTGCCCCAGAGCCATTCTTAATAGGCACTCGGCAAGTATTTGTGACTTGAAGATGCTAGAAGGGAGGAAGGAAGGTCCTAATAGCAGTTTATATGTTTGTACGAGACTGTGGAATTTTGGGTTCATAACTCAAATCCAATTTTAGAATGAAGAGAGTGTGTTTTTCCTGTAGTACAAAGTGTTATTGGGAGGTTCCACTATATTTTAAAATATGGCTTTTATCTGTATGGGTATGTGATATATTTACATTTATGTACAGTGCATGTGCGCATGTGTGTATAAATGAATAATTTCTTTGTCATAGAACAACGTTACCATTTTATCCCTGCGTAACGTCACAGCCGTCAGGCCGCATGCAGAGGTCCTGTGGACGTTCAGCTGTCTGTGAAAGGGAGTAAGCAGTTCTGGTTTTGAATGCAAGTTTGCACCATTTGCATTTGAGTGGTTTTTCAGTGAAATGTTAGAATATTCATTCTTTGGGTTTATTTTACTTCAGCATTTGGCTAGGAAAGTAATTTGAAAATAGTTCATGGTAATTGTCCACATCCCAAGGGGGCTTCATTATGTTCTAATTCCACTTGCCATGAACTTTTTGATGCCCCCTAGTATATTACCTTTAAAAAACAAGGTACCCACTTTTAGCGTAGCCAAGTAAACATATGTGTTGCTCTGCATTTTCACTGTCCCTCACGCCTGCACTGACTATCCCATGAGCCCCGTTCCTGCATGACTCCCTGGGCAGCAATAATGCTCTTCACACCCTGAACTGCAAAAAAAAGTCACTGACTTTATATTGATTTTAATGTCTCTTACTTATTAATCTGATTTCCCAACTTGATTGTAAAGTTCTTAAAATGGTGCTTAGGATATGTTGTTGTTGTTGTTGTTAAGTGCCGTGGAGTAGGTTCCAACTCATAGCAACCCTTTGTAGGGTTTCCAAGGAGCAGTTGGTAGGTTTGAACTGCTGACCTTGTGGTTCACAGTCCAGTGCTGATCCTACAGCGCCACACCAGGAGCCCAACGTGGGATATAGTTAGTGCCAGGTTTGTGCTTTTTACTGTTAGTACTAGACTGATGTTGTTACTTGCTGTCAAGTCAATTCTGACCCATAGTGACCCTGTATAGCGGATGGTGAGCTTGAACCACCAACCTTGTGGTTCAAACCAACTTTGCAATCTAGTGCATTAGCTCATAGCACCACACCAGGACTCCTAGTACAAGATGTTGTTGTTATGTGCCGTCGAGTTGGTTCTGACCCATAGTGACCCTGAACAGGGTTTCCGAGGCTGTAAATCTTTACGGTGCAGAAAGCCTCATCTTTCTCCCATGGAGCAGCTCGTAGCTTCGAACTGCTGACCTTGCGGTTCGCAGCCTGATTCGTAACCACTACGCTACCAGAGCTCCTCCTAGTACTAGATAGTTCTCCAATAAAGTACTTAGTACTAGATAGTAAGTGCTTTATTGGTGCACTGAACTGTACCTGCAAAGTCAGTGGATCAAACCTACCAGTCCATCCTCAAAAACCCTATACAGAGCTGCTATGAGTTGGAACTGACTCAAAACTGCCCTTACTAACAACAACAACAAGTTTGTTATTCCTTAAGAGCCAGTACTTATGCACTGTGGGCATACCCTGTCTCTCACCTCAATGCCACATGTAATGACTTCACGAATCTTCAGTCTGTCTGTTTCTCAAATTGTAAGGATAACACTATATTAAATTCTTATATAATAACAAAGAACTTGTTGTTGTTGTTGTTAAGTGCCGTTGAGTCAGTTCCGACCCATAGCAACCCTGTAACAGGGTTTCCGAGGGTGTAAATCTTTACGGGAGTAGAAAGCCTCATCTTTCTCCCGCGGAGCGGCTGGTAGTTTCGAACCGCTGACCTTAAGGTTCGCAGCCCGATTCATAACCACTACGCTACTTAGACATTTTTATTAAACAGTGCTTACTGAGTTCTTATTATCTAAATAGTTTCTTTTTGCAGTCAGAATTATTTCCTGACCCACCCTATGAGGTAGGTTTGGGGGTTTATTTGTTGTTGGTTTTTTTTTTGTTTTTTTTTTTTAAGAAAAGACAGACTTTATTATTCCCAACACAGGGCAGGTCTTCATGGGGTGGCGGGAGGCGGCTCTGGGCCCCTACTTGCTGATGATGAGTGGGTTCCGCAGGACCACGATGACAGAGTCCCCACGCAGGAACATCTTGGAGATGTAGCCATCCTTGTTGACAGGCTAGGGTTTCTTCATGCCTTTGCCATTCTTGCAGACTTCGGTCCACATCTCTGTCACTTTCTCCAGTGCCATGTTGCAGGGCCTGTGGAAAGCCTTCACGCGGTCCGGCAGCTTCTTGTTGTTGCGACAGTTGGCGAGCACTTGGGTGTTGTTCTTGACCGACTGCGTGAGCACCGACAGGGGCCCCCGTGGTAAACTCCTCCCCTCCCCCTGCTTCTGCAGCTCCTCTGGGGTCTCCTCACTCTTGGGCATGTTGAGGAGGCTCCTGGTGCTGGCAGCATTCTTGGATCACTCCACAAGGTCGGTTTTTGCTGACCCACCCTAAAGGACAGAAGAGAACTACTCCATAGGGCATCCAAGGCTATACATCTTTATGGGAGCTGACTGCCTCATCTTTCTCTCACAGAGGACCAGGTGGGTTTGAACCACCAACCTTGTAATTTTATAGTAAGCCAACATTTAACAATCTGTGCCACCAGCGCTGCTTATTTTATTAACAAGGAAAAAGAAAAGAAGCCAGTGGCTAGAAATGCAAGATGCTGTCCAGTGTCACCTGATCTGCATTGTGGAAATGTTTTTTTAGGTGCACAGACATACTGCTCTTGCAGCAAACGCCCAATCACAGCAGAGTATTCACACCACAACTCTGGCTCGTGCTAAAGGGGAGATTCTCCGAGTCATTGAAATTCTCATCGAAAAGATGCCCGCAGACGTGGTGGATCTTCTTGTGGAGGTAAGACTCTCTTGCTTCAAATGTTGCTTCAACAGATTGAAATATTCCAGTTCAGTACGGGAAATCGGCGTCTAAACTTCCAACATATCTATGAGAGTGAATGGGTGGGTGGGTGAGTAGTAACTAAAATGAATGAGCTCCCCTACCATTTCTGGAGGCCTTTATTTAAAGTCCCTCAAAGCGCTATGTCTATTTACCTGGAATGGGTCTGTGTTAGAGTAAGTTTTAAAGGTTCTGTTCTCATTCACATCTGTCTTTATAAATAGAATAAGAAGGCAAAGTGTGCTTAAATCTAAGCTATCAATACCACACATAAATATGAATGACCTTTAAAATAAATAATGCCGTCTCCCTGTTGCACTGCACTGTCTTGTAGACTGTTTCAACTTGTTTCCAGGATGGCCTGTTGAATAGGCGTGTTGACATTTGCTTTTGTTTTGTTTTAAAGTAAACGTTAAAACAACACTCTCTAGAATTGTCCTGGGCAAAGGAGGCCTCAATTATTCATTTACATTTCAGAGAATTAAGTGTTTGAAGTTAGTTTTGATCTGTATCTTCTTCTGTGTAAGGTCATGGACATCATCATGTACTGCCTGGAAGGATCTTTGGTTAAAAAGAAAGGTCTTCAAGAGTGTTTCCCGGCCATCTGCAGGTAAAAACGCCTTCCAAAAGATTGCAAAAGAAAGCATTTTCACTAACCAAATAGTTTAAATATATATATATCTTTTTATCTTTGGTTAGTGAGTAGTCTTGCTCAGTTATTAATGCAATTATTGATTAATATCTGCTTGTTTTCTAAAGCAGTGTGTAGACAGCTTGTAGTAAAAGACACAGGTATAAGAACCAGTTATTTGAAAGTAGATCATGAAGGAACTTTGGTTCAAACTTAAATGAATAAGAGATAGCGTCCACTGAGTAATTGGGTACCTGTAGTCCTTTCTCCATTACTCCAATTAATATTTAGTCAAAAAGTTTCTAACTGATGGTAGAAGATGCACTTTTCAGAAGATGTGGCCTTTATGCCACATTTTCTCTGCTTGCTGGTTTTTCATATAAAACCACTATTGGCCTTATGTCCTATTACATGTGGGCATGTTCCTTGTATGAAAACAACAACAAAAAGCAAGAGCAGGTAAACTCTTTATGCACCGTGGTACTATGTTAATTGTAACTCAAAGAATTTCATGCTTTATATAGCCTAGCACTGTTATAAAATGAAAATATTTTTAGTGAAGACTTTTTAATGTTGACATGTGTTTTACATTTGTTTATTTTTCAGTGTTTTGTGTTGTTTTCTTTTGAAGTCGTTTTAAGTTTAGTGCTCAAACTGTTTATAGCTTGAAGCACATGTTGTTGAATTTTTATTTATTTTTTTTTTTACCTCCATGTAGTCAATAGAAAGATTGTTTAAATCTGTTGAAAGCTAATTCTTTTTATGGAAAGTGAACTTCTAGATATAAAGCAAGTCACTGTAGCAATGAGTGTGAGATTGGCACAGGGTCGCTATGAGTGAGTGCCAACTGGATGACACCTAACAACGACAATAGAAAACAAAACAGCCATTTACTCCTTGTTACATAACAAGTTCAAGGCAGCTCTCATTTTATAGATTTTCAGACTCTCAAGAGTAACTTGGAGGGAGGAGGTCCTTCAATTAAGCATGTAACAAAGTGTTTATTTGAGAGAGCTAAGGAAACTGGATCAGAATATGAAATATCAACACATGTGAGGAGTGCTCTTATTCTATGAGGGTCTCAGGGAAGAACTAATGATGTTGTTAAAAAGCAGGGGCCGTGTCCCTCTTGTTCACTGACAAATCCCTAGCCCCTTAAATGATGCACATAGCACGCACTCAGATCATATGGAATGAATGAAAAATCTACCAATAATGAAAGAGTGTGCTAACCAGAAGTTTCATCGTCTTCCTCTGTTTCTAAAAACTTTATAACAAACAGCATCAGTGTTGAGTTACTGATTGTTCTCGTCCATGTTAAGTTCTGGTAGAGGGGTTAGAACGAAAGACAGCCCAAAGTAAGAGAACTCTGACCTAAAATCTCTACCTCCGATTAATGTACTCCAGGAGTTATTCCTAGAGCCCCTTCAAGAGAATCACCCAACTCCTAGGCCTCACCTGAGGTCCTCGTGTGGCACTGCAAGGTAATGCACTGGATTGCAAGGTCAGTTTGAACTTCTAGGCCAGCGGTTCACCCACCAGCCATTCCCTAGATAGAGTTGCTATGAGTTAGAATCGACTTGAAGGCACTTAACAACAACAAGGCCCCTCCTGAACGTACCTGCTTTACCTCATGAAGTCTGGGTAGATGCATTTAACAGCCTACCCTGGTGATTCAAACACCAGTGCTGAAAAAGTACTCTCATAATCCAAAGTGTAGAAAAATACCACCTAAATCTTTGTTCCTTGCTGCTGTGTTGTGTTGTGTAAAATATTGGGTCCTTAAAGGGCTCATTTGTTTATTCATTGACAAAACTCTGCAATTCTGAGACACCTGAAGGTATTCCTTCAACCCACCCATTCCAGTGATGGGCCATTAGTTTTTAAAGACTTGCCCTTAGATAGCATTGCAGAACTCCTGCCGAAGACAGAAACTCCAACTGGTAATTAACTTTCATCTATTTAGCAACTGAGAAAAACAGAACACTTAGAAGCCAGTTTAAAAGACTTGTGGTCCATTCATTCCTAAGTATTCTAGTTTGTTGTTGGCCTTGTTGGTAAGTGCTGTTGAATTGATTCCCACTCATATCGACCCTGTACAGGGCTTCCAAGGAGCAGATGATGGGTTTGAACCACTGACCTTGCGGATGGTAGTCCAGTGCTTATATTCTCAAATTCAGATAAACCGCATGGCTGGCCAGTCTGTCTGTACCCACTGTTGCCTTCCCAGGTGTCTTTGTAGCGTCATGATCCTTTAGGAGAGGACAGAGGAAAACCTCCTATGCATTTCTTGGAGGGGATCATGCTGATGTCATGCTGATGTACACGGTTTAGTGTCCTGTCTTTGAAGATTCAATCAAGACAATTCTTTGAGATCTGTATGACAGGCATTATGTTGTATGTTTTGTGCTCAGAACAGGTATATTTTTGGTTTTCGTTCCTATAATCAGTGTTGATGTTAAAATATTTCTTTAGTCATTTACCCACTGCTGTCAAATCAATTTCAACTGAGAGTGACCCGAGAGGACAGAGTACAACTGCTCCATAGGGGTTTTGAGTCCATAAGTCATTTCAGAAGCAAACTGTCTCCTCTTTCTAACATGTAGCAGCTGGTGAGTTTCAACAGCAGACTTTATGGTGAACCACTGACCTTAAGGTAAACAGTCTGATCTTTAGGTAAGCAGTCCAATGCTTAACACACTCAACCTCCTAGGCTGTTTTGGCCATTGTTGTTGTTGTTGTTGTTAAGTGCTATCAATCCAGTTATGACTTATAGCCCCCCTGTAGAGGGTTTCCAAGGAGCAGCTTGTGGGTTTGAACCACCAACCTTCTGGAAAGCAGTCCAGTGCCTATCCTATAGCGCCACACCAGGACTCCCATTTGGTCATTGTTGTTAAGTGCCATGGAGTCGGTTCCAACCCCTAGTGACCCTGTATAGGGTTTCCAAGGAGAGGCTGGTGAGCTTGAACCGCCAACCTTGCAGTTCAAACCGACTTTTCAGTCTGGCTCAAAACCAAACGCCCTACCTAATTTTAGTAAGTTGTAGCATAGGTCTTCCACACTCCTTTACTCACATCACATCCTTGCAGCCTTCTCTTCCTTTTCTGTGTCTGCTGTTGTTACGTACTATAAACTTCCCTAGGTCCTTTCTGTAGTGTGTGTGCATATGGATGTGTGGATGTGTGTATACTGTATGTACGTATCAAAGCCACACAAGCTGACCAACGGTCCTGAAGTTGGCAACTGTCATTCTGCTGTCTGTGAAACCACCATGAGCTGGATGGAGCCAACTCAGCAGTAGCTAATGAAAACAGCATCCTTACACACACGCACATGTTGCTGATGTCTATTTTATTTCTAAAGCAGTAAACACTGGACTAACCATTGCAAGCATAGAACAACTCGGATTGTTTTCTAAAATGCCAAAGGCTTGTCTTAAGTGAAATGCTCTAGCTCTTCCTGAAGTAGTTTATATATCTGTAGATATTTTTCTACTAAGAATATTTAATAAGGAGTCCTGGTGTGACCACTGTGGGTTAATGTGCTAGACGGCAAAGCTGTATGAACTGCAAGGTCAGTGATTCAAGCTCACCAGCTGCTCCTCAGAAACCCTGTACAGGGTTGCTATGGGTCGGTGCCGACTCGACGGCACTTCACAACAACAACAAATATTTAATAAAATGTTCAAAGACCACATACTTTTAGCTGCTGTATAATAACGACTAAGGAGCTCTTGTAGCGTAGCGATTACGAATCAGGCTGAGAACCTCAAGGTCAGCAGTTCGGAACTACCAGCTGTTCCGCGGGAGAAAGATGAGGCTTTCTGCTCCCATAAAGATTTACAGCCTCAGAAACCCTGTGCAGGGCCGCTATGAGTCGGAACCAACTCCATGGCACGTAACCACCACCACCATAATAATGACTATAGTCATAGATTTAATTATTTCCTAATAATTTACATGTTAGTTCCAGGAGTATTATTAATAATACAGTGATATCCATTAGTAATACAAAAAAAAAAAAAAAAGTACTTAGATTTCAATGCCCCTGAGAAAAAATAGCACAGAACACACATCTTTCAAAACACAGCTACCCACAATAGTTCTGCTGTCGAGTTTCTTATCACGATAACAAATGCGGGCATAGAGAAATTAAACTGGATTCTTTCAGGACACAGATATGTTAACACCAAGATAGTTGCTGAATTAATTTTGTGTTTATGAGTACACAGAGTAAGAGGTACAAAAAAGTAACATTTAAGAAACAAATCCCTCCAGATTCTCTCCTGTCTCATTGGATCGTACTTGGCTTGGCCTTCCTCAGTCTCCTGGTGGTGGTGGTTATGTGCTGTGGAGTCGGTTCCAACTCATAGCGACCCTGTACAGGGTTTCCGAGGCTCCTTGGTGATAAAAAAAAAAAAAAAGTCACCCAGCACTGTAGATAATTGTTCAAGGCAGAAGTACGTAGAGTTCTGAGTCATTTGCACTTAATTGCTAGAATATAAAAAAAAATCCTCAGTTAAAAATACCTTGTTTTTGTTGTCAAGTCAGTTCCCACAGACAGTGACCCTGAATAGGGTTTCTGAGGTGGGTTTGAACCATCAACTTTTCAGTTCAATTTGACCTTGCAGTCCAGCGCATTATCCTGTAGCGCCACACCACAACTCCAAAAATGCCCTAGATACTAGGAAAGTAGATAGAACGAACGCCTTTCAAGACTTGGGAGGGTGAACTTTACGGAAGCTTCCTCTGAATGTGTTGTTACATTTTGGTTAGCCTTTGCTGTGCTACTGAGCTGGAATACCTTTGTGAGTGTCTGAGTTCAGCAGGACCGTCAATGTGACTCTGCTGGATTATCATTATTTAGTTACCTTATCAACATTCACTGCCTTGACACTATTATATTTGAAGCAGCAACATAAAATATGAGGCTGTGAGCCTGTATTTTGGTGTAAAAGCACCATAGTACCTACCGATGTGACAGTCACACATATGCTGCGAGGGTTTATTATTCAGTTTGCCTAGGTGTTTTTTACTGTCAGAGTCTAGAAGGTGAAGCTATTATGAACTCCAGCCTATTGACACCCAATTAGAAATGAAGATAAAGAGCCTCTGGAAATAGAGTGTAATTGTTAAATTTAAGGTTGCTTTATTGCCTTCTTGAGGGCTGGTGCATAATGCATAACAAATAGGAGATTAGGGAGTGTCTAAAATGAAACTGTAAGTTGATGGAAAAATATTTCATTTGTAGGTTTAGGAGGTTTTGGTTTGTTTGTTTCACCCCCTCCCCCCCCACACACACACCAAAAACTAGATGTGGCTGTAAAGTGCCTTACCTCTCCAATTGTGTCCATTCTAAGGGTCTAAGGGGCTGGGGATCTACTCTATAACAGTGGGGGGAGAGGGGACATCACCCAGAAGCTCCGTCTTTGAGTTCCCCTTAGGTCCTTCCTTATTTCATGCACTCTGACTTTCTCAAGTTGAGCGAGCCAATTTATTTGATGTATAGCTAAAAGTGATTTAATTTTTATGCCTTTTAAAGACTTGTCAAATAAAGAAATTCATAGATTCCAAAGGAATCCTTTGTTGGGCTCTGCCCCAATTTTTAGTTTAGAACATATGAGCACTCAATAGAGGTCCGCGATAGCTGTGGTTGAATAATGATACCAGCTCTGCTGGTTCTTGTGTTTACTCCTTAATTCCCTCATAATAAATGACACTGGCTCTTACTTAGGCAGTGACCTTGCTGCATTCTTTTTTGTAGCATTACAAGTTGTAGAAGTTTAAGACCTTTATGTTTATGAATGACCGACTCCTGTCCTTCGTCTTACACACGGGCAAGCTGTAGCCCTCTTTTGTACTGACAGTGAGGCTAAAGTGAAGCCCCACCGTACAGAGCCAACCTCACCCCTGCTCTGTGTTGTGCATGGGTGTCCACCTCATGTAGGCATGCAGAGGCTGGAGGGGCTCACAGCCTACCACGCTGGGCCACCTCCCCCAAGGATGAGTTGGGTTGGTGTGCTCCAGTTCTGAGACTCTTCCTCTTTGGATTCCTGACCCCATCTTCTCTCGCCCCTACTTGGACCTTGCTCTTTAAGACCCCTTCTCCCACTTTCATCCTCTACTTCTCTGTGGCTGCTCTGTCCTCCCCCACAAGCACGCTCTTTAGAGTCTCTACTGCTTTAGAGCTATGCCTGTCCTCGGAGTATCCTCGGTTGATTCTGTAGCATCCCACCTCCCCTGTATCAAAACA
Organism: Chrysochloris asiatica; assembly: GCF_000296735.1. Taxonomy (NCBI): domain Eukaryota; kingdom Metazoa; phylum Chordata; class Mammalia; order Afrosoricida; family Chrysochloridae; genus Chrysochloris; species Chrysochloris asiatica. Next base: position 9,661,766 of record NW_006408539.1, read on the forward strand.
AGGAGCCAGTATGCTGGCTGTCCTTTGGTTACCTCTCATGCCCTTTCTGGTGTGCTCCTGTAGGAAACGCACTAGGCTGGTAACCAATCATTTGCCTGTTCTAGCCCACCAGCCACTCCGTGGAAACTCTGTTCAGCATCACAGAGCAGCAGTGACAACAACAAATGCCCTTCTGACCGACCGCAGTCTGAGTTTTGTCCGCACTACTTTGCTATCCTGTCTCCCTCACTTTTTCTCCTTCCTGCCCTCTCCCTTCCTCCCACCTGCCTTCATCCTTCCTTCCTTCTCTACCCTTCTTCCGCACACCCTCTTCACTGACTTTAATGTTCTCTTTCAAGTTACAAACAATTTTATGATTATTAAAGTGCTTTTCAGTCTTTATTGTCCGGGTTCTCAAACTTTTCAGTCTCCAAAACAAACAAACAAAAAAAATCATCACCCCTGAGTCGATTCTGACTCATGACAATTTTATGTGTTAGCACTGGACTGTGAGTCACAAGGTCAGGGGTTCAAACCCACCAGCTGCTCCTCGGAAACCCTATACAGGGTCGTGATGGGTTGGAAGTGACTTGACAACACTTAACAACAACAACAATCTTCACAAAGGCAGATCAACATGTCTTTCTTCCACGACACAGCTGGTTGGACTCGAACCTCCAACCTTTCATTAGAAGCTGAGCGTGAATGAATTGCACTACGTGGGAATCTTTTTGATCTCACTGAAAAGCTGTTGCCCTCCAGTCAGTTCTGACTTGTAGCAACCCTACAGGACAGAGGCGAACTGCTCCGCAGAGTGTCTAATGCTGTCTTCTTTACGGAAGCAGACTGCAACAGCTCCCAGTGACCCGACGTACAACAGAACAACACACTGCCCGGTCCTGCACAATCCTCATAATTGTGGTTACGTTTGAGCCCATTGTTGCTTCCTCTTTGTCAGTTCCTGAAGTTGACGGTCTTCCTCTTTCTTACTGACTCTGCGAAGCATGATGTCCTTCTCCAGGGTTTGATCACTCCTGACACCATGTGCAAAGTATGAGAGACAAAACCTCACCATCCTAGCTTCTAGGGAACATTCTGGCTGTTTTTTTTTTTTTTTTTTAAAAAAAAAAAAAGCTTTTATTGTGAATTGAGTGATAGTTTAGTAATTTAGATGGGAGAACATCCGTTTAACACTGAACCAATTGTATGTTGTTTCATTGCCATGATCACAATCCCCTCCGTGCACCATCGATGAACAGTATTTGCCTCTATTCCCTCTTATTTTTTTTTCTCTTTTGATTTACACAAAAACATGCAGGAATATATAATAATTTTAAATGGCCGTACTTCCTCTAAGACAAATTTGCTTATTATTTTATCAGTCTACAGTACTTTCAGTGTTCTACTCCCACACCATAGTTCAGATGCATCAGTTTGTCTAGTTTTCCTTATTCATTGTCCAACTTTCACAAGCATATGAGTTCATTGAAGATACCATGGCTTGGGATTCCTAACTCCTCAAACTTACTTCTTTGCTCTTGAATATTTCAAAGAGGTCTTTTGCAGCAGATTTGCCTAATACAATATGTTGTTTCATTTCATGCCTGTTGCTTCCATAAGTGTTGATCATGGATCCAATTAAAATGAAGTCTTTGACAACTTCAATCTCTTCTCTATTTCTCATGATGTTATTTACTTTATGAGTTGTGAGGATTTTTGTTTTCTATACATTGAGATACAATCCATACTGAAGGCTGTAGTCTTGGATCTTCATAAGTAAGTATTTCAAGTTGCAAATGTTCCATCTCACAGAACGGCTGGTGGGTTTGAGCCACTGATTTTGTGGGTCAATGCTTAACCAGCTGGACCACTAAAAAGAACCAAATCACTGCCCTCAAGTCAATTTCAACTCTGAGCTGCCATGACAGGGGTTTCCAAGGCTGCAAATCTCTGTGGGAGCAGAAAGCCTCATCTTCCTCCTGTAGAGTGACTGGATTTGATCTGCTGACTTGTAGTTAGCACTCCAATGCTTATCCTACAGTGCCACCAAGACTCCTTAATTCACGGTATAAACATTCACTTAAAGCAATAAGATATTGTTATAAAAAAGAAGACACAGGGATTCAAAAACGGAACTTGAGTTATTTAACAAAGCAAAATAATTGTATAGCAATTGTGCGAGTTGTCCTCATGAACCTCCCTGAGGCCATTACAGAATCCTTTCATTCATTCTGCTCTGTGTGTTGAGAAGTGTTCTGCTACCCCACTGTGGCCACTCCTTCAGCACAGTCCCTGCCCTCTAGGGGCATAAAGCTGATGTGGCAGAGACAGAGAGATGAGTCAGTGAGCAGTCACACATGCTACCAGCAAGAGGATGTTCAGGATGCAAAGGAAGAGCCCTGGTGGTGCTGTGGACTAAGCATTGAACTACTAATCGCAAGGTCAGTGGTTCAAACCCACCAGCTGCTCCTTGGGAGAAAGCCGAGGCTCTCTGCTTCTGTAAAGATTTACAGCCTCAGAACCCCTAAGGATCAGTTCTGCTCTGTCCCACAGGGCACTTAGAGTCGAAGTTAACTTAAGAGCCATGAGTTTAGGACACAAAGGAGAGTACCAGAGAGAGGGGCAGAGCCCACTGTACTTGAGACAGGAGAATGGGTGATACTTTAGCTGAGTTTTAAAAGATGAGAAGCTGGTCATATCAGACAGATAGAACCTCTGACTCCAAAATCTGTACAACTCCCATATGCAAAATTGGTACCTGCTGAATGAAATACTAAACTCTGAATCTCTGACAAATCAATGCTTCATTTGCAAAAATTATCATGTGTATTGTTTGATATCTCATATTTCACTGCCAAGAATATTTTGAAGACATTTTCAGGTAATCTATACGTGGAACTCAGCAACTTATTTAATGGTTCAACTACTTGGATTGCTCAGTGAATATTAGACAGACAGTAATAGCGGCCAAGTGGGACCTAACTTTAAAGGAATCAGACTCTAAATTCCTCTAATGCACTGTAAATGGAGAAATCACCTGAATTCTAATATTGTTGACAGTGTTTTATGTTAAAATGTTTTATAGGGTTTTGTTGAATTTAGCTGCATGTCTGGCGCTGTGGGTTAGGCATTGAGCTGCTCACCACTAGGCCAGTGATTCAAACCCAAAAGCCACCAGTCTATGAGAGAAAGAATAAGCTTTCTGTTCCTGTAGGATTTATGTCTCAGGAACCTGAGAGAGTAGCTCTACTCTGTCCTATAGTCTATGTGATGTTGATGATGTTGTTAAAAAGCAATAGTGGGGTTTTCTGGGATTCTCAGTTGGCCTCTCTTCAAGGGCAATTTCAAAACGCTCACTTTTTTTTTCCCCCCCAATGTGCTGTTTCTATCTCCTCACTGATACCAGTCATCATGAGATGAGGACCTCTGACTTTTTTTTTAATTATTATTTTTTTAAAGCTTTTATTGTGAATTGAGTGATAGTTTACATGAGTGAACATTGGTTTTGCACTCATCCTATCACATTTTGTTTCATTGCAATGATTACAATCCCCTCCATTCATCATCATTAAATAGTATTTGTTTCTAATCCTTCTCTTGTTGTTTTTTTCTATGTACACAAAAGCACTCAGGAATATATAATCATTTAAACAAACAAAGGGCGCATTCTACAAGCCAGCCTCCTGGCCACCAGCACACAGCCTTTCTCTTTCCTTGACTCTAGAGTCCTCAGCTGCTCCCCTTCTCCATGTCCCCATCTCTGCCTCCATTTCTGGTATTGCTGCTTCTCTGGATGGGGTCCTACATCTGCTCGTGCTCTTCTCTTTTGATTATTCTAGGGTCCTCTGTTCCTGGAATGTAAGATTAACTACTCCCCCCTTTATGTTATGCAACTTTTCATATATTTTTACATAGAAATGTGCTATTAAAACATGCTCATTTACTTATGTTGGTGAGTGCTGTCGAGTTAGTTCTGACATCTAGCAACCCTGTATGGGGTTCCCAAGGGGCTTTGGGTGAGTTCAATTACTTTATAATTGTTTAAAATGGAACTGTGACATACAAGACAATAATTAGAAAGACAGAGATCTGTAACATGGATCAGTAGCTGAGATCTGTAACATCTCTAACACTTCACAGTGACCCTGTAGGACAGAATAGAGTTGCCCACAGAGCTTCTGTAATCTTTATGGCAACAGACAGCATCAACTTTCTCCCTCGGAGCAGGTAGTGAGTTTGAGCTGCCAACTTAGCAGTTAGCAGCCCAATGCCTGTTCCACTGTATAATCAGGGCTCCTACTGAGAAGGTGTTCCTGTTATTAAGTGTCATGCAGTCATTTCTGACTCATAGCAACCCTGTATAGGGTTTCCACGGAGCAGCAGGTGGGTTTGAACTGCTACCCTTGTGGTTCACAGTCCAATGTTGACTTCCTACAGTGCCACACCTGAAGACTGAGGTAGTGTTAAAGGTACAATTTAAAGTGAAACTAGAAAAGTTGCAGAAGAAAATGTAAGATAAAATCTTTCCTTTTGAACAACAAAGCTGTATATGAGGGTCAGTATTCATGCATGTACTTGTATTCACATGGGAAGGCAAACATCTGGAAGGACATAGCTGGTTCTGGAGGTTACCTGGCTGGAGAGGGACAAGTGGTAAAGGAAATTTTTTTTTGTCTTAATCTGTACATTTTTAAGTATTTTCTGTGTTTCTTTTTTTTAATATTGGATGCACAATAGTTCAAATGAAAAAATAATAAAAAAGCAATCATTAAAATAATTCTAAAGCAATAATTCAGAAAATATTAGTGCTATAACACAGATGGGATACCAAAAACTTCAAGGAAAAATCATCATCTAAACTTCTGAACAGAGCAGAGAAATAAAGTCTCTAGACAGAAAAGTTGAAAGTCTGTATTTTCAGAGATACAGTGTACCTTTTCTTAAATGTTGTTATTATGTAGACAGACTGATTGATTCTGCTTTTCAAGTGCAAAGCTGAATCAGCTCTTCTCCCTAAATGGGTACTGTCTATAACAGGGCATGATCTCATTTTCTAAAAAACTTCTTCAAACCTGTGGTTTGTTTTTATCCAGTATGGTAATAAAACTAATGGGATTTAAAACAGTTTCTACCCTAACTTCCAGTAAAATTCTTAAGTTGGTTACCATTTTACAGTATACTTTTGATAATACATAATTTTAGATGTATTCATATGAAGAGGATTCCATCTAAAACTATTCTAAGCCCATTTCCCTACTGCTAATAACTCCCCAAGAGATGACTGGCTTTTGATATTATTAAAGTTCTTCATAATTTGATAAATAAATAAATTCAACAACCAAAAACTCTGAAACTTTTACCAGTATTCCATTTCATGGTGTCACAAATATTTCATTTTCAGATGCTTTGTAATAATATCAAGAAGGGTTTCAAAGCAAACTCCATAGTGCTTGTATTAGCCAATTTAATATGGAAGTAAAATCATTAGTAAGTATTACCAGATAACAGTGGGAAATCCCAAGTAGTTGACAAATATGAAAATTTTAAATAATCTGATTATTCATTTCTCTAACTATTAACAAAATGCTATATATAAGAAAAATGAACATTCATTTCGTTAGTGAGCACTTATTTCCCTTAGGAAAGTAGCACAGTGTGTCCATCTTATTTACTAGGAGTCCTGGGTTAAGCACTGCTCTGCTAGCCACAAGACAGGTGTTCCAATCCTCCACCCACTCAACATGGGAGACGGATGAGATTGCCTGTGCCCGTAGAGATTGACAGTCTCAGAAACCCTATGAGCAGTTCTCTTCTGCCCTACAGGGTGTCTGTGAGTTGGAACCAGCTGGAAGGCAGGGGTTTGGGTTGGGTTTGGGTTGTTTATTCTTTCTGTAGGGTATATTCAGAGATGCAAATGATGAGGGGGAGGATTAACATAGCTACTAAGATACGGCAGTACTTAACCATAGTACATAAGGAGCTCTGGTAGTGTAGTTGTTATGAATCAAGCTGCTAACCTTAAGGTCAGCAGTTTGAAACTACTAGTAGTTCCATGGGAGAAAGACGAGGCTTTCTGCTCCCGTAAAGATTTACAGCCTCGGAAACCCGGTACAGGGTCGTTGTGAGTCAGAACCGACTTCCAGCACACCACTACCATAGTAAATGCTTACTTTGTGCCAGACATTTCTGTCTTTGCTGTTGTTGTTGTGTGTCACTGAGTTGGTTCTGACTCATAGTGACACCCTGTAAGAAGACAAGAAAGAAGGAAAAGACTAAAATGGGTGTCAGTAAAGACTCTGAAACTTGTTCTCCAGGGTAGAGATGTTAAAACAAATGGAAGGAATGAAGAGGTAAAAGAACTAAAGAGAAAATTGCAAAGGACAGCTCAAGAAGACAAATCACATACTCTAAATGTGCAAAGAACTAGAGTTAGAAAACCAAATGGGAAGAACACTCTCAGCAGTTTTCAAGCTGTAAAACGAAGAAAAATTTCAAGCCTCGACTTAACACTGGACTGAGAACCACAAGGTTCAGCTGTGAACCCACCAGCTGCTCCTCAGAAACTCTATGCAGCATTGCTATGAGCAGTATCGACTCAAAAGCACTTATCAACAACATGGGCAAAATATTGAATGATACAGAAAGCATCAAAAGAAGATGGGAGGGAATACACAGAGTCACTGTACTAAAAAGAAATGGTCGATATTCACTGTTTCAAGAGGTAGCATGTGATACTGAAGGTAGATGTCCAAGGTGCACTGAAGGTATTGGCATAGAACAAGACTCCGGGAATTGATGGAATACAAATTGAAGTCTTTAACAAACTGATACAGAACTGGAGACACTCACTCATCTATGCCAAGATATTTGGAAGACAGCTGCCTGGCCAACTGACTGGAAGAGATCCGTATTTGTGCCCATTCCAAAGAGAGGTGACCCAATGGAATGCAGAAGTCATCAAACAATATTATTAATAGTGCATGAAAGTAAAATTTTGCTAAAGATGATTCAAAAAACACAGGAACAATACATTGACAGGGAGCTTCCAAAGGTTCAGACCAGATTTCACAGGGATTTAGAATGAGGAACATCATTGCTGACATCAGTTTGACCTTGGCTGAAAGCAGAGAATACCAGAAAGATATTTACCTGTGCTCTATTGGCTACGCAAAAACCTTCAATTGTGTGGAACATGACAAGCTGTGAACAACATTGTGGAGCGTTACTATTCTGTAACAGTTGTTTGTCCTCATGAGGAACCTGAACATGGCCCAAGAGGCAATTGCTAAAACAAGGATATGCAGAATGGTTTAAAATTAGGAAAGGTGTGTACCGGGGTTGTAGTCTTTCACTGGACTCATTCAATTTGTATGCTGAACAAATAATTCAAGAAATTGGATTCTATGAAGAAGAACAGGGCATCAGGATTGGGGGAAGACTCATGAACAACCTGCAATATGCAGATAATACATCTTGCTTGCTGATAGCAAAAAGGACTTAAAATACTTACTGATGAAGATCAAAGGTCACACAGCCTTTGTTATGGGTTGCACTTCAATATAAAGAAAACAAAAATCCTCATCACTCAACCAATAAATAATACCAAGATAAATGGAGAAAAAAGATTGAAGTTGTCAAAGACTTCATTTTGCTTGGTTCAGCCATCAACACTCATGGATGCAGCAATCAAGAAATCAAACAATGTGTGGTGGTGGAGGAGGAGGTGGCGGCGGTGGCGGCGGTGGTGGTGGAGGTGGCGACGGTGGCAGCGGTGGCGGCGGTGGTGGTGTAGGAGGTAGTGGTGGTGGTGGTGATATGCCATGCAGTTGGTTCCAACAAGATGGATGGGCACTGTGACAACAGCAGTGGGTTCAAGTGTAACAACAGTAGTGAGATTGGGGCAGAACCCGGCAGTGTTGCGTTCTGTTGTGCATAAGGTCACTAGCAACACCTAACGACAACAGTAGGATTTCCAAGAGTGGCTGATAGGTTTAAACTGCCGACCTTGTGGTCCTTAGTCCAGTACTTATCCTAGAGCACCCAAGGCCACACAATGAGTAAGTGGCACAACCAGACCATAAGAGACCTGTTTCTCATCCATCATACAACATTCCCCAGACATGCATGGTATTTTTCCTGGGTGAAATTCTGCTCCCTGGACATCCCTTGAAGTGTTTCCAATCTTCATTTTTAAGCTCTAGCTACAGTCGAGTACTGGTGTGGCACTATAGGATAACCACTGGACTCTAACTGCAAGGTCAACGGTTCAAACCCACCAGTCACTCTTGGAAACCCTATATACACGGTCGCCATAAGTAGGAACTGACTGGATAGCACTTAACAAACAACAACAACAACAAGAACAGTGTGCCTATAGCAAGTTGTTTGAAAAGGAAGACAATTCACCTCTTAAATGCTCAGCCTAAATTTCAGGACATAATGAATGTTTATAGTGAGCAAGATGCCGAATGGCGTGTTGGTGCTCTAAAAACGGTTTCTCCAGTGTCTCACACCATCCAAAATGTAGTATCTTTCCATCTTATCCTTTGAACCGGTACCCTCCATGAAAATTAAACACCTTCTGCTGTCTGTCCTTCCCCTCAAATCAGTGACACGGCTCTCCTTGATCTGATGCTTTTGTTATAGCCACTTTCATGTCTACACATCTTTCATATACGTTAGCACCATGGAGACTGCACAGCTCTGGAGGCGTGGACCAGCATGTTCTTTAAAATGCTGCTTTTACAAAGCTTTCCTCTTAACTATAAGGAGCTGTGGTAGCGTAGTGGTTGCGAGTCGGGCTGCTAACCTCAAGGTCAGCAGTTTGAAACTGCCAGCTGTTCCGCGGGAGAAAGATGAGGCTGTCTGCTCCCATAAAGATTTACATCCTTGGAAACCTTATACAGGGTCGCTATGAGTCAGAACCAACTCCATGGCACATAGCTAGCACCTCTTAACTGTAGCTGAGGCTCCTTTGAGGGATGTGGGTTAATGCTCTGGGACCGTACACCTAAAGCTTCTAGGCCCCTCACACGGGAGGTCCTCAGAAGAACTCTTTAATGTTTTATTCTGCTGGGTTGGCACTGGCATCACTCTGAAGTTTTGATGACCTGTATATATATTCTCCATTACAGCAGGCCTACCTTTCTTCCCTAAAGAACATGTTTGGACTCAGATGTTTTTTTAACTTTTTATTGTGAATTGACTAAAGGTTGGAGACAAGATCGTCAGTTTCACATACAACAAATCATGCCCTTTGTTTTCTTTTCAGTATTTTCAGTCCCTTCTATGCAACAGCAGTTACCTCGCTTCCTCCCTGTGGTTCCAATTTTCATTCCATCCACCTTCCCATCCCTTCTCAACTTTGTCCTTAGGTAACTGTTGCCCTTTTGATTTGGAATGATGGAACATTCCATGGTGAGCATAGCTTTTTAGAGTTGCTGTCCTCCCTGTATACCTATTTACTGCTTGATTGAATATTGGGCCACAAGGATGAGTTCCTTTCCATACCTGAAGGGTGGGCCAGGCCTTTAGCCTCAGGTGCTTCCAGTCTGTGATTGACTAGTAAGCCCAGTTTTGTTTTGTTTTTTAAAATGTTTGAGTGTTGTTCTATGTTTTCTCCTACTCTACCCAGGACCTTCTAATGTGATCCTTTTCAGAGAAGTTGGGAGTGGTAGCCGGGCACCATCTAGTTCTTTTGGTCTCAGAGTCATGGAGACTGATGGTCACGTGTTCCATTAGTCCATTGGTCTAATTGATTCCAAGCATCTTCAATTCTCAGCACTCTCCTTTCTTCTGCCCATAGAAGGACTAATAGTTGGACCTTAGATGCTTCTCACAAATGTAAGATGTAGAACATTGTTTTTGTGGTTAATGTTATGCCAGTTGATCGTGGTGTCCCCTGAGAGCGTGGTCCCAGAAACTCATTACCTTGCGATGTTTGATAATGTCTAAGTAGTTTTCGTCACTTTGTCCACTGTATGCTCCACTACATTCTCAGTGGTGTTAGCAGGAAAGGCAGACACTCATTACAGATGCTTTTTTCACATTTGTACATATTTGTAGATATGCTCCCATTCTTCCTCCCACCCCCATTCAGCCGGTTTGACTTAGATCTTCTCAAGGATATTTGCAAACATGAATATTGTGCTCGTATTTGCTAACACATGCCCCTCCCTCCCCATCCAGTGCGCATGAATAGATACAGATGGATAAAGGTACGGGTTGCAGTATTTTGTTTTTAAGTTTGTATTTTGAACAGAGTGATAGTTTACATGGGAAAACATTGGTTTGTTCTCCTCCACGCATTCAATAGTATTTGCTTCCATTTCCTCTGTTGTTGTTTTTTGTTGTTGTTGTTGTTTTCTTGAGGGGGTAGCGGGGTGTACATAGAAACACTTAGGAATATATAATAATTTTAAAAACCAAAGGGCATATTCTGCAAGCCTGCCTCCTGGCCACCAGCACCCAGTCCCTCTCTTTCCATGAATCCAGAATCCTCAGCTACTCCCTCTTTCCCTGTCCTCATCTCTGCCTCCATCTCTGGTGTTGCTGTTTCTCTGGAATAGGGTCCTGGGTTGCAGTATTTTGATCACATTTTTTACTTCTGCATTCATAATAAAACATATACATACACCCTACAGAGTATAACCAAGCAAATCAATCCAAAAAGTTGTTAGTTGCTTCATGCTATTTAAAATAAAATTGTGATACCATTTTCTTCCCCCCAAAAAGGCAGTTGGACATGACCCTGTGGATGTACTCCCTTAAAGGCAATTTGGCATGACCATTCAACTTTTAAAATGTGCATGTACTCTGATTCAGAATCTTGCTTTGGGAAATTGCTCCTACAAACACACTTACCTAGATATGCAAAGATCCATAAACAATAGTAGTGTCCATCCAAAGGGGAATGGTTAGACAGTGGTGCATACTTTCCTAGGAATCAGTGCAGGTGTGGAAAAAAGGACATGAGATGATATCCCGTGACATACTGAGGAAAAATGTAAGTTATAAAATAACATGTGCAATGTGATGTCATATGTGCATTAAACTAGAAAAAGCTCTCCAAAGGTCCACCAAACTGTTAACAGCAGTTCCCCTTGGTGGTGGAGGGATACCAGAGAGATGACTTTTTGCTGTGCACACTTCGATGGGGTTTGAATTGTTTATCAGGGCATACTGTCTTAGTACCTTTTAAAGAAAAAGAATCAAAAGTTTCTGAAGCATTTAAAATCAGTGTTTAGAACTTCTGAAATCAACTCTATAAGAATGTTCCTGACACCTTAAAATACTTATGAAGATGCAGTCACAGGGACCTGGGAAAGTACAGAGTTTCAAAACGAAGCCCACTGTCAGTGAGTAGCTTTTGACCCATAGCAACCCTGTTTGTTGTTGTTGTTGTTAAGTCTTGTTTGTTGTTGTTAAATGCCGTCAAGTTGGTTCCAACCCATAGTGGCCCTGTGTAGGGTTTCTAAGGAGCAGATGGTGAGCTTGAACCACCGACCTTGTGGTTCAAAGCGACTTGGCAGTCCAGCACATTTACTCACAGCACCACACCAGGACTCCCGGCAACCCAGTAGGACAGAGAAAAACTGCTTAGAGTTTCTGAGACTGTCCAACTTTTTTGGGAGCCGACACCCTCATTCGCCTCCCTTGAAGCAGTTGGTAGTTTGGGAACCACCAACCTTATGTTTAGCATACCAATGCCTGGCCCACAGTGTCACCGTCACCACGGTGTCACCGTCACCAGGCTCGTTAATATGTAGTGGCTGTGTACTGTCAAGTGTAGAACTTTGTTCAAAGTTTCCAAGAGCAGCTAGTGGATTTGAACTATCCACCTTGTGGTTAGTGTGGTTAGCCATCCTGTGCTTATCCTACAGCACCTCACAATAAATGTAGCTCCAAGTAACTGTGGTTATAATTTAATCCATTTATTTATTAAGATGTAGTTATGTTCCCGTACTTCCTTGGAGTTAAGGTGGTTTCATGCCCAGTGGGAGGTTAATCTTATATTAATTGAAGAATGTTTCTTGTTGTAGTTAATACTCAGGGATTTGATCTACAGTAGACACAGAGCATCCTAAGCTTTCTTCACATTGCCAAATTCATACCTAATGAACTGATTCTACAGGTTCCTACTTTCTACCGAATCATGTTGCTCTTACATTTTCCTATCTTTTCCAAATTTGAAATTTCACACATTTTGTCTCTTCTCTGAGTGTCCTTTTTTTCTAAAACTTCAAAAGCTCATCAATTCAAGGAGACCATAAAGAGCACTGAAGTTATTCAGAGATGCAGGTACTGGTCCGCCAGCTGGACACACTGGCCAGTGATTTACTCCAGGGCCCTGGGCCAGAGGGTCCTTAGTTCACAGATGTGTTTGAAATCCTAAACCACCTCCTTGCAAAATACTCAGGGTTTCTCCTGAAGAGTTGAAGTCACAACTTTGGCTATGGAGGAATGGATGTTCTCACTGTATCTCCTCTTAATAATATTTTCTATTGTATCATAACAAATCACAAGTGATTATTTCTCTTAAGTGTGTTTTGTGTGACAGTACCTTGCTCACCAACATGTATGTGTGGTGATCTAAATTTCTGGCACATTCTTAGGATGAGCTGTATTCACAGGAAAACATCATATCAAACAATATGCTTTGTGGTATAGATCAGTACTGAGACTATTTATATTCACCTTCTTGAATTTCAGCCCAGGTAATCTTTCCTAGTTCCGTAAGATTTGATTCAATACTTTCCATTATGCAACGGTCAGGCTCCTGCTAATGTACCCAGGCTCTAGGGGCCCTTACACATCACTTCTTGTAAATCAGTAATTGTTTGTCTCCATTGAAAATAACATTTTGAGAAGTGTCATGAGCCAGCTCTCTAGTTTTTTGTTGTTAATTTCTTCCATACTTTTTGGACAGTTTTTGTTCCTTTGTTGTCCAGCTCCGTTATTATTTAAGACCCTATGAAACACTTATTTTTCTTTTAAAAATTCATATTTACTATCATTTATACACTAGTCTCCGAGGGACATGCATACTGTTTTAAATTTCTTACTGCGCTGAACTTCTTACTTTTGCTTCCTGCTTATTTGGAATCATATTTATGTATTTATACATTCAAAAAAGGTTTTTGTTGTAGGCTGTAAGGATACAGCAGTGAACAAGACAAAGTCCCTGATGTGATACATTTTTTAATATATTATTTCATATCTCATAAGTGAAGAGTACAATAAAGGAAAATAAAATGAGTTAAAGAGTAATAAAAAATTTTTAAAGCATAATAGGGGTGGAGTAACTTATAACCATACCACCCTGAATGTGCCTAATCCTGTCTGATCTCCAAAGCTAAGCAGGGTCGGGTCTGGTTAGTACTTGGGTGGGAGACCACCTGTGTATACCAGGTGCTGTAGGCTTTTTGGGGTCCTGGCATGGTGCTGTCGAGTTGTTTCCAACCCATAGCAACCTTATATAGGGTTGTCAAGGAAAGGCTGGTGAGCTTGAACCACCGACCTGGTGGTTCAAATGACTTTGTAGTCCGGCGAATTAGCCCACAGCGCTATACCAGGACTCCATACTATTAAATAAGGTGGCCCATAAAGTCTTCTTTTATCATGATAACTTGGCAACAGCGACTTAAATGAAGTGAAGGCATGAACCATGGAAGTGACAGGTAGGTCATTTCTTCAGCCCGAGGCAGCAGCAAGTGTAGAATTCCTGACATGGATATTCTTGGCATATTCAGGAAAGTACTAGGAGGACAATATGATTAGCAGGGTGAGCAAAGGAAGAATGGTAAGAAATGAAAGGACGGTGGTGAGCAGAAGGTGATCTGGTTTGAGGCTGCATGTGGGTACATCAGTGGGTCAAGGAATACATATTATCTAATGTCCCAATTCGACCCGACTCTGCTCTCAGTTATTTCAGTGGTAATGTTCTCTTTATAGAGCTGCCTTGTGAATCGAACAAAGGGAGTCTTACCAGGTTGTTGTCCAAGAAATGCTGCTATAGTGACATGTTCTAGAAACAGGGAACTGAGACTGAGACATGATTTCCAAAAGATTCTTCGTATATGACCCTTTATTTTGAGATATTCCCTTCCCCATATTTTGAAGGATTTCAAGGCAAGTGGGATCATGGCAACACTAGAATAGTACTAAAAACAATAATGGACCCTCATCTCCAAGCCACTGATAGGTAAGGCTGAATCTCACAGCCCTTGATCTTGGTAGCTTCCACTGGTGAGCTGGCTTCAGAAGAAGAGGGGTCTAGGGGTGGGGAGTGGAGGGCTCTGGACATTGGCCCAGGGAATCCTCAACCAAGGTTGGCTCACGGCAGCAGCTCCCTCAGTGACTACTTGTGAAGTGGCTGCGTAGATGCTGTGCACTTCCATGTGACAAGAGCTACTGTTAGAGAAATAGAAAGTTTAACTAGAGACTCCCAGAGAACAACCTGCCACGAGACCTTTTACTGTTCAGAATTCCTTCAGATAGTGTTTAGAAGTATTAGTCTAGCAGTAAATTGCAAAGAATGAAAAATGGCAGGACTGTAATATATGGTCCTTTCAGGCAGACTAAAGATTTGATACCAAGAATAGATTTGATCTTTTTTCTTCCCATGAGTAATGGTGTTGGTAGATGATTTAGAGGAGGAGTGAAGTTGGTATCCGGAGCGTAGAAAATGCAGCAGAAACTCTTCAGATTGTACTTTAAGTATAATTTTCTTAACATAAATATATTTTACCACTGTTTTGTTTTAAAGGGTTTCTGAGGGTGGGGAAGGCATAATTATATTAGTATTTTTCAGAAAATTTTGGCAGTACAGCTACTACATCTATGTAAAATTTAATATTAGATTTAAAAACATACTTCTGGAGATCTCATTTTCTTGTGACTATTACTCTTCTGCACAGAAAAAGTGTTTGCTAAAACATTTGTTAGGAATTATAGTCCATATTACTGTAATAGATATAAACTATGTGTATCTATGTCCTGGTGTGGCTCTGTAAGATAAGCACTAGACTGCTAACTGCATGGTGGGCAGTTCAAACTCACCAGCCGCTCTTTAGGAACCGTATCCAGGGTCACTGTGTGTTGGAACCAACTCAACAGCACTTAGCAACAGCAACATGTGTATACATATGGGGGCATGGTGGTATGCCATGGAGTCAGTTCTGACTCATAGCCACCCTGCATAGGGTTCTGAGACTGTAAATCTTTACGGGAGCAGAAAGCCTCATCATTCTCCCATGGCGTGGCTGGTAGATTTTAACAGCTGATCCTATGGTTAGCAGCCCAATTTGTAAACCAGTATTCTACCAGCTCTGGTAGTGTAGTGGTTACAAGTTGGGATGCTAACATGAAGGTCAGCAGTATGAAACTACCGGAGATTCTGTGGGAGAAAGATAAGGCTTTCTGCTCCCATGAAGATTTACAGCTTTGGAAACCCTATGCAGAGTCTCTATGAGTCGGAACCGACTCCACAACATGTCACCTCCACCACCACCATGCTACCCAAGCTCCTTATAGAGAGACATTGTGATGGTGATACTTGTATGTCATTGAGTTGGTTCTAGCTCATAGCTACCCTGCATAGAGTTTCCAAGGCTGTAAATGCTTACGGGAGCAGAAAGCCTCATCTTTCTCCCACAGAGCAGCTGGTGGATTCGAACTGCTGACATTGTGGCTAGCAGCCCAACATGTAACCCACTATGCTACCAGGGTTCCTATATGAATACATAGACATTGATATTATTGGATAACTTAAATGTTAAGGAGCTCTGGTAGCATAGTCGTTACAAATCAGGCTGCTAACGTCAAGGTCGGCAATTCGAAACTACCAGCTGTTCCGCAGGAGAAAGATGAGGCTTTCTGTTCCCCTAAAGATTCGCAGTCTCGGAAACCCTGTGCAGAGTCACTATGAGTTGGAACCAACTCCACGGTACTTAACAACAACAACAAAATGTCAAATATGAAAATGTTTAAACTCTCTAAATAATTTTCAATTTCAAGTATGTTAGATTTAAAATGTAGATTTCTACTAAGTCAGAATCTACTTGAAGGCAATGGGGTTTGGATCCTGAGGTGGTTTCCAAATGCTTTGGACAGAGAATCAACATTAAGACACTAACTGTTTACTAAACACTTAACTAGTGGGGAGAGCTGCATATGTCACAGGACAGTTCTGTACCCCTCCTTCCTTCAAACCAGTATCCTTATACAAAGAGGGCAGCCGCATCCTGTGCACAACCAAACCATGTGGCTAAGAACGAATCAAGTAAAGGGAAAGGAGTAGGTCATTGCGTGATGCTTAAGGATAGGACAGAGTACGTTTTGTTCATGTTACCTGGTAGTAAGTAACAAATAAAACAACTAAAAGCTTAGTCATTTGTGTCCTAAATTTGTCAAACATGTATTAATGTCATAATGTCTGCTAGTGCCAATATGGCTTTGTCAAATGCTCAGATGGAAACAGTCTCTCTCTCACGTTCTGTCTCCCTCCCACCCCTTTGCTTCTTCTCTCCCTCTTCCTGGAGTTTCAGATTTGTAATCCCACGTCCTAGAAGATTTTGAGTCTCTATACTATATCTCAAAGGAGCTCTGGTAGCGTAGTGGTTACAAATCGGGCTGTGAACCTCAAGGTCAGCGGTTCGAAACTACCAGCTGTTCCGCGGGAGAAAGATGAGGCTTTCTGCTCCCGTAAAGATTTACAGCCTCGGAAACCCTGTGCAGGGTCGCTATGAGTCGGAACCGACTCCACAGCATTTAACAACAACAACAACAATACTATATCTCAACAAAACATTAGAAAAATGTTTCTTCCTTTTTTGGTGTCATCTGCTTTACCCCCCCTTGCCCCCCTTTTAGAAAATAATAACAAAGAGACGAGGTTGGTAGTGTGGAACCCCAGTGCGAAAGTCAAGGGATGTGTCTTAGTATCGATGCAAAGTCTTCATACAGATTTAGGATGGGCCACTTGTTCTGGGCAAGGAGTACTGAGACACTAGGACTAAGTAATGGGCAGGATATGCAAAACTCGTTGAGGCTATAAAATCCTACCCGATTTACACATGTGCTAATTATTATTGTTACCACCCTACACCCTAACCATATGGGTATAAAGTCACCAACACAAAGCATAAATCAGGAATTCTGAGACTTAATCCACTCATGGAAACAAAAAACAAAACGAAACAAGCAGCCTCATAACCTTCCCATCCTCCTCCCTGGGTCCTATGTTTCCGTCCTGGGACGTCGGCACCACATACGCCTCATCATGCTGCGTATAGTCACAGCTGTCATTTAGAGCAACTAGTAAATTCGGGAAATCATGGAATTAGCAGGAAAGGCAGTTTTTTTTTTTTTTTTTTTTCTGGTGGATAGCTTTCTAGTTTCAGTCTAAATTACTGATTTATTTTACAGCGCTGTGATTGTATTGATAAAAAGTTTATTTAATTCCTTAATGCTATAAAAAAAAAGCAGGAGAACATAATTAGATTGAATATGTAGGCCCTTTTGTCTTTTCTGTTTCCGTTCAAATAGAAATCTTTGCATAATCGTCACTGTAGCAAAACTGAGTTTTTTATTTAAATCCCTTTGGATTTGTTGCATATGTCTCATTTCAAGACCTCAAGGATGTTTGCCTTTATGGAAATAATTATCAGCAGACCTAAGTGGTATACTGCATGATTTTTCTTTCAGTTCATTCTAAGAATTAGCTAGGGCATTTTGGAAGAATCTTAACACTTTTACTATAGACTTATTCATTGAAAAATATGCCTGAGCTAGCTTGACTCTTTGAAACGTGTTGCTCCCCACTTCCGTATGGGTCATCTCACCTGTTTTTTTGTTTTTGTTGTTGTTGTTAAAATGTTCAATTCAGGTTCTACATGGTCAGCTATTATGAGCGGAATCACAGAATAGCAGTTGGAGCTCGCCATGGTTCAGTGGCCCTGTACGACATCCGGACTGGAAAATGTCAGGTAAATAAATCATTGTGACTTCACTCCATAAAGTGTGGGAGTTATTGAAAGGAGAGAGAGACTTAGCACTTCATGAGTTGACATGCTGAGCTGCTGGAACATTATGGATAATGCTAAAGGAATCAATAGTTTAATGAAGGACTCAAAGAATATAGAGCCCTACTGTCTTATTCACTGGAACTGAAGGGCTGCCCAGGATGGGTTAATAACAGAGCCCAGACGGAGGGTTTCCTTCTCACAAACGACTTGGCCACAAATCAGATCCTTTTTTAAAATATAGTTTTCTAATTTTCTTATGAATTTTTGTCATGCATTTCCTGCATAAAGTTTGATGATGCATTACTATGATACAGTAAATAAAAAATTGTTTTCTGACTACTAATTGAAGTGAGGTGTTTAGCAATTATAGATAATCATCTAGTGAGAGTTCATAAAACAAGAGGAAATCTTTTTATAATAGCATCTATTGTGGCTTTATAAAAGGAAATTGGTGTTCCTTTGAAATAAGAATCATATTCTGCTTTTATAATTCTATTGCTTATTCAGTTTTCTTGTAAAATTTTCACACTTGGTTTGCAAAATATACCAGTTGTGAAGGCAGGACAAGTCTTAGACCCATTTTAGATATGTCCGAATTAAAGCTTAGAGACTTTCAATCTCTTTTTTCCACCATCACACTGCTAGTTAATAGCAAACCTAAAACTAGACTCTAGCGTGATCATGGAAAATTGATAAAATCATTGATAATAGTTCCAATTTATGATGACCTATTTTAGCACTAGTTAATGTTGACATATTCAGTTAAACTATTATGAAAGAATATGATGTGATATATAAATTTATGAGTAAAACTTCGAGCTTTCTGGTAGATTTAGTAAACTATGGATTAATTTCCCAAAAAATTCCCTGACTGCTTTCCATGAAATAGTTCTAAGAGATGGTAACAGGTGTACAGGCTATAAGGTTCCGGGTCAGACACATTAAGGGGATACCACTAGCATGGCCAACACATTTCCTTATTGCAAATGTCCCCAGAGTTTCTGAGGTGTGGGTGCATTTCCCAGGATTACGTAGTAGATGCACCATTCGCCTTCCGTATTTAACTATTGATGTTTGTTTGAGTGTGTGATTTTATTTAGGACATTAACTGACTGTGTTATTTTGCTCTGAACTCTAAGGGCAATGGCACCACTTTAAATATTTGTTTGAAACTTAAGCAGCATGTTGTTTATAACATTCTCTCCTAAGAGAGACAGCATTTTCAGAATCTTTCTTACGGTGTGTGAAAATCGAAGTTTGTGACCACTGAGAGAAATGAACAACAAATACCTGTTTGGGGAAGACAGGAAAAACAAAAATAGAACCAGGGGAGCTTTTCCAACTTCTTTAAAACTGAAGTAAAATCAGAGAGGGTTCTTCTTTATCAGACAAAACACATTGCCACCTGCAGAGAGAAAACTGAGACACCTATCAGCTTAGTGCAGAAGAAAAACAGCAATTGAGAATTCATGAAAAGGACCCAAGTGGACATAAGTATGCATTTCTCTACCTTTTTGTCCCAGCTGAGTGAAGCACCTTGGTAACCTGTATAAAACATTAATATTTTGAATACCTTCTTCCTTGGGGTTTAATTACGTGAGGTACACTTATCAACTAAAGACAGTCTTAGCTCAAACTTGTCATTCATGTGCCATCTTATTTTCTGTACTTCATGCAGTGCAGGTAAACACTGTAGTGTCTCTTTGCTTTTTTTCTATCTCAGCTTCCTAATTTTGATATCACAAAAGTGTCCTTGCTCTTCTAGGACTGAGTAAGCCTTCCTTACCAGGTCTGTATGAATGTGCAGGTCACCCTTTCCTGTCCTCCGGCAGGAATTGAAAACCCGCCTAAGTCTTGACCAGCGTTCATCATTTAGCAGTTACACCCAGTGACAGTGAGCTCTTCGGGGCTTCTTGGGCATCTGTTATGCTATCACTGCTGTTGCCCTTTGCTGTAGAGTCAGTTCTGACTCCTGGTGATCCATGTGCCCAGTAGGAAGTGTCGCTCAGTCCTGCGCCCCCTTCAGTCACTGGTGTGCTTGAGCCCATTGTTGGGGCCACTGTGTATTTTGAGGGTCTTCTAACCTAGGGGTCTCATCCTCCGGCACTACATTGGACCAACTTACATTGTGATCCGTAGGGTTTTTGTTGACTACATTTTTTGCCAGCTCTTTCTTCCCTAGTCTCTGTTAGTCAGGAAGCTCCACTGAAACCTGTCTGCAGTGGGTGACCCTGCAGGTAATTGAAATCCTGGTGAGGTAGCTTTAAGCATCATAGCAGCACGCAGGTTACTGCAGTACAATACATATTAGGAGACTACTGAGTAGTAGCACCAAGTCCACAGCTGGAATAGAGGTGGCATTCGTAAATATGGAGAGACTTGAAAGGATGAATCAAACAGCACGGGGAACCTTTCTTAGAATTCATGAAGAAGAAATCTGTGCTTCTGTACTAGACTGTGGCCAGGCCTGAGACAGGCAAGACAATGAATGAGGACAATTGAAGCCGAGTGATTAAACGCTGCTGACTGTGGTGTAGCTAGAAACCCCTCATACAGCAGGAAGCAAATTCTGAAATGCTGACTTGTCCACAGAAGGCAAGGAGCTTGTATTGTGTGCTCCTCTGACCAAGGTCAGCAGTTCGAAACTACCAGCTGCTCCACGGGACAAAGATGAGGCGATCTGCTCCCGTAAAGATTTACAGCCTCGGAAACCCTGTTCAGGGTCGCTATGGGTCGAAACTGACTCGACGGCACTTAACAACAACAACTGACCTTGTAGATCCCCCTCCTTGAGTAGGATGATTTGACCTCTGACCTTCAACACCCCTATGAGTGAAAAGGGAGGAAATAGGGCACTGTGTCTACCTTACATCTTGTGTCCTTATCTCCTGCATGTCCGCCAGTGTCCTCTCATGCTAACTCTGCAGTACACATAAGCAACCCTGAACTCTATCCAAATCTGTGTTCACCAGACTGTAAGCCCTCACTTATGCCATCCTTGCCCAGCCTGGCTTACCTTTATTCTTCAACCAACAAGGCCTCACCTACTGGTCCAGCCAAGCAACTTCCTGCCATAACCAGAAAAGCCACAAGTACCTTTAAGTGCACATGAAAGATCTCCCTCATTGTCCTCAACTGCAAAGTCCTGTAAGAAATGACTCCACTTGCAGGGAACATGTATTTTCACTTCAGTGACTATGGCTCCAGGTTCTATTGGGGCCTGTTATGTGCCATGGAGTCGGTTCTGACTCATAGCGACCCTGCATAGAGTTTCTGAGGCTGTAAATCTTTACGGGAGCAGAAAGCCTCTTCTTTCTCCCACGGAAAAGCTGGTAGTTTCAAACTGCTAACCGTGAGATTAGCAGCCCGATTCATAACCACTGCGCTACCAGAGCTCCTTTCTATGGGGCCTAGAGCTTATAAAATTAGCAGGAGGCTTCCCTATGTATAAAAAAAGATATTATGGACCTGTTTTAAAAAAAAAAAAAAAGCTCATGAATGTCATGGTCAATCTGCCTTTAAAGGCTCTTTATAAAAATGTATTTTAAAATCTTCTCTGTTGTTACTCGTCTTCTCTGCTTCTCTTAACTGTTGTATATACTGAAGGGTTTATGGCAACCCTCTGCTCTGAGCCCCAGGCAGCCACCTTTACAGAGCGACTGAAACCACTGAAACAAACCATCACTAAAACCCTCTTCTAAACCTTAGTAAAGGGTTGCTAGAGCCCATGACATATTGCATTAGGCGTATCTGCTGCAAAAGATGATTTTAAACTGTTAAAGAGCAAAGAAGTCACTGTGAGGACTAAAGTACACCGGACCCAAGCCGTGGCATTTTCCGTCACCTCATATGCATGTGAAAAGTTGGGCAGTGATTAATAAGGAAGACCGTAGAAGAATTGTTGCCTTTGAATCATAGTTTTGGAAAAAAAAAAAAAATTATATGTACCATGGATTGCCAGAAGAACAATCAGATTTGTCTTAGAAGAAGCACAGCCAGAAAGCTCTTTAGAAACTTCATCTCTAGTTCTTTGGACATGTTCTCAGGAAGGTCCAGTCCCTGGAGCAGGACATCATGCTTGGTTAAGTGGAGAAACAGCGAAGAAGTGGAAGGTTGATTGATGCTGTGGCAGTAACAATGGGCTCATATGAAACACAGAATGTTTCATTCTGTGTGCATAGACTCACTGTGGGTCAGAACCGACTCCATAGTACCCACAACAACAGTTTGACTCCATGGTGTAGTTTTATACAACTGACTCCCTTCTCACTCAAATGTTCTTGCTCCTGACCTTCCATAACACTGTAATCTGCCTTGAGCATGTATTTCTACGACAGACTCATAGGTGAAGCATTTCTCTGAGCAAATTGCTAACAATAATCCACATAGAAATAATTTGTTTTTAAACATTTTAAACATTTGCTCTGTTTCCATTGCAATTTGTTTTTTATATTTAAATTCCTTATACCCTTTGTAAATTATACAACCCTTTCCAACCCAAACTTTCCCACCTATATTTCTTATTCAGAAAAAATTACTTTCTAATTTTTATAATATGCCAACTTTAATATTATCTATAGCATAGTGGTTACGAATCGGGCTGTGAACCACAAGGTCAGCAGTTCAAAACTACCAGCTGCTCCACGGGAGAAGGATGAGGCTTTCTGCTCCCGTAAAGATTTATAGCCTCGGAAACCCTGTACAGGGTTGCTATGGGTCAGAACCGACTCAACGGCACTTAACAACAACAACAATAAAGTCAATTAGCAAACTGTTTATTTCCTCTTACTTAGAGAAGACAGTTATTAAAGGTTATTAAGAGAGCAGGTTCTGTGGCCAGACAGCCTGGGTTCAGACTCTGGTTCAGCTTGTTTTATTTAGCTTTGTGGCTGTAGGTGAGGCACTTAAACTCTCTGTGCTTCAATCTTTTCATGTATAAAATGGGAATAATAACTCTCACAGCATTGTGCTGTAAACAGTGCAAGAATAAACACATGCAAAGTATATATAGTTGTTGTTCTTGTTAAGTGCCATCAAGTTGGTCTCCTACTCATAGTGAACCTGTATAGGTTTCCAAGGAGCAGCTGGTGAGTTTGAACCGCCGATCTTGTGATTCAAACTAACCTTGTTGTTGAGTGCTTATCTTACAGTGCCACACCAGGGCTCCAAAAGCATATGTTAGCCAATAGTAAGTACTCAAAAACTGCTAGCCCTCATCATTATTATTTCACCATAGGTTAAATAAGACAAAAGCAGCCAACCCCATTCTGTTCCAAATCTGTTATAATGTTTCCTTACCATTTTTTTTTTCCTGACTGTCCTTTTTCTTAGGGATATTTGAATTAATTATACAAGTAGAATGAATAGAATGTCAAACCAAGTAACTAGCAGATTTCAAAATTATACTTACTTATCTGTCTTCGTCCATCTGTATTTAATAATTGTTTATCTTGAGTTTTTCCATAATGTTTATTCATCTTTATACTGATAACTTTTCAGTGACTTTTGAAATAATTATGAATATTGCTTTCAGTATTACTATGTTAGAATTTTTCTGAGTAACGTAATTTCAGATTTTCAAATCCATTATCCTCAACTGCCAACATATCTGTCTGTGTTGGACTCATCTGTGTATATTTTTTTACATCCTGTGTTCATTTTGGACCACCAGGGATTTTCCAAGAACTTTATTGCTGTGTAATAGCCCACACCTGTTTCCTCAGCATCATTTTTAAGAACTGAAAGATCAGATCAATAAGTCAACCACTTTATTATTATTATTAATTTTCAGTTTTCATTTGTAAGATGACATCATTTTCTTTGTGATGTCATCAGCAGAGACAGTTGTGAATGTTCTCTCTTATTTGTATGTCATAGTTTCTTGTTTAGCCCTTCATTGTTTACTCTCGTTTATTTGTAAGCTTACTTTTATGTCCGCCTCAGCCTTTTCATGCTGCATAGGTGGATGCTTACAGAACTCAACCAGAAACTTGAGTTCGATTCATCAGACTTGTTATCTGATTTTTAGTAGGGTTGGAGTTGGTCTAAAAGTTTTTCTTTCTGCTTTATAGCCAGATCTGGCAGGCTATGGCCAATGCCCAATTCAGTTTCTTATTTTCACCAACATGAAACTTCATGAAAAAAATTCTTTTTTTCTGACAAGAATATGTCATCATTTCCAATGATGACAATGATGTACTGATATCTGGTTAATCAGAATCAGGTGCTTGTGTAGTTTCCACCTGGACAAGTCCAGATGGAATGCCCTGGACTGATAGCCATTTTCAGGAGAACAATGTAAGATGAAGACACACGGTGGCTGGTGAAAGGGGAAGCCAACTTTCCTTTTTCCAAAATGAAATTCATCAGATTAGAAATGAAATTTCATGATCATTTAAAAATAGTACCCCCCCCCCCAAAAAAATGCTCAAACAATAGCAAAATATTTTAAATACCAATTTAAATGTTTAATTTAAAATTTTAAGTATGTAAAAATACAAAGCCTGCCATTAGATTTAACTCCTGTTCAACTGTTTGTTGTAGATACTTTGAGGCTTGTTTCTTTGATCTTACAAATATTTACCCTTCTCTTCCCCCCATAATAGAATACATTTCTGCAACCTGTGTTTATTTTCACTTAGCAGTGTGTCACGGGCATCTCTCTAGGTGTTCAGGTATCAGACTTAGTGATGGTGAAGATGTACTGAGCACCTACTGTCAGTGTCAGGATACAGCTGCAAACAAAGACATAGATCCTACGACCACAGAGTTTATATAATAGGGAGACGAGACAGACAGGAAGCACTGAACAAGAAAATGCTGGGTGGAGTTATGCAGTGGGAGACTGGGCTCTCTCTCTAGATTGAGTGCTCTGGGGTGGTCACTTTGAGAAGATGGCATTTAATCCGAGACTTTGTGACTATGGAGTCCTGGTGTGGTGCTATTGGTCAACATGCTAGACTGCAAAGTTTGTTTGAACTGTAAGGTCGGCCGTTCAAGCTCACCAGCTACTCCTTGGAAACACTATAAAGGGTCGCTATAGGTCAGAACTGACTCAATGGCACTTAACAACAACAACAATATGTGACTTTGCTCCTACAAAGAATCACAGCCTCAGAAACCCTATACAGGGTTGGGATGAGTTGGAGCTGATTGACAGCACTCAACAACATCAACAACCTGTGACCATCTACAAGAAGAATATTATAAGAAGGAAACTGCTAGTGCCAAGACGAAGATGAGAACAAGACTGGAGAGTTTGGGATTGGACCATTGTGTTCCCTAGGGTTTTCATTGGCTGATTTTTAGAAGTAGGTCACCAGACCTCTTAACTTGGTCCATTTTAGTCTGGAAGCTCTGCTGGCACCTGTTAAGTATCATAGTAACACAATCCCACTGAAAGCTGGGTGGTAGCTCCACATGAAATGCTTTGGCTGGAAATCACACTGGAATCTCCCACATGGAATGTAAACATTCTACCACCAAGCCACCATGTTGCTGTTAAGTGCCATTGAGTCCGTTCTGACCCATAGCGACCTTATATAGGATTTCCAATGAGAAGCTGGTAGATTTGAACCACTGGCCTTGCAGTTCAAACCGACCCTGTGGTCCAGTGCTAATCCTGCAGGGCCATACCAGAACTCCAGTTGTTATTCAGTGCCATTGAGTTGGTTCTTCATAGTAGGAGTAGATTTAGTCATAGCAACCCTATACAGATTTTCTGAGGAGCAGCTGGTGGGTTTGAACTGCTGACCTTGTGGTTTGCAGTCTAGTGCTGGTCTTACAGAGCAACACCAGGAGTCCAGGACTCCAATACGTGTGGAGAATTGATTCTATCCCTGGTATGGTTTTCTAACTTTCTATGTTTATGATTTGTGTTTATTGACAGATGTTTTGATTGTCCCTAATTTCTAATTAATTTCAAAATCTTAAAATTTCATAACCAGATCTTAGCAGATTGTCTGAATGTATGTTTTAAAACTACATCCAATTACCACTTTACACAGTATGAACTTTGCCTCTATTTCATGCCATGCCTAAGAAATTTAGCCATTTCCTAGCCATTTTGCTTTTCTAACTTTTGAATGTTCACTTGAAATGTTTGCTTCATCTGTTTAGTTATTTCCCTACCATTTTAATATTATTTTAAATATTTATGCAACTTTTTCACTTTTTTTCTTTTAAAAAGGGCAAAAATTCCCATATAAACCAAGGAGTATGATGATTTTTCTCTTGGCTTTTCCTGAAAAGAGCATTAAGATCCCAAATGATATTTTGACTGTAATGTGGAGATAAAACTGTAAGAAATGTAGTCTGATTCCTTCTCATTAATTTGACTCCTAAAGTGATGTAACAATGTCTTAAACCAAGCTTTCTTCCATCGAGTTTAATCCAACTCATACAACCCTATACAGGGTTTCCAAGACTATAAATCTATCGGGGGGCAGATAGCCTTGTGTTTCTCCCACACAGTGGCTGATAGGTTTGAACCACCGACCTTGTGGTTAGCAGTCAAACAGTTAACCCACAGCACCACCAGGATTCCTTGCTACAAGAATAGTTGGGGTAAAAAATAAAGTAATACCAATTCTGACTAGTTCTACTAAGCCATATAGTGATGCAATGGCTAAGTGCAAGGCTGCTAACTGAAAGGTTAGCGTTTCAAACCCCCCTGAAGCTCCACAGGAGAAAAGACCTGGAGATCTGCTTCCACAAAAGTTATTGTCAAGCACCGTGAAGTCAGTTCCAACCCATAGTGACCCTGTATAGGGTTTCTGAGGAGAGGCTGGTGAGCTTGAAGTACCGACCGACCTTACAATTCAAACTGACTTTGCAGTCCAGTGCATTAACCCTCAGCGCCACACCAGGACTCTTAGGAGTGAATTAATTAAATGTTTGACCAAATATAGCAGGCTAATTTTTTAAGTTGACCTGCGCATTTTGTTATAAATATCCAAATGGCCCTTAACAGAAAAAAAGGTTCCCCAATCCTGCTTTATCAGGTTTCTAAGCAGCAATTGATGGGTTTGAACCGCTGACCTTGTGTTTCAAACTGGCCTTGTGGTCCTGTGCTTATCCTAGCACTGAGAGACGAAGAGGATGGAATAAGACAATATCGTCTGAGTAGAGTGGGAGACTAATAAGAGAACTGTGAATCCAGGCTAGTTGAGATTTATATTTGTGTTTAATTTTGTTCTGTTGTTGAGAATATGTAAAGCAGAGCGAACTGTAATTCAGCCATTTCTGCATGTGTAATCCAGTGACACTGTATGCCTTCTTCAAGTTCTACAACCATCCTCGCCCCCCTTTTCTGAGTTGCCCTTCCCTCCTTAACATAAACTTACTGCCCCCTAAGGATCCTGGCTAATCTTTGGAGTCACCATTGACAGACGGATTCCACATAGACAGTTCTTCGAGGAGCATAATGCTCAAGACAGACCTTTTTGTGTTTTTGTATGAAGATACAAGCGCTACCTCATTCTGTACACCTGTCACTGCCCACACGGCTTGTTGCCATCATGGAAACCCAAGAACTGTCTCTGTCAACCTCTGTATAGGTCAGCCTGAGAACTTTTCATATAAAAAAGAAAATTTTGACTTTGACTTGTACCCATTTAACTTGACCTTTTTGAAGACTCTTTCAAGAACATACCAAACTGCCTTCACTCTTCTGTCCCTGCAGAGGTGAGAGTATAAAGAGACACCAGAATGTACAAGCATCATGATCAGGCATCACAAGCGAAATGTGAGGGGACTTCAAATAGTTTGTGGAAAATGGAGTTAAAATATAATGGAATTTTCCACAACTTTTTTAAGCTCCTTCTTATTTTACAGTTACTGTAACTAGATGTATAATAATACTGGGATGTTACCAGAGCCTTGGTGTGGAACTGTAGGATAAGAACTCGACTGCAAGGTCACTTTGAACTGCAGAGTCGGAATTTCTAACCCACCAGCCGCTTCTCTGAAGCCCTGTACATGGTCTCTATGAGTCAGAATTGGCTCAGTGGCACTTCACAACAGCACTTTTGTGTAGAACTTTATCGTTTATAAGGAACACTGTTAGTGAAGTGGTTAAGCACTTGGATGCTAACAGAAAGGTCAGTGGTTTGAACCCACTAGCCTCTCTACAGGAGAAAGATGTGCCAGTTTGCTTCCATAAAGGTGACCACCTTGGAAACTCTATCGGGCAGATCTCCTTTGTACTATAGACTAACGTTAGCATTGGCAATAGTGATGATGATTATACTTTAATCCTTATCACAACGTCATGAAGCTACTATTTTATTCCCATTTAGCAGATGAAAGTGAATTTGCCCAAGATCACATGGTGTGTACCTTGAACCAAGGTTATCTGCTACTAAGCATGGAGCCCTCTTCCCCATGGTGTGACTTGCATAAAAAAATGTGCCCAATACACGACTTTTTCCAATAATG
This sequence comes from Chrysochloris asiatica, assembly GCF_000296735.1. Lineage (NCBI taxonomy): Eukaryota > Metazoa > Chordata > Mammalia > Afrosoricida > Chrysochloridae > Chrysochloris > Chrysochloris asiatica. The sequence continues at coordinate 9,690,208 of NW_006408539.1, forward strand.
ACAGAAATTTTTTCCTGGTAAACATGAGGGGTTCATTTTTCAGCAATTTTCCAATTAGCTAGGAATTGCACAAGGGTTATGTGAAAAAAGTTATACTAGAGAGTGAAAATACCTCTTATCTTTGAATGAGTAAATGCTAGATGGTCACATAAATTTTGTAAATAAAAGTACAAAATGTGAGCAATATGTTAAAGAAATAACTGAAAGCTGGCATTTCCTGTTGACAGAAATAATACTTTTAGGGGAAAGAGGAGACTTGGCAAGATATGAAAATATTTTCAGCATGAGATTTAAATAAAGCATTTTTATGAAAATCAGTCAGTGTCATTTTCTATACTACATTTAATTATGGTAAGCACTCTGGCTACTGCACAGGAAAATAAAGTATTCATGATTGAACAGAAATGTCAGCAAACATGTACATATTGATTCAAAATTTGAAAAACAATATATTCTTCTCTCCAAAAATAATGAAGATTTCCCTTCAGGTAGAAGGACCAATGAGGACTGCAGGCATATTGTAGACAGGCAGATTGGTGATTCCTTAAGGCTGAGTTTTGAAGCTTGAGGCCCAGTTTTCACTGCCCACAGCATATGATGCTTATACATCAATGACACTTATCTGGTGATTGCAAAAACTGCAGTGAGAATTGACTACCATACTTAGTGCATGTGAAAATGGCATGACGGCAGCATCAGACCTTCTTGTCTAACCTCCCAAAGCAGGAAAGAGAATCCTTAGCACCTCAGCAGTCCAAGGCTGATTCCTCTGAAGCTGAGGTCAGATACACATCCTGCTCTCTAAGCTTTTCACCAGTTCTCACACCAACCCTCCCTTTCACCACATTCTCTGCCTCTCTGCGGGATTTGGAAATTCATTACATTGGCCACACAGAACCCACAGAGCATACTTACAGTTATAGAATTCATTCAGGAAGTTACTATTGTTATGAAGTGCCATCGGGTCAGGTCTGACTCATAAAAACCCTCATAGGATTTCTAAGGAGCAGCTAGTGGGTTAGAACTGCTGACCT
>NW_006408539.1:9694886-9712255 GCF_000296735.1 Chrysochloris asiatica
GAGCTGAAATGAACTGGTATTGGCCATTTTGAATCTGATGACCACATGGTTTACTTTTTTTAATAACCATAACAATATAGCAGGTTACAAATCAGGATCAAAAACCACTTGGGATAAAGTTCTTTGGCCATACCCACAAAGGCCTGTGCTTGGGCAAGTGTCACAAGGCTCTTTAGTTCCTCCAGTAAGTTCCCACGAGTGCCCCACTCTGCCAGTATGCCTCCACCCAATGGCGCTCCAGTCTCATGCTCCATGGTTTGACAAGCCTAGCTCTGCTGAAAAATGTCTGGAGCCCCCCACTCCACCAGGAAACCTCCTACCCACAGGCTTTCAGCCTTGTCCATGGGTTGGCACACCCACTGTATGCAGCCCCCTTGCTCTGTGGCCTGGGAAGCCCACTGTGCTGTCCCTGTGCCAGTCTCCCGGGGTGCCACCTTTGGTGGTAAAGCTCTGTCTCTGTCTTCTGGGCCAAGCAGGTTCTCAGTACAAGGACCCAGAGTCCAGGGATGTGCTCTACTCCAATCTCTTCTTGGTTTCATAATGGTTATGAATCAGCATTCTTGGTGGTAGTGAGATTCCCCCATCTCTGCCTTTGGGCTGGCTCATTTTATTTAGTTTAATTTTCACCAAACCCACTGCCATCAAGATTCTTGATTCTTATTTCCATCCCATGTTCTTTTCCAACCCTTCTCAATGTGTCCTTAGGTAAAGTTTGCCCTTTTGATCTCAAATGGCTGATCATTCCATGGTGAGCATATCTTACTAGTGTTGTTGTTTCCCCCCTGTATACCTGCCTACCGCTTGGCTCAAAATTGAGTCACCAGGATGAGTTTCATTCCAGACCTGAAGGGTGACTGAGAGCTATAGTCTCAGGTCCCTCAAGTCCTCTTCTGAACAGTAAACCAGGTCTTTTTTATAATTTTGTTCCACATTTTCTTCCACTCTATCCAGGACCTTCTCTTGTGATCACTTTTCAGCTCAGCAGAATGACAAACGTGACTAATCCCTTTGTTAGGGTTTTGTACATCTTATTTGCATGGCCCTACCCCCACAAGGGTATCATCCACCTTATTGGAGTTAATAACAAGCTGTCCAATCCCCACAGTGGCCATAAACATCTTATCTACATAGCCCTACTCAATCATTTGGGAGCACTGTGGCACATAGGATAAGCACAGGACTGCTGACCACAAGACCGGGGTTCAAGCCTACCAGCCTCTCCATGGGAGAAAAACAAGGCTTTCTGCTCCTGTACAGATTTACAACCTCAAAAGTCCTATACAGGGTCACTGTGCGTCAACTGATTGAACGGCACCTAACAACAACAACAGCCCTGTCATCATGTGGGAGATAGTTATAAGACCATGGGAAGAAAGGCCTTACAACAGTGACCCATTGCACCTCAGCCAGACAGTGACATTTTCGTATTTTCTTTCTGCTCTTTTCAGCAGCTGGTTTTATGGCAGGTGCTTCATGTAACATTCTGAAGCAACAACTAGAAATGTGACATCAGGGGTGATAATAAGTTGAATGGTTGGAGAAGACAATGGCTTCCCGACAGTGGACTGAAGAAATACCTAACAAGCGTCCTGGTTTAAAAGTGAAATGCTGTTTAAAGGAGAACCTCTAGGAATAGACGCAAGATCTAGAACAATGCTTGATTAGACTATCACTTATTCTGAAAGTTTAATAGAATGCTTATTTTGAATTGCCTGTGTCAAGGCATCTTTTTGGTTGGTGTTAACTCACCCCACCTCCCATGCAGCATGTCTTGTATAACATTAGGCCACCAGAATGACAATATTCACAATTTTTAAATCAAGAAGGAAGATTAAATCCTTACTGATGTCTATAATAGAGTCCTGGTGTGGTGCTGTGGGCTATTGCTTCAGACTGCAAAGTCATTTGAACTACATTGTCAGTGGTTCAAGCTAACCAGCTGCTCTTTGGAAACCCAATACAGGGTCACTATGGGTCGGAACTGATGCAACGGCACTTAACAACAACAAAATGCCTATAATGGTTATGAATCGTGCTGCTAACCTAAAGGTCGGCAGTTTGGAACTACCAGCGGTTCCGCGGGAGAAAGATGAGGCTTTCTGCTCCCGTAAAGATTTACAGCCTCGGAAACCCTGTGCAGGGTCACTATGAGTCGGAACAGACTCCATGGTACTTAACAACAACAACAACAATGCATATAATTGGAGTACTGGTGTGGCACAGTGGGATAATGCTCTGAACCTAAAGGTCAGTTTGAACTGTAAGGTCAGTGATTCAAATTCACCAGCCACTCCTCAGAAACCCTATACAGAGTCACTATGAGTCCGAACAGACTTGACAGCGCTTAACAACCGCAACAACAACAACAGTTTCTATAATTATAGTCCTGGTGTGGTGCTATACAATTAACACTGGACTGCTAACTGCATGGTCAGTGGTTCAAACCCACCAGCCGCCCTTTGGAAATCTTATACAGGATCACTAGGAGTCAGAACCAACTTGAAGTCACTTAACAACAACAGTTTCTCTAATTGGCAGTAAATGAAGCAGAGAGTTCTCCTATTTACAGACCTGTCGTTACTACAAGCATGTCTACATCCTTGCAAAAGCGTTGTTGTTAATCGCCATCAAGTCGGTTCCAACTCATAGCAAGCCTGTATAGGGTTTCCGAGGAGTGGCTGGTGGGTTTGAACCACTCGCCATGTGGTTCACAATCCAGTGCTTATCCTACGGTGCTACACCAGAAGCACTGGTGGTGTCAGTTCCTTCTCATAGGGCCCCTGTATAGGGTTTCCAAGGCTGTAAATGTTTGCAGGAGTGGGAAGCTTCATCTTTCTCCTACTGAGGGACAGACCAATTCTGATTGCTGACCTTGCGGTTAGTAGCCCAGCTCTGAATCCACTGTGCTACCAGGGCTCCTGGCTATAGTAAAATTCATTTTGAGTCTGAAAATTCACATCATTAATTCCGCCCCAGCCATTCTTTTTATGCTCATGCTGTTCAGTTATGCTCCTCGCCATTCTTGGTTTCCTCTCAACACATACAAAAGTGAAAGTATAAGCATCTAACAATGCATTTATCTGTGTGTTTGTGTGAGTGTGTGTGCATAGAGAGAGAGTTCGCATGAATGCCATCTACAAAACTGGAAGATAATAAGGTAGAAGAGTTGTTATTCAGTAATTGTCTTGCACTCATGTTTTTGTTGTTGTTGTGTGTTGTCCAGTCGATTCCAACTCAGAGCAACCCTATATAGACTTTCTAAGGCTATGTATCTTTTTTTTTACTCTGTGGGTGACAGTGTTTATTTTATGAGCAACTCTGTTATGTAGCTGAAAGGCAGTCTCTGGGAGTAGTTTCAGCTCAAAGTTTAAAGGGTGTCTCAGGGAGGTAGTCTTGTGAGTACCTCTGGTGTCTGCTGGTTCCTTAAGTTTAGCTCCCCACCCCTCTTCTTTTAAAATGATTTGAATTTTGTTTCCACTTTCCTTCCATTCTCTCTGGAACCATGTACGATGTCTCCTGTCAGAGCAGTTGGCATTGGAAGCAGGGTGCCATCTAGTTCTTCTGGACTCAGCTTGGTGAGGCTTACACGCAATTGGCCCTATTATAGGCTACTTTCTTCTTTGACTCTCTGGCTTCATTCTTTCTCTTTTGCTCCAGTAGAAACCAGTGGGGTATCTTACATGACCACTGGCAAGCTTTTTTTTTCAAATGGAAAAATGCCTTTGTTTAATTTCATAGGTTTATCACATTAAAACAAAGATGGTAAAAAAAAATACTAAGTTCAAACAAAATATTAAATATAATAAATAATAACACTTTTTAGTTCACCCTATCTTAATCATATTTTCTGTGGAACTCTTCCAACTTTCCAGTTAGGTGATCAGCAAATCTTGGAATAAACACACACATTTAAGATCAAGAAAATCACAAACTCCAATTCATTGAAAGACAACCAAATATCACACACACACACACACACACACAAGAGCCCTGTAGATGTATTTGTTAAACACTGGACATTGGATCAAAAGGTCAGTAGTTTGAACTCACCAGTCACTCTGTTGGAGAAAAGACCTGATAATGTTCTGTCAGAGGGCAATTTACAAGGTCTTGTGTGGCGGTGTGGGTTCATGTGCTGGACTGCAAGGTAGCTTTGAACCACAAGGTGGGCAGGTCCCGCTCACCAGCCACTCCTCGGAAATGCTATACAGGGTCACTGTGAGTTGGAACCAACTTGAAGGCGTTTAAAAATAACCATGACGGTTCAATATTATTAAAACCATCAACACAATCCACCATGTAAATAAAACAAAGGAAAGGAACCACATGATCATATCAGCTGATGGAGAAAAGGCTTTCGACAAAATCTGACATTGATTCCTGATAGAAAACACTAAGTAAAGTAGGAATTGAGGGGAAATTCCTCTACATACTTAAGAGCATATACACAAATTCAACCACACTGGCAAGCTTTGAAGACTCCAGCTGCTACTTACTAAACTAGGATATAGAACATAACCTTCATAGACTATGCAGTGTCGTTTGGTACCTCCTTTCCTTTCCAAAGTCTGTGTACTCTTCACTGTCACAGCAATTGTTTCCTCCATGAAGCCTTCCCTTATCTCTCCTGCCTGGAATTAATTACCTTATTCCTCTGAACTTCTGGAACTTGTTGTTTGTATCTAAATTATCTGAGGCTGTAAATCTTTATGGAAGCAGAAAACCTCATCTTTCTCCCACAGAGCAGCTGATGGATTCCACCTGCTAACCTTGTGGTTTGCAGCCCAAAGTGTAACTCACTATGCCACCATTGCAAAGTCTCTTTGTACTCATTGTGGTGGTGGTGGTGTTATGTGCCGTGGAGTCGGTTCTGACTCATAGTGACCCTGTACAGGGTTTCCGAGGCTGTAAGTCTTTACGGGAGCAGAAAGCCTCATCTTTCTCCTGCGGAACAGCTGGTAATTTTGAACAGCTGACCTTAAGGTTCACAGCCCGATTCATAACCACTATGCTACCAGAGCTCCTTTTGTATTCATTGTAGTCACTCTTAAAATGTAAATATGTTATCTATTGTAGCTAAGTACTGTAGTAGATAGGGACCCTGTGTAAAGTTTCCAAGGAGCGGCCGACCTTACTGTTCAAACTGGCCTTGCGGTCCAGTGCATTATATAACAAGGCTTGGCATATAGTAGACACTCAATAAATAATGAAGCATAAGTATTCTAAAGCACATAATGAGGACCTAAGTCTCTGGTTCAAGGTAGGTTCTAAATAGATGTTGATGGAGATTTGAAGAAGCTTGTCATGATGTGGTGTTGTAAAATCAACACTGGATTTTGATCCTTAATAAGATCGACAGTTCAAATCCAACAGTTGTTCCTTGGAAACCCTCTCCAGGGTTGCCATGAGTCAGAATCAACTCAACAACACACAGCAACAACAACAGCATCTCAAATATGAAGTCCTGGCGTGGCACTGTAGAAGAAGTCCTGGACTGTGAACCACAGGGTTGGCAGTTCAAACCCACCAGCCACTCCTCAGAAACCCCACACATGGTTGCTGTGAGTCGAAACTGACTCGTCAGCACTTAACAATGACAACAACAACATCTCACATACACTTCCTGATGGAACTTTCGTCTAGTGGAGGACGCTATAAAATCCCTCCAATCCAACAACGTCAGTCACAGAAGCTGTTCAATTCATCAAAAACGGTACTCAAGTATAGAATTATATGAAATTATATATGTATTAAATTTCATTTAAATTTGAATCCTATAAATAAAATCTTATTTCCCCTGTCTTTTGCTGTGGGGCCAAGACCTTTTCCTTCTATGTTTCATGTGAAATCACACCAGTTTCTATTTCTCTAAGTGGGATGAGAAAGATACCTACAAAGCAATTTCAGAATATGTTCCTGGATTCGTATGCTCTTTCCCAGTCCTTTACAGATGTCTCACACCTAATTTCATGGGTGTGTGCATATCTGCCTAACTACAGCATTCAACTAGCTGTCTTCTTTTTATTCATACTCTTATAAGTTGATGTGATCTTTAATTTAGCTACATACTTACAGTAACAAGCACAAGTATTATCAAGAGCTTAGGTTAACTCTTGACCATGTAGCTCAACCGGAGGGAGGAAAATCGAGTGGCCTTTCCAGAGAGTCAGAGAGGCTGACCTTCACTGACCTTCGCCATATGGTGGGAGTCAGTAAAAGATATTTTTCACAGGAAGTGGACGTATTGGTTCATCTCAATAGTCAGTTAAATGGATGTCAGTTACAGAGCGTCTGCTTAATACCTTCAAGCCATGATGACTAGAGAGATTTCCATGGCTCTAAGGAAAGTTGAAGGGAATGACTACACTAATTCTATGCAAAGCCGACCACACAAACCCAGCCCCACCACGTGAGGTATTTTCATATGTACCCTGCCATTTTATTTTTTACATGTTGCTGACTTTAATTTCACTGAAGGTAGGCACTGATTTTATATTACTTGAAATTTAAGCTGAAAGTATTGACCCCCATAGATCAACTCTTGATAAGCTAAGGAGCTACTATTATCTACTTAGATGAATAGAAACGAGTGCACTGTTTCAATTGTTTACTGTCTTTGAGGTAAACTGCTAGCCCTCCGGAAGTCAGTTTTCTCACCTTCACAATGGGCATAATTTTAGGTCCTTATGCAGATCTATGTTGTACTTTTGATAATTTGGTTTGGGCAGTGACATTCTAAGTGCTCAACAAAGGGTGGAGGTGGGCTTGAATGAAACAGACGGTTAGAGGCCAGTCTGTCTTGAGGTGTAAATTTGAAGAAGTTAGTACTAGTCTAAGGTCATAACTCTTACCACTTTTGAAAGTTACTTTCAAATGATCAGCTTTCCCCTTTATTCACAGGGAAACAGTGAGCTGGGAAGGGGGCCAGGGGAGCATGCAGGATACCCTGACCCCATGCTTTGCCCCCACTAGGAGGTCGTGGGCCCATCACTTCACTGCCCTGCTAAGGGAACACCTGCCTCTCATGGCCTCACAGGTGACCTGTGTCCTGTCACTGTGACAGCCGCACTTGAACGAATTAGGGCCCTTAGGAACCATTCTCATCCATTCCTTTGAGTGCTTAACGATTTCACCAATTCTGCTGCTCCCTAATTCATCTTTTAATCTAGAATATTTACTAATGTGGGGAGGAAACATAGTTTAAAAACAGGTTACTGTCAAAGAAATGACAGAGCAGGAAAACGTTTACACAGTTGACATAACTGGATTCCTTGTTTCTTTCTCCTGAGGGTGGCCCTTTGTTGTCGTAAGACGGTTGTCAGCTCCCTTAAGCCTCTTGCCATTCTCTGGGAGTATTTTCACCGTTCCCAGCATAAGGCATCCTTACTGTGTTACCGTCATTTATGTAAATGCGTTGTCAGAGATGAATTAAAACGTATAGTTGTAAATCTACCAGGACATAGCTGTAACTCACACAGAATTATGCCTTGTGGATATATGTATCAGCCTCTGGAATTACTGCCTCTACTATAGACAGAAGCTACAGAGGAAGGTAGCAACTTACATGCCATTACATATACATAGTCATTTGTCATTCATTGGTAGTGGTCTGAATGCCAAATGTAAGCATATGGACAGTCTACCCCACAGATTCTAATTGTTCAATCTCAGCAGAAATGTGAGAATCAAAGAAAGAGCCCCATCTGAGGAGCCCCCATGTGACCCATTGATGAGCTTTACTTCTCTGAGACGACAAAGACTTTTTAAAGAAATGTGAACATACCACCCCAATATACTCTGCATGGTTTTGGTGAGACCAAAAAATCAAACAGATATTTGTTGTCAGTTTACTATATATCAGACACAAAATTCATTTTTTTTTTTTTTTTTTTGCTGAAATAGTTTAGTCCAACTTCTTTAGTTTTGCAAAAGAGCAAACTGAGACCCAGAAAGGTAAGGAAGGTGCCTTAGAGAAGCATGTGAAAAGGTTTTCAGAAATGGCAGTGCCCACACGAGAAGAAATTATCATTGCAATCCAAGCACAGGGATGTACGAGGGGACTTCAAAAAGTTGGTGGAAAAATGGAATGTAAAGGAAAAAGAATTTCTCCACGAACTTCTCAAAGTCCCTAGTATGTGTGTTGTGTTCCCCACGGATGTTCCACCTTTCAAGGAGTTCCTTTTATAGAAATTCACTGGGTGTTGCCATTTAGCATTGCTCTTTCCTAACTTGGCAACATATCACACTGGACAGTTCACAGTGGGTCCCTCCACCTCTCAGGTGCTGGGAATCTGAATCTAATAGACAGGAACTCAGACATCTGCATTTCTATAGAGCACGCTCAGATTTCTAACACTGTCTTGAGTTTAGAAATTCTCCCTTTTGGCTAAAATAACAGCAATTTGTGGAACAAATAACATGTAAATTATTGTGAGTCAATATTTAAACACTTAGGTTTTGAAAAATCCAATGGTTTCAAAATATAGAAACATAACTTGAGAAAGTTACCGTTTCTACACAGACATTTTTCTTGACTGTTGGAACCTCAGTTTGGGTCAGAATCCCTAGATCTTGGTATTGCATTTTCCAGTTAGTGCTCTCAGCCTCTCCAGCCAGCACACCAAGAAGCTACTGTTGAACACATAGCCTTCATTTCTGCCTTTTCAGTTCTTCAAATTATAACAGGAGAAAGCTTCGAACAGATAAAATCACCATCAGAAAATGTGCTTACCGTGGTCACCAGTACCTTGTTAACCCCTTGGAGCTTGGTTCTTAATTGGAAGTTTTTTTCCAGCTACCCAAAGTTGTGCAGTAAGTTGTTGTTGTTTTTGCTGTTAAGTGCCATCTAGTTGGTTCCAACTCAAAGCGACCATATGCACAACAGAACAAAACACTGCCTTTTTGTTCCTGTGCCGTGCTCACAATTGTTTTACATTTGAGCCTATTGCTGCTACTGCGTATCAATCCATCTCATTGGGGACCTTCTTTTTTGCTGAACCTCTACTTAATCAAGCACTGATGCCCTTCTCCAGGGACTGGTCCCTCCTAATAAGATGTCCGGAGTATAAGAGATGAAGTCTCACCGTCCTGGCTTCTTACCGTCCTGGCTTCTAAGGACCATGCTGACTACACTTCTTCAACACAAATGTGTTTGTTCTTCTGGCAGTCCATGCATGGTTCTTTGAATATTCTTCTCCAACACCAAAATTCAAATTCATTTGTTCTCCACCGAACTTCTGTATTCATTATCCCCCTTCCACAGGCATATGAGACAACAGCAAAGACCATTTTTGGATTAGGTGCACCTTAGTCCTTAAAATAATATCTTTGCTCTCTGGCACTTTAAAGAGGTCTTTTGCAGCAGATTTGCCTATTGCAACACATTGCTTGATTTCTTGACTTCGGCTTCTGTGAATGTTGATTATGGATCTAAGCAAAATGAAGTCTTTGACAATTTCAATCTTTTTCCCATTTATTGTGATGTTATTGATTGGTCCAGTGGCGAGGACTTTTTGCAACCCATACTGAAGACTGTGGTCTTTGATCGGCATCAGTAAGTATTTTAAGTTCTCTTTGCTTTCAGCAAGCAAGGTTGTATCATCTTCATATTGCAGGTAGTTAATGAGTGTTCCTCCAATCCTGATGCCACATTTTTCTTCATATAATCCACCTTCTCGGATTATTTGCTCAGCATACAGATTGACTACATATCGTGAAAGATACAACCCTGGCGCACACTTTTCAGTATCCCCTTGTTCTGTTCTAATTACTGTTTCTTGGTCTATGTACAGGTTCCTGTGAGCATTATTAAGTGTTCTGGAATATCCATCCATTCTTCACAATGTTATCCATAGTTTTTCATGATCCACACAGTTGAAGACCTTTGCGTAGTCAATAAAGCACAAGTTAACAACTCTCTGGTATTCTCTGCTGTCAGCTAAGATCCATGTGACATCAGTAATGATAGTCCTCATTCCATGACCTCTTCTAAATGTGATTAGAACTTCTGACAGTTTCCTGTCAATGTATCATTGCAAGTGGTTTTTAGTTATCTTTAGCAAAGTTTTACTCGCATGTAATATTGATTATATTGATCTATGCTTTCTGCATTCCATTGGGTCACCTTTCTTTGGAATGGGCACAGATATAGATCTTTTACAATCAGTTGGCTAGATAGTTGTCTTCCAAATTTCCTGACACAGATGAGTGAATACCTTGTGGAGTATGGAATGGTGTAAGATGGCTAGTTCAATTATTGATGTTAACTTAGACTTCCTAGTGAACTTTCACAGAGATATGACAAATATGTAGCAGTGTATATATGGCTCCGGTGTGTATTGAAGTCCTGATGTGGTGCTCACTGTAGAAAAAACACTAGAATGCTAATTGCAAGGTCACCAGCCGCTCCTCAGAAACTCTGTCCAGGATCACTATGAGTCAGACCTGACTCTATGGCACTTGACAACAACGATATATATGGCTCTGGAGCACTGAAAACATGTCTGGGCTAGATGAAAAATTAGACATCAGTGGCATGTTGGTCTGGGTGTCTCGAGCCATATTAGTGAATGAGCATAGTGTGAGAAGAGGGAGAGGGTTGGGGCAAAGCCTTAAGATACATCAACATTTAGAGATGCGACATAAAAGATGGCTCTAGAAGAAAGTGGAGAATGAATGCTTTGAGAGTATGAAGAAAATCTAAAGAGTGTGGTGTCTCAGAGGCCAAAAGAGGAAGAGTGGTTTATAGAGAAAATAGTGCTGAAAAGTCAAGCTAAATACAAATGGTAAGGACTCCATCCATCAGATTTGGCAACATTGGTGACATTGGATCCTTGACAACTTTAGCAACAGTAGTGCGGTGGTCACGTTGGAAGCCTAGCAACAGAAGTGAGGGAAAGAGAAGAGGTAGCTAGAAGGAACTGTAACATCAAGAGAGTTTTGTTTTTAAGGTACGAATATGTTAACATGCTATAGCATATTTGGTCTCTCCAGGAAAGTATCAAAAGCACAAGCAGCAGGAAAGGGCATAAAACAGATATAAGAGATGCCGTTTCAAATGGCCAGGAGGAAAATCCTATTACACGTTGTCTGTATACTGGGACAAGGGGACTTCAAACAGTTCAGGAAAAATGGGATGAAAAGATAATGGGATTTTCCACCAACTTTTTGATGTCTCCTCCTATATGTTAATACTTGTCAATGTAAAGAATTCATATGGCATCAAGATCTATACTAATGAGAAGAATGAAGGAACCTTTGAAATCAGAGACTCAGACAGCAATACCCTCAGTTTGTGTCAAAAGCCATACTGATTTTAATGAAGATCTAAGGAGCTCTGGTAGCGTAGTGGTTACGAATCGGGCTGCGAACCTTAGAGTCAGCGGTTCGAAACTACCAGCCGCTCCGCGGGAGAAAGATGAGGCTTTCTACTCCCGTAAAGATTTACACCCTCGGAAACCCTGTACAGGGTCGCTATGGGTCGGACCCGACTCGATGGCACTTAACAGCAACAACAACAAGGGTTTCAAAGGCAGATGTTACTTTAAAATTTGGTGTCTTTCAAAAGCATTGAGCTCCTGAGTATTCTTAAAAGTCCTGCACTTGCTTATAGAATTAAGGAGCATAGCACTCTCTCTCTTTTTTGCCAAGTCTGGGACATTATTTACCTCATAGCAAAGACATTCTTTTCCTATTAGCAAACAAGAGGGATCAGTATTGACGAGCACTTTTTTTAGATGCTTTTTCTTTGGACAAGAGAGAAGCAGGTTCTATTTGCATTTCTGAGTTTCCACCGAGGAAATACCAGTGGCATGGAAAACTTGACCTGATTTCAGACAAGGTTTAGACTTGATACTGAAGGAAGGGCGTCAGTCTGATTTTTCACCTTTTCCATAAAGCAAATGGAGAGCTGTTTCCAACAGGCTTTGTCTGGCTTTGGCATTGATTTTAAATCACCTGGATTGATCATGTGGTTATGGGACTTAAAAAAAAAAAAATCCCACCAAACACCAAAGCCTCTAAACATAATTAGAAATGAGGGTTTTTTAATTTACTAACATTATGTCCATTGGAGTACATTCTAAATTATCCTCTACTTCTGCTCATGGTAGGCAGGAAAAAGTACCACCCTAATGCATAGTGTCTGGGGTTTTCTATGCGCACAGAAATTGTCCTCATTTTCAAAATGAGGAAGGACCTAAAACCTATATCTGCCAGGCAGCTCCCTCAGCCAATGAGAGGAAAATATGCAAATCAGCTAGCTGTCAAAGCCACACACCCCTCAGTTGCTGGACCACAGCAGGGCTTGGGCTAGCTGATCTCCACCAGACTAAACAAAGAGGTGGAAGCTCTAAAATTAAAGAGATCAACACGCATTCTCTAATAAAAGGTAGACGTGAAGGAACAAACACAGATTCCACAGGAAAGCTGCTTTTTAAAGGCTGCTGGGCTGAATGCTTTCATTTCAGCCTGCCATCCTCAGTGGCATTGGAATCTGAGCCATTGTATTTGTTGACGATACTGCTCCGATTTTTCACTAATTGCTCTGTAAATGATTCCTATAAGATTAATGCTTGAAATAAGTAAATATTTATGAAGGTCCAAACTGCTTTAAGGAACTAACTCTCCTTTCTAAAAGGCAGTTATTTTTCTGACCTTGCTGACGTACATCAATTTTGCTTATCGTTGTTAATTGCCGTTGAGTCGGTTCCGACGTATAGCGACTCTGTACAGCGTTTTCGAGGAGCAGCTGGTGAGTTTGAACCGCCAACCTTGCTGTCCAAACCGACCTTGAGGTCGAGTGCTTATCCTACTGTGCCACACTAGATAATGTTGTTGTTGTTGTTAAGCACCCACAAGTTGGTTCCGACCCACAGTGACACTATATAGAGTTTCCAAGGAGCGGCTGGTGAGCTTAAACTACTGAACTTGTGATTCAATCAGTCTTTGCAGTCTAGCACATTAGACCACGGTGCTACACCAGGACTCCACACTAGATAATAGAACTTTACAAAAGTAGAAACCTGCATCAACCTACTAGTTACACTGTAGAGTTCAGAGTGGACAGTTTATACTCAGTGTTTCCAATCATTAAACACACACACACAAACGTGCACACACTCAGTATACTCTGTCAGGCTTCTGGTAGTAAACACAGTAACCTCCGACAAAGGAATTACTGTTTTGGAATTCTTATTCTTTCCAGTTGAAAACATGTTTACAGAATAATTGTAATTGTGGGGCTCTCTTATGGAAGTACCTTACTAAATAATTATCAATGAATAAAAGAAAAAAAAATCTTATCACTGAACAGATAACATTCTTTTAACATGCAATTAACTTCCTTTAAGGGATTGGTTCTTTGTTTCTTAAATTCACTCACATGCCCTTTTACATTTTACACAATTGCGGTTTTTTGTTTTGTTGATATAACAATAGGGGGCATGTCATGTCGCAGCTTTCTTGTGACGTTCTACATGGGGGCTTCAATAAGTTTCTGGAAAAATTTCATGATCTTTTCATTCCATTTTTTCCATGAACATTTTGAAGCACTCTTGTGTTGAAGGAACATCAGAGTATTTTAGGCTGGAGCAAAGGCACGTTTTAATGCTTGAAAATGTTATGTTAGCTATTTGGGTAGGCAGAGGAGAAGAAATTTTAATTGTGAAAAATAAGAACTGAACCTTAAAATATTTTCTACTATTCTGCTTTCTTCAGCACATTGTCTTCACATTCTAAGAAAGACGGTTTTACATAGTAACTTAGAAATAACATCTAATGATTAACAGAATGATGGATCTAATGAATCGCCTTTTTCTTGAGAAGCAATAAATCAACATATTCCTACCAATAAATGTTTGCTGAAAAATGTGAACTATTAGCATCATATATTTAATGAGGTGTCAGATACAGCTATTGCCAACCAAGTGTTGCCCTCAGAACCAGCTGAATGTTATGTTCTTCCCCCCCCCCCAAACAAACCAATTTAAATATAATGTGCAATTTCCTAAATTTAGTATGTCTTTACTTCTTATTTACTCGTGTAATGATGGGACATGTTCTACTTGAGTATTATCAGTATTAGACCCCAAATGTAAGAAAATAAAACTCCCCAAAAGACACTTCTGGTCCTCAAAATGTTTGCTGAAGCTGTATTTTTAGGATTATAAATTTAACTACTTCACAAGGTACTGTTTGTCATTGTCATCTATAAGCCGTTCTGTCCTGGGCCATATTTACTTGGCAATGGTTCATTCTTCTTACTTGGGTTTCATTGGTAAACATACTTTGTATTGAGGTCTATGTGGATTTTTTGGAAGCCTATTTGAATGGTGAATTCCAATTGCAATTCCAATAAAAGGTTCGTTGATTGTTAGTTGCACAGCAAGTTTGCTTTCTTTTCAGTTTGGGGGGGTTTTTCCTCAAGTGGCCACAGAGTATTGTGGGAAGCGGAGCAGGGCAATGTCCTCCCCCTGGCTGTATTGATTTGCCCTTCAGCTGTGCGCAGTGCAGAGAGAACCTCAGGCCTGGTTGTTGATTATCTGCACAGTGTCTCTGGGAGCAGTATTGACCCATTGCCGCTGACTGCCTGTGGCTCTTGATTTTTCACACCGTCTCCATGACACTCATAATAAAACATACTATCTTATTGCTACTCAGCTCTCGGAGCCAACTGATTCCGCCTTAGAACACCACAATGTTTCTGGAGACCATTTATTGTACGTGGAGTAAAGTGTTGTAGCAATTTTAAGATTCTGTCTCGTGTAGTTTTAATAGCCGCCTGTCTTGCACACCCAATTGCATTTTTAGTGTCTTAAAAGAGTCAACACTGCTTCCCCCATCTATACCATCAACATGGTAAATTGCATGGTTAGTATGAAACTAATTTTAAAACCTCAGACAAATGTTAAGGAAATTATTAGCATTAAGCTTGTTTTGCTGCTATAGCATTTATTTTTGAAGCTAAAATTTGAAATCTGTCACAAGGAGAAAGGGGAGGCTTTCTGCTCCCATAAAGATTTTCAGCCTCGGAAACCAACAAAAATAAGTTGGAACTGACACCATGGCACACAACCACCACGACCCAGAGACTTGTCACAGCTCTAAAACAGCATACAGTGATGCGAGGAAATTTAATTTTTTAATATAAGAGGATAATAGTGGTAGGGCGGGATAGCACATGAATATGTTTTCTCTGGTTTTCCAAGTCATTGTGTTCTATAGGCACATAAACAGGCAGCAAATGAGCAGAGGAACTTGATTCAAATTCCAGACCACTCTGCTTGGGGCCTTGCTTGTGAAGAGCAGCAGTCTTGTGCTGGGGTGGATTCAATACTGCTGACCTTGCCATGAGCCACCCAGCTTGTCCCTAACCCACTGTGCAACCAGGGCTCCTTGTCTTATAGGGTTGTTGTTAAATGCTGTCGAGTCAATTCCAACTCCTGGTGATACTGTATAGGATTTCTTAGGAGTGGATGGTGGGATTGAACCACCAACGTTGTGACTAGCAGTGCAGTGTTTATCCTACAGCGCCACACCAGGACTCCATCTTACGGGGTTGTTACTGTTTAAGTGCCACCAAGTCAATTCCGACTCATAGCAACCCTGTATAGGGTTTCTGAGGAGCAGCTGGTAGGTTTGAACCACTGACCTTGTGGCTCGCCATCCAATACCGATCCTACAGCGCCACACTGGAAGTCCATCTTAGGAGGCAGCAGTGTTGGGGGAAGGAAAATGGTGTGTAACTCTCCCATAGAGAGAGAGAGAGACCTTTTTCAAACTAGATACAGGAGCAGAGGCAGTAGCCCCTGGGAGAAATAACAGGATCATTTTGCCCATTGTTATGCAAACATTGTTCTTTGAGAACTGACCTTTACTTCTATGGATTTCACACCCCCAGTAAGTCAGGTTTTGAATTCTCTGCATCTGCTTGTAGTATCAAGTTTACCATAAAGTCTGTTGACAGTTGTTTTGTGCCCTCCCACCTGATGGTTTTTGATCCCATGCTGTTTGTATTCCACTTAAGCCTGAGAATTTCGGTGTGTCTTTGGACATTCAGAAGCACTTTGAAGTGTGTGCCTCTAACTGAGTCAGAGTCCTCAGGTATTGCAAAGGTTAAGCCTTATCATCTGCACCAAAAAAAAAAAGAAGGAAAAGGGGGAAAAAAAAAAAAAAAAAGGTTGAGGTTTCATCAAAAACTTCCATCTTCACAAGCTTTCGACCACAATTTGATGATGATTATTGATTATTTTGCAGCTTTTCACTCATGCTCTGCCACAGTGACCGGTCCTGATATACAGATAGGGCTGCAGTCTGGCTAAAATAAGACCCCATCTTGATAATGGACTGAGATGAGATGCTGTTATTTGATAAAGATAATTGATGTTTCACAGTGAATTGGAAAGCACCGCCAAGTGCGCTGTATCTGGGCTGATACTCTGTCCACAAATATGGCAGTTGTTTATAAAAATAGAACAAAAGAACTCAAATATTCAGACATGGTTCTTCATAGCACTCAATGTTGTGGTGTGTGTGTGTGTGTGTGCGCGCGCGCACAAGAGAGATGGTTTTAAGGTCTCATGAAAAAAATAGGAAGAGGAGGTAGGTTACGTTATTTTTCATCTTTGGTTTCAGGTTAGTTTGTTAAAATCTTAACATGGCCTGGGTGTTATTGATCAGATCTTCTGCAGACTTAATACCTAAATCCTGTGTTTGGATCATGATGAATCACTGTCATGCATAAGCCGAGAATCTTAGGTCACAGTTAAATTCCATGTTGTTATTAATTTCTTGAACATTTTACATACGGTATGAAAACACAATTTAAATTATTGATCACAAACAGAATGTCTCCTGGCAAATGCAGTCCAGGTGATCTGTGAATGCAGATTGGGGTTCTCATGTATTATTAACCAGTTCTTCTAAAACTAATACGTAATTCGCTGGATGTGTTTGTCCATCCTCTTTCCTTCAGCCGCCAAGTTTGAGTTGATTAAAGTATCATTCATCTTATGTACGTACCGTTCAGCTGATTTCCTTTCGTCTTCTCACCTTCATAACCCCTAATTAAGCAATAAGGCATGACAGGGGATATGGTCACCATGAAATAATGACCGCCTACGTGTGTTGTGAGGCACATGGTTCAGTTGAGTGCATCTGAAGCTCTGGGGCTGTGATTATATCATGGCACAAATATTACATGGCCTTGGCCTGCACATCTTGAAATGATGTCTCAGAACCCACTGTCTACTGACATCCGAATTATGGATTTTATACAACGATTAGTTCAGATCTCAGATTTCTAAACCAAAGTTTGAATGTATACGCTTAGATTTTGTTGTTTAAATGCTATCGGTTGAACTTCTCAATAC
>NW_006408539.1:9712541-9768835 GCF_000296735.1 Chrysochloris asiatica
TATATTGTTATACTTTGGCTACAAGTAGTAGAACCCTTCTACAGTGAGGCGTTCTGTAAGCTTTGTAGAAGCAAACACATCCTTTTGATACTAATTGGTTCTTGGTTTGTGGAACCCTGTGTAGTTTATAACCTGCAGCGCTCACAGTTATAAATACAACAGTGGGGGAGGGGGGAGCAGTTGTGAGTTTGATCACTTTTTTTGTCTGCTGTTCAGATTTGTTGTGAATTGAGATTTTAGAGAACTATAATTTTTATTGTCTTATGTTGGGTTTTATTTGGCATTTAAAAGGAAAATGTGAATTATCTACAGCAATTTTGGCCAGAATGTTTAGACAAAAACAAACAAACAAACAAAAATGAATTGCCTTTTAGATCATAAGTTTATCAGGAGTATGTATATATTGTCATGTAGCTCTGTAAAGTAAACTCTGGACTTCTAACTGCAACGTCGGCAGTACAAACCCACCAGCCACTCTTTGGAACCCTGTACAGGCTAACTGACTCAGCTGCACTTAACAACAACCAAAGGAAATAGTGGAAATACCATGGCTAACTTTTTGATATTTTCTGCAAGAAATTGTAATAACCGTTGTCTTCTAAATTAAAGGTATTCAGCAGGACTTTGTGTGATGATGAAAATGCTCTTTATCTGCACTGCCTAAGGCAGTAGCTACTAGCCACGCATGACTCATGAGAAAGGAAGTCAGTTTTTAAATTTTTTTTTATTTCAGCTCTAGCTGCGTAGTGGTTATGAATCGGCTGCAAACCGCAAGGTCAGTAGTTCGAAACTACCAGCTGTTCCGCGGGAAAAAGATGAGGCTTTCTGCTCCTGTAAAGATTTACAGCTTCGGAAACCCTGTACAGGGTCGCTATGAGTCTGAACCGACTCCACCGCACATAACAACAACAACAATAGTTAACAAACCTGGTTAGTGGAGTCCTAAAGAGTCCCAGTATGGCACTGCAGGTTAATGTGCTGGACCGCACAGTCAGTTTGAACCAAGCTCACCAGCTGCTCCTCAGAAATCCTATACAGGGTCGCTATAGGTCAGAACCTGCTCAACAGCACTTAACGACAACAACAAAGAGTAAAAGAAAATTTTTGCAAGCTCATCTTTTCTGTACTTTGCTTTCAATTTACTGAACCTTTGTCTTCTCACGCTACCTATTGAAATTTCCTACTCAGCTCTTTTACCTCCTCATTTCTTCTATTTGGTGTAGCATCTCAATGCTGGAGAGCAAGTTTCAGAGTCTCTTCTGACATCCATTTTGGTCTTTGTCTTATTTCTTGTCTTCTTAATGACCCTTTGCTTTCTTCTTGTATGATGTTCTTGCTGTCATCCCACAATTCTTCTGACAATGGGTCTTTAGTGTCTAATGCATCCAATCTGATCTTCAGATAATCTCTAAATTCAGGTGGGATAAGTTCAAGGTCATATTTTGGCTCTCATGGGCCTGTTTTAATTTTCTTAAGTTTCAGCCTGAACCTGCATATGAGAAATTGATGGTCTGTTCCACAGTCTGCCCCTGGCATTGTTTTGGCTGATAATATGGAACTTTTCCACCGTCTATTTCCACAGACGTAGTCAGTTTGATTTCTGTGTATTCCATCTGGTAAGGGCCATGTGTATAGTCATCTTTTTTTGTTGTTTAAAAAAGGTATTTGCAATGAGGAAATCATTGGTCATGTAAACTCTGTCATGTGATCTCCAGCATCATTTCTATCACCAAGACCATCTTTTCCAATGGTTGATCACCCTTCTTTGTTTTCAACCTTTTTATTCCAATCACCAGTAATTACATCTCGATTGCATGTTTGATCAGTTTCAGACTGAAGAAGTTGGTAAATTTCTTCAATTTAATCATCATTGGCTTTAGTGGTTGGTGCGTAAGTTTGAATACTAGTTGTATGAACTGGTCTTCCTTGTAGGTGTTTGGATATTATCCTATAACAGACAGTGTTGTACTTCAACATAGATCTTGAAATATTCTTTTTGATGGTGAATGTGACACCATTCCTCGTCAATTTGTCATTCCTGGCATAGTAAACCTTGTAATTGTGACATTCAAAATGACCAATACCAGTCCATTTCAACTCATTAATGCCCAGGTTATTGATGTTTATACGTTCCATTTCATTTTTGACAGCTTTCAATTTTCCTAGATTCATACTTTGTAAATTCATGTTCCAATTATTAATAGATGTTTACAGCTGTTTCTCTTCATTTTGAGTTGTGCCCCATCAGCAGCTGAAGGTCCCTAAAGCTTTACTGCATTCTTGTCATAATGGTCAACTCGACTTTGAGGAGGTAGCTCTTCCCCAATCTTATTTTGAGTGCCTTCCAGCCTGAGGGGCTCATCTTAAAGCACTATATCTGACAATATTTTGGTGCTCTTCATCATGTGACGTAGCTTCCAGAATCACAGCAACATGCAAGCCACCACAGTATGACAAACTGGCAGATGAGTTCAGCACAGCAGACACTCAACACTAACAACAATACCAAATAAGGGTGAGGTCTGCACAACTTAACTTCACTTAGATAAGTGAAGACACTAAGAAATACCATGAAGAAGGGACCATTTCTGTAAATGCTATAACATACACAATTCTACAATAGTAATAACATCTAAAATAAGTGTGTGAATACATAGCTAGATTGTTGTTGTTAAAGTGCCATTCAAGTTGGTTCTGAATCATAACGACCCTGTATACAATTTAAAAATAAGCAGCTGGTGGGTTTGAACTACCAAGCTTGAGACTAGCAGCCCAGTGCTTATCCTACAGCGCCACACCGGGTAGATAGGTACACATATATGTATATTGGAAGACATAGACAAATGCATGTTCATGTATAGGCATATCTGTAGGCACATATATAAATATGTTTGTGTGTACTGCATGTTGTTGTTGTTGTTAAGTACCATGGAGTTGGTTCTGATCATAGTGACCCTGCACTGGGTTTCCAAGGCTGTAAATCTTTGCAGGAGCGGAAAGCCTCATCTTTCTCCTGCGGAACAGCTGGTAGTTTCAAACTGCTGACCTTGAGGTTAGCAGCCCGATTCATAACCACTACGCTACCAGTGCTCCTTGTACTGCATATATGCATATCTGAATATATAATAAAGCATATAAGGGACACAGTTATGGAAACTCCCTAGACATATCCAAATGATTCGTCAGATTCACTTCCTGAGTTAGAAGGCTTGGGATAATAGTTTTTTGGGGACAAATTAATCAATCGGCATAACATAGTTCATAAAGATAATGTTCTACACTCTAGTTTGGTGAGTAGCATCTGAGGTCTTAACAGCTTTGAGGGGGGGTCATCTGAGACACCAGTAGATGGTGCTCAGCTAACGCTACTGATCTTTCTTACCAGGGGACATCATCAAAGGTCCTGGATAGAATGGGAGAAAAAAGTAGAACAAAATTCAAAATCCTACAATAAGTCCAGACCTATTGGACTGATAGAGACTAGAGGACCCCCAAGACTTTCACTCTAAGATACCTTTTGAACTTGAATTGAAGTTATGCTTGGAGATCACCTATCAGCCTAATAATATATTGGCTTATAAAATAAACAGTATATATCACCTGTGAGTAATGTGCTCTGTGAGACCCAATAAACAACATTTACCCAGAAGCAAAGTTGAGAAGGAGCTGAGGGCAAGGGAAGCTTAATCAATGGAAACAGAACAACCAGAATGGAAATAATAAAGGCGCTGACCACATTGTAACAATTGTCACCTGTGTAAGAAAACAATCTGTATGAAAACTGTTAAATTTGCTGTGGAAGCTTTTACCTAAAGACACTTTTTTTTTTTTTTTTAAAGAGGGGGATAAATGTAAAGAAAAAAAGACTACCATGAAGCATTATGCTTCCCATGGACCTGGCTCCTTGGATAATTTATTGGCTTCGTCTTTTGAGAACTCAGATTCACTGCTTTCATGGTCGAGGCCTTTGACACCAGAAAGTTCATTCTTAGTCAATAAAACAGCTTTTGGATTTTACGGTACCATATTTCCCAAAAGGAACTCTGGTAGTGTAGTGGTTACGAATCGGACTGTGAACTGCAAGGTCAGCAGTTGGAAACTACCAGTCATTCCATGGAAGAGAGATGAGGCTTTCTGCTCCCGTAAAGAATTAGTTGTTGTTGTTGTCCGGTGCCATTGATTCAGAACCGACTCATAGCGACCCCATGCACAGCAGAATGAAACCATGTCCGATCCTGGGCCAACCTCACTACCGCTGTCACACTTGAGTCCATCAATGATGCCACCTGGCTGATCCATCTCGTTAGAGGTCTTCCTCTTTTTCTCTGACCCTCCACCCATAAAGACTTACAGCCTCAGAAACCCTGTACAGGGTCACTATGAGTCGGAACCAACACCACGGCACACAGCATCACCACCACCACCACTATATTTCCCAAACTCAAACCTTCTGTTGTTGTTATTAAGTACCGTGGAGTCGATTCCGACTCATAGTGAGCCTGCACAGGGTTTCTGAGGTTGCAAATCTTTACAGGAGCAGAAAGCCTCATCTTTCTCCCGTGGAACAGCTGGTAGTTTCAAACTGCCGACCTGGAAGTTAGCAGCCCGATTCGTAACCACTACGCTACCAGAGCTTCTGTAAGTATTCTTTAAAGGAGCAAATAGGAAGTAAATTTAATGTCTTCCTTTAAGTGGTAAGTGAACATTTCTTAGAGCATAAGCGGTCTAATTCCTTCCTGTTCCTTTTGTTATTATTTTGTATGATTTGCTTTAAAAAAAAAAAAGATTAGAACAACACCAGGCAGAAAACTGTAGCCAAAATTGCCAATACCAACTAATTGAAAACATCGATACCACCATACTGCTTTAAAATGTGAATGTGATCCAGCAATCTCAAGGAACATGATCCTAAAGGAGAGATTGCAGTTCCGTTTCGCATTATGAGTGCGTGTGTAATTTAATAAAATGTTCAGACTATTCATGCCTTTCCAAATATATGATTATTTTTGCTACAAATATATTTTACCTGATTTTTAATACTCTCCATTTCTTCTTCTAATTAAGCATATTCATCAACTGAAACAGAGGACATGAGATCTGTTCAGTGTAAAGTTCCCTCCAGCTCCTGCTGTTTAATTTTATAAAGCACTCATAATGAAAAAGAATAATTCAACTAATCAAATAACAGCTTCCTTTCTCCCTTCCCTATCTTGATGAAGGGAGCTGGTGCTCTGTAAGAATCCATTCCAGGCTCGACATGTGTCAGTACCAAAATGCATCAATGTAAACATTACAGACCAGGGAGGATAGGGTAGCCTGCCCCCTTTGTGGGACCAGCAAAAGTACACAGCAGGGGTATAGTGAGGGTAAGGAACACAAAGGGCAATCTCTGTGTGGTACCATCCCGTTTTCCCTATTTCAAGATGAAAAGATGTTGATAACAGCAAAGTGTCAACAGAAATGCTTTCTCCCTCAGTCAGGCACCTTTCCTATTTATGGCACCTGAGAATGTCATTCTAGGCCTCATTTGGTGGCCCCTTGGACTTGCACCTGGGAACAAGCACCTTCCTCTACCCCCTTCTTTAACCTTTACCTTCTCTCTTTGCATACCGCTGGTGTTTATTATGCTTGAGGAAGACATGGGGCCATACCAAGTTAATAGAGACTGGTCAGTGGCGACCCCCTTAGGACCCATGCCTTACCTGCCATATCTTAGATAGGTCTCTGGTACACAGCAACTCAGCATTTTGCAAATTACAGTCTGTCTGTGAAAAGAAATTACTGAATGCCTTTATAGACAAGGGTGAGTCAAAAATGTTCCCCATTCAGATACATTAGAACTCCAGTCCACAAACACGGCTGATGACAACATGGAGCACACACTTGAAATGAGTCTGTTGAATAGATGAGTGACAGTGGGTTACGTGGCAAATCCTTTGCAAATCAGCCATGGCTCTGCCTGTGAAATAATCCACGACAGACTTGGGTTTCTAAAAGTTTGTGCAAGATGGATACCGAAACAACTCACGGAAGTGCAGAAATAGAAGCGTTTGCACATCTGCAAACAAAATTTGAACTGGTACTCAAAGGAAGTTAAAAGTTTCTTTTTAAAAAATGTTACTGGTGACGAGACATGGATTCATCACTATGGGCCTGAGAGTAAACAGCAGAATATAGAATGGAAACATCCTCAATCTCCAACCAAGGAAAAGTTCAAAAGGCAACCAACAAATGGAAAATTGTGTTTTGGGATTCTCAAGGGCCAGTATTGGAACACTACGAAGAAAAAGGTTCAACAATCAACAGTGCTCCTTACAATGAGATGCTCACTGAAGAGCTGCAGTCTAAACTTCAGATTAAATGCAGTGGACTGCTATCCAAGGGCCTTGTGATCTTGCATAACAGTGCACGTCCACATACCTCTGCCCATACTGTTGACTCTCTACAAAAACTTTGTTTGGAGTTATTAAAGCATCCTGCCTTTTATCCTGATCTTGCTCCATCAGACTTCCCCCTGTTTGGTTCCCTGAAAGCAGCCCTCTGAGAATGAAGATTCACCTCTGATGAAGAAGGGAAGAGAGTGGTGTATTTGTGGCTCACAACTTAGCCTTAAACATCTTTTAATAAGGAAATATTGACAGATGGATAAAGTGTATTGTAAAGCAAGATGATTATGTCAAAAAATTATGTAGTTGTCTTTCCTAAAAGTTGATTAAAATAAATTCTACAGCCAGAGTGCCGATAATTTTTGACTCACTTTCATACATGAAGTTATCTAGATGGACTATTTCTTAAAGTAAGGTATCTCACATATCATGGAAGTCATATCTTCTGCATGAACACAATGTGGGATTGTATGTGGGACTTTACACACAAAGATCATTTCCAAACGAGCTAATTTTCTAATGGTGCAATGCTGTTGGATAAGCAATGAACTGCTAATTGCAAGATTGGAAGTTCAAATCTACCAGCTAATTCTCAGGAACCATATACAGCATCACTGAGTCAAAACCAACTTGACAGTATTTAGCAACAACAATAATTTTAACATTAAGTTTGCATTTCACCCAAAAGGAGAAAACAATACTGTTCTAATAATATTGATGTGGGGTCCTGGTGTGACACTTGGATAAGCACAGGACTGTAAGGTAGGTTTGAGCAGCAAGGTCAGTGGTTCAAACTCACCAGCTACTCCTTGGAAACCCTATACTGAGTTGCTATGAGTCGAAACCCACTTGATGGCACTTAACAACAACAACAATATTTACATGCCAGTAACTAATGCTGAAAAGATCTCAGATCTTAGTGGGAAATTCAGATTGCAAGTGTAAAGTTAGGACCTTATAAAGCTTAATTCAGGACTATTCCAAGTGCTGATAGGTAGCAAATACTCTGTAAAAAATAATAGAGTCCTAGTGGCACTGCCAGATAAGCTCTGGAGTGATAATCACAAGGTTGGCAATTCAAACCCACCAGCAGTTCCATGGGAGAAAGATGAGGCTGTCTGCGCAGGTGATAATTTCTGGTCTTGGGAGCCCTCCATTGTTTACTATGAATTGGAATCAACTGAGTGCTATTGGGCTTGATTTTTGGTATTTGAGTAGTCAGAAATAGGCCTGGGAGACCAGACTTTTCTGCACTGCATTCTTGGTAGCAACCTTGTCCTTTGGCTTCTTAAAACCAATCCCTAGTGCTTCACCAAACCTGGGGTTCAGGGATAGCCAGATCAAGGAATCTGTGGTATGCACTTTTTATAAAGATGCCTGCCCTGACTCAACTTCAGTGTTTAGCTTTTGTCTAGGACTTCAGTGAGAGACATGGCTAAACTGTAAGCAAGCGCTTTGATAGCCAGGATCCTTGTATCCTTTAGCCCGATCCCAACTGCAAGCTAACTCCTGTTTCCTGGAATTCTATGCCCCCTGAACTCAAATCTGTATTGTAGTGACAATGCAAGTCGTTGATTACATACAAGGGACTTCAAAAAAGTTTGTGGAAACATTCTATTATCTTTTCATTCCATTGCTCCACAAATTTTTGAAGCCCCCTCATATATCTATTTGTATATACGTGACAAATGTGTTGAATGAACCAGAGTAATTGGGAAGGAGGTGGAGACACTTGGTAGACTAATAAATTGATTTCCTAAGAGGAAAAGTAGAAAACCCTCTTGATTTATTTAGAAAACACTCATATCATTTAAGTATATATCCTGGAGTGTAAGAAATTCTGTCTGATTGTAAGAGTTTGGCATTCAGAAAAGGAAAACGTTTTCTCAAGTTTCTCCCTAATACTTAGCTCTTATCCAAGAACAATTCAGTATGTGGACACTGAGGTTGACATCATAATCAATTGTGTTTGTGTTTTTTTTTCCCCTCTTATTTTCTTTTGAAATGATGCCATTTGCTATAATGAGACGAGGCTGCCTGGAAAAACAGTAAACTTGCTGACCACTCTCTGAAGCCACATTATTAGTACCATGATTTTGAATTTTTAATATCATAAAAAGTGTGACGTCGTGTCTAGGGTATAAGCTCTTAAAACATTGAATCTGTATCAGAAGAAGCGCAGAGATGTATGTACTTCACCTCTGTCTCCCTGGATAGGCCTCCTCAGCTTTTAACTCTGGACGCTGCATTTTAAGCAGCCAGCACTGGTGTGCAAACTGTCGGAGGAGCCGCTGTCTAGGGAAGAGGGTGGCCAGGAGGTGAGGCTGTGTGTTTTTCCTGTTCACCTTAATTTATAGGAAAGCCTTTCACAGGAATGGGCTTTTCCTGTAAAGTGATCACTCATCTCCCAGGATAATCTTCAGATTGCTGGATACGAGCTTGTCAGGGATCAGGCTGATAAATCGCTGTCAGTCAATTGTACAGCAATTGCTTTGGGAGCTAGACGTTCCTAGCTAGTGTATCACTTAGTCTACACTTTTTTTTTTTTTTTTTAATTACAATGGCACAATTACAACTGCTGATCCTTTACTGTTAGAAGGGGTGTTTCACTGCACTTCACTTGGTTCACATAGGCTCTGTGGAAGCAAGTGGAAATCGTCAAAGCTCCAGAGTTTTGCTTATAATTTCTCTGAGTTCCTTTTTTCCCAACTACAGGTGGCCCCCAGCTTACCATGGGGCTGTGTTCTAACAACTACTCTGTTGTAAGTTCTGACGTAAGCCAAATACCACATTTTTCCCTATTAGATTTGCCTTTTCTTAGCAATATATTTATTAATCTGGTCATTAGTTGCCTTTTGAGGTTGTCGGCATGTTATCTGTGAATGATAACATCAACAAATGATGCACGGCCATATTGCCTGTGGAATACAAACCACTTTGAATAAGATGTCCAGAAAAAAAGGGCAGGTGTGAGTGTTATTTGTTGTTAACTCAAATACATTGTAAGTTGGGGTCTACCCATACGCTGTTAATGTTTGACCATTAAATATGGTTTCTCCTCCTTAGTAGTAAGAATTTATTTACTCATGTCTTGGGAATGTTTCTCCTTTTTGCATTTTCTCTCCTGAAGTTTCCCCCTGAGTAATACCATTGTAAACTCTTAAGGTATTGGCTGAGTATTTTACATTCCCAAGATCATTATATAAGATGTGTGGCTGTATGGACCACAAGGTCAGTTTGAACTGCAAGGTCAGCAGTTCAAACTCACCAGCCACTCCTCAGAAACCAGGGTCCCTGTTACTTGAAACTGCTTCCAAGGCACTAAACAATAGCTATGATGATTTTAAAGGAGGCCTGCTGTGGTTCTGAAGGATAAGCACTGGACTACTAACCACAAGGTTGTTAGTTCAAACCCACTAGCATTCTTCGGAACCCTATACAGGGTCACTATAAGTCAGAACTGATGGCACTTAACAAGAACAACAACAACAATGGTTTTAAAATAAGAATTAGCAAGGTTTTCAGCACCTGTGTTGGCAGACTATCTGTCTATGAGCATAGCCTTAAAAATATCCAATGCATGCTACTCCAGCACGTATTAAATCTTTATTTTTCACAAATGAATAAAGCAAAAATATTTGCTGTGCACATATAAAACAAAAAAAAAATATATTCACTTAAATGTCCAAAGGGCACATTTTGCGAGCCAGCCTCCTGCTGGCAGGCACACAGCCTTTCTCAGTCCACGGGCCTGGACTCCTCAGCTGCTTTATCTCGCTATGCCGTCGCTTCTGCTACTGTCTCTGCTGTCGCCACACTCCACTCATGTTCTTCCCTCTTTATAGTCCTAGGGTAAGCCATGGTGTTTTCAATAGCCTCCTATGCATGTGGCTTAGAAGCTAGGATGGCAAGACTTTGACTTTTATACTTCAAACATCATCAGGAGGGACCAGTCCCTGGAGAAGGACGTCATGCTTGATAATGTGGAGGGTCAGTGAATAAAAACAAAAAGGAAAACCTCCAATGAGATGGGCTGGTACAGTGACAGCAACAGTGGACTCAAGTGTAACAGCAGTTGTGAAGATGGCACAGGATTGGACAGTGTTTCTTTCTGTTGTGTATGACTCGACAACACCTAACAGCAACAAAGCTATCTCTTAGAAATGTTAACACCGTGAACTATAATGTGATTGTGGGGGAATGGGGAAGACCATTAGGAAAGAATTTGGTATTACAAAATGACTGGAATCTTCATAAAATCACCTATCAACCAGGAATGTGCACATCATTTTATTGCTGGATTTCTCCTGTGAACATTTTGTAAGCTTATCCTTTTTCTTTCTTTGTTGATGATTGAGTAGAATAAACTACATCCACGTCACTGTATGTTGCTTTCTGGATGGGGGGATGTAAAGAGCAAGGATAAATTGGAGGAGGTGCCAACGCAGAATTTTAAGACAGTTACTAGTACCTTGGATTTTTTTTAAAGACGTGTATGAAATCTGTGCACAAGGGTCAAGTGTTCATTTCCATTAGCATAGACGATTCTGAATGAATTGCTTCTTGCCTCACAGTGGTATAGATTTTCATTCTATCTATCTGAACACAGTGTTTTCTGGGCCTACGAAAAAGTGCTTTTACCAACTCTGTCTCACTCCTAGACTGTAACCCACTTGACGCTCGCAAATGCCTTTTTTACCGCTGTATCCCGAGCAGGACACTGCAGGCTACCTTAGTTTTGTTTTTTGTATTTTTTTGTTAGCAGCTCATTGTTGAGATGAAAATAAAATATGAGAGGCAAGAGTAATCTTCTTTTGAAAATCTAAGATGTCTGTTTTCCAATTTATACAAAACAGGAAACAGCAGTCACTGAGGGGCCAGTACCAACTCACAATGACCTCATGCATGTCAAAATAGAACTACACTCCGAAGGATTTTTGAAAACACTTTTTATTGTGAAATGAGTGAAGGTTACCAGAGCAGATAATCAGTTTTACATTTGACAACTCATAGGCTTGTTTCAGTTCAATGGTTGCAATCACTGTAATAGAACTTCATGGAGCCCACTTCTTCCCTGTGATTCTTGGTTCCAGTCTACCTTCTTTCCCACCTCTTCTGATTTTTGTCCTTAGGTAAATGCTGCTCTTTTGATCTTGGATTGTTGACCATTCCATGATGTGCATACCTCATTAGTGTTGTTGTCCCCCCTATATACTGATATACTTGTTGTTAAGTGCCATCGAGTCGGTTCCGACTCATAGCGACCCTATGTACGACAGAACGAAACACTGTATATATATATATACCTTTATACTACTTGGAGTCTTGGTGTGGCCCTGTAAGATAAGCACTGGACCACAAGATCAGTGGTTCACACTCACAAGCTACTCCTCGGAATCCCTATATACAAACTCACAGTGAAACAGAAATGACTTGATGGCATTTAACTGAAAATTGAACAATGAGGGTGACTTCAGGTCTAGACCTAAAGGGTGACGAGGGTCACATCTTGGGTTCCTTCAGTCTCTTTCTGACCAATAAGCCTCATCTTTTTTTTTTTTTAAAGGTTGAGTTTTGTGCCACATTTTCTCCCACTCTACCCAGGACCTTCTAACGTGATTCTTTTCAGAACAATTGGTAGTGGTAGCTCAGAACCATCTAGGTCTTCTGGACTCAGGAGCATGGAAACTGTTGGTCACGTATTCCATTAAATTAATTTTTTCCATGAGACTAGTTGATTCCAAGTGTCTCCAGTTTTCACTATTCTTCTTCCCACACAGAGGGAGATCAGCAGTTGCACTCCGAAAGGTTTCAGTAGCTGATTTTTTAGAACTAAATTGCCAGGTCTTTCTCCCAAGGAGTGGACTCGAACTGGGTAGATTCAAACTTTCAACCTTTCGAACTGCAACAGCCAAGTGTGTTAACCTTGTATGCCACATATAACATGTATTTTTTTGGCGAGATGGGGGTTGGGGGCTGGGCAGGGAGAGGAGTCTGACAAGTGCATTCTATTGAAACTGCAGCTAACAGCAGGAAAGGCATGTCTACAAAGTCTATTCCAAACATAGCTGGTATTTCCTGGCTGCAGCAGATACCACTGGGATTGTCTGAAACCACAGCTTTCTTCGAAGTCCTGTTCATAATTACCTGCTTCTGAGCCATGCCGGCTTCTTTCTGAACTCAGTGACTTGCCCTTTTTTTGTCCCATCTTCCTCAAAACTCCTAAAATACAGTCTTTTATAGCAGAGAGTTGTTTCATTTGGCAGTTTGTGAGAACTATGAGGACCCATATGCATGTCCCCCGATCTCTGACATTCCCCTGACTTCCGCCTGCCTCGGTTCTGTCACGTCATTAGACCCCTGAATGTGTACGTATCTGTGGGTTCCTTTCCCCAGCCAAAATCATAGACATGGAATGGAGTCTGTAGCTACAAGGGTCTTTTGTCTGATATTGCATACATACAGGAACTCAGATCCCCACGGTTCGTAGCTGGAGTCTATGCACATCTGGTAACTTGGCCACTCTCTGCTTTGAGTCTTGATGATTTAAAATCAAAGTACTCAAAGTGAATCCAAACCCTGATCCAAACTTCCTGCCATCAAGTTGAGTTTGACTCAGAGAGACCCTCTAAGACAGAGTAGAACATCCCCCATAGGATTTCTGAGGCTGTAAGTCTTTACAAGGAGTCCTGATGTGGCCAGGTAGGATAAGTAATGAACTGTTAACCACAAGGTTGGCGATTGAAACCTAGCAGTCCTCCTCAGAAACCTTCTACAGGGTCCCCGTGACTCGGAACTGATTCAAAAGCACTGACACAATAACACCAAATCTTTATAAAGCAGACTGACCATGGAGTAGTTAGTGGTATCGCACCAATGACCTTTCAGCTAGCAGCTCAATACTTAGCCCACTGTGCCACCAGGGCTCCCTAAGCAGTTCATAAGAAGTTTACTATGAGCCTGCTGTGCCCTCATTCACTCATCCATGTCGTTGTTTGTTGTAAAGTGCCGTCGAGTCAATTCCGACCCATAGCGACACTGTAAGGGTTTCCGAGGAGCAGCTGGTGAGCTTGAACCGACAACCTCGCAGTTCAAGCGGCTTTGCAGTCTGACGCATTAACCCACAGTGCCAGAGCAGGACTCATCCATGTACTTACATATATTTTGGAGTCAAAATTGAGAATCTGTTTGTGCTCTCCTAGAGCTGGTAACCAAGCATCTGCCCTCTTGCTGAGAGCTGGTCACTACTCTTTGTTGTTATTGGATATGTCAAGTTTCTTCTGACTCATAGTGACCCTGTATAGGATTTCCAAGAGTGGGTGACTGGTGGGTTTAAACTGCTAATGCTTATCTTATAGAGCCACACCAGGGCTTTAGATGAACTTAAATCAAAGGAAGGATTAGAGTCTGTGGTACAAAAACTAAAAAATGACCTCTCTTGTTAGATGTTGAGGTTTATTTATATTTTTAAGATTACTGAGCATTGTAAAAGCTTAAATTTCCAGATAGCTAGTTAAAATACTATTATGACCGAAATTTAAATTCCTTCCTTTAGACATGTTAAAATTTACATTGGTTTTGACAAACAGCTGCAACAAAGAAAATGTATGCTAAGAAAAGTGAGCAATAAATTCCTGGGTAAACTAGGAAATCATGTAAAATTAGATGATGTTGTTAAGTCCCATCAAGTCAGTTCCAACTCACAGTGACCCTGTATAGAGGTTTCCAACTTTGGGGTTAATGCTTATCCTGGGTAAAAAGTGTGTTTTGCCTCCAATGCTGAGGCTTTCCGTTCAGTGGGAAGGAAGCCAACTCCTCCAGGGGGTCAGAAGAGGTTCACAAGAGACTGCCTGTTTCTTTCTTCTATAGTATCAACTACAACACAAAGGGCCTCAGCAAACAGCAGGTGCCCCATGCTCAAATGGTCTAAAACAACATGAAGCCAAGCAGGTACTGTGGTACTTACTACAAGTGAGAAAAGGCGTTAGGATGTTGCAGAATTCAAACAGGGAGATTGAAGATTAGTGGTATAAATGGTTAACATGTTTGTCTGCTAACAAAAGTTGGCAATTCAAATCCACCTCGAGATGCCTCCAAAGAAAGCCCTGGTGATCTCTTTCTGAGAAATCAGTCACCGAAAACCCTGTGAAACACAATTCTATTATGTCACACATGGTGTCGTCATGAGTCCAAATGGAAACTTGTGAAAATTTAAAACTTACAGCATTTGCTGGAAAGGAGTCTTGATGGTGCTGTAGGGTAAGCACTGAACTGCTAGTTACGAGGTGAACCGTTCAAATCCACCAGCTGCTCTGCAGGAGAAAAATGAAGCTTTCTGCTCCTAGGAAGATTTACAGTCTTAGAAACAGGGTTGCTAAGAGTTGGAATCAATTGAGTAACAATGAATTTGGTTTGGTTGAACATTTGCTGATATAAAAGTTAATTATCCTTAAGGAAGAATCTAGCTTCTTGACATTATTCTCCTTCTGTATTCTTTTTAGCCTGCAGTGATCATGTAAGTCTCTAAGTTTATTTTGATCATTGTACCTTTTTTAAACTTTTTTTGACGTGTAGGAAGAAACATGTAATATTCTATAAAAATTGTCTTCAGTCTACAAAGAAAGAAACTGAGTTTCCTCTCTCTTAAAATAGAAAGAACAACCTTTCTGAACCAGAAATAGTGTCAGAGGAGTTTAGTGCTAGTTATAAAATTTTGATCCTGAATTTCCTGAGTGTTTTATAAGAAATTGTGACTTACACAAGACTGTTAAAAACAAAACTCACAAAAATCAGATTTAAAACAAGCTTGGATAAACAATGTATTGTTCAGAGAAAAGGAAGCAATTACTTTTCAGAAACAACGTATATCCTTCATGGTCTCCAGCAGAGTGTTTTTCAGTCTGATTTGATCAATAACCTCACAGTAGTGGCAGATATAGAAAAGAATAAATGCGTATCACACTTGTAAACATCTGAGACAAAGCAAAGTGTGTGCTGAAAAGACAACATCCGTTCTTGAATTTCCCTGTGGGTCCAATCTGGAGGGCATTCACTATTAACGTTTGTAAGCTTGGGCATTAATGATAAAAACCGGAAGTTAAGCTAACAACGCAATTTCATTAGGAGTGTCTATGTGCTGTTGCCTGCCAGAAGAGTTGTACTGAACTATCCACAGGCTGTTTCGTTTCCATGGAGAAAAATAACTCAGACCTAGGCAGCCAGAGAGACGGGCAGGAATCCTAGTGACTTCCTTGGTGCATCTTAAAAACAAACAAACAAAACCTAGACTTTAGAAATCATTGTACCCTATAAAAAACGTGTCTGACTTCATTGATCTTGGAGTGTGTTACTGATCTCTAGATTCCAGCATTTTTAAGGAGAAAAAGGCATTAAATTCCTGAGATTCTAAGGAAATGAGCAAGTAGCTGCGGGCAGAAACAAAACCCAAAAGCATAGTGGAGTGGAACTGTTCCATAGGGTTTCCAAGACTTTAGGGAAGCAGACTCCCATGTTGTCCTTCTGAGGGGCGGCTAGTGGGTTCGAACCTCCAACCATTTGGGCAGCAGCTGAGCACATAACCCACCAGGGCTCCTTGTGGCTGCTGATAGTGGTATGAAAATAAAGTATTTACAGCAATGGCCAAGAGGCGAGGGAAGATAATCGTCCTAATTTTCAGTGATTTTATTTATTTTTCTTCTATCCTGGTTGCAGTCAGGGAAGCCATCTTTCTGGTCATCACATCAGTATGCCGCTGTCTTTACGTTCTGTGGGAAACAAAGACGACTGACAACAAACTTGGACATCTTGAGTCTTTAGAATACGAGTCCTGGGGCATTTCTGATATTGACAATCTGCATGTCGTCATCCATGCCTCTGTGTGCCTCTCTACCTCCTAGACCTGTACGGGATAGGGTTTCAACTGTAGGTCTGGGGGGCCGTCCATGTTCCTGAGACTCCCACTGGGCATCGTGAAGGCCAAGGTCAAATGCCACTGTTTCTCTGCAGATAAATTGGACCCTGCACTCTTATTATAATGTGTTCCCTTTTGAAAAAAAAAAAAAAAAAACAGGCCAGGGTAGACTTCCTTACAACATGGAAGTGAGAGAATGCCTTACATAAGACAAAAAAAATGGCCTCGTGTGAGTGTAGGGCAAAGAGCTGAATTTTGTCAGCCCACTTGAAACTGGCGACATTGTTGTTGTTGTTGTAGTTAGGTTCTGTGGAGTGGGTTCCAACTCCTAGCAACCCTTCATACAACAGAGTGTAACAGCTTTGCCCGGCGCTGCACCATCCACACAATTGTTGCTATGTTACTAATCTCTCTTGTTGCCACTGTGTCAGTCCATCTCATTGGGGGTCTTCCTCATCCTGTGACCTTAGCAGCTTTGAAGTAATCACTTAATTTCCAAACTTTTTTAATATGCTGTTTGCCTTGTGCCCCACTTCCCACAGAAGAGGTATTTTGTATGCATTTGAATGTGATTTAAAGGGCCATCTACACAAAAAGACATGAGAATATTCTACTTATAAAATGAGAAAATACCTTTTTAAATGTCAAGTCCATTAAATATTTGAGAAATTGCAGACCTCATTTTTGATGTTTCCAAGTTTTTGCTAGTAGCTTACAGCAAATGTTTTTACCATCATCTGCCAGGTTTGTGACACAGATGATATAATCTCATGATTTCCATTTTCTGGGGATGTCCTCACTATGGAAAATTCAGAGTTGGCAGAATACCAGTACGGTCTTATATTAAGGAGGCATAGAGTATGAGCACATTTACAGAGGGTGTCAGTGAAATCAAATCCCGACAGAACAATCCCTTAGTTCAATATGAGTCTTCATGGCAAATAATAACTACGTTCGGACTCTCTCCGTGTTCTGCGGTAGCCATCTGGCTGATTTGCATGTGTACGTTAGAAGGAACCAGTTAAAGAATGTAGGTTGGGGTTACTATTTCCGAATATGTTGTTGTTGTTAAATGCCATAGAGTCAGTTCTGACTCATAGAGACCCTGTATCAAGTTTCCGAGGATCGGCTGGTGGGTTTGAACCACCGACCTTGTCTTTAGAAGTCAAGTGCTTATCCTATAGCACCGTACAAAGACTCTATTTCTGAATATATAAAGAAAAGTTACATTCATTGGATAAGCTGAACTAATAGAGTTAAGTATTTTAGAAATAAATAAATACTAGGAAATAATACATGGAATATGCTAATGGATCATATGTTAAACCTCGACTATGTGGGCCGAAAGGGTAATTCACATACTTTTTTTGAAATGACTTGTTGTTAAGTGTCATTGAGTCGGTTCCAACTCATCATGACTTTGTATAGGGTTTTTGAGGAGCAGCTGGTGGGTTTGAACCAGTGACCTTGTGTTAGCGGTCAAGTGCTCATCCTATAGCTGGCATATACGACTAGAAGAATGGAAAAGAGAAGTTGAAGTCTTTTTCAGCCTTTCTCTAGGTGATCATGGAAACCTCAAAATGAGGGTCGTCCCTATTTTAGTGAAGAACATTTAAGAGCTTGAGATATATCTGTTGTTAAGTTCTGACTCGTAGCAATCCTGTATAGGGTTTCCAAGGAGTAGCTGGTGAATTTGAACCACTGGTGACCTTGCAGTTCAAACCGATCTTGCAGTCCAAACATTAGCCCACAGTGCTACATCAGGATATCTGGTGAGGTTAGGGGAATGCTTAGAAGAAATGTAGGCCAGGAAACAAAAAAAACAAAATTTAATAATGTAAAGTTTTCCTTGTATTGATGGCTGAGAAGAAATAGAGATACATTTATGGTAGAGAAAACAATAAAAAAAAATAACCAAGACCAATGGGTAGAATGTCATGCTCTTGTACTATTATATAAGAAACCCAAGAGTACCAGAGGGACAGAAGACATGCTGGCAAAAAAAAGTACAAAACTACATGTAGGAATACCTAAAATGAGGCTACCATGTGCCCAGTGAAGGAGGCTTCCTGAGGAGCCTCTGCATTACATAAGACCATAGGTGGAATCCTGAACCCCATCCAGAATCTTCTGAGGTGGGAAATTTCCGCTAGAAGAACAAACGATACTTCTTGAAAGAAAGACTGGCAGGAAAAATACAAAACAGTAACAGCAGTCCTACAGATTACTGCAAGAACAAGCAAGTTGCTCACCCAGGAGACATCAAGGCAAGCTGCCGGGTCCCCTCAGGGCAAACCCCCTTCCAAGACTAAGACTCAATGGGAATACATGAGCAGACATGCGCTTTGATTGGTGACCACATTCATCATGGATAAGGGGAAGTGAGAGAAAAACAGCAATGAAGCTGCCAGCTAAGCCCTACAATGTTCAATAGATTCCTGTGAACCTGGGTGGAGACCTGATTGGCCAGCAGTGTGGCGAGACCTGGGGACTCTTGGGCCTAGAGTCAGTGACATAGCCACAGAGGACTAGAGTGGAGAGTGAAGCGTCCAGCTGATAAGAAGAGAGGGCATATGCATAAGAACACCCACACTTGCAGATAATACCCACTGGACCTGACTTCAATGACTGGATGATCAAAGCTCAACTAGAAGATGAAAGAAGAGGAAAAAAAGAGTAATCTGATACAATTTGATGAACTTGACCTACACCTATGGATGCAGTAGCTAAAAGAGCGAACAAATCTTTACAGCGAGGATCATTCCCACCCCCTCCATACACAGAGTAGACAGGATTGGGCAACTTGGACATTGGCTACCCAAAATGAAGGGATTATACTGTCAGTACATTAATTCACTGGCATACTCAAAATGTTTTCATACTCTATCTCCAAATACGTGTATAAATGTTGTTGATGTATGTTATACTGTCAGGTTGATTCCGATCCTGTACAGGGTTTCCGAGGCTTTAAATCTTCAAGGGAGCAGAAAGCCTCATCTTTCTCCCGTGGAGCAGCTGGCAGACTTGAACTGTGGACATTGTGGTTCACAGTCCAATGTTTATCGTCTGGAGCCACTCCAATGTATAAATATGTCTCTATAATCCAAACAACATATTGCATTAGCAAATTTGCTGCACAAGAATTACATTTTTTAAAAAATTTGTTTATTGACCAAAGAGAGAACAGTACTTTTTCGTATCTGATTTTTGACAGATCCTGTATTCTTTCATTTCTTGTTTTTCTTAATGAAGAAGGTATGAATTAAGGATGATAAAAAATATTGATTTTTTTCTTCCTTTATTGAATTTTTTTTTTCCTGTATTCTTTTGCTGGGTATTGTTTTAATTATATGTACCATGTTCTGTAGACAGGTTTATTTTTCTAATGAGCCCTAATCATTCTCTTCTTTAGTGGTTTTGTAATCTGCCATTTCAGAGGAGAAGTAGCTTGTTGAAAATTGGTAGCTGAGGCAGCAGCTACTTCACAGTATCACTGGTTAGTCACGAGAACAAAATGGGATGCTCTTGGTGAACTTGAACTGCCGCTCTTGTGATTCAAACTGATTTGTAGTCCAGCGCATTAATCTACAGTGCCATACCAGGACTCCTGGTTTATTAAGATCTAATAAGTATAGATGTTAATAAACTTCTGCTGTAGAATCTTGGACAGGTAGTAGCTTATGTTTGTAGATCCTGGAATTTTAAAAATGCTTTTATACCCCTTTCCCCTTTTGAATTGAAAATAAATATTGATGCACAATAAGACAGGCAAATTTAAGTGTCATTGTTAAATGCCACCATGGAGTCGATTTCAAGACATAGAGAGTGACCCCGTATAGGATTTTCCAGGAGCGATTGGTGGGTGTGACCTGTTCCTTTTGCATTTAGCAGTCCGGTGCTTATTCTACAGCTCCATACCTGGACTCCAAATTTAGGTCCTAAAACCAAAGAAGTTAAGAATGGTACGGAGTGGCAATCTTGAATCAATAGCCAGTACTATAAATTGAGCAAAAATGTATAGCTTATTTTTAAAAGGAAGAAATGCCCCTGTGGCATACACAAATCTACATAAGAGTGATAAACTAGAACTGAAGGAAAAGAGCATTTCCAGCTAGCTTACAGGAAAGGAATTCTCACTGTGAAATGCTAGGGTGTGGTCACGACCCCCAGGGGAATGGTGGGAACATCTCCATTGAAACCCGATGGAAAACTGGGGTAATGCATCCTGGAGTACAGTCTTCGTCCTGCTCTGAGTGATTAGCTTTCTGCTTGTCCAGTTCTGAGTGCTTCCAGGCAGTCGTAACAAAAGCACCAGTTACTACACAACACACTGTTTGCTAACATGTGCATGTTTCCATACATGCATATCCTGATGGCTGTAATGAGGTGTCATTTACATATAATAAATTGGATGAGCCTGGACAAATGTGTACAGCCGTGGAACCATCCTCACAGTCAAGATAAGGACATATACATCCTCAGGTCCTTTTCCAGCAACCCTCACCTCCGGCAGTCTGCGATCTGCTTCCCGTCCCTCTAGTTTCGCCTTGTTTCAGATTTCAGATAAGTGGAATCATACAGTATTTCGGTTTTTGTGTCTGGCTTATATAATTTAGGATCATATTTATTTTCATCCACCTAACAGATATTTTCCGTTTCCTTACTCGTATTAGCCTTCTGAACACAGAATCACAAATAGGAGGAACCTTACTTAACTAGAAAACTGGACCCATATAAAGTAGAACAGAAATTGTTTAGCCAAATTAAATAAAGAAAAATCAAAACAGAAAACAATGATTGGAGCAGTCAGTATTTGGGGAGTTTATTTATATGCCTAATTGTTTGCCAGGATTTTTATGCCGTTTATCTTTCCCTTCCTAAGATACTTTGTAGTACCTATAGTTTTTAAATTAAAAGGATACATTAAAAAAAACTTTTTTTAATTTGTGGTCACTTCACATTTTTGTAAAAATTGACTATACCCTGAAAAGTTACAAACCATAATTAGAAATCAATGGGTCAGAATACTATATACAAAAAAGGAAACGCAATTTAAACCTGTATGCAATACAGTACTCTAAGGTTCTACTTTCTACTATTGCTGTTTAGTCAATTTCAACTCATCGCAACCTTCTTTACTAATAGTGAATTATCTAAGCAGATGTATCTCTCTCTCTTATTTTTTTCCATTCTGGTGAAAAAATAATAAACTGCATTGACACTGATTGCCCTAAAAATTTTGAACAAGAGTTATTTATTCCTAGAGTGAGATGTTAGTTAGGTACTTTAAGACATTGTCTACCCAAGACTGGTCTGTACCGTGCATCTCCAAATTGAATGTTGATCTACTTCCTGCACCTCAATTTATTTCATCAGAAAAATAGATTGAATCAGATATAAGGAGTTATTCTCTAAGCAGGAAGTGGTCTACGTTCCTTACCACAAATGGAAGAGACAGAGAAAGTGAGGTAGTGTAGGCTGTCATGTTTGGTGATGTCATATTTAGAATATATAATCGTGCCTTTTACAAACATGTAAAAAATGCCCTGTAACACTTGAGTGGCTGCAGCTGTCATCTCATTTTTTCTGGATTAAGTTTGGTCAGGAAAGAAGCTGCCTCATTTTCTAGTTGTCATTTGCCCAGGAAGTAAAAGCAAATTGTAATGAGGGGATCACAGCGGGAGAGCCTCCTAACAAATGAAAGGCAGATATTGATGGCAGCCAGCACGCCATTTCAGTGATAAATGTATTTCTATGCACTGCTGTTCAAGGTCATTTGCTGTTGTCATTGTGTGTGCAGCCATCAAAAGCCATACCATTCACATTCTGAACAACTATGAGAACTAGTGGAGATGACTTACTTAAAAAACCCATCGTTAATGTGGTGCAGTATTTAGAGAAATGAAATATCTTTACATTCTTGAGATGGTTTTACCTGGCTGTGGCTTTAAAAAACAAAAGACCAGAAATCAAACAAAAGACCAAGTTGTAAGTCGGGACACTTCTGAGGGGTGTCTGTATAGATTTATGTTCAGTTCAGAGAAGCCACGCTTGAATGTGAGCAGACCTCACTAATTAACCCTTCTATGTTGGGTGGTTCTTTGGTATTGGAAATTTGTGAAAAACTTGTATCATCCAAACTAAAACTATTTTCAAGATTTGGAGCATGTGCTTAAAATAAGGTTTTATCTTAAAATCCCTGAAAAGAACAATAAATTTATTCACCATTTTTATACAAAACTGAGCCATACTACCCTCAATAGAAAATGCCCCAAACCATGTTGTCATTTGGTTTTTTACTTCCCATAAATTATA
Organism: Chrysochloris asiatica; assembly: GCF_000296735.1. Taxonomy (NCBI): domain Eukaryota; kingdom Metazoa; phylum Chordata; class Mammalia; order Afrosoricida; family Chrysochloridae; genus Chrysochloris; species Chrysochloris asiatica. Next base: position 9,735,153 of record NW_006408539.1, read on the forward strand.
ACATTCTTAGATATGAATTTAATATTCAATAATGATATTTTAAAAAATTAAATATGTAGATAACATGATGGCTTGGATCACATAATACCATTCAGTATATATATATTTTTAAAAATTATATGATCATCACTGGGTTTCAGAGTCTAGCTCACAATACACACTCACAACCAGTACGCATCCACTGGAAACAGCAGGGTCCCTGCATGATCCGTCTTCAACCATATTCTTCATCGTCCCCATCACTCCACTTCATCCTTTGTGCTCTAACTTCTTCCCATTTTTAAGGTGTTTCTTATTTGTTTACTAGTTTTTCCAACAAATTTTACTCTTGAGTTCAGGGGTTAAGTCCAGGGAACCTCTTTTCTTCTAAAATTTATAACATCATTCGTGGACCATACATAATGGTTGTTGTTTAGTGCTGTCAGCTTAAAAATCCGTCTGCTATATTTGGTCAAACATTTAATTGACTCACCCATGATGTGGAGGCTGAAACCATGGTTGCCTTGGCAGGGCCAGACCAAATGATTTTGAGGCCCTTATAAGGACTGAAAGGAATTCTGGTAACGGTGATTATGAGGCGGATTGCTAATCTCGTGGCCAGCAGTTCAAAACTAACAGCAGTTCCGCAAGAGAAAGATGAGGCTTTCCGCTCTTGTGAAGATTTACAGTCTTGGAAACTATATGTAGGGTTACTATGAGTCGGAACCTACTCCACGCCACAAAACCACTACCACCTTACAGCCCAGGGGCCAGAGGTTCATCATCCACACCTAGACTTTTGACCATATTTCTGCATGAAACACACTCTAGGTCTTTCTATTCCCCAGTCTACCCCAACATACATCAAACACAACATGTAACCTCTCACACCCAGGAAACCTGATTAACCTGTGCAACAATCCCATGATTTCATTTCTACCTTAGAGTTGGGGAGGGGCAGCAAGCGAGTGTCTCCCTGGTTTTAACTGTTACTCAGAGAACTTCTGTAGAAACCCACCTCTGTCTGACATGCACATACTTCTGCTGTCTTCATAACGGACATGAATATGGGCCTTTCCCTCTCCCCTCTAATTGGAGCTGTTAGCAACTGTAAGTTTCTGGTGTCTACACAGATCTTAGGTTCCTAGTGTCTGCTTTATCCCATAGAAACTGTTATGAGTAGTGCTTAAGACAGTGAGCTGATGTTATAAATTCTAAAACATTAAGAATTCTATAGGCTTTTGGAAACTGGCCTAGAAATAGAACTCTTCCTGGTGGCTTTATTTCTGTAGATAAATACATTCAGGAGTTCCAAATAAGTGAATCGCAAACAAACTTGAGGACCTTTTACTTGATAACTGCCTATACGGCAAACACTCCAATGTAAAACGTCACCAGCATGGGGTGGTGAAAAATTACCAGACTGCATAGGGAATGGCACAGATGGCAGTCTGCTGTGACTATTCAAAACCACAAAAGCAAAGATTTCTTCTTTTTAATGTAAAATGATCAAGTATTTAAAAACAGAGAAGTTCTTAAATTTACATATTGATCTTTTCAGACTGTGCCTGCAGGATTTGCCTTTCAGTGAGGGCATTTTGACTCTGGGCTCCAGTTTTTTCCTACCTTGGCCTGGACACCTAGACTTGGACATACAAACCAGAATTCTCCACAGATTTCAAGCTCGCCAAAGCTGAAGCCCAGAAATGGTCTTTCTTGTTCTGTGTTAGCTGTTGCTCACCATGCCTGGAGTATGAATGGTCAGCAGTGGTTTTAAGGAATACTCCTAAGTGTACCGGTTGATTTACTTTGTAGTCTAAGTTCTTTGTTGGGGCAGTTATAAACTCTGAGGCCGGAACAATTATAAATTATAAAACCCTAAGTGCTATGCATAAGGTCGCTATGGGTCGGTACCGACTCGGTGGCACCTAACAATAAACTGAGGAGCCCTGCTAGCATAGTGGATTACATGTTGGGTTGATAACCTCAAGGTCAGCAGTGCAAATCCACCAGCTGCTCCACGGGAGAAAGATGAGGCTTTGTGCGTCCATAAAGATTGGGAAGCCCTATACAGGGTTGCTGGATGTGGCGCTGTGGGCTAATGTGTCAGACTGCAAAGTCATTTAAACTGCAAGGTTGGTGGTTCAAGCTCACCAACTGCTCCTTGGAAACCCTATACAGGGTCACTATGGGTCCGAATCGACTTGATGGCACTTAACAACAACAAGATACAGGGTTGCTATGAGTCAGAACCGACTCGATGGCACACAACCACCACCACGAGTGCAGGTATTTGATGGTGCTGCAGCAGATCTCTTAGTGCTCAAGACTAAATACTCATCTTAATGGACATTCGCCATAAAATGAAAGGAGCTCTGGTAGTGTAGTGGTTACGAATCGGGCAGCGAACCGCAAGGTCAGCAGTTCAAAACTACCAGCTGTTCCATGGGAGAAAGATGAAGCTTTCAGCTCCCGTAAAGATTTACAACCTCGGAAACCAACCACTACCACCATAAAATGATTTCCAGAGTACAAAACAATGTTTCTCCAGCAGTCGTATGTCACCTCGAAAAAGCTCTCCCCTGCCTTTTTGTTGCTTTGCAAAAATGGTCTCTACCATTTCCAAGCAGTAACAACAGCTAAATATGTGTTATTAATGTTTCACTGTTAAATAATAGACGGTTGTTGTTAGTTCACTGAACTAACTGACCCCAAGCATTTTCAGTTTTCATCACTCTTCTGTCTTCCACAGAGATGAATAGTTGCACCTTAGATGGTGGTTCATGAGCTTTAAGATCCTGGGCGCTACTCACCATAGTAGGATGTACAACATTGTCTTTATGGTCTATGTTATGCCAGTTAACCCTGGTTCCCCCTGAGCCCCCAGGCCTAGCAACTCATTGCCTCAAGGTGTCTGGGAATGTCTAAGAAGTTTTCCTCATTGTATCCCCTATAGGTTGTATCACATTCGTAGGTATGTTTGCCGTAAAGGTAAATACCCAGGTACAAACATCCTGTCAAAGCCTTATATTTTTGTGAGTTTTCTCCCATCTCTCCCTCCCATACCTGTTCAGTCTGTGTATATCTGCCCAGGATCTACCTGCAGAACCTCTTGTTGCAGGACTGTGTGTATAATCATATTTACCTCCCTCCCCCTTAAGCCCTGCATTCCTCCCTGTGTCTTTACCTGTCTTCATCATTCTTCTGCTAACTTCCCTCTCACTGTTTCTTGACTTTCCTGTCACCTGACTTAACACATGTCTACCCTCTAGTCAGTGAATTACTTTCCCTTCTCTCCCACCCCTGGCAACCATCAAAGAATGTTTTAGTATAAAAATGCTTTCTTAAGTTTTTACAATAGTGGTCTCATACAATATTTGCCCTTTTGTGATTGACTAATTTCACTCAGTGTAGTGTCCTCCAGGTTCATCCATGTGGTGAGGTGTTTTGCATTCATCATTATTCTTCAGTGTTGTAGAATATTCCATTGTGTGTATGTAGCAGAGTTGATGTGTCCACTCTTTGAAGGGCATTGAGGCTGTCGCATCTTTTTGCTGTTGTGACTGGTGTGGCAGTGAACATGGTGTGCATGGATCTACCCGTGATGGCTCTTATTTCTTGGGACACACACCAAACAGAGGGATTGCTGGGTTCGCTAATATTGCTACTTTTTGAAAAAGTGCCGGACCTTTTTCCACAGTGGTTGTACCGTTTTTACTGTCCCAGCAGCACTGTAGGAGGGTCCCGATCTCTTCACACCCTCGCCAGCATTTGCTCTTTTCTGGTTTTTTTGAACTTTGTGGTGCTATAGGATAAGCGCTGGATTGCTAACCACAGGGTCAGCCGTTCAAACATACCAGCTGCTCCTCAGAAACGCTTTACAAGGTCACTGTGAGTCTGAACCTTAAGAACAACTAAATGAATGTTAGGGTGAGATGATATCTCGTTGTTTTGATTTGCTTCTCTGTAATGGCTAATGGTCAACGGTTCAAACATACCAGGCACTCCTCAGAAACCCTATATAGGGTCGCTATGAGTCAGAACAAACTTGTCTTGGCACTTAACAACACCAACAACAAATGGCTAATCGGAGTCCTAGTGTGGCACTGTAGGATGATCATTGAGCTGCTGGCGCAATGTCACTATCTCAAACCTACCAGACGCTCCTTGGAAACAGTATACAGGGTCTCTATAGGTCAGACTGACTCTATGGCACTTCACAACAGTGACTAATAATCATGAACATTTCTTCATATGTTTATTGGTTGACTGAATGTCTTCCTTGGTGAAGTGTCTGTTCATGTTGAGGTTCTTATTTTTTTTTTAAAAGCAGCATATTTTATTAAATGGAGAGCTCTAGGTTATGCTGTATCTCACAGGGAATGAAATTAGCATGCATCTAAATCATGGCATTTAATGCCATCTTTAGTAAGCCATAGAATACTATTTCAGGTTTCACATCTGTGGGTTACAAACAGTATAGCAATTATAAGCAGATTACTACCAAAGTGCATTTGCAATTATAAACAAACAAGAAGCTTCAAAGGATCCGTGTTTGCTTGGGAAGAACCTAAATGAAAACATCAAAGCAGTTTGTTTCCTTAAGGATGTAGTTACTTGGATCGCCTGTCAGCGGTAGAGATGCAACAAGTGGGCTAGTGCTATTATTGATTTTCACCTTGTGTTACCAAAACATGTTTCATTGACAAATATTAATTGCTTGTTAAGTGCTAAAGAGTTTGATGGTCCAAATATTGGATTTCATAATGAATTGGCCTTTTAGTTTTGCGTATCATTAGATGATATGATTGCATTAAGGATATAAAGGCTTATGCCAGTCTATCTCTCTCCCACATTCAGAACACTGCATAGTTCTTCCTGGAGGTTTAATCTCAGTCATGGGCTACTCGTTTGTCTTTACATTCAGGTGAATTCTCTATGGTCAAACTGTTGGGAATGCTCATTTCAGAATGCGCTGTATGGTTATGACTAGTAGCAAAGCATCTTGTACCTCTTGTATTGTTTATGAATCCAGTGGAATAGTAAGATTTCTATCAGAATATAAAATCGGTGATAGTGATCATTAGTAAACGTTTTCCAAAAATCTTTGTAACAAAATGAGCAACCAAATAAATCTAGGTGTGTGAATATATATATGTATGTACCTATATATGGAGTCTGGTGTGATAGTGTAGGATAAGCACTGGATTGCTAACTGCAAACCCACCAGCCATTCCTCAGAACCCTACGCAGGGTCGCTATGAGTAGGAACCAACTCAACGGCACTTAACATAATACAACATGTAACATGTGTGTGTCATATATACATACTGAGTATACCCAGAGGCCCTGCTGATCCAACCCTGAAAAATCAGCCTATAAACCTTATAATGCACAGTCTACTCTGAAAAACATGAATCAACTTGAGAGCAACTGATTTGAGATACCTATCTATCTACCTGTCCACCTATTTTTAGTGTTTTAGTATGCTGGAGAAGGATATCATGTTTGGTAAGGTGGAGGGACAGAGAAAGAAAGGAAGACCCCCAACGAGATGGATTAGCCAAGTGGCAGCATCGATAGACTCAAGCGTGGCAGCGGTAGTGAGGTTGGCCCAGGATCAGGCAGTGTTTCGTTCTGCTGTGCATAAGGTCGCTATGAGTCAGTACTGACTCGATGACACCTAACAACAACACAAGCAGTGTGCTGCCGAGGCAATTCCGACTCATAATGAGCACACCCACAATATACTCTGGTAGCGTAGTGGCTATAAATTTTGGTAGCGTAATGGTTACGAATTAGACTGCTAACTTCAAGGTCAGCAGTTCGAAACTACCAACTGTTCTGCAGGAGAAAGATGAGGCTTTCTGCTCCTGTAAAGACTTTGCAGCCTTGGAAACCCTGTGCAAAGTCACTATGAGTCGGAACCAACTTGTGGCACACAACCACCAACACCATATTAACATGAGGCACTGCAGTGGTGCCGTGGTTAAAGCTTTCAAACCTACCAGCCTCTACTCAGGAGAGACATGTCGCCATCTGCTTCCACAAAGATGGCAGCTGTGAATACTCTGTGGGACGGTTCCACTCTGTCCTGTTGTTGTTGTCGTTGTTAAGTGCTGTTTTCTGAGGGGTCATTATAAACAGGAACCGACTCAATGGCAGTGGGTCTGGTTTGACTAAACATGGCTGTCTATCTCTGAGTACCTCAGGTATGGACCGATAATGTCAGTGGGATTCTGCTAAAGATTTTTCCACACTAATATCTATGCAATCTTTGCAAATAGACATACGGTATGTTGTTATACTGTTCATGAGTGCTATTTTAATAAAAAATAATTTTGGTTGTCTCTTCCAAGGTGGCAATGGTGGTTATGTGCCATGGAGTCAGTTCTGACTCATAGAGACCCTGTATAGGGTTTCCAAGCCTGTAAATCTTTTTGGGAGCAGAAAGCCTCATCTTTCTCTCAAGAAGTGTCTGGTGGAATTGAACTGCTGACCTTGAAATTTAGCAGCCCAACGTGTAACCCACTATGCTACCAAGGCTCCTTACATCAGTTAGGAGGACAAGTTTATGTTTATAACTTGACATTTCTTGAAATAACTGAAATAGTGGACCTTGTAATATACAACAGGGAGTGTGGTGGCTCTGTAGGGTAAGCACTAAACTATGAACCACAAGGTAGGCAGCTCATGCCCACCAGTCACTCTGAGGGAGAAAGATGAGGCTTTATGCTCCTGTAAAGATTTCCAGCCTCAGAAACCCTATATAGGGTTGCTGTGAGTTGGAACCAACTTGATGGCACTTAACAACAACAACCACAACATGTTGTTGTTAAGTGCTGTCGAGTCAGTTTTGACTCATAGCAACCCTGTATCAGGTTTCCAAGGAGCGACTAGTGGGTTTGAACTGCCATGCGTGTGGTTATCAGTCCACTGTTGATCCTATAGCACTACACCAGGACTCAACAACATGTTGTTGTTATTGTCATTAAGTGCTGTGAAGTCAGTTCCAACTCATTGCGACCCTGTATAGGGTTTCCAGTGAGCAGCTGGTAAGTTTGAATTGTTGTTGACCTTGTGGTTCACAGTCCAGAGCTAATCCTACAGCGCCCCTCCAGGACTCAACAACGATTAGAACATCACTAATTATCCTATGTTCCAGACTAACTTGATTTCTTTTTTTCGGTAATAACTAAGTCACACCTAAAAGTATAAAATTCCTAAACCTGCATAATGTATTAGTGGAGACACTAGTAATAAGTTCTTCATATAAACCTGTGCCTAAAGAAAGCATAAGATATTGGCTAATATATGTATGAAATTTTAGAATTTTAGGCGATTCCCTTAATATTCTTCAAGACCATTTCACTGGTCAAAATATTAAATCCTTCTGAAATATGTATTTAAAAAATACAAATTCTGAAGCTTTTGTACAATACCCATAGGACAATTTTGCATCAATGGGCACTGTTCCAGACAGTGGGCAGGTAGAGAAATGAGAAGGAACACATGAGAAGTCTGGGTTTTCCTGCTTGAGCCAGAGATCCTCGGCTGTTAACCGTACACCAGAACCAGGACCCATGCAGATGCTGACTTTCAAGCAAGGTGGACATTGACTTGGGAATGTGAAGACGTGTCCAGCAGCTAATGTGGACTTGTGGGTTGCTGAAGACCCTCGAGGCTTTGAGAAGCTCCCAGGAGGAATGTAACAGTTCCAGCCCATAAGGAATTCCAAGTGGCAGTTATAGGAACTTACTTCTGTAGCGCAATAGTATTACCTTTAGCCATTTTTTCTCCTGTCTTTCTGAAAAACCAGATCATCAATTTATGCTCTGTCCATTTTCTTAGGAATCTGACCATTTCCTTTGAAATCTTTTGTAATCTAAGGATACAAATGCAAAACTCTGTTTATTTTAAGGTGTGTAGCATGAGCCTTGTACTGCTGCTAACAAAAAGGTGGGTGCTTCAAACCCACCAGACAGTGCATGGGAGAAGCTTGTGGCAGCTACTTCCAAAAGGATTTACAACGTTAGAAACCCTCAGGGGCAGTTCTACTCGGTCCTAGACTTACTATGAGTTGGAATCAATAAGACGGTGATAGGTAGCATGGCAGTGTTTGAATAGATCCTATATTGTTATTGTCGAATCAGTTCTGACTCATAGTGACTCTGTTAGGGTTTCTGAGGAGCAACTGGTGAGTTTGAACCACTGACCTTGGTGTTCAAACTGACCTTGCAGTCCAGTGCTTATCCTGCAGTACTACACCAGGACTCCAGATCTGATATTAGAAATACTGAGAAGACCATTTGGGATTGCCCATATGGAGCAAAAACATTTTTATAGCTTTCTAAGTATATTCTAATTATACTCTATGGGAGAAAGATGATAAGGCTTTCAACTCCCGTAAAGATTTACAGTCTTCAGAAACTCTATACAAGGTCCCAATGACAGGAAATGACTCCATGGCACTTAACAACAATAGAGTATGTACTTCATTGTTGTTGTTGTTGTTAAGTGCCGTCGATTCGGTTCTGACCCATAGCAACCCTGTACAGGGTTTCCGAGGAGCAGCTGGTGAGCTTGAACTGCCAACCTTACAGTTCAAACGAGTTTGCAGTCTGGCGCATTAATTCACAGCGCCACACCAGGACTCCGAGTATTTACCTAGCTGGTGTGAAATAGTCATACTCTAGTAAGTATTTTGCAACTATTTCATATCAGCACAGTAAATACTCGATTGTTGTTAAGTGCCATTGAGTCAGTTCCTGGCATAGCAACCCCACATAGAATTTCCATGGAGAGACTGGTGGGTTTGAACCACCAACCTTGCAGTTAGCAGTCTAATGCTTATCCTACAGTGCCACACCAGAACTCTAAAGTACTTGGATAGCATTTATCAAAGACATGCCCTTTTATTTAAAACAGAACCACAATTACATAGTTATATAATTCATATCAGCTTCCAATGTTTGAATATCTGTGAGTAATGTAATTTTCTAGTCATTTTTAAAAATATTGAATTACATTTCAAATGTTATGGCTTGAATTACATCTTTAACTAGCTTATTTTCTCCTGTTATCATGATTGGGGTTAAGAGTCTTTTCACAAAATAAAGCTGCTACTGCCATTTCATTAGTCAAACATTAGTGGAAATTATGCTATAAAGTAACTTGGGAGATTGTGAAATTTTTGGCAAAACCAATTTTCAGTGTTCATTTCCCTATTTGTTCATGTGCAGAACTTCCTTTTTGAAGTTGATTTGGCATTGATATTCATGAATATATACACCTTCATATCTTCAAGTCTGAAATTAATAGTAATGTCTAAATTGCAACCTGGTGTGGCACTGTAGGATAAGCACTGAACCACAGGTTGATTTGAACCGTAAGGCAGGCAGTTCAAACCCACCAGCGTTCCTCTGAAACCCTAGTCAAGATGTAACCGACTCAGTGGCACTTCACAACAACACATAGCAGTAGTAAAACTGTCTTGAGCATTTATGTGCTTACTATTCCTGGATAAGGACTCCTGATGTGGCGCTGTAGGATCAGCACTGGATTGCGAACCAAAAGGTCTCAGTTCAAACCCATCCCCCCCCTGAAATTTCACAAACTACTGCTTGTGTCATCAGTATTAACAATATGTAGATATTGAAAAGCTCCTATAGTTTGCTTGTTTGTTTTGTCCCATTTAGGCATGTAAGTAAGTTTCAGTAACTAGAAATAAACAATAAAGATTGCAGCTATTTTTTACGGAATAAAGAGTCTGTTTACTTGAGGCATTATATCTTACAATAAAATTGAAGATAGCTCACTTTATTATATTTATCATTAAATCTATTTTCCATTAAGATGTTAAAATGATACCAGATCTACTTGCTTTTCCTCTCAGAATGTGTATCTTTTCAATTAGATGGTGATAGAAAAGAACTCAGTTCCATCAATGGTTCCAGTGTCTCTTGGATTGGAAAATACCATAACGGGTTGGCTGCATAATGGGGCATAAAGTGAATAAAAAGTGTTGCCTCAGACCTTCACCAAGAAAAGAAATTATAGAGATAAACAGTCCATTTTCAACCTTCAAATCCCTGCTCAAAATCATTGTAGAAGTGCCAAAGGGCAATATCTGGGCTGCTGGGCGCCTGACTGTTGCAGAGACCCCAGCCAATAAGAAAGCAGGGCTCTCTTGTTTACCTTGCCGGAGTTCACTTTGGTTGATACTGACAGTTTCTGTAGCTTTGTCCCAATTGAGAAAGAGGCAGTCCCGAATCTTAGATATTCTGCACACCTAAAAATGCACGAGGAAATTGTCTGTGGATATATCAGACAATTGTTGTTAAGTGCTGTCAAGTCAGGTCTGACCCAGAACGACCCTGTAAGGGTTTCTGAGGAGTGGCTAGTGAGCTGGAATAACCAACCTTACGGGTCAAACCGACATTACAGTCCAACACATTAACCCACGGTGTCACACCAGGACCCTGCATTTACCTGCAGTGTGACATAAGTGAGACCTATATATTATCAAGGCTTTGCATTCCCCAAAAGAAGTGCTTAGTTACTGTCTCCCCTGCCTCTCTGGGGGGCACAAGTGAGAATGTCAGCCACCCAGGACCAGGAAGGGAGACCCCCATTGGAAGACGAGGCTACCATCCTCTGGCCTGGGAATTTGTCGAGCAGGCACAGCCATCTCTCCCCTGCTCAGCCAATGAAGAAGGTTAGGGCAGTTTCTAGTCTTTTAAAGCTCTGTCTTAAGGGGTTTAAGTGCCTGAAACCAAGCTAAGGAAATGAATTTTCTTCAGATACACATCTGTGATGGGCCAGGGGGTCCCTGCCTCTCCTTATGTGTAGGGCTGCAGTGTGAGGGGGCTCCCTTGGAACACTGGATTTCCTCTGTGCCAGGCAGAGTTGTCCTTGGCCCTCACAGCATTGGAGGGGGCACGAAGGGAGCCTGAGCCAATCTCCAGACCTACACTGGACCTTCCCTTTTCACGAAAGTCACCTCCGCTACCTGGAGTTGGGAGTTTAGGGTACCCCAAGGCCTTGTAGGCATAGGATTTACAAGACAGGGCTGCCATGCCTGGAGGTAGGGCAGACATATCCCCTGGGGAGACCTGGCCCCCATCAGCAGCTCCTGCTTGCCACAGCCAACCTGGGCAGAGCAGTGCCCTTTCCCCTGGCTGCAGGGACGTCATGCAGAATCATCATTATCTAGGAGTGCTTGTGCACTGTGCTAAGTGCCCAGCACAGGGAAGTCCCCTGGATGGAAATGCAGGGCAGGTGGTTTGTATGTCTTGTTCCAGCATTCCATGTAGTACAGTAGTGCAGCTCTGTGCAGAGACTCAGCCAACTGCCCAGAGTTTGTTGTTGTTAAATTCCGTTGAGTTAGTTCCGAGGAACAGCTGGTGAGCTTGAACTGCGGACTGTGCAGTTCATATGGACCTTGCAGTCCAGCACATTAAACCATAGTGCCACACCAGGACTCCCATTTAGTCACCTGTAAACTGGGGATAGTTGAATATTCCTATCATCCTATCTCCCAGGGTTCTGGTAAGGATTGAGGACCTTGAGTATCTGCAAGTGCTTAGAAGGTACCTGGCACAGAGACGTGCAGTGAGCTTCCTTTTGCACTTCGATCCTCTGGAGCGTCTAGCACAGTGGCACACACACACACCCTTCAGTGCACACTTTCTATGTTTACCTGAAGGTTAACTAAACCGTTTGGCAGTCGAGCATTGCTAAATGCAATTTTTAAGTTCATCTTAACTTGAAGTATTAAGAATATGATGTATTTTTATCCAAGGCGACAAGGGCAGGGTTGAAACTATGCTCTTTGAGCCCCCAGGTGATACGATGTCAGTTGAGAATTGGTAAATTCGAGACCGAGACAGAATGAAATAGAAGAGGATCGACAAGCAGTCTTCAAACAGGAGTGCATTTTCCAATGAAAATTAATGGCAAGAATGTAAAAATAGTGTCAGCATCTTTTGGAGAATGATGCAGAAGGAGATGGAGCAGGCCCGTGGTCAGTGGATGCCTACGGAGGCATTATAGCAGGGACGCTTGGACGTAGCTGACCCTGCCCTGGGACACTGCTCGTGGAACTCATGCACCAACATCTTAGTGCCAGATCTCCTCATGAATTCTAAAGGGTTCCCTGGGAGCACATTGGAAGGTGACCCAGTGCTGGGTGCATGCCAGCACCCTCACCAGCGTACCCTTTCCAAGGAGCCCTAGTACATCATCTCCCAAGGAGGGTCATCAGCTAGGGTTACTACTTCCCAAGTCAATGAGCTTGCTGCTGACTGTTGGCACAGGATCATGAGAAACAACAGTGCTATCATTTCCTGTTCCAGTATTCGTATCCCATTGAAAATTCCACCTTTTACCTCCATGTGCAAAAACAGAGTCGAAGAAGGTGGCCTTTAAGACACCATCCAACTCTGCAATGTCTTGATTGGAAAGCTTGGAGTATGAGGAAAGGCCACAGAAATTACTCTGGAAAATGAGTGCTGAAAGGAAAGGTTGTGGTCTCTGGGAGTTTTAAAACTTCTATCAATCCTGGCTTGGCACTGTAGGATAAGTACTGGACTGCAAGGTCGTTTGAACTGCAAGGCCAGTGGTTCAAACCCACCAGCTGCTCCTTGGAAATCCTATCAGGGTCATTATGAGTCAGAACCCACTCAACAGCATGTAACAACAAACCACAGAAAAGAAATAAATAACAAGGGGCGAGCTGCTAGTTAAATAGTTCTCAAATCTGTAAAAGCTAATCACCCTAGGAGCTGTGGCCACCTGCTTTCCAGCTCAGGAGAGGCTAGAACTCAGGAAGCAGGTGTGCGCAGCATCTTGGATTTCAGTTAGATGGAGGGAGAACTTTCCTGACAGCACACACATTGTTGAACACTGAGAAGGAAGCTCTGGGGGGAGGCTTTGGAATGTTCTCTGGCAATATTTGAAAGCCAAATAGATGTCCATCTGTCTGACCTGCTCTAAGGCAGCATATGTACACACAGAAAAGAAAGGGTGCCTTACAGGGTGACTGGCACCATCGTCTGACCTTGAGAGTCAAGGTCACAGAAATGGCTTGAAAAGGCTTATTTCACGGTGCTAATTAGATTTGTCCTGGGACTCCTGGCGGGTCATAGACGAGCTTCTACTTTTAAGCGGTGTTGTTACCTGTCTAAATTATTTGTTGAATCTACTATTTGTTCCCATGAGGGCAGGAACAGTAATAGCTAATGAAATGCTCACAAATTGGTTGTGAGCATTTCATTAGATACTTGGTGGAGAGAAAGGTAACAGGTTTTTGTTTTTTCTTGACTATAATTCTCAACTCGAACGACATGGCTTTTGTTGTTTTCAAACCCTGGTAAGGAGCTCTGATAGCGTAGTGGTTACAAATCGGGCTGCGAGCTGCAAGGTCAGCAGTTTGAAACTACCAGCTGTTCCGTGGGAGAGAGATGAGGCTTTCTGGTCCCCGTAAAGATTTACAGCTTCGGAAACCCTGTGCAGGGTCACTGTGGGTTCGGAACCGACTCGATGGCACTTAACAACAACAAGTCTTCTCCTGAGGTAACAACGCTGTCAGTCAGAGCGTTGTCTTCTGTCTGCCTTGGGTACTTACCTCCCTCCCAGTCAGCCAGGAGGTCAGGGCCTTCCGTATTGGGACTCTCCCACCAGAGATGTCAAGTGTAGGCTTATTACTTCAGCACCATTGTCATCTCTGGAGGGACCGTTAGAAATATGTTCTGTCTTTAGTATTAGCTCTCTTGTTCCTTTCTGGTCTCCATCCTCGCTGAGTCCCTAGGTGTGACACAACAGTTACACTCTGGCTACTCACCAGAGCTTGTCAGTAGAAGCCCAAGCAGGGTTACCTCAGAAGAAAGAGCTGGAAATCTACTTCCAAAAGATCCCAGCCATTAAAAATCCTCTGATGCACACTTCTACTGAATCAGAATCGATGGCACCTGTTTTTTGTTGTTTGTGTGGTTTTGACTTTGCTTTCGAGACACTCACTTCCTTGAAGATGCAGTTCATCTCCAGCCTGTTTCCTGCCTCCATCCACCAAAAAAAGCCTTCACTCAGATTTGCAGAGACTCAGGGCAGCTGGCATGCGTGTGCCTCCTGAAAACGCACGTGACCTGTTCCTTCTCCACCAACGTGTGCCAGGGAAAGTATCCTAGCTGAAGGAATAATTGGGGTTTTAGAAATTTAAGAGCACCCCTCAAATAGCAGCTGCTCTAAGGAGCCATAGTGGCGCTGTGAGTTAGACATTGGACTGTTAACTGCAAGTTTAACTGTTCAAACCCATCGGTCGCACTGTAGGGCAAAGATGAGGCTATCTGCTTCTGCAAAATCTTACAGTTTCAGAAACCCTATATAGGGTCGCTGTGAGTCAGAATCAACTTGATAGCAGTGGCTTGTTTGTGTATTTGCTTTGTCTTAATCCTAAAGAGCCGTGTTGCTCCCCACAAAGGCCTCCCGCAGGCCAAGGCAGCATTCTTCTATCAGTCTCTGAATACAGTAACCTGGGACCAAATAAATAAAAAGTCTTCTTGTTGATAGTGATAACCTCTACTTATTTATTTCAGTTTTCAAATTTGTCATTTGGAAGCTGAGTAGCAAGGAAGAGACAGGCCATAATTTAGACAACCATGACTTCTGTGAACACTGACAAATCATTTCCTTCTCTTTTGTTGTTGTTAAGTGCTGTGGAGTCAGTTCTGACCATAGAGACCATGTTATAGGGTTTCTGAGGCTATAAATAAATCTTTGCAGGAGCAGAAAACCTACTCTTTCTCCCATGGACCTTCTGGTGGGCTTGAACCACTGACCTTGTGGTTCACAGTCCAGTTCTTATGGAGTCACCTTGCTCCCCTCCTTCTCTGTACAACAGGGTTAATTCCATTTCTTTGCAGAATGCATTGAAAATGCCTGTTAAAAACCGGTGGTGGGTGTAAGCATTGCTCCTTGTTAATCCTGCCTCTCAGCTCCTTGTGTTAGAGAAAGGAGGGTATTTAACAATGCAACACTCTGTCTCCTGCTAAGGATAACTGCTTGATTTCTCTCATTGTTCAGAGCACTTCCTGAATTAGATTCATTTCTTTATATTCCATTTCTATCTTTTCAAGACAGCAATTTCCTTGACAAAAAAAATAAAACAAGACATGATACTCGTTAGCATATCAAAAGCTTCTTGTTTGAAAACCTGTTGTTTGGGAAAATGTTCTTTACAGTCTAGCGGTTAAGAGCCGAGCCATTGACTTGCCCTGCTCAAAAGCACTTTCAAGTTCGCCATGATCCCTCTGTTCCCCCCCATCAGCTTCATTAATGCCCACACGGAGGTGGAAGTCAGTTCAGGTGGTACCCACACAGAGCTCAGAAGTTCAGGGATTCTGAACAAAAGACAGTGGCAGGCAGCATTTACATTCCACTAAGAGCCAAAGCCCCTCTCAGTGGGAGGCTGTGGCCAACTCAGCAGATGTACGCACCATTTAGAACCCCCTGAGCCACTCTGGCTTCCTCCTAAGACAACTGCAGACAGGGCTCTGTGTTTGTTTCAGCACTGATTGAATAGGCAGTCCCATGGGGCACCCACCAATAGCATCCTGTGTGTGGATGTGTCTGCAGGTGTTACTGTGTTGATGCCTTCTTTGTACAGAGCAAATTTTCAGGAATGGAAATTTCAGCACAGAATTCAAATCAGTCTATACCAGGACCTCAGCAACAAAATGAAAACAGAGAAATGGTTCATGAAATGAGTTGTTGTTAGATGCTCTAGAGTCACTTCCTACTCACAGCTGATGAGTTTGAACTGATGGCCTGTGGTTAGCTGTCCAGTGCTGATCTCACAGCGCCACACCAGTATTTATTACTAGACGTGTAAAAGGAGCAGATAATCACTTCTGAATGCCCCGACAGCAAAGCAAACACATGTTAGATTTTATGCAGTAATTCTTGTTGATACAATAAAAAGGATGACAAAAACGAAAGCAAAATAATAATAATAATTATTGGCAAAGAGAAACATTTTCCTGGCAGAAAAATTGCAGGAAGATTTATTTCACAGGCTCTCCTGTTAGAGATACTAGATGACATAATGAACAACTGACACACATGTGTTCTTGAGGTGCTAGCTCCTCTGTAAAAAATGAAGGCATTGTAGGAAGTATAAATTTAGTGACGACTTTTCAACAGAGCAAATACATGTACTGTGCCCCTCTGTTAGGTTTTCTGCTTTTGCGATAGCACTAACTTGGTGGACCTCTGAGAACATATAGCAACGTGCCCATTGGGCCATTCCATCCTTTGGGTATATTCCATTCTTTGGTTTGTAAAGTTCACTGCTGATTCTCTCATTATCTGAGTGCATGCTGACTGCTGGTAAAGGAGGGATGCTAATCTGAGGGAGGCAGGCTTGGCATTCTACTTTGAAACCTTGGGACCCAGAGTCCAAAATGTGGATAATATCCCTTCCACACAGAGTTGGACTGAGGTGTCCTTCATCTGTTCACTCTTGAGCTGGATGCTGGACCCAGAACCTGGAAGAAAGTATTTTTGAATCAAGTATTTTTGATGGGAGGGTTGTATGAGGGACCAGGCAGCCTGGTGTTGGGTACACTGTCTGACCTGATTCAGTGCAGGGATTGGTGACATGGATAATAAGTGCCCAGCAGAAGTGGCCACTTCCACCTAGCCCTGCCTAGTGTTGCCACACAACAACACAGGCTGGAATATCCTGACTTCTAGGTTTTTAGGAGAGGCTGTAAATCTTGATTTTACATAAGATTTGATAACTTAAAAAAAAAAAAATTTTTTTTTTTTTTTTTTGCAGACCAAACCAATCTGGCTTCAGTTTAAGAGACTTTAGTTTGCAATCTCTTTTTAAAGAGTTTTTTTTTAAGAAGAAGTTTTATTGACCAACTATCTTAACCAGAAATAACCTCAGATTGGTTCAGTAGTTAACAACATTTCAGATTTTCAAGCAACTGAGTATTTTAAAAAAACAAGGTTAATTGACATTGGAGGTGGGAATGGCCAGCTTTTTTTCCATGTAACTGTTTAATTATTTCCTGTCTGCCTACAAGAATTCTCATTGTAGTATATGTAGTTGATGATAAGCTGATGTCTAGCAATGATTATTCAGTAGGTTCACTCTGTTGCTTAATTTAGCACTCTATTTGTGAGCCAGCACCATGGACAGTTACCATAGCTGCTGGCTGGTTCTAATTCTGGTATCTTTAACTCTTCATTGCACCGTGTGCTCAAGCTATGTGATTGTTTACATTTGTCTGGTCATCTTCCAAGCAAGAAGAATAGCAAAATTAATAATAGTATTTCTTGAATTCTTATGTATTATCTAATTTAATATATGTACAAGGAGGCTTCAAAAAGTTTGTGGAAAAATTCTATTATCTGTTCATTCTGTTTTTCTACAAACATTTTGAAGCCCCTTTATTATGTATATATTTCTTCTCACTGAGTCTTCAGAAAGTCGTATGAGGTAGGTATTATCATCACCAATGTCTTCATTATTCCTACTTCATAGGGTAGGATACACTAAGGTATCTTAGAAATAAATATTACATAATGTGTCCTGGTCACACAGTCAGTAGTAGGGTGTCCTGTTAGGAGCCCTAGTAGTGTAGTTGTTAAGCACTCAACTATAACAGAAAGGTTGGTGCAGTCTGCTCTCCATAAAAATTTGTCCCAATGGGGCAATTCTGCTATGTCCTATAGGGTCACTATGAGTTGTAATACGCTCGCCATCATGGGTTTGGTGTTTTGATTTCGGGGGCCCCAGACCCATGCAATCCAACTTAAAGCAGGCTTCCTCCTTGCCCAGGTCCCATCTGCATCACCAAGATTGACTTCTTTGTTCTTTGGGTTTTGATAAATAGACCTTCCTTTGAACCCTGCAGGGTCCTGAAATATGAGTGACAGATATAGCAGAGTGACAGATATAGCAGACAGATATAGAAACCTCAGGAATGGGCTGGTGTGCTCCCTTCTCACGCCGGTCATTCCACTGTGAATCATGGAAGAAGCCTCCTAAAATTGACAGTGAGTGTACCCTGGCTGCAGAGAGAGTCTGCTGCTTTCAGTGGTGCTCCAGGGGCATGTTCTTCATCTACAGTGTAGAGTGGAGCAAACCCTCTTGTCCTGTGTCAGGGTTGATGTTGTTAGGTGCCATCGAGTCGGTACCAACTCATAGCGACCTTATGCATAGAAGAACGAAACACTGTCCGATCCTGGGCCAACCTCACTACTGTTGTCACGCCTGAGTCCATCAATGTTGCCACTTGGCCAATCCATCTCATTAGGGGTCTTCCTCTTTTTCTCTGTTCCTCCACCTTACCAAACATGATAACCTTCTCCAGCGACTGGTCCCTCCTGACAATATGTCCACATTTCCCCATTTCCTGCTAGACAGAGGGAGGAGACCAGCTTCCTGCTTGTTAGTCAGACTGAATATTGGTTAATATAATCCATGTGTGGATGGTGATTAATACCATGTTACAGTCATTTTCTTAGTATCCAGTGTTTTCTATAATTATTAATATCATTAGCCTTAAGTGTAATTTTTTATTACTAAAGACCCTTTATCAAAGACCTATCCTAAAAGGCAATATCTTTTTCTTATTCATGGTTAAATCCGTGACAGCAATTTGGCAAAGGCTCAAAATTACCCTTGTTAACTTGTCTTTAATAGTAGTAGATTTCTATGTGTCTAAACCTCCAACACATGCATGCATGCCTGTTCGCTAGTTGCAGCTACATGCATTTAAGCACAGTGTTATTGGTGTGAAAGAAAGCATACAACATGAAAAATGTGAGTGTCCAGGAATTAGCATTGGAGTCTTTAACTCCTTCCAGAACAGCAGTGTTATAATATTGATAGTTCATTTCAGATAAGCAAAGTTCCTGGGTAGATTTGGCGGTGGGTTTCTTACTTTTCTAGTGAGTTGTAAAGATCTTCCCTAGAGTGGACATTAATGAATTAACACATTGGTTTTCCTGTTAAGGTATGGGTTTTCTCTGGACTCATCCAGGAAACAGGTAGACACATCAGAACAAGATTGAAACCCGTAGATATATCCATGATAGAACTTTGGTTGCATATCCTATTTTTCTATCCTGATCATTACAAACAAAAAATATAAAGGACAAAGAATACTTAGCATGCCATGCATTTGCATGTGTACACGATTGGTTCTGTGTACCTCATATGTATATGAATGCCTTCTGAATTTTGCATGTGTACAACGATAGGTTCTGTGTACCTCATACGTATATGAATGCCTTCTGAATTTTGTTTTAGACAATCCATGGACACAAGGGACCCATCACTGCAGTGGCTTTTGCTCCTGATGGACGATATCTGGCCACCTATTCCAATGCTGACAGCCACATTTCTTTCTGGCAGGTAAGTGAAGGCCGTTGCGTGGTGTGCTTTGGGTGGGAAAGGCCTCCTTTTGAGCCTGTTCACCTGCCTCCCTGCACCCTACACTTCTCCCACTGCCATCCTCCCTCCCTTCCTTCCACCAGCACCTAGTAGACAGAGTGCTTGCTGCTGATGTACACACAGAGTACTGAGTCCAGTGAGCCATTGGGACAGAGCGAGGGTCTGATCCCGCAGAGCTTCCAGTCTGGAGGAGATGCAGCTAAACAGCAATCACAGTCCACAGCAGAAGCTGAGAATGAGTTGTTTGGGAAGGCTGCCAGGAGAAGGGGCTCGAAGTTGAGACCTGAGATGCTCAGAAGAGACAGAGAGGAAGGGTGGGGAGAGGAGTGGGTGTTTAAGGTGAGGGAGCAGCAGGTGCAAGGATTCAGAGGTAAGCAAGGGCACAGTGTGTTTGCCAGTCTAGGGAGAAGGGGAAGCCCTGTCAAGCAGGGAATTCACATGGCTCTACTAACACAGTTGTGGATCAACATTGTCAATTCATGGGACATAGGGAAAAGAACGCAGCCCAGTAATAACTTCATGCTCTGTTCATGCTTTCCCGGTTTTATTTGCATTTTTGTACACTTGCCGCAGAATACTGTTAATTCCCAAACTATTTGCAACAGCTAAAAAGCATCTGACCATCTTTGGCTAGCAATTCATAGGAATGGGCGTACTTAATTCTGAGTAAAATACATATTAGTTTTGAGCAACTAATGTTTACAATAGAACTTGTGTTCACCTTCAATAATAAATCTCCATCACATCTTCTTTTTAACTAGCTCATATTTTAGTCTGATAAGGAGCCCAGGTAGTGCAGTGGGTTAAGTTCTGGAATGCTAACCAAAAGGTTGGTGGTTCAACCCCTCCACCCGTTCTAGGGGAGAAGGATGAGGCATTCTGCGCCACTGAATATGACAGTCTCAGAAGCCCTGTCCTGTGTGAGTCAGAAACCCTACAGGGCACTTCTCCTCTGTTCTAGACGGTTGCTATGAGTTGGAATTGACCTGGTGGCCATGGGTTGGGTTTTGTTTGTTTTACAGTCCTGATCATTTCTTAAAATGTAAACATCACCAATCCCCCCAAAAAGTTAACTTAAGAGTTTGTTGTTTGCTTTTCTTTCCAAGGCACAAGTCTGTTTTATAAGGTTCAGTTCATTCCTTTGACAGTTAAAAAAAAAAAAGAAAGAAAAGTTTAAACACGACTTCAGCACAACTAGATGATGGTTTAAAGAAATCAATAGCTAATAAAATGTAAAGCGGATACACTAAATTGCTTAATTAACAACATGCTATTAAGGCATGACAACTTCCAAATCTGTCCCAGACGTTTTCTTCTCTTCCTCCGATTTCGTCTTCCGGCTTGTGTTTTCCTTCTCCTTTCGTTCAGAATGTATCTTCAGCATCTTGACTAGCCCATATTAAACTCTCTTCCTCAGCCAACTCCCCTGGTCTTCACTTCCCCCAGTGGGTAACCACAACTCTTATTTTACACGACTAAAACCCCAGAATTAGTCCATTAGTTGACCATATATTGGACTCTTGCCACAAATCTTTCTTCAAAGTGTTTACCTGCAAATATTTTTTCTACTTAGCCTAACACAGTGGTCTCTAACACATCAACTTGTTGTTTGATTAAAAAAAAACAAAAACAACAAAAAAACACTTTTCCTTATTTTTGGTTCTCTTACATCTTTAAGGAAGCATTTATGTAAAGCTCCATTCAGTCAACATTTATTGAGTGCCTATGTGGAGTCCTGAGATAGCACTGTAGGTTAATGCACTGGACTGCAAGGTCGGGTTGAACTGCAAGGTCGGTGGTTCAAGCTCACCAGCCCAGTCTTCAAAGACCCTGTACAGGGTTGCTGTGTGTCTGAACTGACTCAGTGGCACTTAACAACAACAACAGTGTGAAGTCCTGGTGTGGTGCTGTAGGAAAAGCACTGGGCAACAAGGTCAGTTTGTAGATCCATGTGAATTCCCTGCTTGACAGGGCTTCCCCTCTCCCCAGACTGGCAAACACACTGTGCCCTTGTTTACCTCTGAATCCTTGCACCTGCTGCTCCCTCACCGTAAACACCCACTCCTCTCCCCACCCTTCCCTCTGTCCCTTCTCCTGAGCATCTTAGGTCTCAACTTCAAGTCCCTTGTCCTGCCAGCCTTCCCAATGCTCCTTGGAAACCCTATTACATGGTCACTGTGAGTAGAAACTGACTTTATGGCACTTAACAACAACAACAATGTGCTGAATGGAGACTTGGTGTGATGCTGCAGGGTAAAGCACTGGGCGGCAAGATAGGTTTGAATCGCAAGGTTGGCGGTTCAAACTCATCCATCAGCCACTCTTCGGAAATCCTTTACACGGTCTCTACTCGATGACACTTAACAACAGTAATTGCTCAGTGATCGCTCAGTGATTGCTCAGTGATAGCGCACTGCCTTCCACGCAGGTGACCCAGGTTCAATCCCCAACCAATACACTTCACGTACACCCACCACTTGCTTTTCGATGGAGGTTTGCATGTTGTGATACTGAACAGGTTTTCAGTGGAACTTTCAGACAAAGAAGGGCTAGGAAGAAAAGCCTGGCAATATACTTCTGAAAATCAGCAGTGGCAGCCCCAAGGATCCCAACCCATCCTGGAGACTGCAGCATTCCATTCCCTTGAGCACGGGGTCCCCATGGTTGGGGTGGACTCAGTGGCAACTAGTAAGTGCTTGGCACTGCCCTACACTTTGGAGGGGTGGATATCAACAAATCCTGGTTCCCTGCTTTTCATGAAGCTCGTGTTCGATCCCTGCGTTCTCCTCCCGAGTAAACAAAAGGGAATTATGATATTTATATAACGGACTGTGTTAGATATTTGCCAGATTTTACATCTTTTTCAGTACTTTCTAAGGGATGCACTTTTTGCCTAGATCATCAAAATTATTTTGGGGTCTTTTAAGCCCCTCCTTAAGTATTTTTCTGTTTTCACAAAAGTTTCCACCTTGATCCTTGATGGAAGTTTGGCTAACAGCCTTTCTTAAGTTAGAGCTCATGATTATTTATTAGATGATATCTACCTTTGTTTTTGTTTTTAATCAGGCCTCTACCTTCAATCAGGAGTCCTGCTATGGCACTATAGGATAAGCACTGGACTGCTAATCACAAAATCAGCAGTTCAAACCCACCGTTCCCTCCTCAGAAACCATATACAAGGGTCACTATGTGTCGGAACCGACTCAACAGCACTTAACAATGACAACAACACCTTCAATCTTACTGTTAGTTGCATTTTGGTCCATTCTGACTCGTGGCATGAAGACTAGAACTGCTCCATAGGGTTTTGTGTGTGTTTTTTAATATTTTACTGTGTTTTGGGTTCGCCTTTCACAACAAATCTGGGTCCCCATTTAACAGCTTCTACACAGTTTGTTCAGTGATATTGATTATGTCGGCTTTCCCAGCATTTCCATTCTGGTTGTTCCATTTCCAGTCATCTAGTTTCCCTATGCCTTACCTTCTCATCTTTGCCTTAGAGTAAGTGTTGGCCATTTGGTCTAATGTAGAAGTTGTTTTTTATTATAGGATCACAGCACTCATAGGTGACATTGTTTATTTTTATGAGCCAATCTGTTATTTGGCTGGAAGATGATCTCATGGAATAGTTTTGGTTCAAGGTTTAAAGAGTATCTCAGGAAGATTGTCTTGGGGAGTCCTCTAGTTTCAACTGGCCCAGTAAGTCTGAACATTTTAAGAATGTGAGTTCTGTTTCACATTTTGTGCCCATTGCATCAGAATCCTTTGATTGTGTAATAGATCAAGACAACTGCCAGGCACCATCTTGCTCTTCTAGTCTCAAGTGTGGATGAAGTCGTGGTTTGTGCAGAATGTTAGTCCTATGGACTAGTTTCTTCTCTGAGTCTTTGCTTTCCTTCATTCTCATTTACTCTGGATGTGTAGAGACAAATAACTGTATCTTAGTTGGCTATTCACAAGCTTGTAAGACCCCAGCTGCTACTCATCAAACTAGAACTGTGGAACATAACCTTTACATACTATCTTATGCCAGTTGACCAAGTTAGCCCTCGAGACTATGGTGCTAGCCTTCAGACCCTGTAAAGGCATCCCATGAGGTGTCTAATAATAAGTATCTGTGTTTGGGCACCCTATAGATAATAGCTTTTGGGGAGCCACCTCTTTCCATCTCCCAGCTACCCTCTGTAGGGTCCTGTCATCTCTTTGTCATGGTTTTGCCAAGTGCATTTAAACCTCTGTGCCTGCACACATAGCTTTATGCAGAGTGGGCATGCCATTCCTTGGTCCATAAGCTCATGTGCTCTGAGGGTGATTTTTGTTAACAACACACATTCAGAACAAGGGTACCAATGCCACTAGGGCAGCACCAAATCTTTACTGCCTCTCAAACCAGTGTCGGAACTAAAATGCAGCCTAGTTCTTGCATGCTTAAATGGAACTTTGCGTGGTCTTGAAATTTAAGGAGAAGGCCCAGAAATGTATCACTTCATCTTTATCACTAAAATGCAATAAAGCCCCTGCCCGGAGTATAATGATCATATTGTAGTTGACAGAGTTGAAAGTACTGCTGCTGTCCCCAAATAGACTTTGCTGATTTATTTAGATAACTGTTGTTTGGTTCTAATGATGTATGATAATACTTCTGTATTATTCCAGTAAGTGTACTGTAATATATTTTGAAAACTTTAATGAAGTCTTATTAATACAGACCCTTACTAGAGCTATCAGCTATTAAAATCTTTGCTGAGAAATGAGTGTTAATGAGAAATATTGGTTGGATAATTACTCAAGTGAGACTTAGTAAAAGGTTTGTGCAAGGCATCACTTAGAATGAGAATAGCTTTAAACCATTTCCTCTTATTTGATAAATCATGCCTATATGTGTTCAAAAAAAAAAAAAAAACAATCTTCGTCGTATTGGTTTTGTGAAGCATTATTTTTAAAGAGCAGAGAAAAGCCAAAGCTGCATTTTAGTTTGTTTACACACTCAGCTATTTTTTTGAACATTTTATTGTGTTTTAGGTGAGAGTTTACACAGCAAATTAGTTTCCTGTTCAACAACTTATACACAATTTGTTCCATGGCATTGGTTGTGCCCCCACAGCGTGTCAGCATCTTTCCCATAGCCACCCTGCCTTTGTCGTTTCCGACCCTCCAATTTTCCTGCCCCTCCTTGCTGTCTCATCTTTGTCCTTGGGCAAATATTGCCTGTTTGGGCTCATATTGTCGATTACTCTAAGGACCACATTCTTTGTAGTGTTGTTTTCTTTATAAACTAATTACTGTTATTTGGCTAAAAGAGGACCTTTGGGAGTGGTTTCCATTTCAGGCTAAGGGGTCCCTGAGGGTGATAGTTGGTGGTTCCTCCAACCTGTATCAGTCCAGGAAGGAGTCTGATCTTTTTTTTTTTTTTAATTAAATTGAGTTTTGTTCTACATGTTTCTCCCATTCTATTGTGTCCCTATTCAGAGTGGTAATCAGTAGTAGCCACACACTGTCTCCATCTCCACCGGGTTTGGTAATTCATTGCAAGGTCTACACTAAGCACTCCAGTTACGGGTTTTATCAGGTTGGCAGCAGATTACAATTCAGGAGCAGAAATGCTCAGATTTAGTTCTTCTCAGCCATGCCTGTCGGCAGTCCTTTGCCTGGTCCATGGACTATCAGCCACGTGGCCCCTTCACCTCTAGCCTGCTCCAGCAATGTTGCAAAATTCTTTTAGTTCTGCCAATATATGCCTTGCTCGTTTAAAGCAAAGAAGACTTAAAACATATACTGATGAAGATCAAAGAGCACAGCTTTCAGTATGGATTGCATCTCAATGTAAAGAAAAAAAAGATCCTCACCACTAGACCAATAAACAACATTCTTATCAACGGAGAAAAGATTGACGTTGTCCAGGACTTCATTCTTCTTGGATCAACTATCAACACTCACGAAAGCAGGAGTCAAGAGATCAGACGACGTATTCCATTAGGTAAATCTGCTACACAAGACCTTTTTAAAGTGTTGAAGAGCAAAGATGTCAGCTTGAGGGCTAAGATGTGCCTGATTCAAGCCATGGTATTTTCAATAACCTCATATGGATGCAAAAGGTGAACAGTGAATAAGGAAGACCATAGAAGAATTGATGCTTTTTGAGTTATGGTGTTGGAGGAAAATATTGAAAGTGCCATGGGCTGCCAAAAGAACCAACAGATCTGTGTTGGAAGAAGTGCGGCCAGAGTGCTCCTTGGAGGCCAAGATGGCCAAACTTTGTCTCTCATACTTTGGACATATTGTCAGGAGGGGCCAGTCACTGGAGAAGGATATCATGTTTGGTAATATGGATGGTCAGAGAAAAAGGGGAAGACTCCCAGCGAGATGGATTGGCCAGGTAGCAGCATCAATGGGCTCAAGCGTGGCAACAATTGTGAGGTTGGCCCAGAATCAGGCAGTGTTTCGTTCTGTTGTGCATGGGGTCACTATGAGTCTGTGTCATCTTGATGGTACCTAACAACAACAACAACCCCACATAGGTGCCATGTACCTTGTTTACATTCTTAGCAAGATATCCAGTCCCCTTGGTGGGCCAGAAACCTCTCACAATTGCATACTCCCCACACAGTCATTTGCTCAGAACTGCAAAGACTGGCTACAAAAGCCATATCAGGTAATCCGCTGCATCACAAATACTATTTAGTCATTAGCATGAAAAGATTGCCCTTGGCAACTGAGTGAAAAAGCACATTGTGAAACTGCCATTGCATATGAGGCAGTTACGTAGCCTCTGTGTGTGTGTGTGTGTGTGAGAGAGAGAGAGAGAGAGAGAGAGAGAGAGAGAGAGAGAGAGAGAAAATGAGAATGACATCTGTGTGTATCTGGAATGGTCTCCATCAAAACATTAACAGTGGTTGTCTCTGGAAGTGAGAAGTTAGTGGGACTTGGTTCCTTTCATTATTTGAATTTTCTACAGTGAGCATTTTTTTATTTTTGTAATCAGAAAAAAGTGAACATAACCAAAACTTAGAATTTGAGGTCGTTTACATGCATTCAGGGTTACAGTGTCTCTCACGTTAGCATAGTTTGCGGTCAGTGACTGGTCAAGAATGCATCAATATTGAATAACAAAGCGGTTCTTTCAGTGAAAGTTCTTTCCTGAGCTTACTAGGGGAAATGAATACTCACCGTTACTACTTCAGACTCATCCATAATTTGAAGAGGTTATGGGGAAACTGCTTATGATTCACATTGGGGTCTTCCAGCTGTATGCAACTGTAATTACTGTCTAGCGTATAGAACTTCACATAGCTCTCTTCTGAGGCAGGAGGCTGTTTAATCCTCCCAAAAGCACCTCTCAACGTCAGGATGGATTAGGTTGTTAGGAGAACCCAGAAACAAAAACAGCCTTAATTTTTATTTTCCACCCTTTCCATCTATAGGAGCCCTGGTGTAGTGGGTTACACATAGGGCTGCTAACCACAAGGTCAGCAGTTCAAATCCACCAGGTGCTCCACAGGAGAAAGATGAGGCTTTCTGCACCCATAAAGATTTACAGCCTTGGAATCCTTATACAGAGTTGCTATGAGTTGGAATTGACTCAATGGCACACCACCACCACCACAATGTCTCTATATAAAGAACCCTGGTAGCATAGTGGTTTACAAATTGGGCTGCTAACTGCAAGGTCAACAGTTCGAATCCACCATGAGCTCCTCAGGAGAGAAAGATGAGGCTTTCTATTCTTGTTTACATTTGCAGCTTCAGAAACTCATACAGGGTTGCTATGAGCTGGTACTGACTCCACAGCACATAACCACCACCACCATAGCATTCCCAAAAGGTATTGTCTCCCTGGCCCCCATTAGCCCTTAGCTTACCCACCCATCCTGTGCACAGGTACATCTAAAGGAAAGACTCAAAAACAGGGAAGTGTCTGGGCTTATTGGATGCCTGTAGCATTTTGAGCCACCAGCAGAAATCAAGCCTCATGCATATTATCAAAGAAAATCTATAAAGGATGAAAAATACTTTGTAGTTATTTATCAACTGAAAAATTATATTTTGAAAAAGCTCAGTATGCCTTTGATGTCAATTAATTTTAACCAGCAATTTTCTGGACCATTTGGAGCTAGTCCGCGAAGGACAAAATTATTATGTACTGTTACTTTTTGTAGACGTGAGAGCTATCCAATCAAGCTCGCCATCATCATTTATATTTAAGCTATCTGGGAACCTCCAGAAAGCAATAAGGCATTGATTTTTTTTTTTTTTTTTTAATATTTTATGGAGTTTTTGGGAACAGGAAGGAAGAAAGCACAGGATAACAGTAAGATCCTGCCTGCTTTCAAGCATTTATTCAACTTCAGCAGAAAGAGTTAACTATAACCATAGATTTGGTTTTAAAGTGTGACCTCGTACACTAGTGATTTTTTTCACCTCTGTGTTGTGTTCGGCACTATTATTAATGCAGGAAAATCAGTAACATTAGTCATCTTAAAAGGGTTATTACTCAAGATGATTTAAATTGTGAAAATGTCAGTGGAGCCTACACGCAGCCTGCTAGAGATGCCGTGATTTACGCCCGCTGACACCCTGCTTCTGCCGAAGGGGTAGCGGACAGTCTGTACTGATCCGAATGCAGAGCAGTAACCCATTGTGAGTGTCCTACAGTTACCAAGACTTCCTGTGCCCCCACTGTCCACCGAGTCGCAGTCTGTGTCCGCCACACAAACCCCGCAGGCCAGAGCCATTTAGAGGGAGATGTGAAGGCAGAGAGGAGGGTTGGAAATTAAAACGATCACAAAGAAAACATCCTATTTCTGAGGATTCTGGGCTGGGTTTCAGTATACATTCCATGCAATGGGGAACCACACAGGTGATGTGTATGGAAACCATTTAGGGTTCTGTTTCGTGTTGTTGAGAATTGAATAGGTTCTTCAGACTCCAGTGCTCAGATAATGTTCACTTGGTCAACATCCAAGATTCAGTACTTTGACCTGAATGTGTAGTTGTTCATGATTTATAATTTCCATATCATTTTTCCACTTATGTGAATAGATTAAGAAAGAGGAACTGTCCATCAGAAATACCAACCCATAAAAAAATCTTTGTCAATGAAGTATTAAAAGTATACTTAACCCATCAAAGTGATGAGTCACAGAGAGAGTTGAATTGCACTTGGTGTGCATTTCCCTTGAAAAAGGAGCAAGATGCAGGGTCTTTTTAAAAGCAGGTGAGGAGTGATGGAGTTGGGGTAGATGGGGGTAACAGTGATCCAGGAACTTACCACTCTCAGCATTGTTGTCAAGAAGCTAAAGTCTGCGTTGTCGAATGCCCGCACTTGGTTGGTATTGCTGACGTATTTGATTAGCATCCACCATTGAGCCTCCCTCCTGAAAGATGGTTGGACTCTCCTGTCATGTTCTGCCCCGGAAGTGAAATTCCTCAGTATTTAAGCATCAGAACAAGTCCATCCTAAGGACCCCGTTGTTGTTGTTAGCTGCTGCTGAGTCAGCCCCCTGCACAATGGAACAAAACACTGTCTGGCCCTGCCCCAGCCCCACCCTGAGTTGCTGTTCAGACAGTTTTGCTCCAAAGGCTTTTCAATGGCTGATTTTTTCAAGTCGATTACCTGGTCTTTCTTCCTAAGCAACACTTTAGGCATTAAAAATAAACTCTCTGTTGAGTCTGAATAACCTCCTCGGGAAGGAGGAAGTGATGGTAAGTGCGCGTCCTGAACCCATCTGTATTGGTAAAAAAGAACCAGCTCTTTAAACACACATGTGCTGCCCTTCCTGTCTCCCCCAGATGAACACCTCGCTCCTGGGAAGCATTGGCATGCTGAATTCGGCCCCGCAGCTGCGCTGTATCAAAACCTACCAGGTGCCCCCGGTGCAACCTGCCTCCCCGGGCTCCCACAATGCCCTCCGACTGGCCCGCCTCATCTGGACTTCCAACCGCAACGTCATCCTCATGGCGCATGACGGCAAGGAGCACCGCTTCGTGGTCTGAGGCGCCCGGCCGACCGCTGCTGGAGCTGCCCTGACACCTCTCAGTCCTCTTTCTTCCCTGGCTCGGAGCGTGCCTCACTGCCTCCCCACTACCTTACCACCTCTGCTTGGTCCTAAGGCAGACCTGCTTGTGCCACCCACTGATTAGAGCATGCACACACAGCTCCACCGGATGTGGCCACCCTGTCACTGTGGTTTTCTCCTGCAGGACACAGGAGGGGCAAGGAGGCAGTCCCTGGGCATGCTCTGGTTGCTTGGCGCACAAGACACCCGGAAGTCAGTCAACACTGTGGTTTACTCACAGCTCAGGCCTGCTTTCCCAGGACCCACCCCACCCCGGAAGTGCTGCTGGAGCTGGGCTTCCGGCGTTGGGGGTTAAAATATGGTGGCTGTCCTAATGATCGAAATTCTTTCCTTTTGGGTTTTCTAAACCATACAGTTGTTTACCAACAAGCTTCCATGTTTACATGTTTTGGGTTTTGGTTTTGGTTTTTCCCTTCCAATGATGGCTAGGGAAATTACTCCACCTAATTTCTTAAGAGTTGAGCCACGACCTTGCTTATTAACAACCTGATAATTTGAGATAAATGAGAAAATAGCAAAGAAAAATACTTTGCTTCTGGAGAAGTCACCTAGTCTTCTGAAGTGCCCATAGCCTGCGTGATAGTGATTTTAGTAATTTTAAGTAAAGATCATCTATCCTTGTGATTTAGATAATATAATTAGCCAGTCAGTATAGCTAGTGTCTTAAGGAAGCATGGAGTACACCTTGGAAGAAGGCTCTCGTATCTCTTGCTGCAGATGTTTTGGTTTAAGATAGAGTCTACCCTTCTTCCCCCAGAAACAGTATGAAGCTGCAATCCCATATGTATGACATGTGTCAGTTACCATGTAATCATTACAGGTCAGCCTTCAAACTACTCGTGATCGATTAAAGGGAAATGAAGAAGGCATTTCTTTTAAACAAGTGTCCTAGAAAGTCAGTGAATGTGGCACATGCTTTCAAGAACATATATACAATGTGAGAGCTCTCCATCAATTTATTGGAACAAACATTGCAATGAGGGTGTTCATCCTGCTTTGAAGTAAGCTTTAACTAGGTTACTGCTTTCTCCTTGTGTCAAGCTATGCTGAGTCTTACTCATGATACTAGGGAAAAAATCCACAAAGTGATAATTTGTATGAATTGTTACCAACAAACTAATCTGTATATAATTTGAGGATTTGGTTTAGTTCCTTATTGATTGGTTGGTTAGTTGGGCAAATACGTTATTAAATTCAACACCAGAAAAATGACTTCTTGAATTCAGAGAAGATGGGCAAAGTTTACAGAGTGAACTAAAATGCAGCATTTAATATTTTTTAAAAAAACAACACATGAATTGTCAAGTTTATGGGATACACAGAAAAGCAGGGCCACCATCCAGGAACATCAGCTGTGATTTCCCGGATGCAGGAGTTTTTAGATCTTTAAAGACGTTATGAAGCAGTGAAGACCTTAATCAGAACTCCTCTTTCCTACTGATATGAAGTGCGCTGTTTCCGTTGGTGGCAGATCAGTACTAATCCCTGGCTTTAGACCTCAGGTGTTCGATCCAAAGTGAATGTATGCCACATGCATGTGCACTGTATTTATAAAGATAACTATGTGTCATTTCCAATGAAGAAACAAAGAACAGCATGGCGGACATGCTGCTGTGTTTATAGAGACACAGAAGTGTGTGTAAAGTAGAGGTGCACTTTGATTTTTCGCTAGCTTCCCTAAGTCGTCTCTGTACTCAGCACATGTTTATTTTATATGCTGGCTACAGAGCATTAATTTATTCTAGAATACAAAGCTATTGTGGAGTTAGGAGGTAAAAATGTACCATAGACACTCTCTTTCATGGAAAACAAAGTTTTCATTGCATCAGAAAGAAAGGTGTGGGAGCAGAGGCAGGTGCCCACAAACTCCCATGAGCCACACACTGTGGAGATATAGAGCAAAGCTGTGAGAACCAGAGGAGCCACACACAGGGCCGCGTGAGGAGTGCAGGCCAGCCCTTCACACACTGTCTACAGACAGTGCAGGTGACTGGCCAGTAGGACAGACGTTGTAACTGAAACTCTCGTGTGGTATTGAATAGCTAGACAGACACCTCTAACAGCTAAACTCATATTTGCATTCTTGTTCATACAGATCTCTCCTCAGCCCCCAAACTTCTTCACAGCTTAAATTTCTCAGCACTGAGGTAAACTTTGTGTTGTCACCCCGTGTATGCGCTTAGTGTTTTATTGACTTTGTTGGCACTGTATTTGGACGTGTCCTTGTGAACGTAGAGATGTGCGTGGCTTCATTGGTAATTTACAAGCAAAAGATGACATGACATGACACTTGTATGAAAATGTTGTAATGATTGAAGTTACTGTGTACAGCGAGCAAATTAAAATGCCTCTCAAGACCTTTCTGGATGATTCCACTTAATAGATTCTCCATGTACTAACTGTCCCCGTGTGTTAAATAAAAACGAATTGGACTGAAGGTTGTTTTTCATATATGATTGCTTTTTCCATTGTTTACTCTTCTTAAGCATCCTCAGTTGAAATCTGCATGTTCTTTCCCCCTCTTTTTGGTGCCAAATTAAAGTCCCCGAGTCTCATTATTCATTTTCTTGGAGAGCTAGCTTCAAAAAAGGGAAGCTTGTCCACAAAGGACCGGAAGCAGGGAAGTCTCTCTTCAATACTGCAGAAATGGGAGAGCTCCAGCTAGACCGCCTACCAGAAACTCAACAGCACCCTCTGTGGTTTGGGCAAGGGAATTGTACCCTGAGCTGCTCCTACATAGACTGTTAATTGTACCAAATTATATCTTGTAAGATTTGATGACATAGGTCGGTTGCCCCATGGGTACTACGTGAGATCATTAAATCCATTTCGTTTAATACCCAGTTTGGAATGGAATTTGAATCCCTGAGGTAAAGGGTGTGATTGGTTTTCAGAAACAGCAAGAATAGCAAAATAGGTCATCATTGCTCACAGAGGATTACGTGCAAGTAGGAAATGTACTTTTTAAAATTTTCGGATCAGAAGATAGAACCACATGAATTGAATCAATCATCAGGTCACAGCGTAATGGTCTATAAGAGAAACATCAAGGCATTGAATGAAGCAGCATCCTTGGCTTAAATCAAGGGCCCAGAATGTCAGATCAGGGATTGCTGTAACGTCGGTGATGCCTTCAGTGTATCCTTATAGGGAAATCGGGGCAGTCACAGTTCTGTATGATTGGTGATCACAGAAACTGATCAAATGTGGAAAGGGCATGACATTAATAGGAAGGTAAAGCCAAGCAGTGCTGGGTGAACTTTCACCTCTCACCCCTTCGGCTGACTGACAGAGCTGAGTGTTGAAGAAAATCAATACTTTGGAGCCAGGAGGGAAATATTTCCAACCTCTAACTAGAGAATGTATTTTGACAAGGCCAAGATAATCCAAGCTGCACTGGAGAAAGAGAAAAGAAGACTCATTTTTAAAGCTTGACACTTCAAGGCAGTTTTGTACAATGGTTTTGAGATCGTCAATATACACAAATACCAAAGGTCAAAAAGAAAAGCCAGGAGAATTTCAAAAATTAGATGTTTACATCTAATTTTTCTTTTGCTGTTTACAAGCCAAGACAAGACAGAAAGTCTTGTGTTTATAATTTTCATGTAAATGAGCTGAACTCGTGGTTGTGTGTTTGAGGTTATCCGTCCTTCTCTTAATCAAGTGTTAACCGGAGGGAGCATCACTATGGATGCGGAATGGCTGAGAAGATGTTCAGGCTTCTTGTTGCTGCTGAATTTCTTAGACAGGAGTGGTTATATCACATTGTGCTTCCATCTCAGAATTGTGTTTTGTGATTCATGTTTGCCCTGCCATGTGGCACCCTAAAGCTTAGACCCTCCTTCACATTTAGTTCAATTGTTTGCATCAGGAACGCATTCAGGTACCTCTGAAACTTGAATCACTTCTGGTTCCCATACTCCCTGTAAGCAAATTACTTGTACGAGTATTCTAATTAGTGTCCTTCTAAGCGAAAGGCTTAAGCCATTCTTACCAGCAAGATTAGATCCATTCATTCTGCAGACAGATACCTCCATCAAATGGTTATGGATTTTCTTTCCTACAGATAAGAAAAACAAGAAGTCGAATGGTGCCCCACCTTTCCGCCAACCTCAGAAGGACAAAGGAATCCTGAGTGCTTTACAGATCGAAAGTACCCC
>NW_006408539.1:9770515-9772531 GCF_000296735.1 Chrysochloris asiatica
AGTAGGGTCACCCAGGGTGGACAGATTTCAGCAGAGCTTCCAGACTAAGACAGACTAGGAAGAAGGAGAGGCAGACCACTTCTGAATGGCTAACTACTGACAACCTTGTGAATAGCTGCAGGAAAATTGGAAGTTACCAAAAATAAAAGGGAATGCATAAAGATTGATAATCCTAGGTATTGTTGTTAAGTGCCATCAAGTCAGTTCCAACTTACAGCAACCTGTACAGGGTTTCCAAGGAGCGGCTGGTGAATTTGAACTGCCAGCCTTGCGATCCAGTGCATTATCCCACAGCACCACACCAGGACTCCGATACTAGCCATTTGTGAGCTGAAATGGGTACATACTGATCATTTTGAATTGGACAGTCATATGGCTTACTATGCCAGATATTTCATGTTGAAGAGAAATGGCGTCACATTCATCACCAAAAAGAGCATTTCAAAATCTATCTTGAAGTGCAATGCTGTGTGTGATAGGATACCGTAGTGGTTACGAATCGGGCTGCGAGCCGCAAAGTAAGCAGTTCGAAACTACCAGCGGTTCCGCGGGAGAAAGATGAGGCGGTCTGCTCCCATAAAGATTTACAGTCTCGGAACCCCTGTGTAGGGTCGCTGTGAGTCGGAACCGACTCCACGGCACATCACAACAACAAGAAGGAAGACAGTTAATACCACTATTATTCAAATGTATGCACTAACCACTAAAGCCAAAGATGAAATTGAAGAAGTCTATTAATTTCTTCAAGGAGCTCTGGTAGCATAGTGGTTACAAATTGTGCTGCTAACCTCAAAGTTAGCAGTTCGAAACTACCAACTGTTCCACAGGAGAAAGAGTATGCTTTCTGCTCCTGTAAAGATTTACAGCCTTGGAAACCTGTACAGGGTCGCTATGAGTCAGAACTGACTCCACAGCACACCACCACCACCACCACTAATTTCTTCAGGCTGAAATTGATCAACCATGCAATCAAGATGCATTGATAATTACTGGCAATTGAAATGTGAAAGTTGGAAACAAGAATTAGTCATTGGAAAATACAGCCTTGGTGATAGAAGTGATGCTGGAAATCGCCTGGTAGATTGCAAGACCAATGACTTAGTCATAGCAAATGTCTTTATTCAACAACATAAAAGGTGACTATACTGTTGAACCTCACCAAATGGAATACACAGGAATCAAACCAAGTACTACTGTGGGGGAAAACAATGGAGAAACAGTATCATCAGGCAAAGCAAGGCCAAGGACCAGCTGGGAAGCAGACCATCAGTTGCTCATATGCAAGTTCAGGCTAAAGTTGAAGAAAATGAAACCAAGTCCACAAGAGTCAAAAAATATGACCTTGAGTATCTCCTACTTGAATTTAGAAACCATCTGAAGAACAGATTTAATGCATTAGACACTAATGACTGAAGACCAGAAGAACCATTGAATGACATCAGGAATATCATCCATGAAGAAAATAAAAGGTCATCATAAAGACAGAAAAGACAGAAAGATCAAAGTAGATGTCAGAAGACATTCTGAAATTTGGAGGAAAGCTTTCAGGACCTGCATTTGCTGATGGAACACAACTCAAAATGAGAGGAAACAGCTGCAAACATCCATTAATAACCAGAAAGTGGAATGTATGAAATATGAATCTAGGAAAATTGGAAGTTGTCAAAAATGAAATGGAATGTATAAAGATCAATATTACTAGGCATTAGTGAGCTGAAATGGGTAAGTATTGATATTTTGAATTGGACAATCATATGGTCTACATAGAGAAGCTAAATCAATTGGAAGAAATGATGAAGTAAAAGAGTTGAACAGAAATTTTCAAAGGACAATTCAAGAAGACAAAATAATTATAATGAAATGTGCAAAGGCCTGGAGTTAGAAAAGCAAAAGGGAAGAACAGGCTAAGCATTTCTGAAGCTGAAAGAACGAAGAAAACTTCAAGCCTTCAAAATCCTTCAAAAATTGGAGGATTCTATGAGTAAAATAAGAAGCTCTGGTAGCGTAGTGGTTACG
>NW_006408539.1:9772631-9774666 GCF_000296735.1 Chrysochloris asiatica
ATAAGGCAAGTAAAGGACTGGGTAGCATTTTCTACTCAACTGTGAATGTTTTGAGGTATGCATTCATGGTACAGTCTTCATCTTCTGTAATGTCTAGACCAGAGCCATTCTCTAAACTCATGCTCTGGGGTCAGAGTATGTGTGTCTATATACCGGCTGTGTGGCCTAGGGGTAGTTATTCAACCTCTCTTATTTGGTTTCTTCATCTATAAAGTGGATGTGGTAACAACACCCAACCTAGAGAATTAAGTCGTAGGTATCAGGTCTCAGAAAAGTGTCTCACAAGTAATAATCACTCAGCGAATGTTTATAGTGTGGCGCTGGAGGATAAGGTAGGCGCTGGGACCACAAGGTAGGTTTGAACTGCATCGTTGGCAGCTCAAACTCACCAGTTGCTCCTCGGAAACCCTACACAGGGTCGCTATTAGTTAGTACCTACTGGACAGCACTTAACAACCACAACAAACAAAAATACTAGCTATAATTGCATTCCAACTATTTTTGTGCAATTTAATGCAGAAAAAAATTTGGTTAGGGTAGGGTACGCTGTTATGACAAATTGAAAGAGAAGTTATTGTAGTGGTGGTTGTTGATGGTAGTTGGTGGTGGCTGTTGGTTGTTGTTGGTTGTGGTTGAGTGTCATCGAGGTGGTTCTGACACCTAGTGACCCTGTATAGGTTTCCGAGGAGCAGCTGGTGAGTTTGATGCCAACTTTGTGGTTCAAGCCAAACATGCTGCCCAGGGCATCATCCTGCAATGCCACACCAGGACTCCAAGAGAGAGAGAAGCAGATGCTGAGAAGTGGATTCTGACTCAGGGTCCTAGTGTTTGATTTTTGGCGGGGAGGAAGTATGGTATTCACCTCACTCATTTCTGGGCTGGGTCTTCTTCCACTCCTTATAAAGAAGAAATGGAACCAGAGGGAGTGGTCTGTACTCAGCCTTGACCCCCATGAAGAAGAGAAGCAGAGACCAGACACACATGGGTTCTCTGATAACCCAGGATA
Source organism: Chrysochloris asiatica (assembly GCF_000296735.1). NCBI lineage: Eukaryota > Metazoa > Chordata > Mammalia > Afrosoricida > Chrysochloridae > Chrysochloris > Chrysochloris asiatica. The sequence continues at coordinate 9,773,638 of NW_006408539.1, forward strand.
TAACCAGTATGAGTGATAGGCCATGGGAGGGGGACAGACACTACTCAAGCCCCCTGAGCCTTTCCCCGAGTGACTTCTGCCCTCTCTGAGGTCTGTGAGCACCAGGCTTTTAGGGCTGACCCTGATCACTCAGGTCGGAAAATTCACCATTAACTGGATAGTAAAATTAATCAGGCAAAGCAGCTCTCAGTCTCTGTAGGTGTGCACCCTTGAAGATGATGCTTGGGTGACCTCTAAGTGGAAGGAACAGAGAGGTCACCGACCAGATTAAGAACTGTGAATTTCCACAAACATACTTTGCAAACCACAAAGTGAAAGTTAATATTAAAGCTAAAGTAGAATGTTTGTTTCAGGTATGTGGTCTTGTCCTGAGCTTCCATAGGTAAACTGAGGCATGAGGAGTGAGACATGTTGACAGGGTGATAAACCTCCCCAACCAGACAGGCCACCAGATCATGGTCCCTTGTCCAAGGATAGGAATGTATGTGGAGGGAATCTTCCCTAACAATTTGGATAAAACTCGGTTAAAAGCCATTGAACCAGAGCTATTGACAGCAAGCTGCAGTCTGGGTGTCAAATATGGACCTGCACATGTGCATTGTATGGTCCTTGTTGTTAAGTGCTGTCAAGTCGGTTCCTACTCGTAGCAACCCTGTGCAGGGTTTCTGAGGAGTGGCTGATGAATTTGAACCACTGACCTTGCAGTTCAAATGACTTTGCAGTCCAGGGCATTATCCTGGAGCACCACACCAGTTACAGGTGAATATTTGCAATTGATTTGGTGACAGGGGACCCTAATTTGGGGCCCCAGTTAGTGAAGCATTATCTCTTTCTCATAAAAGAATTCTAGTAAACCTATACAGGCAGTCCCAGGTTACAAAGGAAATGAGTTCTTAAGTCAAATTTACAGATAAGTCAAAACAGGTGGGTCCTTATGTAGTCTGACTTTAGTGTGATAAAGTAAAATCGATGGGAAGAAATCCGTATTTGTGGCCCATTCCAAAGAAAGGTGACCCAATGAAATGTGAT
>NW_006408539.1:9774766-9781068 GCF_000296735.1 Chrysochloris asiatica
TGAAAGAACGAAGAAAACTTCAAGCCTTCAAAATCCTTCAAAAATTGGAGGATTCTATGAGTAAAATAAGAAGCTCTGGTAGCGTAGTGGTTACGAATCGGGTTGCTAATCTCACGATCAGCAGTTCAAAACTACCAGCTGTTCCGCAGGAGAAAGATGAGGAATTCTGCAGCCGTAAAGATTTACAGCCTCAGAATCCCTATGCAGGGTCACTATGAATCGGAACCAACTCCACGGTGCTTAACAACAACAACAATCATCCTTAATGGCAATAATGGAGGACAACCAACAATCTATACACCCTAAAGAAATCCATATTGGATGACAAGAGGCTGAAGACAGTCACCCCAATAAAAAGTCAAAATCACTTGCCTGATTTCTAGACCTGAAGGGCATGGTTAGCAAGACCTTGGCATCACCATGGGTGAGGGTCTGGGTCAACCCACGTACCAGCAAGCCTCCAAGAGATGGGGAGGAGAATTTAGAATGACTATGAGAAGAATGATATGTAGTGGCCTCCAGAGCAACAACAGGGGTTGGCATTTTTCCAATAATATTTATCTTATAAGTTTACCCCAGAAGAGCTACTCCCATAATTAATTGAAAGCAGTTGGGTCTGAGTGAGCTAAGAGGTGAACTACAGCGGACGCCATGGTGTGCACTAATTCTCACAACTTTTGGAGTCATTGGCACACAAGATTGTGCAGCAGAGCCCTCCAGGAATTGCCTGGGATGGAAGAGAGCCACTTTCCTCAATGCCACACAAGGTTAGTCAATCATGGGGATGTAAAGACTCAGCACTCCTTACAGGTGCTAGGCACATTCTTTATTCTACTGAATTCTGAATTCTGAAAGCCAACTGGTCTTAATTTGGGCCATTTCTGAAGGGCCATCTTATATTTGTAGCCTCCTAGTGAACTTGACTGAGACCTCTGTTACAACTCAAATACAGTTCAACTTCTCCCCTTCTCCATTCTTGGTGCCTTCACACAAGTGTTGATTCCAAGGCCACTTCTCAATAAACCTCCTGCATGCAGATCTCTGTCTCAAAAGTCTCCTACCAAAGAAGTTCTGAAACAAAAAGTGGGGAGTAATTAATTTTGCAGTCCAGGAACAGACAACCCTAGGACCATTGAGGGAGAAGAGCATGAGTGGAGTGTTGTACTCTATCCAGAGAAGCAGCAATCCCAGAGATGGAGGCAGAGATGAGGACATGGAAAAAGAGAGCATCTGAGGACTCTAGACTTATGGAAAGAGAAAGACTGAGTTCTGGTGGCCAGGAGGCAGGCTTGCAGAATGTGCCCTTTGGTTGTTTAAATTATTATGTATTCCTGAGTGTTTCTGTGTACACCTCTCAAAAAATAAAGAAAAACAGAGGGACTAGAAGCAAATACTGTTGAATGATGATACACAGAGATTGTAATCATTGCAATGAAATGATGAGTACAAAACTGATGTTCTCCTGTGTAAATTATCATTCAATTCACAATAGAAACTAAAAAATAAAAGTTTCTCCTACCAAAAAAAAAAAAAAAAGAGTTCAGCAACTGTCCAAGTTCAAACCTGGCTCTACCACTTATTAACTAAGCCACTCTCCTTGAACTCCAGTGACTTAAACCTCCTTATGCTTCAGTTTCCTCATCTGTAAAATGGAATTCATGATCATGCCCACCTCCTTGTCTTATTTAAGGATTAAAAAGAGAAAAGAGTTAATGTATAGAGAGGGCTTAACAGTGTCTGATGCGCAGTAAATACTCACTACACGGTAACTATTGTTGCAAAGTGCCATCGAGTTGTTTCCAACTCATAGCAACCCTCTATAGGGTTTCTTAGGAGCTGCTGGTGAGTTTGAACTGCGGACCTTGCAGTTCAAACTGACCTTATGGTCAAGTGCTTCTCCTACAGCGCCACATGCTAACTATTATTCTCATTTTAAGGTATAATTGTGAGATTCGTCAAATTTTCTACTTCATATTCTGCTTCTGTGTTGCAAGACAATATGCTTTCCCATTAAAATTGTATTCCTTTCTTCAACTCAGATCAAAGTGTCTATTTCTAAAAAGTGAGAAGAAAAGGCGGAAGGAAACCAGTATTTCTGAGTACTTTTTCGTGACAGAGGCTGTATTCAGTATTTTCATTATTTTGCTTAATCCTTAATCCTGAAAGCGATGAATTATTATCTCCCTTTCACAGAGGGCTAAAATTGCAGGTCACATAAGATAAATGATGAAAACTGCACAGCTAATAAAGGGCAAATCCAATACTTGAGTCCTGGGTGCTCTGTTTCCAAAGCCCATGTCCTCTCTGTCCTCCTGCGTCCCTCACAGGACAGAGATGAGGAGCAACAGCAGGAGGAAACTGTCCGCTGTCTTTCAGAAGCGGAGGGAATGAACCTTCATGCTACTACTCCCTTTGACTTCATGGCCATCGTGCCACATTTTTTAAGAACTGAAATTCTTTAGATTCTCATTTACGAGTGACTATTTGGCCCCGAAATGGTTGACTTAAAATGTGTGAAATTCAAAATGGGCTGCATTCCAAGATGTGATTTTTGTCCCCCTGTGAATTGGATTTCTTTGGGAAAACAGAATTTGGCTTACAGAAGTCAACCCTCATTTTCCTTGACTATGCAGTAGCATTAGGCACTGCTGACTAATCCTCCTTACCTTCATGGACCCCTCGTCCCTGATACTTCTGAAGGCAGTGTCCTGAGGATACTCATTCTCAAAGTGTCTCAATAAAAAACTAAGGAGATCAACATTCACTTCTCATAACTTGGAAGTCACTAACACACTCCAGAGACTTAAGATCCTAAAAAGAAATCAGAGACTAAGTTTTTCGGGACAACCTCCCAGATGAACATGAATGTCCATCTAGAAGAAACGCAACAAGACTTAATTTCTCCATTTGGCCAGTATTTGCCAAGGAAGACTCAGGACAGAAGTCATTCCAGTCTCCTCTGTCAACATGTTGGGTTAGCAAACCTTAGACCCTCATTCCTGATGATCTCCGTTCTGCAACTACTGGAATGGATCAGAGGAAAGCTGGACACACATCACCCTCACATCCCTTAACTTTGACTTAGGCACTGGAGCCCTGTGATGAACAAATCTCACATCTCTTTGCTAACAAGTCAAGGGGCCTGGTTTAAAGGTCTTTTTATTAAAAAAATATGTCTGTTCCTGTACACACATTCTCTACACTCCCCACCAACCACCATCACAAGCATCTTTTTGCCTGTTGTTTTCAAACTATGCAGGGGACGAGGGTAAATGAGGCTTCCAGAAAGCATCAGTGAGTGATGAACTGCAATGAATGCACTCACTTTGATTCTGAATTCCCCAACAGCTGGAGTACAGGTAGATTGTTGTTGTTGTTGCTAAGTTCCCATCAAGCCAACTCTGATTCTTGGCAATCCCCTGGACAACAGAATACCTGGTCCTGCACCAGCTTCACAACTGTTGTCTACTCAAGTCTACCGTTGTGTCCACTGTGTATTTTGAGTGCCTTCCAACCTAGAAAGGAGCTTTGGTGGCACAGTAGGTTAAGCATTTGGCTGCTAATCACAAGGTTGGTGGTTCAGATGTACCAGTTCCTGGCTCCCAGGGAGAACGAGAAATCCCATAAAGATTTAGTCTCAGAAACCACTTGGAGCAGTCCTAACTCTGTCCTATGTAGGGTTGCTACACGGGTTGGAATCAACTCAGCAGAAGTGGGTTTGTTTGCATCTTCCAGCTCTATATGAGCAATGTTGTTGTAATCCATATAGGGTTTTCTTCCCGGTGTGAAGCTATCAGATAAACTCTCAACTGCAATGTTTGTTTAAACCACAAGGTTGGCAGTTCAAATCCACCAGCCGCTCCTTGGAAACCCTATACTGGGTTGCTATGAATTGGAACTGACTCCACAGCACTTAACAACAGCAACAACAGTGAATTTTCAGAAGATCATCTGACCTTTTTTTCTAGTCTGCCTTAATCTGGAAGCACTGCTAAACCTGTCCAGCATGCATGACCCTGCTGCTATTTACAATACCAATTGCTTAGCTTCTGGCATCATAGCAACACACAAGCCACCAGAGTACAACACACTGACAGATGAGTGGTGGAGAGGTGCATGAGACAGGCCTAATGATCTGATACAGGGAGGACTCATTCTGGGTGTAATGAAAGAGAAACTGCCGATCCCGGTGTTCTAAGTGGAAATGTACTGCCTGGATCTTTAAATAAGAGTTTGAAGGAAGAAGGAACAGATTGAGATGTAACATATCGGTACGCACCTGTCGTACATGAATTCATTGAAGCCTGTCAAAAATAGTATGAGTTGGATTTTACAGCCCACATTCTATAGGTTAGAAAAGTGAAACACTGGGAGGTAAAGTCACTGGCCGAAGTTCAGGATCTAGGATTCAAATCCACAGCGTTCTTTCCTCTCCATCAATGGACATCTTCAAGGACAGTTCTATAATTAGCTCAAGAGACATGCTTCATTCTCATATTGACCCCATAAACAAACAAGGAGATCACAATTTAATCAGCATTTGTTTATTTCACATTTACTGAATGCCTATTATTTTCTAAGCAATCAAGAGCAGGCGTAAACTAATACAGCCCAGACACTCACATCCTTTATGCATCTCAAAAGCTATCCAGCTAATGTGGTAGATTTTGTGAAGGCCATTTATACATTATGTGCATGCAAGTGCACACACACACACACACACACTCACATGCCGCCCTCCCTTCTGATGATTTAACACAGAGCCTTATTCAGCGGCAGTGCTCACCCAGCTTTCCCACACTGTCCACAGGTGCTGGTCTCTGCGTGGTCACCTTGAGTCTACCAGTGCTCTGTGTGCTTCCATAAGTGCTGGGCCTCCTTGGTTCCCAACCTCCTGAGCCCCACTGAGATCTGACTTCTTTTCCTCTTCCAACTCTTCTCTCTAGAACCTTCGCTCCTGGGATATGTGAACAGAGTCCAAAGGGTACAATGGAAACTCAGAGGAAGAAAAACAGGAGAAAGGAAACACGTGCCAAACATTCATTTGAACATACCTATTCTGGTACATGGTATTGACATTTAGACTCATTCATTCGTGTGTTTGTTGTTGTTATTAAGTACCAAGGAGTTGGTTCTGACTCATAAAGACCCTGAGTATAGTTTCCAAGAAGTGGCTGGTGAGTTTGAACCACTGACCTTATAGTTAGCAATCCAGTGCTTATCCCACCATGCCACACCAGGACTCCAACGGACTCAATGGCACCTAATAACAGTGGTCTGTGCATGGTCAAAATGCCTTCTTTCATGTTGGATTTTTTTCTGTCCCTTTCCGTTCAGCTTTTTTACTGAGTATCATTCAATTAGACACAGAAGGGTGAGAAAATCAGGATGCAGAGATCAAAGTGTCACCCTAAGAGTCTGTTCACCACACAGGGAGAAGACATAAGGAACTATTGCTGAATCCAGATGGTTAAGATCTGAACTGTGACAATCAGAATGGAGATATGAACACAAACAGACAAATTCACCACAGATCTCAAAGGTGGAATAGACATTGTTCATTCATGGGTTTGATTATGTTGAAGGGAAGAAGAAAATCAAAGATGACTCCAAGATTTCTAACTTGAGCAACTTGGTAGGATGGCAGCGCCAATTCCTGCAATGAGGGACTCTTCAAGCAAATGTGGGGGTGGGTTGGGGGGAAGGTTGAAACCAAGAGTTCTGCTTTGGGCATGGTAAGTTGAGATTTTTGTGAGATTTGCAAGTGGGAATGTCAAGTGCATTAAGAAATAGTTGAGATGACTGGATTAGAGCTACAAATCTGAGAACCCTAAATTCTACATATTTAAAGACTTGGGAGCTCTGGTAGCGTAGTGGTTACGAATCGGGCTGCGAGATGCAAGGTCAGCAATTTTAAACTACCAGCTGTCCGCGGGAGAAAGATGAGGCGGTCTGCTCCCGTAAAGATTTACAGCCTCTGAAACCCTGTGTAGGGTCGCTATGAGTCGGAACCAACTCCACGGCACATAACAACAACAACAAAGACTTGGAAATAGATGATCTTTCCCATGTGTTAGAATGTGGATAAAGAGATATCAGGACCCAGACCTTATAGGCACCAGGAGAGGAGGGAAGAGAGCCAGCTGGAGTATTCTGTCAAGCAGGAACACATGCAGAGGAGGGTGAACTGCCTTGTGGCCCTCATGATGGTCTCTGACGGAAGAATTTAGAACCACATTGAGTCTTCTCTCAGGTTTCAGAATCAAAGACAGTGCTGAGTGCCTTTTTTTTTTTTTTTTTTT
>NW_006408539.1:9783789-9794205 GCF_000296735.1 Chrysochloris asiatica
ATGTAGTCTGACTTTAGTGTGATAAAGTAAAATCGATGGGAAGAAATCCGTATTTGTGGCCCATTCCAAAGAAAGGTGACCCAATGAAATGTGATAATCATCAAAGCATATCATTAATATCACACGCAAATGAAATTTTTCTGAAGATATTTTAAAAATGGTTGCAGCAGTACATCAACAGAAATTCAAGCTGGATTCAGCAGAGGCTGTGGAATGAGGACTATCACTGCTGATGTCAGATGGATCTTGGATGAAAGCAGAGAATACCAGAAAGATGTTTACTTGTGCTTCATTGGCTATGCAAAGGCATTCAACTGTGTGGATCATAACAAATTATGGATAACATAGTGACAAATGAGTACTCGGTAACACTTAATCTGTACATAGAGCAAGAGGTAGTTACTTGATCAGAACAAAGGGATAGTAATTGGTTTAAAATCGGGGAAGGTACGATCTAGGATGGTATCCTTTCTCCATACTTATTCAATCCAAGAAGCTGGATTATATGAAGAAGAACAGGGATTCAGGATTAGGGGAAGTCTCATTAACAGCCAGCGATATGCAGATGATACAACCTTGTTCACTGGAAGCAAAGAGGACTAAAATGCTTACTGATGAAGATCAAAGACCACAGTCTTCAGTATGGATTACACCTTAGTATAAAGAAAACAAGCATCCTCACAATTGGACCAACAAATAACATCCTGATAAATAGAGAAAAGATTGAAGTTGTCAAAGACTTATTTTGCTTTCTTCCTTTATCAACACTCACAGAGGCAGCAGTAAAGAAAATTTAAAAACATATTGCATTAGGCAAATCTGCTGCACAAGACTTCTTTAAAGTGTTAAAGAGAAAAGATGTCAATTTGAGGACCTAAATGCACCTGACCCAAGTCACAGTATTTTCAATAACCTGATATGCACATGAAAGTTGGACAGTAAATAAAGAAGAACATAGAAGTATTGATGCATTTGAGTTATGATGTTGAAAAAGAAGAGAGGGCCAAAAGAACAAATAAATCTGTCTAGGAAGAAGCGCAGTCAGAATGCTCCTTTGAAACACGGATGGTGACATTTTGTCTCTTGTACTTTGGGCATGTTATCAGGAGGGACCTTTCTCTCTGGAGAAAGACATCATACTTGGCAAAGTGAATGGTTAGTGGATAAGGGGAAGACCCCCAATGAGATGGATTGACAAAGTGGCAGCAACAACGAACTCAAACATAACAACAATTGTGAGGAAGGCACAGGACTAGGCAGTGTTTTCTTCTGTTGTACATGGGGTCACTATGTAACAGAACAAATTCAACGACACCTAACAACAACATAGTACAAGAAAAGGCTTAAAGCCTTTCAGTGATTCAAAAGCTACATTTGCAGTGAGTGAAAGTGATTGCAATGAGGAATTTGTTGTGAGTAAAGTGTCTGCTTCCATTGTTTTAACGTGAGGGCTATTTTACATAGCATTAAAGGGACTCCTGGTCAGTTTGAACCACAAGGTCAGCAGTTCAAGCTCACCAGCTGCTCCTTGGAAATCCTATACAGTGTTGTTATGGGTCAGAATCGACACTCGATGACACTTAACAACAACAAAAAGGAAAGTAGGAGTTGTCCGTAAATCAGACACTCATAATCCGGGACTGCCTCCCTTATGAAATACTGTATTAAATTATTATTATAATTTAAATGTCATCAACAAAAAATTTGTATTTTTTTTCTTGTTATTTATGTGACTACATAATATACATTATGTAGTCAATATACATTATGAGACTACACGATAGTCTCTGTTTTGCCTATTGGGCCAGAAAACCTAAAATATGTATGATCTGGCTCTTTGCTAATCCCTAAACTAGAGCCATCTACCCAAAGTGGGACCTGGGGAGGAGTCATATCGGTGTCCCCTAGAGCTTGTTAGAAACTCAGACTTCTAGGCCCCACCCAGACCTCAGAATCTGCAATCTGACAAGTTCCCCAGGGCATTCTTTGTACGTTCAACATGAGAAGTGCTGACCCAGAATCCATGTAGGAAGGACACAGATTTTCTTAATGATTTTATTAAGTACTTGTCTTTGTTACTGTTAGGGATTGAATTGCTTTCCCCCAATACAGGTGTCCCCCTCAAAAGAGGTTGGCACAAAACCGGGCAGTGTTTTGTTCTGGTATGCATAGAACGCTATGAGTCGGTACCGACTCAATGGAACCTAACAACAACAACAAATAGGTGCTGTGAATACTACTATATCTGTGCTTATAGTCATACTTGGGAATAGATTTTTCTTTGTTGTGTTAGTGAGACAATGTTGGTTGGTAAATGCCATCAAGTTGGCAGCGACTCATAGCAAGCCTATTTAGGGTTTCCGATGAGTGGTTGGTGGGTTTGAACCGCTGATCTTGTGGTTCAAACTGATCTTGTGGTCCAGTGCTTATCTTACAGTGCCCCCCGCAAACACTCTGATCCAGCAGAGGTACTGAACTATAAAAAGAGCCAAGAGGCATGAAGAAGCAAGCAGAGATGGGGAAATCTAGACATCACATGGAGATCACCAAGGAGCCAAGGGATAGAAGCTGAACAGACCAGGGCCCTCTCCCACAGTGGACACAGAGAGAGCCTTCCCCTAGAGCCAATGAGCCCTGGATTCAGACTTCTAACCTCCTCAACTCTGAGAAAACAAATTTGTTTGTTAAAGTCACCACTGTGGTACTTTTGAGATAGCAACACTAGATAATTAAGTTACCTAGGACTTGTTCTTCTTGTTGTTAAATGCTCTACATAGGATTTCTGAAGAGCAGCTGGTGAGTTTGAACAGCCAACCTTGCAGTTCAAACTGTGGTCCAGTGCTTTATCCCACAGAACTACATCAGGACTCTGTAATATAAATACGATGGTTATTTGTGAGGGACCAGGAAGAAGGTCCTTCAGTAGGCCTCCTGGCAAAAATAGCCATAAAGTTCCCTGGAAGGACATTGTGGCCATCAATGCTGATACCAGCTGAGGATGGTGAATGGAAGAAATATGCACTTTAGAGCCTAGTGAATTTGAAGTGGGATTTGGGTTTTTCCACTCAATAGATGTGTGAGCCTCATTGGGTCTTAGTTTCTTAATAAAGTCAGAATAATAAAACTGGCCTCAGGACTGTTGTGAATATTAAACGCAATAATATTTTCAGGTGACCCAGCCTAGCACCAGTGTACAGTAGATCCTCCAACAATGGTAACTAGTTCCGAGACATCCACACTCACATCTGTCACTGTTAGCAGCAATATCGGGACGCCTACAGACAGGCTCTGGGAGGTGACCTCACACTCCTAGAGCCCTTCAGAGCAGAAGGCCTTTGAAAAATGCTGGGATGATTTGGTTCTATTTGTTATCCTGTTATAATTTTTGTGTTTGAAAATTCGTTAAGAATTCACTTTGATGAATCCCAGATGCATGCACCATGAAAAACAATTAGCATTAATAGTGTAAAAGAAGGTGATCAATACATAGATTCATTTTTAAACTGTAATAATTTATTTGCTTCCTGACTTTTGGGAAATACTGCATCTTCGGGTGACATGTTGACCATTAGATATTCGAAGTGCAATGATTTGTGAGAGAAGATTGATATTCAGTCCACAGATCTGGCTCACAAGACTGCAACACCAACAACCAACCAGCAAAAGTGGGAAGGAAGGAAGCCAGCCAGCACTTGGTGGGAGACGATGAGATTTGACAAAGTGTTCATAGGCATTTACCATCTTTCCAGGCTTCTCCAATGCGACTCAGTGGGTGGTCAGGATTAACAAGGCCAGGGCACCAAAGACAGGGAGGAAAACTCTGACATTCATCAGGACGGCCATCAGAGAGAGGAAGGAAGTATTTGGAGAAGAGTTTGAGAGGGTTGCTGCTCCAGGGTAGAAAGGCACAGGAGGGACTGTCTGGGAGAAGAAGTAGGAGGCAGTTCTAGACTGTGCAATGAAATGAGTTCTGATGATGAAGAAGGAGAAAATAGTAAGAGCCACTCATCACCTACTGGTCAGAGAACAGAGGGTTGGTTACTTTTACAGAAAATTCTCCTTTCCCAGCACTACAAATGAAAACCAAAGCTCTCTTTTCCCTTGTACCTAAAAAACTGGGACAAGGAGCTCTGGTAGTGTAGTGGTTATGAATCGGGCTGTGAACCGCAAGGTCAGCAGTTCAAAACTACCAGCTGTTTCGCGGGAGAAGGATGAGGCTTTCTGCTCCTGTAAAGATTTACAGCCTCGGAAACCCTGTACAGGGTCACTATGAGTCGGAACTGATCCACAGCACATAACAACAACAAGAAACCAGGGCAGACCCTCAGAGCTAAGAAGGAAGATTTGCTTGATGAGAAGAGGCTACCAGTTACTGCGGAACCAATTCGAGTGCACAGTTACCACATGTGTTTTAGAGTAGGGCTGTACTCCATAGGGGTTTTAATGACTCATTTTTTTTTTTTTTTTTTGGAAAAAGAGCTCACCAGGCCCTTCCAGTGGACTCTGGCCTCCAGTCTTTCTGTTGGCAGCTGAGCGTGTTAATTGCTTGCACCATCCATGGGCTCCCATGTGAAGGGGCTGCTGGTGGTGGTGGTGGTGGTGACACGGAAGCAGCACCTATACTCAATTGCACTCCCCTTTGGTTTGCAATGGGGACAGCAGCAGCGGGTGGATAAATATGGGTGCTCTGCTCCTGCCAGTGTAGGACTGGAGAGTAGAGCAGAACTCAGGGCCCGTACAGCCCCCAGACAACTGGGCCGATCTGGAAGCAACTGAGAACAGCCTGGTTTGGTGGGCGGCTGCAGATGGCCAGCAATGTCCACCCTACCCGCCAGGCCCAGGGCTGGAGGCTGACCACAGATTACATTTTAAGGTGATAGTCATCTTTGACCTTTGGGACCTCCGGGATCACTGGTCATCCATCTTAGAGCCGCTGACCAGCAACCTCAGGGCTATTTTTATGGCCAGCAAACATTGCCCATTGATTGAATTGATTGAAGCTTGCATCTGGTTTGTGAGGAAAAGAAAATGGCCTCACAGCCTAGACTTTGCAGCTTGGATTTCTCTTACTGACCTCGCCTCCTATTTCTTCTCCTCTTGTCTCAGCTTCGCAGCCCTGCACTGAAATGCATGTGTCAACAGGGCACACACTGAATGACACACAGAGCCTCAGACAGACACACACACATAGTCCAAGCATACAGACATATATATACACAATGCACACATACCCAAGCCCACACAGACATGCATAGAAACATCAATACAACCACAAATACACACACACATATTCCCCACAGTCTTGCCCCCCACTGCAGAGTTCCAGGTACAGTGTTAATTTTCTTGTCAGCATTTAAAGGGAATCCAGTTGAGGAAAGCAGTTCCTACCTCTACCTCCTTCCCCACAAATACAGGAAATACACATTTGAGAGCTTGAAATACAAAAACAAACGAACAAAAGCATGTACCAGGTGAGTCCAGCCGTACTGCGTTGCCCATAATTCTCTTTCCTGTGAAATTTGAGTGCACGAGGTGAGGCAGGAGGGAAGCAATCGTCCGATCTGTTCTGGAAGGCGGTATAGGGTATGCCCCTTGCAGCTCGGTGACCCCCTTGCCAGCCCACAGCCCCTCAGTTGTTACATGAGGCTGTGCGAGATCTAAGGCCAGATGTCCTATGAGTGGCTCCAGCAGGCAGGCCTGGAGGCAGGAGACAACAGTGCTGGTCCCAGCTTGTTCATTGTGGGCTCCTATAGTTCCTGCTCTCCCATCCACGCTTCAGTCCCCACCCTTGGAGCTGTAGGTTGTAGAGTGTTTACCAGCATCTTCGCTAGATGCCAATAGGACCCTTGTTCACTCCATTGTGGCAACCAAACCTGTCTGCAGACGTTGTCAAATTTCCCCAGGGGGTGGGGTGGACTGTGATTGCCCTGCTGAGAACCAATGCTCTACCCAGCTGAGGCCCTCAAAGGCTCCACAAGCTGCTGGGGGCAGACGGGACTGCCTCACTCATCTGCTCTCCCTGACAAACTGCAAGTGCTGGGAGAGGTCTTTGTCTCGGCTGGGTCTGCCCCTATTCTATAACCGAAGATGTTAGAATCATGGAGTGATCCTTCTGTAAAAGCATCTGTAATGGGAAAGACAAGGATGAAGAAGTGTGCCTTTGTGGGGAATGCAATCAGTGACATGAAACAAAACGCATGAATTGATGAAGGGAATCTGACCTGCTCTGTAAACCTTCACTCAGTTCCTAAAATCAGGTTTTAAAATATAATAAATCTAGTTCTTTGAATGGAAGGCTTCACTATCATCATTACGTGGAATAGCATCCGCTCCTGAGAATGGAGAGATTGGTAGGTCTGTTCTCTGTGGAGTCTGAGAACAGAGCTGGGCACCAAGCTGGTGCCCCAGGAATGGGTGCCTCTGCGGCGTGGTTATCCCTGCACCCCCCACGCTGTGATCCGTGCTGGGCTCTGCGTTTCTGCACCTCTGAACGTCGATGAAATTGATTCACCCGTGACCTTTGACCCCGACCGCAAGACTGTCACGGAAAGGTTGGTCTCCAACAAGAGTGCGCATGAACTCCCTGGAGCCTTGTCAAAGCCCCAGCTTCCTGGCTGCGGGTGAGCAGGTCAGATGGGTGGATCTAGAGTGGTTCCGCAATCTGCATTTAGTGAGCTCCTCTGGTAGTTCAGACTCAAGGGCACTGCTTCCAGAACTGCCACCACTCCCAGGAGTTCAGAGATTCGGTCCTGGGTCTCATTAGAGCAGCTGGTTGCTTTCCAAGTCTTACCCTGCGCTGTGGACAGGGTGCTGATAGCGCCCCTACGCCCCCTGCAGGTCCTTCCCCGGGGCATCTACACGTATCCAGCAGAGGGCACCCCATAGGGTAATCAACCACTTGGACTGGCCAGCTAAGCCCACTTCTCCCAAGGCACCGATGAACGTGTGTATGTGTGTGTGTGTAGTATGTCCTTTGTTATCTTGTTTTTTCTTGTCTTGGTTGTGAGAAAGCAGAGCAGATGTGGCTTGGATGCTGATGTAATGTTCCGGGAAGGTGGGCTGGACTTTTGGAAACCCCTGTGTCTGAGCCTCTCACACGTACCTGGTGTCTTGGTGGGCTCCAGAGCTTCATTTCTGCCAAGCAGGCTGTCCTAGGGCAGACCCTTGAGCATGGTCAGTTCTCAAGAAGTTCTGGTTTTAAATAAGGAATCATTCCAGAAACTTGTAGTTACACTTCCTCCAAACCCCAATTGTACCAGAATCCCCACAACAGCTTTAACCCCAGGAGAAGTCACAGCTGACAGATTCAAAAGGGACCAAGATGCAGAAAGGTCCTGAAGTGTCTCACCAGCCACCTTAGATCCGTAAGCAGGAAACTTGTAGCCCCATCAAAATACAGCACTGTGAAACCAATGTGATGGGTTTACTAGTAAGAACTTGACTATTTTTTTGTTGTTTTGACTACTTAAAAAAGCTCATTTTAATCTAGTGAGTTTTAGCAGGTCCTGTTTTGTGGCATTTTGCTTTGTTGTGCTTTGCAGAAACAGCTTTTTTTTTTTTTTACAAATTGAGTATTTTCAGCAATCCTGCATCAAGCAAGTTTACTATGTTGTTATTGTTGTCAAGTGCCGTTGAGTTGATTCCGACCCATAGTGACCCTGTATAGGGTTTCCAAGGAGCAGTTGGTGAGCTTGAACCACCGACCGTGCAGTTCAAACAGCTTTGCAGTCTGGCTCATTAACCCACAGCGTCACACCAGGACTCACCATTTTTCCAATAACATGTGCTCACTTTATGTATATGTGCCACATCTTGATCATTTTCACAAGATTTCAAACTTTTTCCTAATGCTACTACACATTTTATAGTCTATAGTGAAGCATGTAAACGTAACTTTTATAAGCACTGAGAACCCAAAAGATTCCTGTGGCTCATTTGATTCTGATATTTCCTTTACTGGCGTGCTCTGGAACAGAATCCACAATATCTCTGAGGTATGCCTATAGCTTCATAGCAACTGTTTTGCTCAAGACTTACTTGTTGTTAAGTGCCATTAGCAACCCTGTTGCTATAAGTTGGTTCCATCTCATAGCAAGCCAGCTGGTGAGTTTGAACCACAGACCTTGAGGCTCAAACTTGCAGTCCAGTGCTTATTCTATAGCACCACACCAGAACTCCCAAGACTTAACTTAGGGCTCAAGAACAACTGGGCATTTGAAAAGGTTGCCTCCACCCAGACCCAGTAAATGCCAGTAGCTCGCTAGGCTCACTGGGGTTGGACAGTTGGCTAGGATTGTTCTTGAGGAACTTTCTACAAGTGTACAGCTTATTGAGTGCTGGTGTGGTACTGGAGGATAAACACTGGACTGCTAACCACTTGATCGGCAGTTCAAACCCACCAGCCGCTCCTTGGGAGCAAGATGAAGCTTTCTGCCCCTGTAAAGATTTACAGTCTCAGAAACGCTCTACAGGGTGGCTTTGAATTGGAACTGATGACGGCACATAACAACAGCAACACCAACTTATTGGCAGCAATTATTATTTACACCCTCGGAAACCCTGTACAGGGTCGGAACCGACTCGATGGCACTTAACAACAACAAACAACAACAACAGTCATTGGTTATGCAACATGCCCTTAATCAAAGCAATGTTTCCATCACCCGGAACCACCCACTCCTGGCCCCCTGCCTTCCACTTCTAGCAACCACTAATAAATCTTAATCTCCATACATTTGTTTTTTCTTGTATTTTTATATTAGTGAGATCATACAGTATTTGACCTTTGGTGATTGACTTATTTTGCTCAACTGGAAGCAAAATGTCTTCCAGTTCCATCCATACTGTAGCATGTACAAGAGTGAGTCAGAAATTATCCACACTCTGGCTGTAGAATTTATTTTAATCAACTTTTAGAAAAGGCAAATATATCACTTGTGACATAATCTTATGGCTTTTTAATACACTTTGCCCATCTTTCAACAGGCTTTCGTATTGCCTTATTAAAAATTGTTTTAGGCTGAGCTACAAGCCATGAATATACATACCACTGTCTTCACTACTTCATCAGAGGTGAATCTTTGACCTCAAAGGGCTGCTTTCAGGGGACCAAATAGGTGAAAGTCTGATGGAGCAAGATCAGAATGCTTTAACACCTCAAAACGAAGTTTTTGCTGA
Source organism: Chrysochloris asiatica (assembly GCF_000296735.1). Taxonomy (NCBI): domain Eukaryota; kingdom Metazoa; phylum Chordata; class Mammalia; order Afrosoricida; family Chrysochloridae; genus Chrysochloris; species Chrysochloris asiatica. The sequence goes on from NW_006408539.1 coordinate 9,792,967, forward strand.
GTGTCAACAGTGTGGGCAGAGGTGTGTGGATATGCATTGTTATGCAAGATGACAACACCCTTGGATAGCAGTACTCTGAGTTTAATCCGAAATTTAGGTTTCACATCTTCAGTGAGCATTTCACTGTAATGAGCACTGATGATTATTGAACCATTTTCCTAATAGTGTTCCAATGCTGGCTCTTCAGAATCCCAGAAAACTGTAGGTATCCATTTTCCAGCTGATGGTTAACTTTTGAATTTTTTCTTGGTTGGTGATTGAGGATGTTTCCATTCCATACTCTGCTGTTTCCTTCCAGGCTCATAATGATGAATCCACATCTTGTTACCAGTAATAATTTTTTATAATGTTTTATTGTGGATTATGTGATAGTTTACATGGGAGAACATTAGCTTTACCAGTAGCAATTTTTTAAAGAAACTTTTTCCTATCTGTCCAAATTTGTTTGCAGATGGCCAAATGCTTCTGTTTATGTTTTTCCATGAGTTGTTTCGGTTCCCATATGTCACAAACGTTTTGAAACCCGTCTGTCATGGATTACTTCATAGGCAGAGCCATGGTTGATTTACATATGATTTGCCTCCTAATCCACTGTCACTCATGTAGCCAACAGAATCATTTCACATGCACGCTCAGTGTTGTCATCAGCCATGCTTCTTGTTGTTAAGTGCTATTGACTTGGTTCCGACCCATAGCGACCCTGTATAGGGGTTCCGAGGCTGTAAATCTTTACAGGAGCAGAAAGCCTCATCTTTCTTCTGCGGAACTTCTGGTAGTTTCGAACCACTGACCTTGAGGTTAGTAGCCCGACTTGTAACCACTACACTACCAGAGCTCCTTATCAACCATGGAGAGGTATTTTTAATGTAACCAGAGTGCAGATCATTTTTGACTCACCCTCATAAAAATTCTTCATGTCTCCTTCGGACTGTGTAATATTCTACTTTGTGCCACCTTTTGTTGGTCAATTCACATGTTGGTAAGAATTTAGGTTGCTTCAGATTTTTAATATGGGGCTGCAGTGAACGCTGGAGTACTAATCTCTGCTTTCAAGTCTTTTGGGTATATGACTGGAAGTGGAATTTCTGGGTCATATGGTAGTTCTACTTTTAGTTCTTTAATTTGTTTCCACAATAGCTACAACAGTTTGAATTCCCATGAGCTATGGGTAAGGGTTCCAATGCTCCCACATCCTTACTAACATTTGCTGTTTTCTGTTTTGCTGTTGTTTGTTTTAAT
>NW_006408539.1:9794305-9796031 GCF_000296735.1 Chrysochloris asiatica
ATGCCCACCCCCCGGTCTGTGTGCTTTCTCGTGGACATGGTCCTCGTCAGCAAGCCTGCTGTCAACATATGAGTGTATGATTACGAGAATAACAGAATAAACATAGTCCTAAATTATATATCCTTTTTCTCATTGGAAAAAAATTCCACTCTATTCTGAGCAAGTACATATTTTGGAGTTTTTTCGGGGTTTTTTTTTGTTGTTGTTTTTTGTTTCAAAAGGGAGCCGCCACAGCCAGCCAAAATGTCTCAGTGTTCTAAGAAATCCCAGAGAAAATCAAGAATTTATACACGCCTGATTTTACTAGGTAGGTAGTAAATTGTTGAATTTGTTAAATCCATGAAATTATGCATATTAATACTTGGAAGAAAAGTCAGTAGTAAGCACCTATTAAGTGGCGTCCTGGTGTGGCGCTGTGAGTTACTGCGCTGAACTGCAAGGTCAGTTTGAAACACAAGGTTGGTGGTTCAGGCTCACCAGCTGCTCCTCAGAAACCCTATACAGGATCGCTATGAGTCAGAACTGACTCAGCAACAAGTGTGAGCTAGGATTAACAGACGTGTAGAAGTTCTTATGAGCATGGATACACGTGATAAATGAATCTGGGTTCTTTAGGAAATGTTGGCTTTCTGTGTTACATTCTATCTGGATTCTAGTAACAGCTCCAGGCCTCTTAACCAGTGGGAGAGTCTGTGTGGTTCTACGTGCATTCACCTGCCTTGTTGCCGTGTTGCTAGTTGTTGCCATCTTGTTTTACACCAGAATTTGCAGAAAAAAATGGCAAAATATGCTAATGGATGATACTGATGGATTATGCTTTTGAAGTTTTGACCGATTCCTACTAAGTAAACTAGAGCACCCCATTAAATTGGGACTCACATTAACATTTGTGAGTTATTTTTATGACATTGAAGAGGTTTCACCAAGTATTCAAAGTATATTCTGTGGTGGTGCTTATGTGTTGTGGAGTGGGTTCTGACTCATAACAACCTTGTTTAGGGTTTCCGAGGCTACAAAACTACGGGAGCAGAAAGCCTCATCATTCTCCCGCGGAATGGCTGGTAGTTTCCAACTGCTGACCTTGAGATTAGTAGCCTGACTCATAACTACTACACTACCAGAGCTCCTTATATTGTATAGTTGTTGTTGTTATGTGCCATAGAGTCGGTTCCGACTCATAGTGACCCTGTACAGAGTTTCCAAGGCTGTAAATCTTTACGGGAGCAGAAAGCCTCATCTTTTTCCCGCAGAGCAGATAGTAGTTTCGAACTGCTGACCTTGCGGTTCACAGCCCAATTCGTAACCACTACGCTACCAGAGCTCCTAGAATCATCAAAAAAAAAAAAAGAGAGAGAATGCACATATTCTGTTGTTGATATTCTCTTGTTTTGACTAGTACCAAAATGGCTGAGTGCTTCCATGTACCCATATATGAAATGGAATGCCTAAACTTTGAGCAATACAGTGACAGTGAAAAGTAATTCATTGTAAAGAACTGTCCAATATTAATCAACAAACATTTCTTGAAGGCTAGTATAAGCTACCGCTACTTGTCCAGTAGTTTGCTGTACTTTGGTGGCTTGTGTGTTGCTGTGGTGCTGGCAGCTCTGCCATCAGTATTATAAATGACCAGTAGGGTCACCCAGGGTGGACAGATTTCAGCAGAGCTTCCAGACTAAGACAGACTAGGAAGAAGGAGAGGCAGACCACTTCTGAATGGCTAACT
>NW_006408539.1:9796131-9797208 GCF_000296735.1 Chrysochloris asiatica
TATTGGTGACCAATGTGGTCACCAGTCAGAGCACATGTCTGCTCATGTATTCCCATTGAGTCTTAGTCTTGGAAGGGGGTTTGTCCTGAGGAGACCTGACCCCTTGGAATGGGACCTTGCCTTGATGTCTCTTGGGCAAGCAACTTGCTTGTTCTTGTAGTAGTCGGTTTTATGTTTTCCTGTCAATCCTTCTTTCAAGAAGTATCTTCTGTTCTTCTAGCTGCTCCAGGCTGGTCTGCTTGTCCTTTCAAGTAGAAATTTCCCACCTCAGAAGATTCTGGATGGTGTTCAGGATTCCACCTATGGTCTCATGCAATGCAGAGGCTCCTCAGGAAGCCTCCTTCACTGGGCAAGTTGCAGCCCCATTTTAGGTATTCCAAGCTAAGTGTCTTTGAGTTTGGCCTTCACTCAAGCTCACACTTGGTAGTCTTTGACACCATGAAGCAACAGGTGTTAAAAAGTCAAAGGCTGAAAAGTTGAATGAGAATTAAAGCTGACTTGAGCATTCTTAAGACAACCATGCCTACTACTACCTGAGGACATAGGTGAAAGTTGTGAGTTCTAATGTTTGTTTGTTATGTTGTAGGTGCCATCGAGTCATGGCCCTGTATAGGGTTTCTGAGGCTGTAAATCTTTACTGGAGCAGAAAGACTTATCTGTTTCCTGTGAAGTGACTAGTGGGTTTGAACTGCTGGCCTTGTGGTTTGTAGTCCAGTGCTTATCCTACAGTGCCACCAGCACTTCCCAAGTTCTAATGGTACCCTCCACGAGGCAGACTTTTGGTTCTTGATCTCTAGTGTATTTAGGGAAATTTACAATGAAAAGACGATGGTTATATCCTAGATTGATTTATCAAAATAAATTCTGTGATCGTAATTGCTCCAAAAAATTTCCTCATCAAAGGTGTTTACCCAAAGAATCCTGTTTTCACTAGTAACTCTGCTCAGTGGGCTCCTTCACCTTTGGCTTTTTTGAGAGAAAAATAAGGCAAGTAAAGGACTGGGTAGCATTTTCTACTCAACTGTGAATGTTTTGAGGTATGCATTCATGGTACAGTCTTCATCTTCTGTAATGTCT
>NW_006408539.1:9811353-9846773 GCF_000296735.1 Chrysochloris asiatica
TTCAAACGACTTTGCAGTCTAGCACATTAGCCCACAGTGCCACACCAGGACTCCTTGCCCATTTTATGACTGTGTTATTTGTCTTTTTGCTGTAAAGTTGTCAGTGTTTTGTATATATATATATATCAGTTATTAGGTTCTTGTTGGATAGATGACATCCAAAGATCTCCTAGTCAGTAGCTTGTCTTGTCTGTCATTCGATAGACCCTTTTGATGAACAAAAGTCATTCATTTTTAGGAGGCCTCATTGATTTATTTGTGCTTTTGCTATTTGTGCTTTTGTTATTATATTAGATATTCCATGGTTGAAAGCTAAACCTGACAACAGTGCTCTGCCTTTTCTTCTAAGGATGATGTGGTTTTAGATTGTATATTTAGGCCATTAATCCATTTTAAACTTCTTTCTGGATATAGTGTGAGGCTCTGGTAGTGTAGTGGTTATGAATTGGGCTGCGAACCACAATGTCAGCAGTTTGAAACTACCAGCTGTTCCGCAGGAGAAAGATGAGGCGTACTGCTCCCATAAAGATTTACAGCCTCAGAAACCCTGTACAGGGTCGCTATGAGTCGGAACCGACTCCACGACACATAGCAGCAGCAGCATAATGTGAGGCATGGACACTGGTTTATTTTTCTGCATGTAAGAATCCAACTTTCCCAGCACTTTTCATTGAAGAGATTCTTCTTTCCCCATCACATGGCTTTAGTATCCTTGTCAAAAATCATTTGGCCATAGATATGTGAGTTTGTTTCTGCACTGCGCCTTGCTATCTTGATCATAGTTTATAAGTAATATAATCTGCTTGGGTATATAATAAAAAGTCAATATACTGCCCTATATGCAATCTAGGACTCCTGGTGTGGCTATGTAGGATAAGCAATGGACTTCAGACCACAAGGTTGGCAGTTCAAACCCACCAGATGCTGCTCAGAAATCACATACCCTATGCAATATAAGGGAGAGATGAAAGGGAAGTCATTTCGAGTGACATATTTCAATGAGTAAACATACAGTCAAGACAATCACCAGGAATGCCCCAGCTGCAAGTGCAGAATATATTGGGTTGGTGACTAAAATGCTATAAAGTGTTGTTGGTGTTGATTCTGTCGTTTTCTGAAATGATAAACCACTCTTGGTAACATTCCACACAAGGTAAGTATACTCTTCCCTCCTTAGGGACATGTTGGTCCAGGTTCCCAATAAAATAGGATGTGAGGCAGCAATAAAACCATGATAGTTCCTCTAGGAGGTACAATTCCAGGGCAACAAGGGTGAGGGAGGAGAGATGTCAGCGAAGGAGGGAAAGCAATGTAAAGCAACGCATTTCTGGGCAACCCACTGTCTCCAGACAAGCTTTGAGACCACACAGGAAGTTTTTGCCAAACTGTCTGGAGGAACCAGACATCAGAACAGTCAGAACAGGGGAAAAGAAGGGAATCAGACCCCTGGGTAACAATACATGGGCCACAGTTTGTTCCTGGGAAGTTGAGTCCCTTACACTTCTGGGTTATGTCATCTGGTCCCTTAGACAACTGCCCACGAAGCCATATTGCGCCCCATGAAATGTGGCCTCTTATCTGAGTCTAGAAGTAGAAGGCCTGGTAGCATTGGTGGGTTACAAGTTGGTCTACTAATTACAAAGTCAGCAGTTCAAATCTACCAGCCACTCCGTAGGAGAAAGATTTACAGCCTGAGAAACCTTATACAGGGTCTGTATGTGTTCGAACAGACTTGATGGCATTCAGCAGTAGAAATGAAAGGAGTAGCCAGAGACTTGGCTTCTGTGGCCATGTGGTTTGTTGGCCTCAGTTGGTGGAACCATGATACCTTGCATGGAGCCAAAGGGAAGAAGCTGCAGAGGGTCTGGGAGGCAGGAGCCGCCAAAAGAATTTGAGGAGATGAATAGGCTGTGTCTGATCCAACATAGTGGCTGCATTTCTGGGAGGGTCAATAGCTGTCAAAACCTCAGAAAATTTTGTTTTATATATAAATAAAAGGGAGTTATGTTTTAGGCTCAAATGATTACAAAGTCATTTCTCAACCTATAAAAATGTTTGGAGGAACATTTTAAAGACATATGGAACATAGAACAGTGATTTGTTAGGTGGGATTATTCCTTAGATTATAGGAAAATGGTAACTAATGTTTGTAAGTGTCAGGCATTGTTCTGGGGCTTGCAGAGGTTCCACTGAATTCTCCTGACAATCTTATACTGTTGCTGTCGTTGTTGTCACGTGTGTTGAGTTGGTTCTGACTCCTCGCGACCCTACGCGCAACAGAACGACGCTCTGCCCGGTCCTACACCGTCCTCACAATTGTTGTTATGTCTAAGCCCATTGTGCTGCCATGGTGCCAATCCATCTCACTGGGGCTCTGGGGGTCTTCCTCTTGTTTGCTGACCCTTCACTTTATCAGCAATCTTATGAGGTCGGTCTAATTATAATGCCCATTTTATAGATGAAACTAAAGCTAGAAAGCTAAGGTCAATAAGTGGCAGAGCTAGGATTTGAACCCAGTGGGCTGGATCTTGCGGCAATACTTTCCAATCCAGCGGCCCAGCCCTCAGCAACTAAATGCCAGTAGTGTCCCCATCATCCACTGTGTCAATGCAAACACTGCCCCAAACTTCAGATGGCTCACAGGAGCACTACGTCCTCCAGAGAACCGAGGTACTAGAGTAAAGGGGTTAGTGAAGCAAAGGGAATTTGAATCATCTTTATGAAATTCACTCATTATGCATTTTGACAGCCAGACAGTCTGGGACCTTTGGATGAGGTGGTGGCTGGAGATTTTCAGAAGTTTAACTGTCAACACCCAGACTCTAGTGGGCCATCAGAAAAGGGAAAGAAGCCAATAGTCAAACGTGTTTCTGCCTTTTCCCAGCTCAGTCACTGCTCTTTGTGGCCGAAGCCTGCTGGGTGTCAGGAGGCGCACACAGCCCCCTGCTGTGCCAGTTGATCCCCAGCTGAGTCTCTAATTCCCAGGGCAGCTTTGAAACCCACTCACTGCTGACAACTGTCTGGTGACTCTGTGGAGCCCTGAGATTCCTGCCCGGGAACACTAGCTGCGGGCGGGTGGTCTCAATCTGCCAAGCTGCTATGACTGGGGGGCCAGAGGGTGCTGACGGGAAGCAGCCAAATGAGCTCTGGAATTCAAACTTTTGATGTGGCCTCTGGTTCCAAGAGAAGAGATCAGCTTTGTTCTGAGGCCAAAACTGCCTTTGGATCTGGACAGCCAAGAAGACATTGGAGACTGCCAACCGCTCCCAGTTGTGATACCTGTAGGAATACTGATGATAATGGCTAGCTCTTCCCTGGTACCTACTATGCCCTAGATACTGTCCTGAGGCCTTTGTTTATATTAATCATTACAACAACCCTCAGTTGTTGTTTTTAAGTGCCGTAGTAGAGTCAGTTCCGATCCATAACAACCCTCTATAAGGTTTCCTAGGAGCAGCTGGTGAGCTTGAACTGCCGTCCTTGCAGTTCAAACAACTTTACAGTGCAGCACATTAACCCACAGTGCCATGCCAGGAGGTGCATACTTTTCTCATTGCCTACTCCCATTTTACAGATGGGAAAATTAAGACACAAGGAGTTTGAATGATTAGCCCAAGGCCACAGCAACCAGTCAGTGGCTCCTGGGAATGTGTTTCTAAGCCTGCGCTGCACTTCCCTCCCCTCCCCCACTTACGCTCACAGATCAGGGACATTACCAATCACAGTCCTTTTTGAGTTGAGCTGACTGGCTGAGGATGTGGTCTCCGTGTTGTCCAGGCATTACTGATGGACACCAGCCTGGTCCAGCACCATGGCAGATTTCAGAGGACAAGGGAGGGCACAGCCTGCTTTCTCATCCCCTTGCAGTGGTAGAAATCTCACCTTCCTCAAAGAATACCCAGTTTCTATTCCAGATCAATGGTTCCTGGCCACCACTCATCTGTCCGTAGAAGCTTGTGTGTTTTAACAGAGTTTCCAGTCTAAGATAGACTAGAAAGAAAGGCCTGGACATCTACTTGTGAAAATTAGTCAATGAAATCAATGAAACTCAGCCTGATCCCAGTGTGTGTGGGCCTGCCGTGAATATGGGACCAAATATACAGTGGCTAACAACAGTCAACTTTGCCTTTTGGTTGGCACTTATTTCCTTCTGCTCAACCTTGGTGCTTTCCTTTGGGTCTCCTTGGATCTTCGTATCCCCAAGCTATGCCCTGGACTCTTTCATCCTCCTCCTAGAGTGGTCTGGACACCTGCTCCTGTCCATTCTGTGGGTCTCCACAATGCTCCCAATCTTGTGCTCCTGGTCCTGGCCTGCTATGAACTTCCTAGATGCTGGACGTGACAGACTGAAATGTCATGGGTGATGCCATGCACCTGAAGGAACTGTTGGTTCCTCCTCTAGAATCAACAGCTATGTAATGTCATGGCTAACTCATGATGTATTCATCCTCTAGAACCAGAAGAGAAGAGAGAAGAAACAAACAAGCAAAAAACAACAGAAATGAATTTCCATTTGGGATGGGCTATGAGCCTGCTTGATTTGCATCTGAAATTCTGGAGTCAAGGGAATTCTTCCAGGTTTCAGGATGAACTTGGGCAGGACTGGGAGGCTGAGTATAGGAGAACCACTCTTGGGGTAGCTCCGGTCCAGGTTGCTGCTGGCCCTCAGCCCCGTCATGGCACATCCAGAGAGCCATCTGACCCCACAACTCCGTGCAGCAAACCATCCCGGGCCTTTGTTTACACCACTGAATGTGTATACTCGGGTGGGCACAGCAGGCAACCCTGTGAGCAGGACCCGGCCAGAGCACAGGATTATGGACATGCCCACAGCGGCAGATGGTAGCGCTTACAGCTAAACAGCCCCTGGATACTTTGAACATCTTGAAAAGATTTCTTTAGAAGTTAAAACTTGGCTTGGGAGTGACAATATGGTTCAGTGTGTGGCTTTAAAAAGGCCTCGGGGTGGGATGAGGGGTGGCTTTTTTATGTTTCCCGCCTCGGTGGGCTCTTGTTCTCTGAGTGCCGCTTTTCATGTGTCTCCCAGAGGTCCCTGAATTGGGGCTCCATTGTTGGGGAGTTACAGTCCCTGCTCTGTGTGGATGGAAGTGTCACACTGGCTGGTCACACTGCTGGACAGGCCCATGTCCTCAGTGTATCCAGGGCAGGACACATGGACACCCAGATAGGTACTTGGGTCCCAAACCTTTTGGTACCGACACACTGCCATCGAATCAGTTCAGACTCATAGTAACCCTATAGCGCAGGTGTCCAAGGCTGTAAACCTTTATGAAAGTAGACTACCTCATCTTAAGTTCAAACCACCAAACTATCAGATAGCATCCCAAGACTTAACCCATGGTGCCACTAGGGTTCCAATCATTTTGCACCAGTTGGGACCAGTGGAATCCTGGTGTGGTGGTATAGGATTAACACTGGGCTGCTAACCACAAGACTGGCGGTTCAAACCCACCAGACGCTCCTCAGAAACCTTATAGACTCACTGTGAGTTGGAACTGATGCAACATCACATAAGAACAAACAACCATTCTGCCAGGGAAGACCCTACTTTCTGCCCAAGCAAACCACACAGGGCATCTTCAGGGGTGAGAGAGACCTTTAACTAGACAGGAAGAAAACGTGTCTGTCCCGCTCCCAGGCCTGGCTGCCCACCATGGTTCTTGGAGCGTTGGCAGTCGGAAGCAGATCCCATTGACCATTCATGAGATGTCAGGTGGGCTCCAGATGGGAACCCAGTATTATTGATTTTCACTAGCTTGCTAAAATTGAAAGAAAAGAAAACCACTCCTGAAAAGCTCCTGGTTAAGCATTGTTTCCCAAATGATGAGTCCAGGGCTCCAGGTATGTCAAAGGCAAATGCAAAATATCAGGGCTGGTGGAGATGTAACTGATGAAATCTTCCTAAAGCCATTAATTTCACATAGGAGGAGGTCTCAGACTCAGGCTCGGGGGACTCAGGGGACGGAGAGACAAAATCTGAGAGGAAGGGGAGAGGGAGGAGGGGAAACAAAACCAGCTAGCCCTAGCTTCCCTCTGCCTCTTTAATAAGATCCAATGTGGATCTAAGGAAACACATTGGAATCATTCTAAATTGACAACAATTCCCAGACAAAAAACCCACAGTGAATGCACTCAGGGGAGAGACTGGCCCTGGGCCCCCTCAGGTCACTGACTTGGCAATGGGGAGAGTTTGGGGCCAACGAAGGAAGCTGGAGGGTGCCTTAATTAGAGCTTGAATTTGCAGTTTTCCTGTTTCTGTGAACTCTCCTTTGTCTGATAATAACTGGCCCACCTGGCTGGCAGTGATGTTGGTAAAGCAAACGTGCCTCTCAGTTTTCTTGGTTTTCATGGTTCTTGTTGGATGCTTTGTTGAGTCATGTTTCTCCAACTAATTGAACCGTGGCAAAATCTTTCTGGAAAATGCCCTGTTGAGTCCACCAAAGGTCATACACCTTAAGATTGCTCTGGGGAATGAGGGCCCTGCTTTGTAACTCAGAATCTCTCGGCCCAAGATTGTGTGTATGTGGTGCCTATGTGTGTGGTGTGTGCATGTAGTGTATCTGGGGGTTTATGTTGTGTGTGTGTCTGGTATGTGGTGTTCTTGAATGGTGTATGTATGTGCTGTGGTGTATATGTCTCTGTGGCATTTGTGACGTGTGTGGTATGTATGTGGTGCTCATGTGTGGGTGGGTGTGATATGTGTGTGTGATATATGTGTGGTGTGGGGTGTGGTGTGTGTGAGGGTTTGATCTGTCTGTCGGATTGAGATGGGAATGCTTTTGGTCTGGTGCTAACTTCGTTTTGAAGTGCACAGTGACACTGCAGCCTTGGAGAAAAGTTATTGATATATTGACCTTTTTGAAATGAAAAGAACAAGGGGCTGGGAGCTAGGAGACTTGGGATCTGGCCAATGGATCGATCAGCAGATATCTATTGAGCTCTGGAAAGCACCGTATTGAGTACGATAAGGGATTCAAAAAATCACTCCCTGCCCGGGCTACAAACTGTGTGGGTCCTTTGACAATTAATCTGAAAATCACAGAATGTTAGAGTTAGCCAGTGGCTTGGGAATGCGTTAGCCCAATACTCTATTTTGTTGAAGCTTTTATTGTGAATTAAGTGACCATTTACATGGGAGAATATGGGTTTTTCACTCGTCCTATCGTATTTTGTTTCATTGTAATGATAACAGTCCCCTCTATGCATCATCATTCAACAGTGTTTGCTTCTATTCCCTTTGTTTTTTTGATGTACACAAAAACACTCAGGAATATATAATTATTTAAACAACAAAAGGGCGCATTCTGCCAGACTGCCTCCTGGCCACCAGCACACAGCCTTTCTCTTTCTATGAGTCTAGACACCTTAGCTGTTTTATCTCTCCATGTCCTCATCTCTGCCTCCATCTCTGGTGTTGCTGCTTCTCTGGATAGTGTACCACGTTCCACTCATGCTCTTCTCCCTTGATGGTCCTAAGGTCTTCGGTTCTTGGAATGTACAATTCACTACTCCCCCCTTTATATTACACAATTTCTGCCTTTACAGTTGCGACAATTGCAATTAGTCATGATAACAATTACTTGTTATTGAATCATAAGAATATTATCCCCAACTCCTTTCACCAGGCCTGTCTAGCAAGATGAAAACTATTCAGTTGGGATTCTACCTTTCCCCCCACCCCCCCCCCCCCCACACACACTCTGAAACTAAACTCCCTCTTGAAAACTTGTAAGCCAGTCACTTCATGTCTTTATAGCTCCCCACACCCCTCCATTTTAGGCAGCCAATGTCTAAGTTGCCCGTCCCTATCAATCCTGTGTACTTAGGGGATAGGTTTGATCCTTGATGTGAAGACTCCTTCCCTCTCAGTTGGTATTTTGAGCTACTACATCCATAAGTATAAGGTCAAGTTCATCACATTGTAGCAATTTACACTTGTTTCCTTTATCAAATTTCTTTATCTTCCTTTAGTCAAGTTCTGATCACCAAGCCATCAAAGCGAGGTCAAACGGGTACTATTTGCAAGTTTGGGTGTTCTTATTCTTCTCCTTTCACTTCACATCAGCTGGATGCTTCACTCTCAACACTAGCCCTCTGTGACTAGGTTCTTGTTCAAGGGCTCAGGAGTCCCCAGGTCTCACCACACTTCAGACCAACCAGTCCTTCCTCTTCCCTCTTTCATCTCTAGGTCAACGGGAGTTTATGGAATGTGATTGAACTCAGCCCATATCTTCGTTGCTGTCTTTCTCCCATTTCCACTAACCAGTAGACCACTGTGGTCATCAGCAAGCTAACATGCCTACTTGTGTGTTCCCTTTGAGTTTCAGTATCAGAGGGGAATTTATCCTGAAGGGACTTGATTGCTTGCCTTGATGGGTCTCCCTGGAAAACAACTTGCTTATACTTGTAGTAGCTAGTCAGACCGCCATTTTTGTTTTTGATTTTTCCTGCTGGTCTTTCTTTCAAGAAGCATCTTCTGTTCCTCTAGCCACTCCAGGCTGGTCTTCATGCCCTTTCAAGTGGGAATGTCTCACCTTACAAGGTTCTGGATGGGTCTCAGGATTCAACCTAAGGTCCTATATACTACAAAGGCTCCACAAGAAGACTATTTCACTAGGCAACTTGTAGAACCCCTTTTAGGTATTCCAGTCAGTTATAGGCTGAAGATAGATTTACAAGCTTTCTGTAATCATGTTTCCCAACATTCCTTTCTATCCCACTCAAGTGTCTGTTTTACAATAGTAGGCAAGGGAAACCAATATTTATAAGACAGTCAAGCGTCTTAACATTATTTCCCTTTTCTTACCCATTCAGACTGTGCCTCGATCCCTGTATCACAGAGTCTTGTTGTTCCAAGGTTGAGCATACATCACTATTTACCTCTGTTCCATTTAGCCCAGGTAAGCCTGCTTAAGTGTTCTCCTATCTACCTTGTTCTTCCATCCCCTCCCCTTTCTTCTGTATTGTGCCCAACCCCCCAATACCCAAACTGTGATGTATCTATCCCCTAACCTGTGCTCTACCATCCCCTCCATCCCACCCATGGTAACCAACAAAGAATTATTTTTTTTAGTATGGGTATCTTTTCGTAAGCTTTCATAATAATGATCTTATGCAATATTTGTCCTTTTGAATGGAGTCCTGGTGTGACACTGTGGGTTAATGCGCCAGACTGCAAAGCCATTTGAACGGCAAGGTTGATGGTTCAAGCTCACCAGCTGCTCCTCAGAAACCCTATACAGAGTCACTATGGGTCAGAACTGACTTGATGGCATTTAACAACAACAACAACAACACTCAGCATAATGTCCTCAAAGTTCATCCATGTTAGGTGGTAGTTTGCAGCTTTCTTGTTTTTCTTCAAGGTAGTATAATATTCCATTGTATGTATGTACCAGAGTTTGTTTATTCATTCTTCCACTGATGGGTACTTAGGCTGTCTCCATCTTTTTGTTATTGTACTGCGATAAACGTTGGTGTGTAGCCCAAGACTCTTACATTTTAGAGAAGGAGGCTGTGGCTCTGGAGCTGAACTGACTCCTGGAACTTCCTGTATTCCAGTCCATGGTTGTTGGCCAGTCTGTCTGCCTGGAAGAGAATGCGATGACTGCTTTCAGGTCCACTCCTCCATGGGAGTTCTCCTCTAGCAATCAGGCAGGGTGATTGTTCACAGGTGGTGGGAAGCTCGTGGAAATGACTGTGGAAAACTCTTTCAGTCCTGGGAGGGTGAGGTGTTAAATGCCATGGAGTCTAGTACTTATCCTACAGTGCCACATCAGGACTGCGACCTGCAAGGAGGGTTGTTCAGATCCACCAGCCTCTCCTTGGAAACCCTGTACAGAGTCACTCTGAGTCTGAACCGACTTCACAGTACACATGCTGTTGAGTTGGTTCTGGCTCATAGTGACCCTATGTTGTTGTTAAGTGCTGTTGAGTCAGTTCCAACTCATAACGACCCTGTATAGGGTTTCTGAGGAGTTGCTGGTGAACTTGAACCACTGACCTTGCAGTTCAAACTGACCTTGCAGTCCAGTGCTTACCCTACAGTGCCACACCAGGACTCTGGTGACCCTAGATATGCATATATGTGGCTCATTGTGACCCTATGTTGTTGTTAAGTGCTGTTGAGTCAGTTCTGACTCAGCAATTCTGTATAAGGTTTCCCAGGAGCAGCTGGTGAGTTTGAACCACAGACTTTGTGGTACAAACTGACCTTGAGGTTGAGTGCTTTATCCTAGGACTATATTGTTGTTAAGTGCTGTCAAGATAGTTCTGACTCATAGTGACCCTGTATATGTGTGTCCAAGGACATATATACACATATATACACATATTAGGAGTCCTGGGGTGGTGCTGCAGGTTAATGCGCTGGACCATAACTGCAGAGTTAACAGTCAAGCTCACCAGCTGCTCCTTGGAAACTCTATACAAGGTCACAATGAGTCAGAACTGACTCAACGGCACTTAACAACAACAACATCTTGTATTAAGTGCTGTCAAGTTGACTCTGACTCATAGTAACCCAGTAAAGGGTGTCCAAGGAGAGGCTGGTGGGTCTGAACTGCCAACCTTGTAGGAAGCAGTCCAGAACTTATCGTACAGCGCCACACTAGGACTCCACATCTATAGATACGTATATCTGTATGTACGAGTGTATATGTGTATCTATAAAGTGTTGAAGAGCAAAGATGTCAGTTTGAGGACTAAGGTGTGCCTGACCCAAGCCATGGTATTTTCAATATGCATGTGAAAACTAGACAGTAAATAGGAAAGACCATGGAAGAATGGATGCATTTGAGTTATGGTGTTATTGAAAGTACCATGGACTGCCAAAAGAACAAACAGATCTGTGTTGGAAGAAGTGCAGCCAGAGTGTTCCTTGGAGGCCAGGATGGCCAGAATTCATCTCTCATACTTTGGAATATTATCAGGAGGGACCAGTCACTGGAAAAGGATATCATATTTGGTAAACTGAAGGGTTGAAGAAAAATAAGACTCCCAGAGAGATGAGTTGGCACAGTGGCAGCAGCAATGGACTCAAATGTACCAACAATTGTGAGGTTGGCCCAAAGCTGGGCAGTGTTTCGTTCTGTTGTGCATAAGGTCACTATGAGTCAGTACTGACGGGATGGCACCTAACAGCAACAACAACAACAACAACATCTACTAGTGGGCTTAAAAAGTTTATGATAAAAATTCTATCTTTTGGTTCCATTTTCCCATGAACTTTTTGAAGCCCCCTCATATATCTCCACTGAGAGAACAGAGGAGAAAGGCTATTTGACCATATGGCTAGACTCCATTTTGAGGAAAGAATTATGGAGTTTCTAGACATATTAAGGGCAACCTCTCATACCCCCATCTTTCCCGACCTCCACCCTTGCCCCTTTAATTAGGCTCTCTGGTTTGTCCCTTACTGTAACCAAGGTAACCAGGACTAAGCAGAAAGGGTATTTCTTGGTCCCTATCTACAGATGCTTGATGCCCAGCAAGGGGTTAAACTGGAGGTGTCCCGGGAGACCAGGAGTACAGATTCCGGATCCAGGAACTGCTCTGGCTGAGTGACAGCTGAAAAGCTGGACACATCACTGGGAGACAGAGGAGGGTCTAGCACTACGGATAGATTTTTATCACTTATGTGAACACTTCAAATTACAGGCATTAGTTCCCAGGCTTTGTTTAGCAATTGGTGCCACAGCAATTGGTTTTTGTTCATTGATTTACATGAATGCATATTGTAGCTGGCTTCTCCGGATACCTAATTTGTGTCAAGGAGTTGCTTTTGTTCCCGGGAACTCTATAGGGAATGTAGGAGGATAAAAATATCACCCAGAGTGCACTGTCCCCTCCCACCCCACAGCCCTGAGGAGGATCTATTGGGCAGAGCAACATCCAGAGTCTCCCAGGTTAGGGCTCAGAATGGAGGCAGGCGGCTGCTAGCTTTCCTTTCTGAACCCATGTTCAGAGCTGTTGTTGTCAGGTGCTATACAGTAGAATTTGACTCATAGCAACCCTGTGTGTTACAAAGTAGAACTGCCGCATGGAATTTTTTTGGCTGTAATCCTTACAAAAGCAGTTATTGCTAGTGTGGTTGTGAGGTGCCATTGAGTCAGTGACCTTATGCACAACAGAACGAAACAGTGCCAGGACCCGTGCCAACCTCACAATCATTACTAATCCTGAGTTCATTGCTGCTGCCACTGTGCCAATCCAT
The DNA here is from genome assembly GCF_000296735.1 of Chrysochloris asiatica. Lineage (NCBI taxonomy): Eukaryota > Metazoa > Chordata > Mammalia > Afrosoricida > Chrysochloridae > Chrysochloris > Chrysochloris asiatica. Next base: position 9,823,589 of record NW_006408539.1, read on the forward strand.
CTCCTTGGGGGTCTTCCTCTTTTTCTATTTCAAGTAGCAGGATGTCCTTCTCCAGGGACTGGTCCCTCCTGATGACATGTCCAAGGTATGAGAGACAGTCTTGCCATCTTGGCTTCTAAGGAACATTCTGGTTGTACTTCTTCCATAACGGATTTATTTGTTCATCTGTCAGTCCATGGTACTTTTAGTATTCTTCTCCAATACAGTAACTCAAATGCTGGATGGGTTCAAATCACTTTCAGTGAGCAGCTGAGCACTCATCTGTTGTGCTACCAGGCCCCCTTTATATTCAGGGTAGGATTTCTCAATCTTTCATACAGTCGCCATTTTGGATCATAAACTTCTTTGTAGGGGTTGCATCTATCTGCTACATGTCAGTATCAACCTCTTCCCCAGTGATGACAAGCAAAAATATCTGCAGACGTTGCCAAATGTCCCATGGGGGTAAGTCACCTCTGGTTGAGTACCCCTGATACAGGGTACCCAGAGACTCCGACAGACCCAGCCTGGTGTCAACTTTAGAGTTTAGGGTTCCTAATGACATGAGTGTGTGTGGGGTGTGGAAGAGAATGAAGTTAGGGCAGTATCATTTGGTAAGAGAAAACTCCCCTCAAAACTTGTTATCAGAAAAAAACAATTGTTGTGTTTGGTATTTAGTATCATCGAGTTGATTTCAACTCCCCCGTATAGGGTTTCCGAGGAATGAGTGGTGAACTACCGACCTTGCAGTTAGCAGCCCAGTGCTTATCCTACAGCGCCATGTCAAGAATCCTTAGATAGCTCTCACAGTGTTGTTATTGTTGGGTCCCGACTTGTGGGAACTCCATGTAACAGAGTAAACCGTCCCCATTGAGTTTTCTTGACTATAATCTGACTGTAATCTTTACAGGGATAGATCACCAGCTCTTTCTTCCGCAGAACCACTGGGTGGGTCTGAACTGTTATCTTTTCAGCTCGCAGTTGAGCACGCAGCCGTTTGTGCCACCAGGGCTCCTTACACACTTATTTAATCTGATTTTTACAGCCTTATAAAAGAGGTAGAGTTCTGGTGGGGCACTGTAAGATCGGCACTGGGCTGCTAACCACATGGTTGGCAGTTCAAACCCACCAGCCTCTCCTTGGAAACTATAAAAGGGTCGCTGTGAGTTGGGACTGACTCAACTGCACTTAACAACAACAACAACATAAAAGAGGAGCCTTCATCTCACTTTGCTGATACAGAAACAAAGGCAAAGAGCTTATGAGAGGCAAAGCGTGGCCTGGAGCCTGGGACTATGTGGCACCTTCTACCTCACCACGTGGTCTTACCTGCTGCAGGATCAATCAAGGTGGGGAACACTCAGATTCTCCCAGGTTGGGGGGCGGACAAGAGGAGGTAGGCCCCCTATGTGTCTCCGTAGAACTGTGACGCAGAGTTTTCAATGACTGGGTTTTCGGAAGTAGTTGCCAGGCCTTTCTTCTGAGGGCCTTTTGGGTGGATTCAAGACTCCAACCTTTCCATCAGCAGCAGTATGTGAATGGTTCACACCACCTAGCACTCTTGAGGATCCTTTCTTTCCTGCACCTGATGCAGCCTGATACTGAACCATCTTTTGTAGAACAATGTTCAGGAGGAGCAATGTTTAAAGGGACTTCACTCCAGTGGCAATGAATTTGGGAAAGGCTCATGTTTCCACTCTCCCAGCAGAGAACCAAGATCCCTAGGTGGGGCCCACAGGGCAGTGCCCGGCCCCATTCCTTTCTTCTCAGCTAAGTCGCCTGTGGAAGTGTGTGACTTCCCCAGTGGACAGCAAGGCTGGTTCTGTACTGACCCTCCCCCACCAAGAGACTTGTTTACTAAACAAAGCCACTGTACAGAGCCCTGGTCCCCCGGGGAGCACGGCAAGGTGGAAGGGCAGAGGTCAAGAAGCCGGGGTCAAAGGGCTGAGACCCTGGGGAAGACTGGAGATTAAACATCCTCCTTTTCAAATCAGGAGGTTTGGATAATTAATTGGTCCCCAGTAGGAAAGCTTTAAATGATTGTTTGGTAGTACAGTATCCATTCTGGTCTCCTCCTCTTTTTTCGTGCTTGGGGGACCCCTCTCTGCCACTCCAGCTAGGGGCTGGGCCAGCCTAGCCACCAAGTGGTCAGACGGTGAGTCTGGCTTCCCCTGTGTCCTCTCCTAGAGATTCCAGCCACAGTTCACCTCCCACCCAGAACCATTCTCAGGAAGTACTGGGAAGCCGAGAGAAAGGAGAACAGCCACTGAGGGCCACCCTGGATCAATGGCCTCCCCACAGTGGTCACTTCCTCACACACTGCCATGGCTCTGAGATGGGCTTGCTCTGACCTCCAGAACCAGAAGCATAGCCGGGAGCCACTGATATCAGGATGGTTGCTAAGGGATGGGTCACGGTTTCTCCCCCTGCTTGTCTGTGAAAAACACAGAGATTCATCCCTTAGTCTTTTAAAAGTCTTCCTTCCCCTTGCCCTCCCATTTGATCAACATGAACACAAAGCAAGCCCATCCCCACACACAGATTGCAACCTGCTTGTTACTGTGGTCCCATTTTGCTGGGGCTTCTCGAGAATTCTAGTGAAACAAGAAACCCACGAGCTGGCGGCATCTGCCCTGGGGTTCTGGCTGCATAGTTGACCCTCTTGGGAAGGGGAGCAAGGCTCTGTGTCTGAGCAGTCACCCTCCCTATGCTTGAGAGCAAGATGCCTGGCGATCTACTTCTGAAAATTGTCGGTAAGTGCCATCTAGTCAGTGCTGAGTCATAGCGACCCTGTACAGGGTGTCTGAGGCTTTAAGTGTTTATGGGAGCAACAAGCCTCATCCTTCTCCTGCCAAGTGGCTGGTGCATTTGAACTGCTGATCTTTTGGCTAGCAGTCCAGTGCTTATCCTAAAGTTAGCCAATGAAAGCCCTAAGAATTGCCCAATATAGTGCTGAAAGATGAGCAAACATATCAGTGGCCGTGAAGGCAGTTCGGAGCCCAGCAGTGGTTTGTTCTGTTAAACATGCAGTGACAGCTGACAACAACAATGGCAGTAATCCTGTGACTGTGGAGGTCAGAGGACCCACTCCACTGGCCCTGGTCCCCTACTGGGTGCCCTGGAGTGTCCATAAAGCTGGGCTTGGGCAGAGATGGGGGCAGTGTGGAGGTTGCCTGGGGTGCTGAGGATCCAGGCCCTGGGGAATAGTCACTCAGGTTGCCCGATGGGAAGCCCTGAGGGGCTGAGTCAAGACTTAGCTGAAGGACTGGGGTCTGGACCAAGAAGAACAGAGGTTCATGGGGATGCTGAACCCACAGGTGACAGAGTGAGACTGAGGGCGATGAGGAGCAGGCAGAGCAGGGCTGGGGGCTTCTGAACACAGCTAAGTGCCCTAGGAAAGAACACTGAAAGGGCTCTTAGACACGCTTTCTTCTTTCCTGAGAGAATCAATCAAGGAACCCTGTCTGTGTGTGATGGTCCCGCTGTAAAGTACACTTAAGGAATTAAGTTTTCTAAAATTCTATAAATCATTATCCTAGCATTCTCCCACCCACTCCAAAATCATTCACCTACTGAAATATTTAGCAACATGTGCACATGTCCATAGGCTGTGGGGGGGAGGGGGGGGGAAGGCCCTGTGAGCTGAGAGGTAGCAGTAGGGGCTCTGTGGACCCGTCTATGCTCTACGGAGTCCAGTCCACAGGGACCTGACACTCCACCCAGCAAAATGTCCCTGGATGGTAGGGAGGTGCAGTCGGGTCAGAATGAGGACAGTGTGAGCACATGTGTTCATGGAGATGATAAGATCAGAGGGGTGGAGGGTTAATGAGGTACCAAAGAAGTCCACCTCCCCACCCCCCCGCCCCTGCTCTTGTCACCTGCCCTGTTGGCAGAGCTAAGCCAGGGTCTGAGAACAGGAATGGTGCTTAAAGACTCTGTATTTGGCCTGAGGTATGAGAGGTGGGTAGGGGAGACCAGAGCTACTGGCCCTTAGATGGATTCACATGAGGATTTGGGCCCGACTTCTCCATTCCCAACAAGGTCCGAAATTGTGGCATGTTCCAGAATTATACCCTTACTCCCTCCCCTTGGGCACAAACCCCCAACACATGACAGGGTGGACCAAAGCCCACAGCCAGAGTCCTTGAAAGACCAGCTAGGCCTGATTGATTTGCAGCTGTTGATCTGTTTAATGTCCCTTCTCCCTGAGCGACCATTGTGGCCACAGAGGTGCTACATTACCTTGGAGCCTGGCTGCTGGCTGTCGACACCAGTGCCCCAGAGGATGCTTGGGGAGGTTACAGGTGCAACAAGCAAAATGAAAATCCATAGTTTTTAAACCTTTATGAATTGAGAATGTGAACCTGGAAAATGGATCTGGAGCTACTAATGTACGATCGGCGTGAACAGCCCATCCGTCCTCCAGGCTGCAGGCTGAAGGCACTTGAGCCATGGCAGCTCCAGAAAGGAAGTCCACCCCGCCACCCCCCTACCCCCAGTCCACCCTGCCCTCTCACCACTCAGGAGAAGAGCTGCAGGAGTGGAAACGGGGGCTGCAGACTCCCAGCTCTGTCAGCTCTGTCTGCAAGTCCACCCAGCTGTGGACTTGAAGGAGGGATTTAGGTCCCATGGGCTGGGCCAGCGCATTTGCTCACAAGTGGTTCTATCAGTAGGAGAAACAGAAACCCCCCTTTGCACACACTCATACCTATAAACCCCAAATACTTCTGAGATAAAGAGATAATACCCCAACCCAAGCATAACATGCACTTATTGAGGGTGTGCAGGGGAGGCCAGCCCTGGGATCCCATCTGAACCAAACTATCGTCACATAGGGAGGAAGTCTCCCCTCAGGCCTCCGGAGGAATGGCTGTGCAAACAAACAAAAGGTAAAGTCACTTCTGCTTCCCTGGAAGCCACTTTCTCCCTGATGCCTTTTCTGCCGACTCTAGTCTGTGTGCACATCTGCCCCAGCCCTGTGCTTCCACACCTGCCGCTCTATTTTCTCCATAACTGTGGCCACACAGACAGACTGCAGTGTTCTTATTTCTTGGTTTAATACCTGTCTCTTCCCAATTAGGCTGTAAGCTCTAAGAAGACAGGAAATATTGTCTGTTTTGTTAGGGAAAAAAAAACTAGCACACAGACCCAAAATTGTTGCTGTTGACTCAATTCCAACTCATAACGATGCTGTAGGACAGAGTAGAACTGCCCCACAGGGATTGCAAGACTAGACTCTTTAGGGAAGCCAACAGCTTCATCTCTTTCTACATTGGAATGACTGGGTTGATGGTTTTGAACTGACAACATTTTGGTCAGCAGCCAAGGGCTTAACCACTGTGCCCCAGGGGTCCTCTTTCTGGCTCATTTGTTGTTGTTGTTGTTGTTGTTGTGAAGTGCCATCAAGTTGATTCTAACTCATAGCGACTTTGTATAGGGTTTCCAAGGAGCAGCTGGTGAGTTCGAACTAACGATTTTGTGGTTCGCAGTCCAGTGCTGATCCTAGAGCGCCACACCAGGCACATAGTGAGTGAATAATAAATATTTGTTGAGTGAATGAATGAATGAACAGATGGATGGGCTTTCAACTTCAGTACTGCAGTCTTCACCTCTAAGAGGTCCCCCATCTATTGATCCCTCTAACAATGGACCTGAGTTCTCCAGGTCTTTCCCTGGCATGTAGTTTAGCTGCCTCCCAGATTTCAATTGTAGGGTCACAGAGGCATCAGCCAAGACCCACAGACTCAGGGTCAGCAGTGAATGCCTTCTGGCTTTGAGTCTTTGCCTCCTTCTCATTTTGTTACAGAAGTAAAAGGACAGAGCCTCAGAAGGCTTGGGGGCTGTTAAGTCCTTTTCATGGTATCCTTGTAGTGAAGGAAGTGATATGGAACAGATAAAGAGATCCTTCTGTGCAGCATCATAATAAGACAAGTGCCTTTTCTTTATCCTTAGCCTCCGTGTCCTCACAAGGCTTCTGATGGTCCTGAACCATTTGTTGTTGTTGTTAGGGGCTATCAAGTTGGTTCCGACTCATAGCAACCCTATGCAAAACAGAAGGAAACACTGCCCAGTACTGCTTCATTCTCACAATGGTTGTGACACTTGAGCCCATTGCTGCTGCCACTGTGTCAGTCCATCTCATTGGGGGTCTTCCTGTTTTCCCCCTGACCTTCTGCTTTACCAAGCATGATGGCTTCTCTGGGAATTGGTCCCTCCTAATGACAGACTAAGTCTTGCCTTCATCTGTTCTAAGGAGGAGTCTGATTTTACTTTTTCACATACAGATTTGTTTGTTCTTCTGGCAGTCCATGATACTTTTACTATTCTTGTCCAACACCATAACTCAAATATATCAATTCTTCTATGGCTTTCCTTATTCAATGTCCAACTTTCACATGTTATTGTTATTAAGTGCCATCGAGTTGATTCTGACTCATATTGACCCTGTATAGGGTTTCCAAGAGCAACTGGTGAGTTTGAACTGCTGACCTGTGGTTCACAATCCTATGATGATCACACCGGAAGTCCTAACTTACTCATAAGGCTATTGAAAATACCATAGCTTGGGTCTAGTGCAGCTAAGTCCTCACACTGACAGCTTTGCTCTTTATCACTTTAAAGAGGTCTTTTGGTTTCTTGACTGACCGCTGCTTCCATTCATGTTGATTGTGGATCCAAGCAAAATGAAGTCTTTGACAGCTTTAATGTTTTCTCCATTTAGATGATGTTATTTATTGGTTCAGTTGTGAAGATCTTTGTTTTCTTTACACTGAGGTGCAGCCCCTACCAAAGACTGTCGTTTTTGATCTTCCTCTATGAATATTTTAAGTCCTTTTTGCTTTCAGCAAGAAAGGTCATATCATCTGCATATTACACGTTGTTAGTGAGTCATCCTCCAATCCTGATGGGACATTCTTTGTATAATGGAACTTCTCAGATTATTTGCTCATCATTACATATTGAAAAATATGCTGAAAAGATACAACCCTGGCACACACCTTTTCTGATTTTAAACCACCCAGTATCCTCTTGTACTATTTGGACAACTCCCTCTTGATCCACGCACAGGTTCTTTATGAGCACAATTAAGTGTTCGGAATTGCCCATCCTTCATAATGTCATCCATAGTTTGTTATTGTCCATGGAGTTGAAAGCCTTTTCACAGTCAGTAAAGCACAAATAAACATCTGACATTTTCTGCTCTCAGCCAAGGTCAACCTGATGTCAGCAACAGTATTTCTCATTGCACGTCCTCTTCTGATTCTGAGTTGAATTCCTGGCACTTCCCTGTCGATGTACTCTTGCAACCATTTTTGAAATATCTTCAGCAAAATTTTACTTGCATGTAATAATAATATTGTTCTATTATTTGCACACTCCATTGGGTCACTTCTCTTTGGAATGAGCACAAATATAGATCTCTTCCAATTGGCTGGCCAGGTAGCTGTCTTCCAAATTCCTTGGCATAGGTGAGTGAGTGCCTCCAGGGCTGCATCAGTTTGTTGCAAGATTTCAATTTGAATTCCATCAATTCCTGGAGTCTTGTTTTTTGCCAGTGTTTTCAGTGACCTTTGAACCTCTTCCTTCAGTACCATTGGCTCTTGATCATATACTGCATTTCGGAATGGTTGAACATAAACAGTTTCTTTTTGGTATAGTGACTGTGTATAATTTTTATTATTATTATTTCGTGTGGATATGTACCAAGTAGAGGGATTGCTGGGTCATATGGTATTTCTATTTCTTCTTTTAATGCTTCCTGCATCACTCAATATTTTGCCCATAGAATTCTCCAATATTGAAAGTTGAGGTTTGAATTTTTCTTCATTTTTTTTCAGCCTGAGAAAAGCTGAGCATGTTAGACAACCCTTGTGGTTGTCTAGCTCCCTGTCTTTGTACATTTCATTATAATACTTGACTGTCTTCTCGAGCTGCCCTTTGAAAATTTCTGTTCATTTTTTTTTACTTCCTCATTTCTTCTCATTTGCTTTAGCATTGCTTTGCTGGAAAGCAAGTTTCAGAGTCTCTTCTGACATCCATTTTAGTCATTTTTTTCTTGTTAATGACCTTTATTTCCTGTACGATGTTCTTGATGTCATCCCACAATTCTTCTGGCCCTTGGTCATTAGTGTCTAATGTATCAAATCTGTTCTTGAGCTGGCATTCAAATGAGATCTAAATTCAGGTGGGATATATTCAAGGTCATATTTAATCTCTCACAGACTTGTTTTAATTTTCTTCAGCTTCAACCTGAACTTGCATATGAGCAATTGATGGTCTATTCCACAGTCTGCCATGGCCTTATTTTGGCTGATGATTTTGAGTTTTTCCACCATGTCTTCCCTCAGAAATAGTCGATTTGATTCCAGTGTAGTCTATCTGGTGAAGTCCGTATGTATAGTAGCTTTTTATGTTGTTTAAAAAGCATTCGGTGGTTCAATCACTGTGGAAAATAGTATGACGCTTCCTCAGAGAGTTAGAAATAGAAATACCATATGACTGAGCAATCCCTCTACTTGGTACACACCCACAAGAAAAAACAAAACAAAACAAAACAGGACATGAGTCGCTATAGGCACATCAATGTTCATTGCAACACTATTTACAATAGCCAAAACATGGCGACAGCCTAAATGTCTATCAATGGAAGAATGGATAAACAAACTTTGATACATGCACTCAACGTAATACTATGCAATGTTGAAGAATAACAATGAATCTGCAAATAACCTCATAACATGGGTGAACCTGGAGGACATTATGCTGAGTGGAATTAGTCAGTCACAAAAGAAAAAATATTGTATGAGACCACAAATGTAAAAAAGTCAAGAAAAGGTTTTCATACTAAAAGAAAGTTTATTTGATGATTACCAAGAGTCTGGTGTGGCACTGCAGGAAAATGCACTGGACCACATAGCCGGTTTGAACTACAAGGTTGGTGGTTCAAACCAACCAGCACTCCTCAGAAACCCTAGACAAGGTCACTATGAGTTGGAACTGACTTGACGGCACTTAACAACAACAGGGGTGGGAGGGAAGGGAGAATAATTCACTGGTGTGGCGCTGTGGGTTAATGCACTGAACTGCAAGGTCAGTTTGAACCGCAAGGTCAGAGGTTCAAGTTCACCAGCAGCTCCCCAGAAATGCTATACATGGTCACTAAGGGTCAGAACCAACTCAAAGGCACTTAACAACCACAACAAGAGGTGATGAGGAGGGCAATATACAAGAAGAGGGAGTTTGGCAGACAAATCACAATAGGTGAAGACATGGGAAGGCTAAAGGTTAGAGGTAAGTAGTGTTATTTATACACAATGTGGGAACAACAGTGTCCTGTGGGTTATGACAGAGACATGGGCTGAATGACTATGGGAGGAAGAGCAGGATCTATCTATCTATCTATCTATCTATCTATCTATCTATCTATCTATGTAAATATATATTAATATAGCCCACAAATGTATAGAGTTTGAAAGAGGATATTTGTACATGGGCATTCACCTTTCCTGCAGATACAACTATGAATTTGGTGGCGTATACAGCAGGCAAAATGATGAAAACTTCTTAGATATTATCAAACATCTTAAGGCTGGGCTTGGGGCTCAGGACCACTGTCTCAGGAGACACCATGGTCAATTGGCCTAACTTGTCCAAAAAGACAATGTTCTACATCCTACTTTGATGAGTAACGTCTGGTATCTTTAAAGCTCCTAAGTGGCCTTCTAAGGTGGTCTCTCCATGTGCAGAAGAAAGAAAAATAATGAGAATTGAAGAGATTTGGAATCAGTTCGTCCAGAGGACTAATAGAATATGTGAGCATTACTTCAGGACTCTGAGATCAGAAGACTAGATGATGCCTGGCTGCCACTACCAACTGAAAGGGCTCACATTAGAAGTTCCCAAATAGAGGCATGGCAACAGAGAAGGGTGAAGAATTGGGGGCAAGTGGGGTTTTAGCTACAGTGAATCACATGGTCCTAAAAGTATTCGTTGTTATGGTTGTTAAGTGCCATTGAGTCAGTCCCAACTCATAATGATCCTGTATAGGATTTCCACCGAGTGACTAGTGGTTTTGAACCACCAGTCTTGTAGTTAGCAGTCCAGTACCACTCCATTAGCACCTTATAGTTAGCAGTCCATTAGCCACTTGTAGTTGTTGTTAAGTGCCGTCGAGTCGATTCCGACCCATAGTGACCCTGGATAGGGTTTCCAAGGAGCTTGAACCACTGACCTTGCAGTTCAAATGACTTTGCAGTCTGACGCGTTAGCCCACAGCACCATACCAGGACTCAATCAAAACAATAATGGGGCATCATCTCACCAAAGCTGATTGGCGCAGTTTCAAAACACAGGAAATAAAAAATGATGTAGAGGGTGTGGAGAGACTGGGATCTTCCTACACTGCTGGTGGGACTAATATGTCTGTGAAAACAGGTATGGTACTGTCTCAAAAAGTTGGAAATAAAAATACTATGTGACCCAGCAAGCACTCTACTTTGCAGATAGCCTCAAGAAATAATAGTTGTGATACACATAGATAAATACATGCCTATGCTCATCACAGCATCATTCACAAGAGCAAAAAGATGGCACTAACCTGAATGCCCATCAATGGAAAAATGGATAAGCAAACATTGGTACACACATGCACCGGTGAAAAATAATAATGAATATGCAAAACATCGCATAACATTGAAGAACCTGGAGGACATTATGCTGAGTGAAATTAGTTGATCACAAAAGGACAAATATTGTATGAGGCCACTACTGTAAAAAGCCAAGAAATGGTTTTCATGCTAAAAGAAATCTTCCTTGATGGTTATTCGGGGGTAGGAGGGAAAACAGAACAATTCACTGGTTAGAGGGTTATTGTTGTCCTACATGGGGTTTCAGCATATGTTAACTTGGGTAACTGGGAAGGCTATAATATATAATAAGTAGGAGGTTGTCAGAAGAATGATGAAGACAGGAAGATGCAGAGAAGAGTGCATGAGTTAAAAAAAAAAAATAAGATAAGAGCAGAATTTGCCTAGGGATAAAGTTCAAAAAGCAAGAAAGGACACACGGAACTAGTAAACACAGGGAGGAAATGGGAAGAATGCAATTACAATTGCACACCAACCACTAAAGCCAGTGATGATGAAAAAAAGAAAGAAGCAAAAGGCCAACAGACCTCTTTAAAGTGTTCAAGAGCAAAGATGCCAGTTTGAGGCCTAAGGTGCACCCGACTCAAGCCATGGTATTTTCAGTAGCCTCATACGCATGTAAAAATTGGACAATGAATAAGGAAGACCATAGAATAATTGATACATTTGACTTGTGGTGTTGGAGGAAAATATTAAAACTACCACCAACTTTTAATACTTCAGACATGTTATCAGGAGGGACCGGTCCCTGCAGAAGAACATCATGTTTGACAAAATGGAGGATCAGTGTAAAAGAGGAAGACCCTCCCAACAAGATGATTTGACACAGTGGTAAGAACAATGGGCTCAAATGTAGTAGCAATAATTGTGAGGATGTTGCAGGGCTGGCAGTGTTTGGTTCTGTTGTGCAGAGGGGCTGCTTTGGGTTGGGATTGACTCAAAGGCACTTAACAACAGCAAGTAGATCACTGGGGTCCTGGTGTGGTGCTGTCGTATATACCCTGGACTGCTACCAAAAGGTCAGTGGTTAAAACCCACCAGCTCTTCTCCAAAACTCTATACAGGGTTGCTATGAGTCAGAACCAACTCGACGGTGTTTAGAGCCAGGGAACAGAAGGGAAATTACTGGCAGCAGCAGAAAATATCAGTACTGGTGACAGCAAAAAGGTCAATAGAACCATTAAAAAAAATCTCCAAACACAAAGACCAGGCAGGCAGGATGTGGACAAGATATAGAATTTATCTCCTTGTCAGGTGGGCAGGATATAGATTTGTTAACTCTTCTTCCCTATTCAGCTACCCAGAATAGTTTGTTAAACTGCAGCTATCTCAAGCTACCCATTAACTTCTCCCTGAACCAGTTTCAGCACAGGTGCAAAATGTAGCCAAAGACCCCTAACATAGTGCCACCAGGGCACACCTGCTTCTTGAACTAGGATTCTGACAAAAGAGTGCATGCATGGGCAGTTACGTCAAATATCCCAGACGCCTCTGCAATGGAATCCATCTTGAAGTCTTAGACTCTCTCACTGAGGACAGAAGAGAGAAACAAGGAAACAACACACAAAACTGGAAGTGGGCAAACAGGAAAGCCCACCACTCTTTTGAAATCTGGTGGAACTGTCTCTGCAGTTTAACCCCTAACTATAAAACCACTTTAGCACAGGGGGCCTCTGCTGTCTATGGCATGACTCCTCTGCAGGTATTGTCCATACTAAAAAAACGCCTTAATTCTATATTTCATGACTTTCTAGTCGTCTGTAGCCCCACTGAGTATCAATGGCACTTAACAACAACATAGATTTTTAATTATAGCAGACACGCTGTCTCTTGACCAAGCTTGGGAACAACCACTGCGGTAGAAAGAGACTATAAGAAATGCAGGACCGAGGCCTGTCTCCCAGGGCATTTTCCATGTCCTGTAAATAGTAAATTTACCAGGATTGCTCTGAAGACACCTCCTCTAAATGGTTTGTCCTTACTCCCTTGGAGTCCTGGTGTGGCACTGTGGGTTAACAAGCTGGTCTGAAAAGTCAGTTTGAACTGCAAGGTCTGTGGTTCAAGCTTACCAGCTGCTCTTTGGAAACCCTGTACAGGGTTGCTATGGGTCAGAGCTGACTTAACAACACTTAACACTTAAAACAACAACATACTTCCTTAGACACATCCTTCTAATTGTACCAGCATAATTTGAATATTGTTGGAATTAGCCTCTCGACTCTGAGTATAGTTGGGAGCCCTCCATGAACAGGGACTGAGTAAAGACACCTCATCACACTTGCATAATAATATTGTTTGTTACTGCTTGCTGTCAGCTCAGCTCCCACTAACGACAACTCCATGTCCAAAATGGCAGCCCACAGCCTGTACCACTTTCACAGTTACTTGGTATTTCGAGTGTCTTCCAATATAAGGGGTTCATTCTCCAGTCCTATATTGGACACCTGGAGTCTAGGTGTGGTGCTGTAGGATAAGCACTAGATCAAAAGGTCAGTTTGAACTGCAAAGTCAGCGGTTCAAATCTACCAACCACTCCTTGGAACTTTAAGGTTAGAACATAAAGCGTCTCTACATTGCCCACTAGGAACACTCACTCCTGGAGCCCTGCAAGAAGTTTGAACACCCTGAGACTACCACACTGGAGTGACATGCCAGCACTATACAACTCTACACAGGATTTCTATGAGTTGGAACTGATTCAACGGCACTAAACAGCAACATTGAACACTATGCTGTTGTGATCCAGAAAACTTTAATTAGAGAATTTTCAGAAGCAGATCAACACCCTTTCTTCCTATTGTATCTTGTTGTTGTTGTTAAGTGCCGTCGAGTCGGTTCCGACCCATAGCGACCCTGTACAGGGTTTCCGAGGGTGTAAATCCTTACGGGAGTAGAAAGCCTCATCTTTCTCCCGCGGAGCAGCTGGTAGTTTCGAACCGCTGACCTCAAGGTTCACAGCCCGATTCGTAACCACTACGCTACCAGAGCTCCTCTTACTTAGTCTGAAAACCCTGCTGAAACGTATCCACCGTGAGTGATCCTGCTGGTATTTTAAATACAGATGGCATAGCTCCAGCATGGCAACAAACGTCAACCATCACAGCAGTAGGACAAACTGACAGGTGGTGATGAATAGTAATAGCTAACACTAAACCCTGAGGAAATAGAAAAGGACTTCTAGGAATGAGAACATGAAAGGAATTCTTTGGGTGGGGCTAGTTTGGAGTCTATGGCACTTCATCCTTCACTTGGATTCCTCTAGAACCAATATTTTCTTTACTTGGATTTCAGAAAGCAAAGATGCTTTCTCTCCTCCAACTCCCTGAGTCTTTCAAGAGGATGCGTACAGAGGGAGAGTTTCTCAGGAGGTCCACTGCCCTGGGGAATGGTGATACTGAAGGGCTAGTGTTGGGGCTACTCAGACATAGAAAAGCTAACAAGTGGAGACCAGCTGGAAGGAAGGCCTTGGAAGGAAGCTGACCCTACGTTCCCACTGTAGGGTAATGTAGAAAGAGGACCAAATACTCAAGGGCTCCTTCATCCTGTTTTACTGGGCAAGGAGGGGGAAGTGGAGGGGGCCAGACCCATTTTCACGTGACTGAAAGGCTATTTAGGGGCCATGGAAAGTTTTCCTTAAAGCTGTACTTACTCTGTTTCAGAGACTGACATGGACCCCAGGGGAGATCAGGGACCTTAGACTCTGGTAGATTGTGTAAGTTTCACACCTCAAAGTATAGTTGTGGTCCAGCAGCGTGGTTAGCATCTGAGAGCTGGTTAGAAATGCAGACCCTCATCTTCCCCTTCCCCAGACTTACTGCCTTGAATTGGCCATTTTGGTAAGATTCCCTGGTGATTAGAGTTTGAGAAAGACTTCTCTAGGTGGCTCTGAAGTGTCACCTATAGAAAACCCTCCAGATTTCAACCACTGATGTTCATCTTCATTTCAACCACATTCTTGATGTGTGTGTTGTACATTTGTGAGTATGTGGGTGTGCCTGAAGATGCTATTCCATATGGAAAAAGATAGCTTTCCCAATGTGAAGGAAATGAAATTTCCCCGATGATTTATCCCTCCCCACATAATACCAGACCACTAGTCCAGCAGAGACCCCAGAACTTCTAATGCTTGACCACCAGCACCCTCAAACCTTAGCAGCATTAAACAGCAACCATTGACTATGGTCTGAATGAAGGATGGCTTAGTTGGAACTGACGACCAGAGTGCTGGCAAGCAATCTCTCTGGTGTGCTGGTCTCAGGATGTTCAAACGTCTCAAAGATCTACAGGAGTGTGTGTTCTTAGTGACCAGTGTTAATATCCATACAGCGCTGAGAACAGTGCCTGGTGCAAAGTAAATGCTAGGTTAGGGTTTGCAAGTTTGGTTTCTGTGTAAGAGACATTCTATTCCTTCTTGCTCTCAAGGACTGCGTAGGTTAGGTAGAAGAGAGGTATACAAATAACAGTAATCCCAAACAGCCTATGTGAATGCTGGAATAGAGATGCAGATAGCTGTGAAAGCAACACCGAAGATGCTAGAAAAATGGAACACTCATTGCTAAAATTGTGAAACTGCAAACCTGTGCATATTATAGGCTGCCAGGGCTTTGCCTAGACCTCCAGTCTTTAAAATTTACTCCTGGCAGCCTGTGGAGTGGGATTTTTATAATCTTATGTGCGTTTTAGAAAGTGCTGAATGCAATCTTTGGTAAAAAGAAAGATTCATTTTGAAATCCTCCAGAGGACTGGAGACTTCTAGACTCCTTTTTAGACCACAGGGCTTACCATTTAGTGTGGCGCTTAACTTAGAGTTTGATTAAAGACGGCTTGGCTTGGATCTGTAATTGGTGCTTATGGAGAACTGTTGCCGTCCCAACTCTACATAAGCTTCGCGCTGTAGGGCAGTGTTGCTCTCTCATTTTGCTTCTAGCTAAGATTCTTGACTCTCATGGAATTTTTGAGCACTCCAGGCAAAAGTTCCTTAGCAACAAGCTTATGTAACCACAAAG
This sequence comes from Chrysochloris asiatica, assembly GCF_000296735.1. Classification (NCBI taxonomy): domain Eukaryota; kingdom Metazoa; phylum Chordata; class Mammalia; order Afrosoricida; family Chrysochloridae; genus Chrysochloris; species Chrysochloris asiatica. The sequence goes on from NW_006408539.1 coordinate 9,839,220, forward strand.
AAATGGTCCCAGGGAGGGATTTACAGAGCAAACACACAAGACATGTGGATGTTGAAAATGGACTCAGGATGCCACTTAAGGATAAAGTCCTTGACTGGCTTTCTTTCCTATTCCTAATGCCCAGCACAGTGCCTGGCACACAGGATGGAGTTCTTAAAGCTTCCTGAACTCAGTGAGTGAATGAAGGAATGAAGAAAGTGAATCCATTTTGACTTTGGAGAAACAGAACCAATAAGATCTATTTATTAACAAGTTTACTTTAAGGACTCAGAGTCTTGGTGTGGTGTTATAGGATAAACACTGACAGCTATCCAGAAGGTTGGTGGTTCACACTCACCAGCAGCTTCTTGGAAATCCTATTCAGTGTCACTGGGAGTCAAAACTGACTCACTGGCACTAAGGAATTGGTTCACACAGTTGTGAGGACTGGCCAGCCTGAGGTTTGTAGTACAGGACAGCAAGCCTGAAACCAGATAGGAATTTATGATGCGGCCTTGAGGCAGGGCGTCTTCAATTTGAAGGTGCTTAGATGCAGATGCAGACACATCAGTGTCTTAGAGCAGAGCACAGGGCTTATCCTGGTCAAGATGAGAACACTAAGCTTCTCCTCTGGTATTTACCAGGAGCACCTGCCTCCTGCCCACATGCCTTACGTCCCGCCCCTTCGGGCTCTGTGAGTGACACTCCTGGGTCACTCAAGGCGAGCAGGGTGGTTGACTACACAGATGTGAGAATAGATGCTGCAACACGACACACGGTACTTTCACCTCCCACCTTCTGTTCACTTCAGTACCCCAGGGTGGACAGGGGGGTGGACAGTACAGTGAGGATGTCACAGGTAAGGAAAGTCTTGTCTAGAATAGAGCCAGGGAGAAGACCCCTTGTTGTGAATTAATTACAACTCGGGGTGTGGGGGGGGACCTGTGTGTGTTAAAGCAGTACTGAGCTCCATCGAATTTTCAATGGCTGATGTTTTGGAAGTAGATCTCCAGATCTGCCAAAATGCCTCGGGTAGACTTGGACCTCCAATCTTTAGATTAGAAGTCAAGTGCCAACCATTTGCATCACCCAGGGACTCAGAGCTGGGGAGATGGGGCGAGAAAATAAAGCATTTCCTGAAACAAGCCAACAACAGTGTCCAAACCAGCAAACACAGATACACGTATGCAAACACAGATACGTGCATGTACGCTCACTCACACACTTAGACACACTGCAAATTACTGTCAGGAAGAATCTGAAGTAGCTGTTTACACAATTGCAAAAACATGCTACAAAGATTGTCCCTAGGAAAGAGCGGCTTCCTGTGTTGCTTCTCTACCTGTCAGAGAGTAAACACTTGCATGGAAAAGAGATGGAAGGAAATGTTAATAAGGAACAAACTGGAGATGATAAAACAAAACACAGCTCTCCACACTGCAATCAACAATAAGTAAAGAGAGGGAGGGGAAAAAGAGAGAACCGAGAGGAGGGAGAGAGAAAGAGAATGCAGATATTGGGCACAGGAGATACAAAGGCTCTGCCTGGTCCTAAATGCCCCAAGGAGAAGTGAGTAGGGGTAAGTGAAGGACCCCACCTCTGGTTTCAGAGTCACAGTGCCATTCGAATCTGCTTTCTTTCCCACTTGGTCCTCCTTGGTCCACACTCATAATATGCTCTCTCAATAGCTCTGGGCTTTGCAAAGCCTTGGCTTGTCTCAGAATCCCTGGCTCCCAAGGAGTCCTTAGCTTCCCCCTCCCCCCCGCTTCACTCCAGCAGGAATGTGGTCCCAGCAGTCCCATTGGTTTAAAGAAGGGACCCTGGGTCTCAGTGTAACCTTCACGATAGGTCCCCAATTCCTATGCAGAGGCTCACACAGTGAGAGATCAAAGCTCTGTCCATGTGACCACTGCAGATCTTACCCCACTCCCTACCATCATTCTATGCTTTCCACCCCAGCTCTAAGACCCAGTCATCCTTCGCTTCGAGGATGCCTCTCCTCCTGCCTGGCCCCAAGCATCCTCTACCAGCAACTCCTTCCGTTGTCTACATGCTGAACAAAGCACCAATCGAGTCAGACACCCACTTTTTAGAGCACACCCACGACGTCTCCAGTGTTGGGCCAAAGTCAAATCTCAGTGTGACCTGGCCCACCCATGTCTCATCTCCATCCTCCTGGAATGGACTCTCCAGTTACGAGGGTCAAACCAGGCATGGTGTCCTTGAGAAGGTCCTCCTGTCTCCATCCTTCCAAGAGTCACCAGATGCTGAGGTCCACAGGAGAAGGCCCTTCCCCGGGGGCTCCAGCTTTTTCCTCTCCATGGCCCCATTCAGTGACTCCTGACTCCTTATTTGTCGGATTTCTAAAATGAGAAAGCGGGAGGTGGTTGAAGGGGTACCAGCCTGGGAGTCAGGAGCTGGGGTCCTTGAATAGGCAGTGCCACCCACAGAGCTGTGTGGCCGTGGGTATATATATATTCCCTGGCCTTTCTGTGAAGTGTTGGGACCAGAGCTCCTGACCCTTTCCCATCCCAACATTTATGATTCCAAGAGCAGCAGAGCCCCTGGCAAGCTAGCTTAGCAAGATCTAATTTTGATATTTGCTGACCTGCTGCATTTCCTGGGGGAAACCAATTAGCCCTTCTCTATATTTCTTCTCCCATCTTTAATTTTGGCACTGGGAAACATTAAGCGTTGAGACACTCAACTTCAAACATCTCTTTTTAAAAGTGCAAAATGGCATTTTCTTGACAAATAAGGTCAGTGGGGTTAAAAAAGTCAAGCTTTGTGGTGACCTCCACTGAAATGGACAAAGGAAAAACTCTCAGATGCATGTAAACCCCTTACACTCTGTACCAGCAGATCTGTCACTCTGTGCCAGGCAGCCCACGACCAGAGATTCCCATGCCACCCACCCCTTTGCTCTGTCTTGACCATCTCTCTGTGGTTTCTGAATGTAGTCAGACCTGGGGTACACTTTCAGTTGGCTTCTGACAAACACAAGTGCTGGAGGAAGCCATCCATGCCCCTTATGCTAGACACAGCTGTCAGACTTCTGTAGGAGGTAGAATCTGAGACCTAGGTTTCCTGCAGAGAGTAAAGGGACTAGGCAGAAATATTGAGACTGAGAAGTCAGATAGTGGGAAACAAGAGGGAGTGATTCACGTGGGGTAGAGAGTCTGGTAGCAGCGATAAGGGGAGGAACAAAACCAGACACACAGGCTTGTAAAGGCAAAGAAAAATCATTTTGTGAGCTACCATGAGTCGAGGGTGGATACACTTTAACCTCCTGGTTAACAGCTGCTGGCTGGGTCTGGGGCCTGAATTGTTCTAAGGCAGGACCTTGTCTTTGATAGAGAAAACCCACAACATGGATGAACTGTTTGGAATATAATTTTAAAAATGTTTAAAACACAGCCTGGTGGAGCTCGTCCTTTCCCACATCTTTTAATTCTTATCCAGAGCTTCTAGCTTTGTCCTTGTTGGAATTAACAAGATCTGTGTGGCCCACTGTACCTTTAAGTCCATATCTGTGTGGTCTGTATGGTGTTGGTGAAGAATTTTGAAAGTACCAACGACTACTACAAGAATAAACAGATCAGTCCTGGAACAAGTATAGCCAGAAGGCTTCTTAGAAGTGAGGGTAGTGAGACTTTGTCTCTAATACTTTGGACATGTGATCAAGAGGGACCAGTCCCTGGAAAAGGACATCAGTTTGGTAAAATGGAGGGTCAGTGAAAAAGAGGAAGACCCCCAACAATATGGATTGACACAGTGGCACCTGCAGTGTGAGGATGAAGCAGGATCTGGTAGTGTTTTGTTCTGTTGTGTGCATAGGGTCTCTATGAGTCGGAACTGACTAGACAGCACTTAACAACAACAACAAATCATCATTTTATCTTATTCTGTGAAACCAAATAAAACACCGCCCCGCCCCCCCCCCCCCCAAAAAAAAAAAAAAAAAAAAATCAGCTGTGTTTGGAGACTCCTTAACTGTCCCAATCAGGCCAGATTGTCATCGCTGCCGTAACTTCAGTACCACGGACAGCAACAGCAAAGCCAAAATTAGAAGAGATAAAAATACCGCAAAGTTCAAGGTGTGGACTAGGCAGTAAATTAGGAAACACGGAGGAATCCAGGATGAGGTAAGAAGAAATGAAAGAAGGTCTGGTGGTGCAGTAATTAAGTACCAAAATGTTCACAGATTGAACCCACCAGCAGTTCTGCAGGAGACAGGCATGGCAGTCTGCTTTTATAAAGATCACAACCTTGAAAGTGCTAGGGTAGTTTTACTCCATCCCAAAGAAATGGCTTGGTCAAGTGGCAGCATCGATGGACTCAAGCTTGGCAACAGTAGTGAGGTTGGCCCAGGATCGGGCAGTGTTTCGTTCTGTTGTGTATAAGTTTGCTATGAGTCAGTACCGACTCGATGGCACCTAACAACGACAATAACATAGGGTCACCAGAGTCCTGGTGTTCTGCATGTTAATGCACTGGACTGCAAGGTCAGTTTGAACTGCAAGGTCGGTGGTTCAAGCTCACCAGCCGCTCTTCGGAAACCCTATACAGAGTTGGTATGAGTGGAAACCAACTCAATGGCACTTAACAACAACTTATAGGGTCACTATGCCTAAGAATGGACTCAGTAACAATGTCTTTTGTTTTGTTTTGCTAGATGGTGCAGCCAGGATCCGAAAGTCAGAGTACAAGGGAGGCTGGGATCTGTGGGGATGCGTGCAAGTGAAAGTCTAGCTCTCTACAACAATTCAGGAAGGCAGTGAGTACAAACTAAGGTCAGGAGGTCATGGTTCTTGCTAAAACAGATGACCAAATATAACATAAGTGGGCAGGAAACAGTTGATTTCTGGGAGCTGAGAGGACCAGTGTGAGACATTAGAGGAGATGATCCCAGACCGGAGACCCATAGCCTGGGTGGGGAGTGTGGGGTGACGAGCAGAGCAGTGGGTAGTCTTTCCCTGACCCTGTCACTAGCTTGCTGAGTGACTTGACCTTTCCAAACCCTGGTTTTCTCATCTGTGAAATGAGAACATTGACCGGTCTGATCTCTGAGGTCTCCACACATTCCATAACTCTGGCACATTTTCTCCCAATCAGGAAATTTCTCATAATGCCCTTAGAAGAGTTTGCGTGGGTGCTGATAGCTGTAATCCTTTCACGGAGTAGACATTAAAATGAGGCCCATTGAAATTTTGGCTTTCGTATCTTGTTGAGACGGTAAATTAAGACAGGAAATTTTCAAAACCAAAAGCTAAACACAAACATCCCAAAGGAACCATGACTCGTAACCCATGGGCCTCCTTGGCTGTTCACCAAGTGCATGTAAGCTGAGACCCACGGTGAGTCTATGATCTGCCCCCTAATGCCCTGTCATCATCCAGGAAACCAGCTCTCCCATTATAATGATTTGGGGATTGATCATCATTTCAGTGCCAGGTTTTAAATCAAAGGTTTATGTAGGTACTCAGAGAAAGAAAACAACAGTTACACTCTAAATACAACCTCTCCTATATGCACCCTAGCGAGACATTGAGATACTATAGCTAACAAGAAATTATCTCAGAAATGCAAATCAAGATTAATAAACCATGAGTCAGGAAAATTGGTCAACTGTTTATCAGTTTCAATGAGTCTTGGTGTGATACTGTAGAATAAGTACAGGACTGCAAGATAGGTTTGAATGTCAAGGCCATTGGTTCAAACTCACCAGCTGCAAGGTCGCTATGGGTCGGAATGGACTCCATGGAACTAAACAACAGCAATGAAAGAATGAACCTGGATTTCAGAAAAATTCACCTGAGTTTATAAAATGGGTGCTCATAAAAATAAAAAAGGCACTTAGGTAAGAGAGGGACTCTTTCTTCCAAGAGGTTTGTGACACTACCTAAGTGATGTTATTGTTGTCATCAGGTGCCATCGAGTCGCTTCCAACCCATGACGATCCTGTATAGGGGTTCCAAGGAGCAGCTGGTGAGCTTAAACTACCAACCTTGTGGTTCAAGCCGACTTTGCAGTCCAGTGCATTTAAGTGATGGGTTACATTTAAATACCACATTTGGTGATATCTGGGATACAGGGACAGGTGGTCTGTTACAAGGAGATCAGGACTTGATGTATGACCCAGATGCTGTTCTAAAACATGAGCAGACATTCAAAGAGTTTCTGAGAAGACACCAAGGACAATGTTTGCAGCACAGAAATCTTCAGGATCCGCGTGCCTGTTCTCGGTGAAGGAGAGTCCACTTGTACTACAAGGAGAGGGACATATGTCTGGAGAGGTTAATCCCAGGCCCCTTGTTGTGGAGAACTTACAGAAATTATAAAAATGCAATTGGGAGCAAAATGAACAAGGTTCTCCTCAATTGTTTGTATCATTCAAAACTGACTACCTTGAACATGCAGATATTCCAAATGCAACATGGAAAACAATGCCATTGCCCTGTGCCCAGTCTTGAAATAACTGGGGCTATTGATCTCTGTTTTCCCTCTTTCAAAAGATCTCAGTTCAGCCTCATGAGATTGGGTTGGACACAAATTTTATTATGTGACCACCAATCAGAAATGGTCCTGTCTCAAAGGTCTTTGCTTTTTCCTGCCCTATATAATCTAACTTGAAATCACCATATCTGTTTAAATCCATAGAAATCAAGGAATTTAGGTAGATCATCTATCTAGCTGATGGTAAGGTTGCTTATCCTACAACATCACACCAGGATTCCTGATGGTCAGGTAATAGACGAAGATCCTTACCTGAAGTAGGTGCAAGTTCTCTCACATGGTAAAAAGAATTGTTAACAAATTGCTGATGCCAGCAACCATGCTACCACATATCAGCATTAGTCCAAACCTCCAACCAAGGCTGAGCCTTGCTCCTCACCCTCACTAGTTTAGGCAGAGCTGCTTTGATGACCACAGAGCCCAGCATTCTGCGTGCCCTCCAAGAGCTCATAGGTTGGCCAGAGGGACTGTCAAGGAGTCAAGTAACTAAAATATAGGCCAGCGGGAGCCTGCCTGTTGTTTCCGAGCTTAAGCCATTACCTAGTCTTATTCTGCCACGCATTTCCTGTTGTTGTTAGGTGCCATTAAGTCAATGCCAATTCATAGTGACCTTCTGCACAGCAGAATAAAACACTGCCCGATCCTGGGCCAACCTCACTATTGTTGCACTTGAGCCCCTTATGCTGCCGCTTGACCAATCCATCTCACAGGGGGTCTTCTGTTTTTCTTTGACCCTCCAGCCTGCTAAACATGATATTCTTCTCCAGTGACTGGTCCCTCCTGACAACATGTCCATAATATGAGAGACAAAGTTTGGCCATCTTGGCCTCCAAGGAGCACTTTGGCTGCACTTCTTCCAACACAGATCTGTTGGTTCTTTTGGCAGCCCACGACACTTTCAATATTCTCCTCCAATACCATAACTCAAAAGCATCAATTCTTCTATAGTCTTCCCTATTTACTGTTCAACTTTTGCATGCCTATGAGGTTACTGAAAATACCATGGCTTGGGTCAGGCACACCTTAGTCCTCAAGCTGACATCTTTGCTCTTCAACACT
>NW_006408539.1:9848938-9851047 GCF_000296735.1 Chrysochloris asiatica
AGAGGTACCTCAGAAGAAATATCTGCTGATCTAATTCTGAAAAATCAGGCATTGAACCCCCTACAGAGCACAGTGCTACTTAGACACATATGCAGTTGCCATGAATCAGAATTGATTCAGTGGCAACTGGTTTACGGTACATTTTTACAAGAATTATCATTTTTGTTCATCTATTGTCTCCTTTTTGCTAACTCTCAATTATTTCCTCTGCCTCCACCCTGTCTCCTCCACTAGCTTATAAGAACAGAAATCACATATCCTCATTTTTCCCACCATTTAACAGAGTGCTTCACTCCCAAGAAACTCTTGATCAATGCAGGGTTGCGCACAGACACTGTAGAATTGGCCAAAGGTTGTCTCTCTCATGCTTCCTTTGTCCTCAGTGCCTCAGTTTCCCTGAGAAGACCAATACCTCCTTCACCTTCAGTTTTTCTATTGAACCTTATTGGATTTAGCTGACTCATTCACCACCTGCTGAAGACACCAGTAAGTCATTTAAAGAACTCCATGAAACTTTGTAGAAGTTCATCATTTGTTTGCCATGGTTACAAAGGCAAGCTGACAATCAAGGGTGTATAGCAGGAAGTAATGAATTATCTGCTACCATGAGATGCGGCTTTCACAATGGGCTCTACTGAAGAGCTATGGGATGGTGGGGAGGGAAAAGTAGCAAGACATTATTGATGCCAAAGAATAAACCACTTTGTCTTCTGACACTCATGCTATGGTGTCAATTGGCATAGGGCTTTTTGGTGACTCAGATGATGAAGAAAGAGCCATGATTCAAAAGCTGCCATCGTGAAAAGACACAGTCCTGTAGCCATAGCATATTCGTCATCTGCTTTAATAGGATGCAGGTAGTGGACAGCTGGGCTATGAGTCAAACTGTCACAATCCAGGACAATTGAAGTGATTTGTGTTTGCGTCCTCATTTTGCTTTCCAAGAAGAAATGCATGTCTATTTTCCCTTCTGCAAAAGACCACTCTATTCAAGTTGGTGGTTACCCTTTGGGGGCTTGGGTGAAAGGTGACTGTGTGTTTTAGCTGGGGACCAGCTATGTACCCTTCTCATCAGAGAACCCTGTAAAATGGGTTCAAATGACCCCAGAAATCTGGGACATGCTGCTAAATGTTTAGCAACCAGCTTTCTAGGAGACAGAAAAAGAAGGAAGAAGTCCGAATCTGTAGCGTTCACTGATTTTTGTGGCATAAACACTCTTATCGTGGTCAATTTCAACATGATGTTAATGAGCATGGAGTTGGGAAGCCATGTGCATAGTCAGCTCAGACTCTCACGTGCTAGGACCAGAGTCTCCAGCAATCCCAACCCATTCCCACAACTGGGTGTTCTTGTAAGGAGGGGGCAGAAATGCCATGCTGATCCTAGACGGCAAGCTTAGGCCTGAGTAGTAACTCCTTTATGTAAGATGGACCCGATACTGCATGGGTTTAATGGAGACACTTCTGAGAGTCAAATGTTCATAATCATTTATAGTAGGACATGTAGGGTTGTGCTGGACAAACCAGGACAATGTACTCACTCTCCTTTAAGTCAAGACGTGAACTTAGTAGGAAGCAAATACTATACCCATTTGATATTCCTCACCATTTCTCTTAATGCACCAGACTACAAAGCCATTTGAACTGCAAGGTTGGCGGTTCAAGCTCACCAGATGCTCTTCGGAAACCCTATCCAAGGTCATTATGGGTCAGAACCGACTCAGTGGCACTTCACAACCACCACCACCATTCTCCTGAAGTCCTGATGTGATGCTGTAGGCTAAGCACTGTACTGTTAACTACAAGGTTGGTAGTTCAAACCCACCAGCTGCTCTTTGGAAATCCTACACAGTACTGGTATGAGTCAGAACTGGCTCCATGGCACTTAGCAACAACAACAACCATCTCCGTTCCAAAGCTTGGTTTTTGGCCCCGGTGGGGCAGCATTCAGGCTACATGGGTGTCTTACTTTTAAGGGTGGCCATAAGGAGCTCTGGTAGCATAGTGGTTATGAATCGGGCTGTGAACCTCAAGGTCAGCAGTTCGAAACTACCAGCTGCTCCGCTGGAGAAAGATGAGGCTTTCTGCTACTGTAATGATTTATAGCCT
>NW_006408539.1:9851233-9852471 GCF_000296735.1 Chrysochloris asiatica
CAAGGAGCAGGTGGTGATCTTGAACCTCCAACCTTGTGGTTCAAACCAACTTTGCAATTCAGAGCATTAAACCACAGCATCATGCCACTTTTACATTGTTTTACAGAACATAAGGTTATTTTGCTCACAAAAAATTAAGGAGATTAGAAGTCAAAATTTAAGGCTCCTTCCTTGTCTGTTTCCATTTCTGTAGCCCTGGACACAGCTGGGCATTCTTGGCTTAAAGATGGACCTTCACACAGACGAGGCTTTCTTCCCCCATAAAGATTTACAGCCTTGGACACTCACAAGATCGTTATGAGTCGGAACCTACTCCACAGCACATAACCATTACCAACCTCTGTGGCTCTGTAGGATAAGCACTGGGCTCAGCAGTTCAAATCTCCCAGCTGTTCCTCAGAAACCCTATGCAGGGTCACCATGATTTGGAACGTACTCGATGGCACTTAACAACACTAATAACTCAAAAGGGAAGGAACCCTGGTGGCACAGTGGGTTAGGCCTAGGGCTCCTAACTGCTAGGTTCAAACCCACCATCTGCTCCAAGGGAACAAGATGAGGCTGTCTGCTCCTGTAAAGATTTATAGTGTCAGAAACCCTATGAAGCAGTTCTACTTTGACCTGTACAGTGGATGTGAGTTGGAATGATCTCAACAGCAGTGGATTGAACTGGGTTTGGGTTTACTCAGAAGGGATTAAGATCCACCCTACACTGTTATGACTTCCATAACTGATAACATTAGCAGAAACAAAAATAAATCACCCTGCCAAGGTGATGTGCACACATGCAGCGGTCCTAGAACATCCATCTGTCTTCTGGGGGACACAACTGACATAGCTCATAAAGCTGTTTGTGTTTCCAGGCTCACCGCTTCCTTGGATGCATAAGAAAGTCAGACTCTCACCTACCACACATGGGATTTCCTGCCCATGTGTGTGAGCAGCTCCTCTCAATCTCAATCCCTCCTGACAACATGTCCAAAGTGTGAGAGACAAAGTCTCGCCATCCTGGCTTCCAAGGAGCACTCGGCTGCCCTTCTTCCAACACAGATTTGTTCTTCTGGCAGCCCATGACACTTTTAACAGTCTTCTCCAACACCATATTCAAATGCATCAACTTCTTTCTACAGCCTTTCTTATGTTTATATATATAGTGTTAAATGCAGTCCAGTCAGTCCTGACTCATAGTGACCCTTTATAGGGTTTCCAAGGAATGGCTGGTGGGTTTGAACTGCTGA
>NW_006408539.1:9852636-9875278 GCF_000296735.1 Chrysochloris asiatica
ATATATATATATACATACATACATACATATATATTGGATCAGTGAGAAAGAGGGAGACCCCCAATGAGATGGATTGGCACAGTAGCAGCAGCAACGGGCTCAGGTGTAGCAGCGATTGTGAGGTTGGCTCAGGACCGAGCAGTGTTTCGTTCTGTTATACACAGGGTCACTATGAGCTGGTACTGACTAGACAGTGCCTAACAACAACCTGCTGGACTCCTGGTGGCACAATGGGCTACTTGATGGGTTGCTAACCACTTGGTCAGCAGTTCAAATCCACCAGCTGCCCCTCAGGAGAAAGATGAAAGCTTCAGAACTGTATGAGTCAGAACTGACTGGACAGCACAGAACACCACCAACAAATACATCTGTGTTTTGCTCTATATACGAGTATATAGACACAGGTGTACATATATTTACATGCACATGTACAGTCACACGTACACACATATATGTGCGTGTATATATAGTTATGTATGAGTGTGCATAAACATTCTATGGAAACCAAAAACAGCCCAGTAAATAACTCTATACACCATTCTAAATGCACTCCTGGTCCTGACTTAGGAGTATGCAGTGTGCAGACATAACTATTGATGGAATTGTAATCAGTGTGTGCCAGTGCTCACGTGTTTTGTTTCTCCCCATTTAACATTATTTCACATACTCATTTCCATATATTGACTTAAGCCACACGCTTATCATTTTTTTTGGCAACCTAGTACTCCATCACGTTGACATGCTCTGGTTTTACATGCTGTTCACCAAAGACAAAATGTTCTGCTTTCTGCAGACAGGTTGTCTTGACTGTAGGTGGGGGCCCAGGGGGTGCGGAGATGACCTGGGCTAGTTAGTGCTGGGGGAGGTCTGGAGAGCTTGGGTGGGCAGAGAATCAATGCTGATCAGTAGCTAGTGCTTTCTGTTTTGGAAGGAAATCTCTAATAAGGCACTGAGACAACAGTAGAATTTTTGCAAACTCCAGCATTGACACCCACCAGTCTTCTCAGCTCCTCTAAGGTCCCAGACACTAGAGAGGTCACACATCAATAAACATATTTAACCAAGAGGCATTCATGTAGGCGTGAGGGTGACTTCTGCAGAGTGCCTAAGAAGGCTATGGTTTTTTTCAAACCAAAGATCTCATGTATTTATTAGCCAACCTCTTTAAATGTGGAAGCATAAAAATTAAGGAAGAAACCAAAAGTTTTGCAAAATATGTTCAACTGATCAAATCTTGGCAAAATTGAACTTGCTATGGTAGGGTGCTAGGACCTGGGTCTGTTACGTGCTGCGTCATCACATGTGCGACCCCTTAGAGACCCAGCTTGGTTCTTCTCCAGAGTCTTCTCTTGGAGTTGTATCTGATTTTATTACCAGTTTTCATTCGAATACATTGGGGGATGGGACGATCCTGCTTTTGTTTCTTGGCCAGAGATCTCTTGATCCTGAAAGTCTAATGAGAAGATACAGTGAAGATGGAATGTAGCAGCATTCACACGATGGCAATGAAAGGAAGAGAAAGGCAGAGGGCTATGTTTTAACCCACTGCCATCCGGTAGACTTGGACAGAGTAGAGGTGCACCATGGGGTTTCTGAGATTGTGAATCTTTACAGCAGCAGACAGCCTCATCTTTCTTCAGCAGAGTGACTGGTGGGTTTGAACCACTGATTTTGTGGCCAGTAATCCAATGCTTAAACCACTGCACCACCAGGGATCCTACAAAGGATGTAGGTCTTTTCATAATGCAGCATCATAAAGTTTACCCATCTCCCATGGTTTCTGAGGCACATGCAGCTGCCTTAGTGGTCCCTCCAAAGCTAGAGCAACTGGAAGGTAGGGATTTCCTTCTGGAGGTTCAAGGCCACAGGAAGAGGAAGACTTATCCTAGAGCCCAGGCCAGAGAGTTCAGGCCCTCTTCATCCAGAGTCCAGACTCAGACTGTGTGATTGCTTTGGATGACTGTTGATTTGGTTTCTGGGATGATCAATGAGCAGTATAAAGGAGGAAGGTTACATGTCAGCATAACTGTTTGGCCTTGAACTTCAGACTGAGTTCTCTTCTTGGTTAGGCTACAGTTTTATCTTTTGTGTAGACAACTTGTTTATTGAGGCCTGGGTGGGCCTAGAGGGGAGATTTGATGTGTACCGTTGTGCCAAAGGTGTGCCAGTCAGCCCTTTTCTGCACACTTTGCAGATATTAGCTCATTTAGTGCTCATAACAGCTGTGCCGAGGAGCTGTGGTGGAGCTGTGGGATAAGCATCGCTAACCATGAGATCAGTAGTTCAAACCCACCAGCCACTCCTTGGAAGAAAGCTAAAGCTGCCTACTTCCATAAAGGTTTACAGTCTCCGAAATCCTGGCTTCATGGGTTTGGCAGTTATACAAAACATACATTATTATATCCTTATTTTATCAATGAGAATTTCACCTAGAGGCTAAGTAACTAGTCAAAGTCACAAAGTTAGCATGAGGCAAAGCTGAGATTTGAACCCAAGTACTTTGGTTCCAGGGTCTATGCCTTAAATGACCAGACTTTTCCAACAAAATTCCAATCTTTTCACCCTGAGGTGGCCTGGCCCCTCTACCCGTGGTTTCCTTCTGCCTCAGGCCAGAGCAGACCAGGATCAGAGGAAGATCCCCAGACAGGGTGGGCTGCCTACATCCATCTGAGTGCAGCCTTGTGGACTAACAATAGCAAACAGCTAAAAAGATTAACCCCAATTTTGCCTCTAATTTCCTTCCTAAATAGATTTTTCCCCTGCTGATGAAATTTGTCTCCATTTGGGGGTGGGTGGGTGGGTAGGTTGGGGAGTCTGGAATGATCTGGAATCAGAAGATCTCATATGTTGTGCTGGAAAAAACGTATAAGGAGGGATCATACCAGATATAATAGGGGAACGATAGCCCTTAGAATGATCTGCCCATCTATCCATCCATCCATCCATCCATCCATCCATCCATCCATCCATCCATCCATCCATCCATCCACACGTCTATCTATTCATTTATCTATTTAGTTATCCTTCCATTTATCTCTGTGTTCATCCATCCATCTACTCGTCTATCCATTTATTCATCTATATATCTGTGTGTCTACCCATTTATCTATCTATTTATCTATCCATCCATCCATCCATCATTTTTGTAGGAGCTTGGTAATAGCAGTGGTGAGACCACTGATCAGGATGCTGGCTGCCTGGTGTATCATCCCGGCAGTCCTGTTTATGACCATCATAAAATGTCTGTGGACTGTCCAATGGCTGATTTTCCACAGTCTTTTTCTACTGTCTGAAGGATCAGAAAAAAATCTATCAGCTGGAGAAATTAAGCCATTTTTCTTCAGGAGAGAGAAATGGAGTAACAGACCACATTAAAATGCTACTGTGGATTCTGGATGAATGAAAAATTGGTCTGCATAGTAATGAGACTAGAGAGAGATTCGGAAGGTTTGCAACTAGCTCCAGGCTGAGGCCCCTGGGAGAAACTGCATCAAATCTCTGAGACTTGGGCAAGCTTGGCCCTTGGGGTTTCCACTATAGGGTGTTGGATCCCAGGACACCCTGCTGTTTCTTCTCCCAGCCATTTATTTTCCCAAAAGGCAAGTTGTCCATTTGGTTTCACTGGAGAGGGGCAATCACAGGACCTATCTTTCCATTATTGTCTTTTGTTCCCTCTGGGGCTGTGGTCCAGATGTCTGACAAAAGTCCCATTACCCTTCACAACTCACAGAACAATGTCAGAGAGAGGAGTTGAGCCCTGGGAGGGGCCAGTCCTGGCAGAGAGAGAGAGACCATTGATCCAGATAGGACACAGGTATAATGCGATGATCGGCCGGAAACCTAGTCACTGCCCATCTATAAACCTTAACAAATTGGAGCAGCCTCTCTGATGACAGTAAGCAGGTTAGTGGAAAACCACAGAGCAAGAGACTTGCGGATGCTGCTCCCAACCCGCCCTTGGTAGGGCTTCATTTCCTACGAGGTTCGGACTCCCAGCCTTCTGATTTATCCTGGAATCCTAGTACAGAAATGTCACTCCTCAGCCCTGTGGGTCTTGGAGGCAGAGGCTATTTGTCTTGTCACTGCTTTCCCAAGATGTGATTTCTACCAGTTTTCAGTTCTTAATCAGGGGTCCCAGTGTGGCAGGAGAAGAACAAAGACTTTGACAACATGAATGCAAATCATACCTCTTATTGGTGGGGTTGTCACTTAATCACTCTGGGTGTCAGTTTCATCATTGATGAGATGTTGTGTGTCCTTCAGAGAACCTGTTTCTACATAGTTGTTGTTGTTAAGTGCCATTGAGTTGGATCCAACTCATAGCAACACTGCATAGGGTTTCTGAGAAGTGGCTAGTGGGGCTGAACCGCCACCCTTGTTTGTGATTAGTAGTCCAATGCTTCTACTACAGAGCCACACCAGAACTCCAGCTACATATTTGTTGTTGCTAAGTGCCGTCAAGTTGGTTCCAAATCATCGCGACCCTGTATAGGGTTTCCAAGGAATGGTTGGTAGGTTTGAACCACCATTCTTGTGGTTAACGGTCCAGTGTTTGTGGCCACATCTGGACTCCACATAAATGTGGAGTTATCAATAAATGGGAGCTGGTACTACTGTCATTATTTTGTCTGCCTGGCCTGAGTTGGGGGCCCCCAAATGTCTGCTCTTACCAAATATTGTCTGATCTACAATGTCTCTAAGCAATTGCCATCAAGTCAATTCCAACCCATGACAACCTCCATGATGTGTCAGACTAGAACCATGTCCCAAAGGGTTTTCAGATCTGTATCATCAGACATTGTTTTCTCAGGCTTCCTTTGACCCCAGCCTTTAGCTTCTAATGATTCTGTAGTTGGAATATGAACATTGCTTAAGGGGGCAAAGGACACATACGGGCTGACCACTGAGAGTGACCAGGTCTGAGCTTGGGGTTTGAGTCAAGACTAGCATGGGGAGGTTACAAAAACTGCCAGTCCTGTCAGCACTGTAGAGATACAGCATTATATCTCTGGCTGCAGAGGGGCAGGGCCATAGAGGTCACTGTCTCTCAGAAGACAGAGCTGGGGTTGGGTCTCCAGACTCCAAATCCAGGACAGAACTCCCAGTTGGGAGATAGGACACAGGTATAATGTTATAAACCTTACCCCACTTTGCTCCACTGTGGAGGTTCCCTGGCATCCCATGACCCAGATGAAGTATTTGCCACCCTCCCACCACCTCTCAGTCTGAGGAGAAATGTCAGACTGTGCAGGTCAGCCAGGAGCTTCCCACTTCAGGTTTTCCAGCTTGCCGATGAGGCTGGCCCCAGGCCTGGGTTTCTGCTGAAGCAGGTGAGCCCTTGGGAGCTGACCTCTGCCCCCTGTCCCTCGGCTGGGCCAGTTGTCAAGGAGATGACAGGATTGAATTCCAAGTTAAAGGAACCAATCTTGTCTCTCTAATTTTATCTTCATTCTCTCCTCCTCTATCTTCCCTACTCCCTCCCTTCATTTCATTGCATGCAGCTATGAAAAAAATGGTGGTCATTTTCTAAATTGTGACCCAATCCTTACTTTAGTAAAATGGACTTTTTTTTCTGGCTTTGGGAAATCTCTGCTGTAGGTTTTATTTTGCATATGATATACAGAGCACCACTCTATATAGTATTTATCCCATCTGAAGCTCCTTGATCAACTCACCTGGAATCATCATAATGACCTAGGAAGAGTAATTTGGTTTTGTTTGTTTTTTCACCTCCAATTGCCTGATGCAAAAAAATAGGAACTGAAAGGCAAGGCCCATGGCTAAGTTTAGCCAGTGGCTAAGTTGAGCCTAGACCCTGAGTTCAGAGCTGGCCAGAACTCTGGCACAATATGTGTTGTTGTTCCTGAATTCTGGCTCCTGTTAGGAATTGCACTGTGTCTTCTGAACAGTTATGTTTCTATCTTGACCCCTGTCAACCTGACGAGCATGCTTGGAAATAGGGCTTTTCTTTGTTCTCACATAAATTAATGAATTCATACTAGGATAAGCACTCAACATCAAGGTCAGTTTGAACCAAAAGGTCAGTGGTTCAAAGTCACTAGCTGCTTCTCGGAAACCCTATACAAGATCGCTATGAGTCAGAACCAACTCGATGGCATTTAACAACAACAACAACCAGCGTAGGGTGGCTGCTAATCCTGATCCCTTTGGAGTGTTCTTTCATAAGACAGAAGGACAGACATGGAAATAAAGTAACACACATGGGGAAAGACACACATGAGGATCTATCTACAAACCCAGAAGCAGCAAGAATTGCCCAGGGCTACAGAAGCTGAAGAAGACAAGGAAAGATCTTCCCCTAGAGCCTACAGAGACAGCACCACCTTCCAACACTCTGAATCCAGGCTTCTACTCTACAGAACTGTGAGACAATGAATGTTTGTTCTTTCAAGCTAATGTGGTATTTTGTGATGGCGACTCCAAGAAACAAAGACAGCAGCTCTGGAACAAGGGCAGATGCATCCTGTCAGCTGCAAATAGCTGGTCTCCAAACTAATTTTTATATTGGATCCAAATGATGCTGATGTGTTCCTAATGCATTGCTCATGCTCAGCTTGTGGGATGAAGTTTCACCTGTATGCTTGGTCAAAGCCATCAGCCTTCTAGGACAAATTGGAAAACTTTGAACACCCACTTTCTCCTGTTCACTCTGGGACAGTAAGAAAATGTGACAGTTTTAAAATTCCACTCATCAGAGGATCTTGGTAGGTAATTTGGAATTTTACAAGGATATTAAATAAAATAATGACCAACCTTGATTGGGTCAACACACCTTCTTCCTCTTGGGTCAGGTTTACATAAACCAGGTTCTTTCCATGCACTCAGCAGGCACCCCACTTTATCCATGGTGCTTCCACTATAGAATCCTTGAGCATTCTTATTCCAATGTTTAATAACGGATAATGAGTTGGAAAGAGCCCCACTGTAGATAAAGTTAGACTACGAAGGAAGGTCTGGTGATCTACTTCCAAAAACGAGTCAACAAAAGAATACTGTTACTTTGGATACATCATCAGAAGAGACCAGTTACTGAAGAGGGACCTTGTATTTGGTGAAATGGAGGAGAACCCTAAATAAGCTGGACTGGCCCAGTGGCTGCAACAATGGGCTCCCACATGCCTATGATCATGGAGATGTTGTTTATGGGGTCATCAGGAGTTGGAGCCCACTTGATGATTTGTTGTTGCTGTTAAGTGCCGTCGAGTCAGTTCCAACTCAAGACAGGGTTTCCAAGACTTTAAAAATCTTTGAGGGAGCAGAGGGCCTCTTCTCTGGTGGAGCAGCTGGCAGGCTTAGACCATGGACCTTGTGGTTTGCAGTTCAGTGTTTATTGTATCATATGGAGCCACTAAACCCCTCCACCCCTCCACCCCCCCACTAACCCAACTCCAGCAAAAATTATAAGGACTGAAGTAGGCTCAACATGAATGTCTCAGTTAAAGCCTGGTATTCTTGCTTATCTCCACTCAAGCTCTCTGGTTGGAAATTCTCTCTTTGGACCTTACCTGCCAATACCTTAATCCAAAAAGGGTTCAGTATCATCACCCACATATGTTCACCCACCCACCCATGGAGACCTTCCTAACCTGTATCTCTGTTTATTTATTTATTTTTGAAGTTTTTATTGTGAATTATGCAATAGTTTACATGGGAAAACATTAGATTTACATACATCCTATCTTATTTCATTTCATTGCAATGATTACAATTCCCTGCATGCATCATCAAAAAGCCAAAGGGTACACCCCGCAAGCCTGCCATCAACACACAGACCCTCTCCCTCCCAGAGTCCCCAGCTGCTCCATCTCTCCATGTCATTGTCTCTGCCTCCATCTCTGGTGTCACTGCTTCTCTGGATAGGGTCCCGCACTCCACTCTTCTCCCTTGATGGTACCAGGGACCTCTGCTCCTGGACTGCAAGATCAGCCACTCCCCTCCTTTTGTTACAAAACATCTACCTTTACATTTGCAACACTGACAGTCAGTCCTGATAGCAATTATTCACTATTGAACCACAAGGGTCTTATCCCCATCTCCTTTCACCAGCCCAGCCCAGACAGGTTGGAAACCACTTAGTGAAGATTCTACCTTCCCCTACTCCCTCTGAATCTAGGCTCCCTCTTGAAAGCTTGTAAGCCACTCACTTCTGGTTATTTCAAGAACACAAACAAACTTCTCTGTAGGATGGCCCTATGTCCTCCTTTGGCAAATACTGCTACAGTATGATTGTCATCACAGCATAACTATTAATAGTATTCTCTTTTTGACTCCAATAACGTATCCCAGTTTGAACAATAAAATTTATGACCATCCAACTCACAGGTAACAATGCAATTATCCGACTCTCTAGACAGGACACTGTCTGTGTAACCTAAATGTTAGTGGCTGCCCATAACAAGTCATTTACTATATTTACATATAGTAAATAGTGTGGAAGGGAGAGAGACATCAGTGGGTGAACCTCACTGAGATTCTTCATTGAAAGATGTCCCTTAGTGTCCTCAGTTTAGCCCAGAGCCTGGCAAGCACTAGATAAGTGATCCTCAAATTTGGGGGCATCAGAATCATTTCCTAAAATACTGAGGTCTCAAAATCATAAAAAGACCAGGCTTATTAAATGCATAGATTCTGGCAGAACCCTCCCCGCCCCCCCAAACTAGGACCTTTTGTCAACCTTCAGATCTGAAACTGAACTCATCTCCTGGCCTCAATTTTCAGCCAGAGAGTAGACAGGTCTGTAATGAGGAAAATAACACTAGAAAGATAAGCACACTTCAGAACAGACAACCATTTGAGATTAAAAGAGCAGCATTTGCTCAGGGATAAAGTTCAGAAGGGTTAGGAGAGAAGAGAGAACGGAAACAGCATTGGGAGGAAGTGGGATGTCTGATGTTACAGTGTGGGCATTACAATCAATGAGATGAAACAAAATGTGTATGAACTGTTGACTGGAAAACTGATCTGCTGTAAACCTTCACCCACTTCACAATAAAAAAGCTTAAAAAAATTAGGGAGGACTCTAAAGAGATTTTGTTTATGTGGATTATATGTTATAATATTTGCTGCATTAGAAATTAAATAAAAGAAAATTAAAAAAAAATATCAATTTCTTTAAAACAACAATAAACGCATTAACTGTTGAACAATGTTTTTATGAAAAAGAACTCTGTTTTCTGATACAACAAAGTATAGTGGGAATAGTGATTTGATTTAAATTTAGTGAGAAGAATAGCATTGATTTATATTTTTGCAAATCTCTTTTAATGTCTGGCTTAATAGCAAATCTCTATATATCTACTTCTGTGTTGGGTCTTGCCTTAAATCTGTTGCTGTTGAGTCTGTCTGACTCATAGCAATCCTACAGACTAGAGTAGAACTGCCTAATAGGGTTTCTAAGACTGTAATCCTTGCAGAAGCAGATTGCCACGTTTCTCCCACGGAGCTGATGGTAGGTTCAAACCACTGACATTTCATCTAGCAGCCAAGCACTTAACTATTGTATCACCAGAACTCCATGGGACTTGCATTAAACCCCATCATGCAGCTACTGAAACAGAGCCAGCTCTTGAGAGGAGGAGAATGGAAAAGGTAAGTAGAGTTCAGTGTTGTTTTGAAGAATCTAGACCCTATGGAATCTCTGGACCAAACTTTGAAAACTGCTGCATTGGATATTCAGTTAATCCTTGCTGAATAAGACAAATGTTAATGTGAAAAATGTGTAACAGCAGTGTGGAAGCTTCCAGTAGGTGAGTGGGTGGGTGACAGTAATGAAGGATTCTACTTACTGGAATATTCCTATGTATTTTAATCAGCAATTTTCAATGTCACATTATGGTTTACATTTTTGGTGGGGATGGATCTGGCGGCCTATTATAAAAAAAGTTTTCCATGGGAATAAGGAAAATCCAGGCATGACATTAGCAAACATTTGAAGGTGTGTGTCTGTGTGAAAGGGATACATGCAATTTTCAAGTCATTGGCATAAGAAGACAGTATGTTCTGTCTCTTCTGATAAAATAGTAAACTCACTAAGGTTGAGGCTACCTTTTGTCTTCCTTTAGACCTCTCTGTCTAATACAGTAGTCATTCGGGATTACTGGGCATTTGAAAGGCAGCTAACCAAATTGAGAACCCTGGTAGTGAGTAGGTGTTGAGTTGCTAACCACAAGATCATCAGTTCAAACCTACCAGCTATTCCAAGGAAGCGAGGTGAGGCTTTCTGCTCACATAAAGATTTACAGGCTTGGAAACCCTGTACAGTGTTGCTATGAGTTGAAACCCACTTGGTGGCATACAAACCCCACCCCCAGCAGTCTCACCCAGTCAGAGCAAATTAAAGAGTTAAGAAGTAAGGGCCAGACAGATTACTGCCGCTAGTGGGCTCCATTTCTCTGGTGCTTCGTGGGAACTGCCGGAATATAGGGGGTTTCCTTTTGATACTGGCTGTGGTTTCTCTGGGAAGGAGGAGTGGTCCTTTTTGAGGAAGACAAAATGACCTTGCTTCATCTTCCCTCTACCCTCACTCCAAGCTCAAGGAAAGGCACACCTCCCCATCCCCACTTCCAGCCCTCCTTCTAGCTCTTGCTAACAGGCAGCCTTCCTCGTTCCTGATGGCCTGGACCCGGGGACTGCCTCTGGTTCCTACCACCTGTCCCATGCTCAGACCCCATGCCCCAGCCTGGATCTCTTCCAGCAGCAGGGACAATTAGTAGGCTTGGAAATCAAACATACATACCATCAGTCCTTGAAGACATCTGTCCTTTCAAACACTTCATGAAGAGCATGACAATGACTGAGGCTGAAAACCCCAGGTCCAGGTCATCAACACTAAGGGGAAGGTGCAGACACACCTACTCTTCATTCTGGGCGAGGGGGCAAGAGGGCACCTCACAGCTTTCCAAGAACAGAGGACTTGGGGGACAGACTATTTATGAAGGAACACTAGTTTATTCTGGGCATTTCAATTTCTTCACCACTTCTCTCTCTGATTCCTTGGGGTACAGCAAAATCCGGAAAGATCTTCTGAATTCTCAAAGAACACTACAATAATATTCTACAATGTTTGTACCAAGCATCTTTGTTGTACACTTTAAAAATAAAAAGCGATTGCTTTCATTCTTACAAAACAGAGGTCAGAAAGTGATGATATAGACATCTCATACATGCAGATCCAACAACCAGAAAAATCAGTCAGCCAGAACTCGTTATTCCAGAAATTTCTCTTAACATTGACTTGAAAGTTACTCATGATCCATTAAAAGATCCCAGGAATTTAATATAGAAAAGAAGGTAGTTCATTCTTTTTTGTGATATGACTTTCTATATTATTACATTTTGATGACTTTGATCTTTTAATTTAATGCATATATTTCTCTGATAAAAAATTCTTTAACTACAAAAGGAAAAAAAAAAAGGTATTTCCAAGTCTGGCTCTCTTCTGTGCCTTTTGAGAAGGGATTCTGCCTTTTTACTGGAGTCTTTGTCTGGGCCACTTTTGCATTTATTTTTTACTGAAGAGAATATTACTTCCCGTTAGATGGTGTCTAGGAAGCATTTTTAAGTATTCCTGTGGGGCACCACTGTGGCTGATGAATTTCTCCTCCCGACAGGATGAAGTAAGCGCTCTGCCTCAGAGGCTGGGCTTCCTGTGCTCTGCTGGAACCCAGTTGGAGACCTCAGGTTCAAACCCACTCTTGCTACAAATGGACATCAAACCGCCCTGTAAAGCCAGGAAGTCTTAGCTTGAGCTCTGGTGAACAGGAATAACTGGGTACGTAGGCTTTTATTTTGTGCTCAGTAGAATGAAAATATGAAGCATCATGAACTTAGTCACTCCAATAACAGCTATTCAACGAGCACCTACTATGTACCAGAGATCAACACCCAGAAGACAACACTGTTCCCAGGTCCCTAGACTTTTTTCTAGAACTACTTTATATGGGAAAATGCACACACACACACATTTTCAAAAATGGCAACATACCACCCACACTGTTCTACAAGTTGTTTATTTCCACTTACATACACTTCAGCAGAGCTGCTTCCTTCTTTTTAATAGTTGCATAGTATTCCACTGCATGGATATGCCGTTATTTTTATGAACAATCGCTTCATAATGGACCTTTGTTGTTGTTGTTAAGTGCCGTCGAGTCGGTTCCGACCCATAGCGACCCTGTACAGGGTTTCCGAGGGTGTAAATCTTTACGTGAGTAGAAAGTCTCATCTTTCTCCCGCGGAGCAGCTGGTAGTTTCGAACCGCTGACCCTAAGGTTCGCAGCCCAATTCGTAACCACTACGCTACCAGACCTTTAGGTTGCTTCTATTCATTATTACCAAGACCATGCTGTGAAGTATAATCTCGTACATGCACTGTGTCACAGATGTGAGACTTTTATCAGCGGCATTACTTCCAGAAGCAGTACTACTAAGTTAAAACCACAATCTACACACATCCACTCTCACGGTGGCAAGGGATGACTGTAAATGATCTGGCAGAGTTGGCGAGCTCAGTGGACTAGATTGCATTGACTTGGGCATGGAGACCAAGATCGTATTTTAGTCACAGGACTAGCTGGATGACCTTGAACAAGTCTTGCAACTTCTCTGAAACTCAGTGTTTTCATCTGTAAAATGGGATTGTTCAGGGATGAAGGAGAAGCTGCCATGAACCTAGGGCCCTTTTTAAAGACATTCATACTCCTGGGACCCATGTAGCTTTCCTCCCTCTACTCCTGGGCGCCTCCTTGTGAGCTCTGTGAGGTATTGCTGTATTCATTGCTAACAAATTCCTTACATTTCTGAAGGGTGGCACACTCTTTTGTCAGGAACATGCGATGCACTGAAAAATAAGCCAACAACAATATACAAATTAACAACAACAACAAAGACCACTGACATTGAGTTGGTTCTGATTCAGAGAACTGCTCCTCAGGGTTTCTGAGACTCTAAATCTTTATGGGAGCAGACAACCTCATCATTTTCCTTCAGAGGAGCTGGTGGGTTTGAACTGCCGATCTTGTGGCTAGCAGCCCAACACTTAACCTACTACACCTCCAGGGCTGCTTCTTCAGTTGAAAATTGTTGTTAAATGCCGTCGAGCCAGTTCTGACTCATAGCAACCCCGTATAGTGTTTCCAACGAGTGGCTGGTGGGGTTGAAACACCAATCTTGTGATTTGCAATCCGGTGCTGATCCTACAGTGCCACACAAGGAAAATAGTCCTGTTCAAAGTGATGGAGTCAGACCCGGACTCTTGCCCCAACTGCATTGGGTAAGTCCTCTTCTCACCTAAGACCTCTGCCCACTGTTGGTGGATGGACCCAGACTGAAGTTTCAGGACTCCACAGAAGAGCAAGGCCCCATTCCCCAACTTTCACACAGGGATCCTCTGTAGGGTAAACATCTTTATTATGTCCAACTTCACACAAGACTGATTTTCTATATGTCCCAGTGTCTGCTGAAAAGGACAGTGGGCCTCAGGAAGAGAAAGAGAGAGAATTGCTTATGGGAGAGACTAGGCTAAGCCCCAGAGACAGCAGGGCCATTAGGAAAATCTTTACTTCAGGTTCTGTCTGGGGTGCTCTTGGACAGACAACCATTTATTAACTGACTCTGAGCTTTCCCAACGGTCAGTTTGCTCAGAAAACACTAACCTACATATGGGCATCAGCGTCTAGATCTGAGCAACTCTCATGGGCTGGAGGCCCTTTAGTCTTCCAGTGGTCAGTATTCATGGCCAGTAGCAAAACAAGGAGAACTTAGCTTAATGAAAGGGTTTTCTGTTGTTGTTGGTAACAGAAGTATAAATATAGACTTAATTAATAAACCTTGCTAGTAGTTTCTCTTCATAAATATTTAAGATTACATTCAGACCTGATGGTATTACTCAGAGAGGGAAGAGGAAGAATGTACATACAGAGACAGCCAAGGTCTGAGGAGTGGGACTTGACTGACTGAGAATAGAATTTGCTGTCCTGGTGTGGCGCTGGAGGATAAGTACTGGACCAAAAAGTCGGTTTGAACCACAAGGTCGATGGTTCAAACTTACCAGCCGCTTCTCAGAAACCCTATACAGGGTCACTATGAGTCAGAACTGACTGGCCAGCAGTAAACATCAACAATACCTCACTCATGGAAGTCCCACATTTTTCCTGAAACCTACTCGCCCTTGAACTGACTTGTAATCATGGATGAACCGGACTTTCCCTAATGTTCAGATTAGGGAGACTCTCCACACTCAAAACATTCTAAAATGGAAAGGAAGCTCAGGTGCTTCCTTACACTGAGGTTTCCTTTTGCCTTCAGATCATCTGAGTCAGATGCTTTCCTGGGACTCAGCCCTGTGGACTGCTGGGAGGAGGGCCGCCATCTTGGTCAGATGTGCAAGTCAGGCACTGGTGACCTTAGCACATTCTTGGTAATCCTTGGAAGCTCTCTGTGTGGGAAATTGGTGGCTGCGTCAGACTTGTTCCTCTGTCACTACCACATGACCCCTGACTTCTCACTTGTAGAGCTTACTCCCCTGATCCTGCCTCATTCCTCCCCACAGGCATCAAATCTCTGGTCCCAACACATGTTCCCTATCCCCTCTCTGGTTGCCTCTTTCATTCTTTGCTTACAGACTTGCTGGCATTGGCCGCCTCAGACTGACCTTCAGGTGGTACTAGTTCTGTACTCCCTCCTGCTGGTCAGTAGCCTGCTCATAGCTACCTCTGCCGCTCTTCCAGGTGTCAGTCCTGGGGATTGATTCTCTTAGAAAACCACCACAGATGCCTTCCAAAGGGATCCCATTGTGGGCTTTCAAAGGGAGCCATTACTGAGGCTGAAGGTTCTGTGGGCAACCATAGCTTGCCCTCTGCCTGTCTTCTGTAGCTTTTCTCTCCTTGGGTCATGTAATCTCCTTAGATCTGAATTTGAATGGTATACTTGCCTGGCAGTGTCACCCCATGGGATGACATCCCTCAACATTCAGCAGCATGGATGCCCCATAGCCCCTCATCTGGGTGTCTAGCTTTACAATTCAGGTCTTCTCACACTGACTTGGGCCTCTCACATGGACACATTCCTGCTCCATAACACATATGTGAAGGATGGGAGAAGAAGGAGGCTTTGTTTTATTTTCCCATGTGTTTCTTCATGGTGGAGCAGCATCGGTGAAAGGCATCAGAGTGGACTCTTTCCATCAGATCTCCATCTGGTCTGATTTCCAATCCCCCAAGCCTTTGGGAGCTTGTAGCTTTGGGCCATGTTTTCCAGAGGCAAGGCCACTACACGGAAACACAGGCAATGTGGCCCAATTCTCTTGCCCTCCCAAATTTGCCCACTCTCTACCATAGAGTGCTTCCTCTTCCATATTCCAGCTGGCTGCTGAGTCTTGTGGGGCATTCTTGGTAGTCAATAGGAGATGGTACAGGGCTCTCCAAAGCAGCCTCCCAGAGCTTCCCACTGTGGTTAAAAGAGCTAATAGTCCCATTATGTTTAAGCAAATTGGGTTTAGTTATCAATTGTTAGAACCTGGAAGAGAGGCAGAGTTGAAGAAGAGCTTCTCCTGATTTGTAGTGAGTAGTCAGAATGAAGATGTCATCATTTACAGAACTTGTTTTGGTTTAGCCCCCATTCCAATATCTTCCTGACTCTAGCTACCAACAAAGCGGTCTTCTCATTTATAATCTGATTTTCTTCCCAGGAAAGACTTCAACTGCCCTTTCGGCATTTCCAGGGGTCTCGCAGGCATACCTTGTGAACATCATTGGCACTGGGGTTATCTTATGCAATGATGTTTCCCTTCCTTCCATATGAGAGGAACCAGAGAGTGTATTCCGGTCATGAGGAGCGCAGTTCTGGGATCTTGTGGGGTTGATCTCATCATGATCTTGCCTGAGTGAGGAGGCATCTGGTTCCTTCCTGGCATTTGATGTTCTTGCAGCATCAGGTGACCAAACCTGGGAGGTTGTTGACTGCCATTGCTATTGGACCACTGCCTGCCCTGCTCTGACCTTTGTCACTTGCTTCTGCAAACACAAAGTGGGTGTCCCTGGAGGTGGTTGGCCCCTGCAGCAGCCACTACGCAAAGCCAGGTTTGGGGCTTCTGCCTCAATGCTGTGGGACCAAACAATGCGTTCCTCTTTGTCCCCCTTGTATTTCTATTTGTCTCCCTTTTTCTGACTTTGTTCTTTGTTAGGAAAGGTCCAGTGTGGAGGAGAAGTGGCTGCAGTTGTGCAAGGGATGTAATTTTGACCCCCCTCTGCTCCTCAAAAATCAATACTCCCTTTGAGTCTCTGTGAAGAGTGTTTTATAGATGCCCTTCTGAGCAGTCCCAATCTGTAAAGCTGATATTAACTGATGACCCGTCTCATACTTACAATTTTTTTTTTTTTTTTTACAAAATATGTGCAGAACCTCGCCTGTCTCTATTGCGGAGATTTGACTACACAGAGCAGCTTGTGAAGGGCACCCACAATGCATCCTATCTGTCCAGTCTAGAAGGCAAAGCTCTGTATTTGCATAACCGAAGGCACAGGGTGTGTGTGACAAAGGTCATCAGCTGACACCATGGCCTTCAGCAGGATGGGAATTCAAGAGGGGCTAGCAAGGTTAAATATGAAGGGAGAGCTGAGCTCCTGGCTTCCTCAGGGTTCTGGAAAAATCCATCAGCTTGAAAATGCCTGTCAGCCAGACTTCACCAGGTTGCCTTAAAGGCAGAAAGCATGCAGACTTGGCTTTCTGGTTGTACTTGTCAGACCACACGAGGAGAAAAAGCAATCACACTTCATTGTGACATTCCACATTCACAAGACTTTAAAGGTCATGCCACTGGGTGCTGTAAACTGGTGGCTGAAGAGGTCCATGGTGTAGACGAGCTGTCTTTAAAAAAATTTTTTTTAACCTGCGGTGTTTTTGTTTATTTCTTTGTTTTCCGTGGAATCATTGTTGGTAGTGGTGGGGATGGTATTAGTTACCATGGGATCCCCTCCAACTCGCGGCAGCCCTACGCTCAGCTCCACAGAAGGAAACTCAGCCAAGT
Organism: Chrysochloris asiatica; assembly: GCF_000296735.1. NCBI lineage: Eukaryota > Metazoa > Chordata > Mammalia > Afrosoricida > Chrysochloridae > Chrysochloris > Chrysochloris asiatica. The sequence continues at coordinate 9,869,681 of NW_006408539.1, forward strand.
CCCATTGCTGTGGCCACTGTGTGAATCCATCTCATGGAGAAGTGTCTTCGTCTTCTCTGACCTTGAACTTCGCCAAACAAACTCTTCTTTGCTAGTGGTTGGTCCTTCCTGATGATGTGTTCAAAGTAAGGAAGCTGAGGTAATGGGTTGTCAATATTTAGAAATCGGAAGGTTTCAAATACAAATAAAGTTTGAGTGATTTTTGTTTTCTGGAAACGCTGGAAGTCCTGGGGACAGTGGAAAGCATTCTTGCATGGGAACAATTGAGAGGGGGGCTTTACTCCTCAGTGCCCAGTATCCCTACCTGGCTGTCTCACCCACTCCTGGTGCCTCCTAATTCCATCCTTCCCTACGCCATCATAAGAGGAAGCAGGAACCTAGCAAGGTGAAGTGTGTTTGTTCCAAGGCCTCCCAGAGTGGACATGGCAGATTTCTCATGGCCACTAGAGGCCTCCTATGCTCAATGACCAGCTCTCCTCACAATTGATGACCCACCAAATTTCTTTGATTGGAAAGCTGGTCTGTTCCTCCATGCAGCCCTTCAGGGTGATTGTCCTGTCCTAAGCACTTGAGTTTCCAGATAAGGGACCTCCAGAGCTGGTATTTTTACTCTTAAATTTGTTCCCATATAGCAGAAGCAGATAAGTTTATGGTTTCTGTGTTTTTACTTCCCCCATATTACTTTTTAAAATACAATCAACAAGTAATGCCAGGTAGCACAACATGGTAAATACACTGAATTATACATTGACAAATAGTCAAAAGGACACACTTCTGGTTTATTTTCCCACAATGAAATTGCTATCAGTCACTGCTTAAAGAGCACCAGTAGTGTGCCAGTGACTGTTGTAGACATTCCGTTTTATGGTGTGCCTAGAAAACAAACAACTACAATCCCCACAACTGATCATTTTGATAAAGAGGAAGGCAGCATTAAGCAGTGGAAACTCAGCCTTTTCTTGGGCTGCAGTTGGACCCAGATTCAGATCCTGGTAGTCACTCCTTTAGGTGGAGACACAGCAGTGAGCAAGCAGTGAGAAAAGGCTTGTCCTCATACATCTTAGCTGCGTGACCCTGGGCACATTTTTAAGCTTGAGTCGTTACATCTGTTCAATGGAGTCCTGGTGTGGCACAGTGGGTTCATGCGCCAGATTGCAAAGCTGTTTGAACTGCAAGGTCGGAAGTTCAAGCTCACCAGCTGTTCCTCAGAAACCCTACACAGGGTTGCTATAGGTCGGATTCGACTTGACGGCACTTAACAACAACAACAACAACTGAAAACTTACACAGTAAAGACTTAGTTTTTGCACGGGGTACAATGAACTGCTTCAAATGTCTCTTCTAGCCTTAGTCTTTGTGGGTGGGGAAGATGCTGGTGCATTATATGATTCAGTTGTGAGTGGCTGTTAACAGAGCTAATTGTGGTTAGTAAATTGTGACATGGTGCCAGGTATAAAATGAGTCATCTCAGATCCAGGAATGGCGACTCTCACCACCATCAAAGAAGAGCTAGGAGTGAGCTCATCCTTTGGACCCAGAGATCTTTGCACATTGAACCTCCTCAACTCAGGGACGGAAAGCTGCAATAGTGAAGGAGAAGCAACAGCAGCAGAACCAGGAACCAGAGTGTGAGACAGAGCAGAGGACTTCCCATGAAGTCAAGCAGAGTGTGGCGCCTCCAGGCGCTTAATTGGGGGACGTACGTTTGCTGACGTACAGATCTAGAGCAAGTGTCTTCAGGCTGAGACTTATGGTGGAGTGGGCTGTTTTGTAGGCATTTATCAGCAGTCCTAAAAGAGTTTTGTAATATTGCCCAAGCAGAGAGAGGCCTACGTACGAGTATGGCTGAGGAGAGGCTATGTTGATTGGAAGAATTGTTCCCTGAACATTTTTTTTTACAATAACCCTGTATTGTAACTTGCCGAGTCCTGGTGTGGCACTGTGGGTTAGGGTCCTGGACTGCAAGGTCCATTTGAACTGTGGCGTCGGCAGTTCAAGCTCACCAGCTGTCCTCCGAAACCCTATACAGGGTCACTATGAGTTGGAACAGACTTGACAGCACTTAACAATAACAACATTGGAACCTGTTGATTTCCCTAATAAACACCTAACTGTTAGAATAGTGTCTGAGTTCTGTGTGGTCATAGCAGTGACTATGGAAACCAGCTGAGTAGAGAATGCTGTTGGGGTGAATGGTTGGTGCCACAGGTTTGGCAGTGGACCATCCACTTACCTTGCTTCTAATCTTTCCTGCTATGGGAGAAAGAGCATTGTGAGTTCTAATTCAATGTCACTCATCCTCCATGTAACATTAGGAGGTTGTGAGGTCCATTAGCACCTCAGTTTCTGCATCTGTTAAAAAGGGGTACGAACACCTGACTTGTAGAACTCTTCAGGTTGTTCTGAGGATGAAATGACAGACAGCATGCAATCATCCATCCATCCACCCATCCATCCAAACAACTGTACATTGAGCTCCTAGGGCTTCCATCAAGGGCAGAGGAGGGAGAGTTCCAATCAGACCAAGAGCTCTAACAGCTCTATCAGGAGAGAGGACTCGAGAGTAATGACTAGAAACATCGGTGCTCTAGCTTTGGAAATGCTCTCTCGGCCCCTAAACTGCCGGCAATTGTATCTTTTCTCTCTTTTCATTAACTGTTAAAAGGATAGAGTCCCAACGTGACACTGGACATCTCTTGTGGGAAAGCCAGCCTGAATGGGAGTGCACATATGAAAGCTGGCATCTGGGTTTGAATACCTGGGCAGTATCCGCCTGCCCTTCTGCACCTCTGCCTCTACTCCTTTACAAATCTTCACCCTCAGCTTGAAGATGGGCGAAATGGAAGGACAAGAGGACATCCAGTGTATGTTAGAGTCAGCTTACCTTTGAGAAAGTTAAGCTGCTTAACTCTCTGCTTCCCTTTTCCTGGTTGACATTGTTGTTAAGTGCCATGGTGCCAGTTCTGACTTACAACAACCCTGTATAGGGTTTCTGAGGCTATAAATCTGTGGAAGCAAAAAGCCTCATCTTTCTCCTGTGGAGTGGCTGGTGAGCTTCAATGACCAAGCTCATGGTTTACAGTCCAATGCTCTTCCTACAGAGCCACCGAGCTCCCTTGGGTCAAAGGATGATGAACTCTGTCTGATTTCTCAGTCTTCCACGCTTCCCCTGGGTTCTTGGGTAGGACAGTTGCTAGGAGCCCTTTAGGAAGATTAGGAAGAGGTGAAAAGGTAAACTCTAGGAGTGTGTTTACTCTCCCACGGCTGGCCACCTCTGTGACCACGAACAGGAATGAGGAGGTAGCAGATAAGGTTAATCAGTACAGCAAGCTCATTGCCTCATAGGGACACTGGTTACCACTTATTAAACCCTAAAAATGTCTTTTGTGCTTGTTTTCTTTTCCCCCCCACTGAATTCCTTCAGAAAACCAGGTCTTTGCTGAAGATGTTTTGAAATTTCTTTGTAAACACAATTAGTCTGGGGTCCATGCCACCCAATAGTAAAGATGTCTTGAAAAATGCAGGTGGGATCTGAAATGATTGCATTAGCAGAGCAAGTAGGAGAATGATGAAGCTTTATGAGCCCTGCTTCCAAGAAAGGGGCCCAAAAAAGCAGTATTTTATTATCCTGGTCAAGGCTCAGGAGATGCAGCCTCTCTCGTTCACGTGGGCAGTTTGTGTCCAGATTTATCTACTCAGGATTTACCCTTGTTTTTTCATTTTTCAGGAAAATTTAGGTGAATCGTTTTGGTGTTATTAACATTTAAAAAACCAATTGTGTCCATTGTTGTTGTTAGTATGGACTCATAGTGACCTTATGCACAATAGGAGACACTGCCTAGTCCTACACCAACCTCACAATCATTGCTACATTTGAGCCAATCGCGGCTGCCACTGTGCCAATCCATTTCATTGGGGATTGGCTCCTTTTTCTCCAGCCTTCCATTTTACCAAACATAATATCCTTCTCCAGGGACTGGTCCCTCTGACTACATGTCCAAAGTATCAGACATGAAGTCTGGCCATCCTGGCTTCCAGGGAGCACTCTGGTGTACTTCTTTCAACACCGACTGGTTTGTTCTTTTGACAGTCCATGGTACTTTTAATATTCATCTCCAACACCATAGCTCAAATGTATCGATTCTTCCATGGTCTTCCTTATTCACTGTCCAGCTTTTGTGTTCATATACGGTTATTGAAAATACCATGATTTGGGTCAGGCGTACCTTAGTCCTCAAACTGAGGGCTTTTCTCTTCAACACTTTGAAGAGATCTTGTGCAGCAGATTTGCCTAATGCGCTTGTCACAGAGTGGATTCTAACTCACATAGGGTAGTACTGTGCTTTGCTGGGTTCTCAGTGTCTGTATTGTCAAATGTAGATTGCCCAGTTATTCTTCCAAGGAACTTCTAAGGAATTTCTGAGGGATTTCACACACTGCCAACCAAGCCCTCACTGTTTGCATAACCCAGGGTATCCTAATTCAGTGTGTTACTATTACGGTATTAGGGTGTTTTCTTCAGTTAACTTCATTGAGATGTAATCTACATATAATACAATGTAGATCTTAACTGCATGGTTTGATAAGGTTTGAAAAATACATAGATCTGAGTAGTCACCACCCCAATCACAAATTGGAGAAGCACTCTAGAAAGTTCCCTCATGCACCTCTACAGCCAGTCACCTCCCTGCATCACACACAATTACCAATCTGGTCTGACCGGAAAAGACATTAGGAGAAATCAGAATAAGACTGATTAAATGCCAGACACTATTCTAGGGCGAGGTTGGAGGGGATGGGGGTGGGGCGCAAGTTTGGGACTTCTGTCACTTCCCCATTTGCTTAGGAGACAGACATGGAGACATTTGAATCACAGTGCCCCTTGGATGCCAGCTAGGACCAATAAGCACCAGGAGGAGGGGACTTAACAAGCCCAAAGATCATTGTGAGGCAGGCGTCAAGGGTCTGAGGTTGTCTGTGTAAGATGGCAGGAATGGCTGGTTTGGTATTAGGAGGCAGCTACAGGTAGCCCAGCAGGGGACAGGGTGGCCAGGAGTGAACGCCAGCATACCCAGGTCTGTCGTGAGCAGGGCAGAAGGCCCTGGCTGGAGGGGCCCGCAGGATTCCTGCTGAGCAACCAAAGAGAGGAGAAAAGCCTGGGATGGGAGGGTCCGGTTGCTTCCATAATGATTGCATAATACAGCATATGTTGCATTAACATACATTATTTACTAAATAAATGCAGGTTTAAAAAAAAAAAGTCCGACTGCTATCCTGCTGCCCTTTTGCTTTTGAAAATGGCCTTGGTGCCTCTCAGCCCTTGGCCCGCTCTCCTGGGCTTTGGGGAGCCCGGAGTGTGAGCGTTTGCCAAGCCTCTAATGACAGGGGCCCATTAAAGCACATGGCTGGATTCCTGGAACCATCGGCTAGATCAAGAAGTGGAGCCGGAGAATTAGCTTGATGATGTCTCTGCCAAGGAGGGACACGTGTCCCCAGCCAGACAGATGACAGGATGAGAGAAGGTCATTAAGATAGCTCCACTTACAACACTCCTCCTATACCCCATTCTAGATGATCAGGAAGCCCTTTGGCCTTCAG
>NW_006408539.1:9875378-9881397 GCF_000296735.1 Chrysochloris asiatica
CCCGCCCATAGTATTGGCAAGAGCATTGCAAAATACAGACAAGGATGAGTGAGGGGAGGCAGGTGAAATCCGAAGCAAAGCTGAGCACCTACTGTATACCTACTGTAAGTCAAGAGTCCTGGTGTGGTGCTGTGGGTTAATGTGCTAGACTGCAAAATTGGTTTGATCCACAAGGTCGGCAGTTCAAGCTTACCGGCTGCTCCTCAGAAACCCTATACAGAGTCGCTATGGTTTGGAACTGACTCGATGGCACTTAACAACAACACTGTATGCCAGGTACAGGGGATAAGGTTGCCAGTTAGAACCCACACAACAGCTCTGTCACAGAAAGTCTTGGTAATCTGTTTTCATAAAGATGACTGCCTAGGAAACCCTTTGGGGCCACGCTACTCTGTTACATGGGGTTGTCATGAGATGGAATCAACTTCACAGCCCCAAACAACAGTATCATATGATGAATGTTACACCATGAGGACCCTGTCGGGGGCGGGGGGGGGGCTCAGAGGGGCTCTGTTAGATTCTGTTGAATCAGTTCTGACTCATAGCGATCTTATGCACAACAGAACGAAGCCATGCTCCAACCTCACAATCGTTGCTACACTTGAGTGCATTGCTGCTGTCATTGTGTTACTCCATCTCTATGGGGATCTCCCTCTTCTGATGCTCCACTTTACTAAGCATGATGCACTTCTCCTGGGACTGGTCCCTCCTGATAATTTTTCCAAAGTGTGAGACACAAAGTCTGGCCATCCTGGCTTCTAAGGAGATTCTGGCTGTACTTCTTCCAATACTGATTGTTTTGTTCTTCTGGAATCCATGGTACTTTTAATATTCTCCTCCAACACCATAACTCAATGCATCAACTCTTCTATGGTCTTCCTTATTCACTGTCCAATTTGCACAGGCATATGAGGCAATTTAAAATACCATGGCTTGGGTCAGGGACACCTTAGCCCTCAAACAAACGTATTTGTTCTTAGACATTTTCAAGAGGTCTTGTGCAATGGATATTTTCTCCATTAATCTTAATCTTATTTATTGGTCTAGTGGTCTTATTTATTGGACCTTTGTTTTCTTTACATTGAGGTGCAACCGTACCCAAAGCTGTGGTCTTTGATCTTCATCAATAAGTATTTTAAGTTCTCTTTGCTTTCAGCAAGCAAGGCTGTATCATCTGCATAATGCAGGTTGTTCATGAGTTTTCCTTCAATCCTGATGCTGGACTTTTCTTCATATAATCCAATTTCTCAGGTTATTTGCTCAGCATACAGATTGAAAAAGTATGGTGAAAGAATACAACCCTGGCACACACCTTTCCTGATTTTAAACCATTCAGTGTCCCCTGTTCTGTTCAAACAACTGCCTCTTGGTGTCTGTACAGGTTCTTCATGGGTACAAATAAGTATTCTGAAACGCTCATTCTCCACAGTCTTCGTCCAGAGCTTGTCATGATCCACACAATCAGAAGCCTTTGCGTAGTCAATAAAACACAGGTAAACATCTTTCTGATATTCTCTGTTTTCAGCCAAGATCCATCTGACGTCGGCAATGATATCCCTTATTCCACATCCTTGTCTTGAACCTCTCTGGTAGTTCCCTGTCAGTGAAGGGGCCCTAGAGCCGAGCAAAGAAGGTTTCTGTGTCAAAGAATGCTGAGACCTGAGTGGCAGAGAAGGTGTCCAGGGGGAGGGAAGGACCAGTGTGGAGTGTGGAAGGAGGACAGGACTTCTCTGCAGAGCAGTAGGCTGTCCCTGCAGCCAGAAGGGTCCTATGTGGGACCGGGAGACTGAAGAGGATGTAAAAGCGCCTACTAGAAGGCATGGAATGCCGTGTTAAGGGAACAGGACTGAGGACAAAAATGGATGGTGGGCGCAGATCACCCAGTGTCGTTCTCTGGAAATTATATTCCCAGAAACGCCACTGATGTGCTACGGGCAGCTTCCTTCTCAAATTCTCACATCAGATAGTAAAGCTGTAAATCCGGCCACTGACCTTGTCTACACATTTACCATGCAGTGATTGATTTATTTATGGGCTCTTGGATCGGGTTAATTGTCAACAGTAATGTGAGCTTCCACTCCAAAGTTGGGAATGGGGTTATCAGCACACTGTGTTACTCGCGCCTTGTCCTGAGGGCCGATAGCCACAGAGGACACAGTTGTGGAGATGTGGGTCCAGCCCTCTGGGGCCATTGGACTCACCTGCCCTAGGGAAGGTGTGATGAAAGATTACCTGTCGTTACTAATCAGCTCACCATGGAGCCAGCAAACTTCCAAAGTCAGATTAGGAGGTGAGGTCATTGGCTGAGGACTTTGGATGTTAGTCCATTAATGTCCAAACAACAGGGAAGCTTTCTGAATGGAAACAAGCCAAACTGTCCTCAAAAATTCTTTCTGGGAACACTGTGGAGGCGGGCAGTCTGGGAGTAAAAAATGAGGCACTGATTAAACAGAGTGAGTGGGTGAGATTTATCGCCATTCAAATGCACAGGAAGAGACTCATTTGGGGATGCTGCAAAGATAGTTCTTGCTTTGTAGGTAGGTAGAAGTTGGAGACTTAAAACTCAGAGTGTAGCCCACAGATTTTTGATTCTCTGAAGGTCACATGAGAATGAACGATGGACTTTCTCAGGGCCAATTCCTGAACAGCGGATTCTGTTTTATCACCTAGAGAAAGGCACGGACTATTCTCTGCCATTGTGTAGGCTGTCAAGAAGGGGGATAAATCTCAGCTCGCCCTTAAATACTGGGTTTCAATCGCTTCCTTTCTTCTCTTAGTAGATATATGGTCTCCTGGTATGATTCAGTGACCGAGCTCAGGGGACTAGACACTTCTGTGGGATGGAGACAGGATTTTTCAATTACTATTATTATTACTCTCTGACATTTGTCTTGCTTTATTTTTTCAGCATTTTCAAAACCAGAGCTTCTATAGGGCAAATAAAAAATCAGGAACTTTGGTACTTCTAAATGTCAACTATGACAAACAAGTGTATATTCAGAAAAGGGGCTTCGAGGCTAGTCCAAGTAGTCTGTGCAACAAGAAGAATGAGAATGTGTCCCCACATCTCCAGATCTGCACCTCCCAGCGCTAACAGGCCCTGTCCCATACAACCTTCCACACAGTGTTGCTGGGGGAGGCCTGGGCTGTTGGGAAGAGGCTCTGGTTGAACAGACTGGCAGTCTACACTGTGGATTTGGAACTCATCAGAAGGCTGCGTTTCTACAAGAACTCCAGAGTTCTTGTCAAGTCGGTGGTGGGTGGCTGAATCCACAAAGGTGCTGGACAGCAGACACTTCTGCTTGTGCATGGTCGTGGAGCAGATGTTAAAAAACGGATCCATATAGGTCTTGAAATCCATTCATGGCATCTCTGGTTCTGGGGGAACACGCCACCAGAGTGCTTCCTCTGCCCCCGGAGCCAGAAGCTTGGGGGGATGGGGACAAGTGTAGGAAGAGGCACCCCTCAGCTGTGTGGTCTGGGCCCAGTGACTTGAAGCCAGGATTCCCACACAACTTGTCATCCCCAGCATTCCTGAGGGTCCAGGATAAAACTCAACCCCCAGTAATAGGGTTACTATGAGTCAGAGCCAACACAATGGCACTTAACAACAACAACAACAACAACGTTGTGCTTGAAGGTGTAGAAGTGCTAAACCTCCTTTAGGTTCTAACCAGTTAAGGAACTCAATGGGACCAAGTGTCAATTACATTACTGGCAGCGTAGGCTTCCTGAGGAAATTGTCCTGACTGGCTCAACGGCATCTTCCACTCTCAGCCACAGGCCCAGAAAGGCAGACCTTCTAGGGGGACGGAGACTAGGGGCCTTTCCTTGTGGGGACCGAAGCAGAAGAGGGCAGCAAGCTCCAGATTAGGGCAGACAGGTCTATGGAAAAACTGGCAAGACCTGTCCATTTATTGACAGGGATTCTGCTCTTGGCAAATGTGGACACTGGATTTGCCTGGTTCTCCTTGGTGTCACCAAGCAGGTAAGACCTTCCTCCTCTCCAGGGACAAACAAATGAAGACATGCAGATAAGAACTGGAAATGTTATTCCAATAATGCTCTGAGCTGGGCTTGGGGTGGAGGATGGAAATTCAAGAAGGGGTATATGTCCCACAGCTTGACCCATCGTGACCCTAGAGGGCCATGGGCATGTGACTTTAATGACAATGGAGACCTGGGTGGTGTGAAATACTACTAACCAAAAGGCTGGAGGGTCAGGTCCACCAGGAAGTGCCTCAAAAGAAGGGTCTGGGGGTCTTCTAAAAATCAACACTTGAAAACAGTATGGAAGCCAATTTTAATTGGACACACTGGAGTTGTCATGAGTCAGAATGGACTCAATGGGTTTGGTTTCTTTGATTTCAATAGCCTGATGTGGTGCTGTGGGTTAAAGCACTGGACCACAAAGTCCATTTGGACCTCGAGGTCAGTGATTCAAACTCACCTGGTGCTCCTCGGAAACCCTATACAGGGTCGCTATGAGACAGAACTGACTTGACGGCAGTTAACCACAAGATACTCTTTGTGAGCCCCTGCTGTTTATTAGATATTCTGATCAGAACAGTCCAGACGTTACTGACTTCAGGTGGAGGTGCCTTCTTCAAGGGACTAGAAGCCATGAGTTTGCTAGCCCCTCTAAATGCCCACTGGCCTCCCTAAGCCAAACTCTGGACTAGAAAATGCTTCCACCCTGTGTGGTCAGCAAAGACCTTGATTATCCACAGGCTGTGTCTACTACTCTGGGTATTGGGGTCAGAAGTGTGGGTTGGGAAGAATATTCTATAGTTTAGTGTGCAGGTCCTTAGTCAGTGTGATTGGCTCAAAAATGAGCACTGTTGTTGGATCTTCTCTTTCTCAGAACTAGCAGCTCCCTTATTGGTGGAGATTGCTAACTATATGGGCAATGTGAGCCTGGAGCTCTTGAGGGTTCCTGTAGAGAGATCCAGCCTCAGAGCAAAGTCAACCCAGAGGAAACCAGATGTCAAGTCCTGATGTTTGTGTTCAAGCACCTGGATCCCACCATGCCTGAAGCAGTTACAACTCTTCTTTGTTTTCCCCAAAAAAAATCTTGGCTATTGTATTTTGTAGCCTTTCCAATAGAAAGAACAGATTTCAGAATGTTCATGGGGGAAAAAGTAAGAGAACACACGGTTGGTGAGCTATGAGGATTCTCAGAGTCTTTATAATAAAAAATAACCCACTTCACCCGTTCCCCAACTGAACCAAAACACCAGAACTTACCCTGTATTTACTCTTTTGAATTTATGGTTTAATGTCCAAGTTAACTATAGGAGTGATGTCTGAAGTTAGCAGCAGCCATAAATATCTTAGTTCAGCTTTAGTCAGTTACTGGGAGTGAAGAGAAGGGGTTCTGAAAGGAGGGGATATGCTGAAGGCATATCTGAGGATGTAGGAAGGGGTGAAGGAGGAAGATACCAATGATACCATCTGTAGAAGTATCCCAGGATGTACAAAGAAGACAAAGTCATCCTGAGTCATGGCTTTGCAAGGGACCTCCCCTTCCTTAGTTATTCTAGTTAGATACATCAAACATTAGGAATGATGAAACTGATGGGCACCATATGGGTCACTAGTATGCTAGTGTGTGTGTGTGTGTGTGTATAGAGGGTGGGAGAAGGCATGGTCTGTGTGTGATTATGTATGCAGATGTGTGCAGTGGGAGAGTAGGTGTGGTCTGATTTGAGGAGGGAATGGCATGGTTTGGAATTGTGTATGTGGAATGAGTAGAGTGAAGGATTAGGTATGGTCTGAGTTAAACTCTGTGTGTGTGCTGTTGTTGCTGTTAAGTGTCACAGAGTCAGTTTCAAGGAGCGGCTGGTGAGTTTGAACCATTGACCTTGTGGTTCAAATCAACCTGCAGTCTAGTGCTTTATGCCACAGCACCACACCAGGACTCCCTGGTGTGTGTGTAGGGAGCATTGAATCCACAGGAGGTTTTGGCTTGACCTATGGGCAGTTTATTTCAAATACCTTCTTTAGACAGCATAAGAGA
>NW_006408539.1:9883546-9885288 GCF_000296735.1 Chrysochloris asiatica
GCCCAGGATCGAACATTGTTTCGTTCTGCTGTGCATGGAGTCGCTATGAGTCGGTTCCGACTCGATGGCACCTGACAACAACAACAACATGGGCAGTTGTCAGCCAACATGTTTGTCCCCATTCTCTAGTGCTACTATGGCAGCAATACCCCAGGTAGTGACATTACAAGCAGACATTTATTTTTTCTTCATTTAGGAGGCTCCAAGTCTACATGCAGGGTGCCAGCATCCTCTGTCAGCCCAGGAAGAAGGTCCTTGTTCTGCTGAACTCTTGTCCCTGGGAAAAGTCCCAGGATCTCTCTTCCCCATCTCTGCTTCTCTGCTCGCTTATTCAATCTCTTTGATATCTCCAAAGAGATTGATGCAACATGCACCCTACACTCATCCTACCTCATCAATGTAACAAAGACTGTCCACTCCCCAAATGGGTTTATGACCACAGGCACAGAGGCTAGGATTTAGAATATGGGTTTTTTTGGGGGGGGATACAATTCAATCCATACCAGGGCACTTCCAGTCGTAATTGAGAAATGGAAGTGTGCTCTCTCTCCTGGAGCAGGCGGAGCAGGATGAGAGTAATTAATTGTTCATTGATCTGGGCAGGTCAGCAGGAGGTCAGAGAAGTTACTCTGGTAGTCTTCCCATGTGCCCGGCAGCTGGGAGCAGTGGTTTGAGACCTCAGTGGGGACTGTCCTGAGTCCTAAACCCTGATGAAGGGTGATGGAATCATTATGGTGACTTTAAGGTCTATTATTACAGATAATACACAAGTGAGCCATTGAGGAAACCATGCCAACACTTGCTACTGGAGATTGGGGAGGAGGAGTTGTACTGGAAGATGAGCGCTTTCCAGCGGGGAAAAGAACACTGCAATGAGACTGGTTTATTGTCACTATCCAATGCTTCGCGGAATGCCCATCTGGGTGGGAGGCAGTGCCTGGAGACTGATGTAGATCTCATTTCTGATCCATATGGGCACTCGCCATCTAAGGCAGAGGATTCTTAGACCCTGGGAATGGATAATATGAGACTCAGTGCAGGCTCCAGATCTTCTGCAATGCCTTCTCCCATCCTCCATGTATCCCAGACTCCAACCTCCTCCACATGATAGGGACACCCATAGTTTATCTATGCAGCATCTGCATTCAACAAGTATTGATGGAGCTCTTCCTATGTTCCAAGATGGAAACACAATCTCCCACCCCTACAGGGCGATATATACGTCCTTATTATCTTTCCTGTCTTACCTGCCCTCTCCAACTACACTGAAAAATTTTTAAAGTAGGAACCATGTTGGGTATCTTCAGCAACAGTCATAGTAAATATTTATTGAGTGCTGGTGGTGACGATGGTGGACGCATGTGGCTGTTAACAGTAAGGTTGGAGGTTGGAGTCCACTCAGAGGTACTTTGTAAGGAAGTCCTAGTGACGTGCTTCAGAAAAATCAGTCTTTGAAATCTATGGAGGACAGTTCTCCTGTGAGATGCAGGACCCATCATGAGTCAAAGGCAACACAATGGCAACTGGTTGGTGTACAGACACACAGTAAGCTCCATCATGCTTAGCACAAGGCTACCCACACACTAGATTGTCAATAAGGAATGAGTGATTTAGAATAATGAAACCTGATGTTGATCATGGAGTCCTGGTGTGGTGCTGTGGGCTAATGCGTCAGAATGTAAAGTTGTTTGAACTGCAAGGTAGGTGGTCCAAGCTCACCAGCTGCTCCTTGGAAATCCTAT
>NW_006408539.1:9885873-9887192 GCF_000296735.1 Chrysochloris asiatica
ACCCTCTCTTAGTGATGCTAGGCCTCAGAGGACAATCCGGCATCTACATTTCAATGATATAACCATTTTGACTGTAGTGAGACTTGAAATCTCAGGCTGACTTTTATTCTGAAATGCTAAATTTTCTCTCAGCCCACCATGCACTTCTCTACTGATGGAAGTGGGATGCAGTTTCTTTTCACAACTCTTAGTTGAAATACTATTATCACAGCCCTCTGTCAATGCCCCATCAAAGGATCACCAATGACCACCAAATCCAGGGGCCATCTTGGAAACATGGTGGGATATCTGCTCTCGCGGTCTTTGAAGAGTTTCTTTTTTGCAAGCTGTGACCCCTTGGGGTTTCTCCCCAGCTCTTTGGCTGTTTTTCTCAGTCCCCTTTATGGGCTCCCTGAGTGGTCTTCCCTGACAGACACCATCCCATCTCCCTTTACCATTGTAATTGTCACATGTAGTCTCTATCTTCATCCAAATCTCTCGCTGGCCTTTTCCCCTTATTTCTTTGGAATTCTCAGGCGGACATCTCCACCTGAGTAAGCCATAAGTACCCCAAACTTAGTAAATAAAAACAGAATGTATTATTCTTATCTCCTTATGTCCTCCCCTCATCTGTTCTCCATTCTTTATCTGAGTATATGTGATCTTTATCCACACAGCTCCAAATCAGAGCCATGACCCTTACATTAAAAAAAAAAAAAAAGTTTTATTGTGAGCTGAATAAATGTTTACAGAACAGATCACCAGTTTTATATTCAACCAATCATACACTTTGTTTCATCTCAATGATTCTAATCCCTTCCTGCAACAACAGTCATCTCACTTCTTGCCTGTGATTTGTACTCCACCTTCTTGCCCATCACTTCTAATTTTGTCCTTAGATAGATGCTGCTCTTTCAGTCATGAATGGATAGCCAATGCACAGTGAGCATGCCTTACTAGTGTTGTCCCCCCTGCATATCTGCTTACTGCTTGGCTGAAATTGAGCCACAAGTGTGAGTTCGGTTGTTGAAGGGTGACCAAGGGCACAGTCTCAGATTCCTCTAGTCTCATTCTGACCGTCAAGCCTTGTCTTTTTTATAGTTTTGAGTTTTGTTCAACATTTTCTCCCATTCTATTCAGTACCTTCTAATGTGACCCCTTTCAGAACAGTTAGTAGTGTTAGCTGGGGACCATCTATTTCTTCTGGTCTCGGAATCATGGAGACTGATGTTCATTTGTTCCAGTAATCCACTGGACTGATTGATTCCATGTGTCTTCAGTTGGCATCACTCTTCTCTGCTCAGGGATTGACCAATAGTTACACCTTTGATGGTTACTCA
>NW_006408539.1:9887682-9905041 GCF_000296735.1 Chrysochloris asiatica
TGGCAACATGGCAGGATCAATGGACTCAAGCGTGGCAACAATAGTGAGGTTGGCCCAGGATTGGGCAGTGTTTCATTCTGCTGTGCATAAGGTCACTATGAGTTGGTACCAACTCGATGGCACCTAACAACAACAATTACTACTTGTCAGAGTCAGATGTCGAACATCATTTTTGTGGACTATATTTGGCCAGTTGACCATGGTGGACTCTGAGGTTATGGTCTTGAGCCCCAGGCCCTGCAATTCATTTTCCCAAAGTGTTTGGTAATGTTTAAGAAGTTGTCATAATTTTGCCCCCCATACCATAGTGGTTACGAGCCAGGTTACTAACTCCAAAGTCAGCAGTTCAAAACTACCAGCGATTCTATGGGATGAGGCTTTCTGCTCCCACAAAGATTCATAGCCTCAGAAACCCTATGCAGGCTCACTATGAGTTGGAACTCACTCCACGGCATATAGCGCCACCACCACATGCCCCACCATCTTCATAGATATATTTGAATCAAATATAAATGTTCCCACTCAGAGCTTCCCTCATTTTTGCGGACTATCTTTGGCCTCTCTTAATGATGCGCACAAAGTAGATGAGCCAACTACATGGAGTTACCCCATAACACATGGAGTTGCACTGTACCATGCTAACAGGGCTTCATTTTGTATTTTGCAATACGTTTGCCCCAAGCAGATTTGACTATTGCTTTCATGACCACTAATTGTTGATCCAAGTAGAATGGAGATGTTTTGGCAACTTCAGTTTCTTCATTGATGATGATATTGTTTTTGGTCAAGTTGGGAAGACTTTTGTTTTCCCCAGGCAATGAACTAAATACTTTATTTTAAAGATTATAATCCTCACAATCTAATGAAGTAAGCCTATCTTTACTTCCATTTTACAAATGTGGAAACCAAGGCTCAAACATTCATCCAAGTGGCCAGGCTGGGGCCATGTCCAAGTGCAGAGCCCACATTTGAACCCTTGCTTCCCACAGCCTTACCACAGATGCTGTCTTTGTCTAGAGATCAGTTGTCCCAAATAAAATCCTTGAAGGTAAGGTTTTGGCTTGTTCCTTTTGTTTTCTTTAGCCAATGCCTTAATTAGCTGAGACCTCTGTAACAGAGATGCTATAAGTAGGTGGCTCTATCTAACAAACACATTTGTTTGCTCACAGTTTAGGAGACTAGATGTACAGACTCAGGATGTGGGCTCTAGAGGACAGCTGTCTTGCTCTGTAGGCTCTGGGAAGGGTCCTTGTTGCTTTTCAGCTTCTGTCTCTCAGCTTCTTGGCTTTTTTCGTGTGGCACAGTCTCTATTTCCCCCATCTGTGCTTCCTTGTTTCTGTGATTAATCTGTACTTTTTACAGGTTTAAGACACAGTCTACACTGGTATGGTATCATCAACATAACAAAGAATGCTTGATTTCCTCAATGGGATTATGTCCACAGGTTGTTCTTGTTGGGAAGTGTTGTGGAGTTAGTTCTGACTCACAGTAATCCTGTATAGGGTTTCCAAGGAGTGACTGGTGAGTTTGAACCAGCAACCTTGTGGTTCAAACTGACCGTGCAGTTCCATGCTCTAGGTTTAGTATTCCAACACATATTTTAGCGGAGAACAATTCAGTGCGTAACAACCCCAGTGTTTGGCATGCTACAGGGGCTAAGAAATTTGTAGAAAGAAACTAGTCATGGGTATGTATGTCTTTTCCAAAATGTATTAAGTTTCTCAGAATGTGACTTTTAGAATCTAAGGTATGGAAAACCCCCACAAGTCTGC
The DNA here is from genome assembly GCF_000296735.1 of Chrysochloris asiatica. Lineage (NCBI taxonomy): Eukaryota > Metazoa > Chordata > Mammalia > Afrosoricida > Chrysochloridae > Chrysochloris > Chrysochloris asiatica. The sequence continues at coordinate 9,889,455 of NW_006408539.1, forward strand.
ACATGGTATCTTTTATGTTCATACAAGATAGACTCTCCTTCTGCCCAGTATTTCTCTGCAATATTTACCTGTGAACAATTTGAAATTATGATCCAGACTCAGAGACCCTCGAAGTTACAAGGCTTGGCAGAAGTTTCCTTCCTTTCTTCCCCAGGTATCAGACTCCTTTTAAAATTAGCTTCGGAATATGAACCACCCAGCTCTTTAATGTTTAATGTCCCAACCATTTTAATTGTTTCTTTCAAAGTACAAAAGAGCAGCTGGGCCACATTGGTACTAATCAGTTGCCAAGTTTCCTTTTTGCAAAAACAGCTTAGCTCTTTCGGAGATTTAAAATCACTCCATCTGAGACCCCATCTTGGCGCCTACCTTTGCACTAACCTAAAAGGAGACTCATTTTAGCTTTTAAGAAATGGGTTGTGGACGTGAATTTTGGTTTTGCTGTTTTATTTATTTACTTTAAAGGTATAATAAAATTTTAAAGGATTTTCTACATTCATCAGTGTCCCTCCCCTTCCTGTACTTGAATTGTCCTGGGGTAGGGTGGCTAGCCAGGTAAGAGATAGGGCACCTAATAGATATGAATTTGAAATAAACAACAAATGCTTTTTTAGTATATTTCAATAGTTGGACCGATAGATTGTTGTTGGTAAAGGCTGTTGGTTCAGTTCCGACTCATAGCGACCCTGTATAGGGGTCCCAAGCAGCGGTTGCTGACCTTGTGATTAGCAGTCCAGTGCTTATCCTATAGCACCACACCAGGACTCTGCAGATAGATATATTTTAGAAAATGATTTGTTGCTTATTCAAAATTCATATTTATTGGATATCCTGTACTTTCATTTAAGGAGCCCTGGTGGCTGTTCAAACCCACTAACCACTCAGCAGGAGAAAGATGTGGCTGTCTGCTTCCATAAAGATTTACAGCCGTAGAAATCCTATGGGGCAGTTTTACTTTGTTCTACGAGGTAGGTCTAAGGAGCTCTGGTAGTTTAGTGGTTACAAATCAGGCTGCGAACCGCAAGGTCAGCAGTTGGAAACTATCAGCTGCTCCATGGGAGAAAGATGAGGCTTTCTGCTCTCGTAAAGATTTATAGCCTCGGAAACCCCCGTACAGGATCGCTATGAGTCGGAAACGACTCCACGGCACATAACCCCCACCCCCACAAGGTAGCCCTGAGTCAGAGTCAGTGGGTTTTGGGTTTTGGTATCTTCAGTTGCTAAATCCAGACACTTTAGCTTGTTTCCACTAAATGAGTATGTTAAATGGAAAACACTAACTTGAGTGAGTGGACAACATTCTGAAAATAGACAATTAAATGAAGCTAATACTGTGTCCTGAGACAGCCCATCACGTGCACACATCCGCAGGTACTCAGATGATCACAGGTCCCTGAAAAATAATTATCTTCCTGCGATTCAGAAGGATAAATGAATGTAATATCCGAGGCTCTATACATTCTTTACCAACGAACTACAAACATTTATTGAGAACGCAAATTTTGGGGAGGGGGACTTAGACTCCAAAGAGGAGGGCGAGACTGTCCAAAATACAATTTGCATGAAGCAAGAAAGAAAATGATTTATTTTAGTTTGGGCCCCAGTGATAAATGAAGGAGGTTTCAGAAAAGGGATAGAGCAGTAGGATCCAGTAAGAGAGAGAGAGGTACACACAGAGAGAGAAAAAAATGAGAGAAAAGAGAAAATTAAGAGCTTCACAGAATGAAAAAAAGAGAGACAGAGAAAATGAGAGACAAAGAGAATGAAAAAGACAGAGAAAGTCCCTATACAAGCCTCCCTCTTCCACTCTAGACCTCCAGGCTGGGTGGGGGGCTGGGTGGTCCCCAGTCTGGGCAGATTCCAAGCCTGTCACAGGAACGCCCCCTGGAGCACCCTTTGGCCCTGGGTCTGAAATTGATTCTTTCTGGGTTTCAGGACAGTAACAACAGGCAAGAGCTCCTGCCATCACTCTCCAGACTTTTATAGACTCTGACAGCGACGCGTTGCCTGTCTTTTGTCTTTTGTATTCTGCTTGTGTTCAGCCTCTAATCCACGTGGGGACTAACATGAAGGGGTCTGACAGGGAGGGTTGAGCCATGGCAGTGGGCCAGCAGGGAAATCCCAGGAGAACGTCGAGGTCCTCCTGCCCCACACCCCCGAGCTTCCCATTCTGACTTACAGCTGAGCTCTGGGATCTGCAGATGGACTGCCTTCTGAGCCCACCAGTCAGGAGTCCCTGCAGATGTGCCAGGAGGGTGGGCAGGGAGACACAGCAGTGAGGAGGGCAGTTGTGTTGCCTGCAGGGCACTTCTAGCGGTTAAAGGACATTAATGTCTAAACTAGACACTTGAGCGCAGAGAGAGCTCCAGATGGTAGTGTCTGCCACTTGAGAGCAGGGAGGGATTCCGGGGCATCAGGGGTTTAGGGACCTGCGGATCAGAAAAACCTGAGGGAAGATTTTAAGAGAAGGTGAGGAGGTGGATTGAGTCAAAGGTGTTGTGAGTTGTTCAGACAGTGAATGCCCTCCACTGCTAACTGAAAAGTTGGTGGTTCAAGTCCACCTAGGTGCCTCAAAAGAAAGACCTGAAGATCGACTTCCAAATCATCAGCCACAGAAAACCTGATGGAGCAGAGATCTACCGGACACACAGGGGTTGCCATGAGTCTGAATGAGTGGATAGCAACTGGTTAAGGCAAAGAGCTGGGCTTGGGCAAGATCAGCTGGGGTCAGGAGCAGGTGGCTGGAGCGTCTTCTCACACCAATGGGAAGGGTCAGCAAGGCAGGACAATGGGATGGATGCATCTGTGTCTAAAGGCATCTCAGACTTGAGTGAGTGTGAGCATCACTTGCTAAAACGAACCACTGGGCCTGCCCCCAAAGTGTCTGAGAATCAGTAGGTCCAGAGAATCTGCACAGCTAACAGGAGCCCGGTGGTGCCAATGCTGCTGGTTCAAGCATCCTGCTTTGAGAACCACTGCTCCAGAGACCCAGAATCGTCTCCCTACTAATCCATTCTGTTTTCATTTGCTGGAACTCTTTTCTAGACACTTTCATTAAACATAACTCAGATTACTGATTAATTACACAGTTTTGTTTTGTTTGTCAGGAGGAATGGAGGAGAAAGAGATCTTTACAAAAGTAGTTTCATTTATCCATCTCTGTAATCTCTGGAACTTCACCCATCATTTCTTAGGCGTGATTCTCACACTCTATCTGGCGCCCGCTCACTCGTCTCTTAGATAATTTCAAGTATCCAGCAGGTCTAAATTCTTCACCCTTTTTCTTTGCTTACTTTGGTCTTTCAGTTAAGGAACCATTGGGGATGGGGACACCCAATTTGAACAGTGTTCTTATTGAAACCTAAGGGTCTAACAGGTTCTTCCTCTTCCCGCCCATTGGAGTGACTCAAAAGCACTGAACTCCAGATAGAAAGAGAAAGAAAAAGATTCAATAAGGACTGAAGTTGTAGACCCGCCTTCTGCTGTAGATGGCCACAGTTACTGGGAAGGGTGGGAAGGGTTCTAGAAGATATCAGGAGCCCATGGGCTAAGGTGCTCTACTAGGCTTCTTGGATTGAGCAGGCAGCTTGCGGAGTCGGCATGGGGGCAGTTAACCCAACACTCCTGACTCTTAGGTCACATCTGCCTCCCCAGGACAAAATGGGTCAGTGGCTCTCTGCCTCAGAAGGGTTGCCAATCTGTCCCCTTCCCCAATATTCATCCTTCCTGAGTAGCAGGAAAAGAACCCCTAAAAGCAAGAGGTCTCATTCATTATTCATTATGCTTTTAAGGATTTCCTTCAGCTTCCACCAACATTGCGCTCTTCCTTGTCTCTTCTTCTTCATTCTTCATTGTGCTTAATCTCATGAGGAGGCAGCCTCTTGCTATACAGTGGAGTTGGCAGCAGGGCTGCAACACACCAGCCTGTAGGCGCCTATGGATGATATCTTCCAGGGGTTCTGGGTCTCTGTTGCCATAGATGGAACATGGAATCACAGCAATTCTCAAAGATGGAGAGTCTGGGAGGCTGGAGACTCAGACACTAACTTGGTTCCACAACTCCTTGTGTGACTCAGGTTTCTCACACCACCTCTCTGGACCTCAGTTTCCTAAAGTGCTCACCTGTGGCTCCACAAGAAGGTGAGGACTGTTTCAAGAAGTCCACGACTGAATCCCCTTTTGTGACCTGAAAGGGGTAGGGAAGCCCCCAGACCTTCTCTGAAGGGCACACATGGATTTCTTAAGTCAGTTAAGACACTGAAGAGATGAGGTCATTGGAACTATGATTGGTTTTTTTTTTTTCACTTTTATTTTTAAACATTTTATGTGAATTGAGTGAAGGTTTACAGAGGAAATCATCAGTTTTACATTCAGTAAATATATTTTGCTTCATTACAATGATTATAATCACCTTCATGTACCATCAGTTAACATTATTTACCTCTATTCACTTTAACTCTTGCATTCTTTCCTGTGTCTCCCACTATCTTCATCATTAATATACCAATCTCTCTCTTGTTGTGTATTGTCTGCCCCATCACCCATGTTAACATATATTTACCCTCTAGTCACCCCATGGGGAACCATCATAGAATGTTTCTTTATCAAGACAATTTTCTTAACATTTTAGAACCATGGTTCCATCTAATATTTATCCTTCTATGATTGACCAATGTCACTCAGCATAGTGTACTTCAGGTTCATCCATGTTGTGAAAGAAGTGTTTTGCAGATTCATTGATATTCTTCAACATTGCCTAGTATTCCATTGTGTCTATGTACCACAATTTGTTTACCCATTTCTCTGCTGATGAACATTTAGGCCGTCTCCATCTTTTTGCTATTGTGAATAGTACTGTAATGAACATGGATTTACATATATCTAATAATGTCACAGTGTAGTGGTTATGAATTTGGCTGTTAATCTCATGAAACTACTAGCACTTCGAAACTACCAGCTGTCCCGTGGGAGAAAGATGAGGCTTTCTGCTCCTGTAAAGATTTACAGCCTTGGAAACCCTATGCAAGGTCACTGTGAGTCAGAATAGACTCCAAGACACACCACCACCACCACCACCACCACCATCACCAATAATGTCATGGCTCTTATTTCTTGAAGATATATACCAAGCAGAGGAATTTCTGGGACATATGTATTCTATTTCCAACTTTTTTAGAAACCACCATACCATTTTCCACAGTGGTTGTGCCATTTTACAGTCCTACCAGCAGTGTAGAAGGGTCCCAGTTTCTCTATAGCCTAGCCAGCATTTGTTGTTTTCTGTTTTTTTATGAGCTTTGCTATTAATGTTAGAGTAAGATGATATCTCATTGTTGTTTTGATCATGATTGGGTTTTAATGGCTGGTCTTCTCCAGGAGACCCAAAGAGAGGGGCCTGATGGGGAAACTTGTGGCACCAGGAAGCACCTGAGGCAGAGTTGAGGTGCTCCCAGGTGCGATGGTGTAGGAGAGTGGATTCAAACCTCTGCTTCCTCCATGTGCTTCACAGTAAAGACCTTGTCCCCTGCCCTCCTGTGCAGACACATCATTAAGAAATTCTTCGTGTTCCCAGGTGTGGCACTGTGGGTTAATGTGCTGGACGGCAAGGTCAGTTTGAACCATAAGGTTGTCAGTTCAAGCTCACCAACCACTCCTCAGAAACCCCATACAGGATCGCTGAGTCTGAGCTCACTCTACAGCGCTTAACAACAACAATAACAACATACTAAGCTGACAACCTGAGCCTAGGGTTTACCACCTGAGTGGTAAATAATTACAGGCAAAATTTCAAAAACATTGCTTTTTGGTTAGACTTTGCTGCCTCATGTAGATAAATACATGACTTCTGGGGTCCCAGTCTGGGCCTGGGAAGCACAAACTAGGAGGAGAGATTTCTAGACTGGAAGCAGAAACAGGGATCCAGGCAGAGAAAGGCTCTAGCACCCTCCCCTCCAGGACCTCAGCACAGGGAGGGGCCTGTGCAAGCCCACCAGGCACGCCGCCCCTTTCCCTCCCCGCTTGGCCCCTGAGTCCAGGGAAGCAGCACATCTCCCAGATCCCTGACACAAAGCTAATTGCTTATAACAAGACTTGACATCGTGGAAAGTAGGGGGAGGAGGCAGAAAGGGGTCAAAAACAACCAGTGAATTTGGCAGAAGCCCTCTCGTGGAGAGGGGGCAGCTGGGGCTCAAAGGCTGGCCAGCATCATTAACTGGTCCAGATTTAGAAGGTCACCACCTTGTGCAGGCGGCCCCAGCAGCCCAGGGGCCCCCAGGAAGCGGCTGTCATAAGAACACCTTGCAAAGGGCAGAGACGTGTCAGCGGACACTCCAGAGCGCTGTGAGGTTTGTCTGGGGCTGCCTTCTTCCAAATGCCAATGTAAAACATTTATTAAGCTGGTTCCTTTCAGGCCACTGGGTCCCATGCTGACAGGAGACAGGCTACCTGGAGTCTGAGAGACCCCTGGGGCACCCTGCTGGCCACACATTCCCAGTAACTTGGGAACTGAGACCTGACATTAGGACCCGGGCTTCAGCCCCCTATTTTCAGTACTTTCCTGATCTCTGTTTCTTGAGCTCTTGCTTCCAAGGATCACACAAGAGCTAGTCCTCTCTGAAGCATTCTTCACCGTTTTAGCAGAAAGGTCTGGCCAAGGGCACTACCCAAGGCAAAGTGATGCTGAGGTGAGTCAGCCTGGCTACAGGCCTGCTTGACTGCTCTGCTCTTCCACAATTGTTCATCACCACAGCCCCGTAGGCAGCGTTTGTCCCTCAGCTGAGGCCGAGTTGGCTTGGCTGCAGGCTCCTTTGACTGCTCTGCATTTCCACAGCGGCTGCATCATCCCAGTCCTCCGCCAGTCCCATGGGCCGTGTTGATCCCTCAGCTGAGCCAGTGTTGGATGGGATTTCTGGTCCTCGCATCTGCTTTAGTCACAAAAGAATGCCCCACGTGGTGGTTCAACAGAACAGACATTTCTTTGCTCACAGTTCTAGAGGTCCTAATCAGGACCTTGGCATGGGGACTTCTTCTGTAAGCCTGTCTCTCTTCAGTGTCTGCTGTTTGCCACTCGTCTTTGGTGTTGTTTTGCTTTAAGATGAAGTGTTTGTCTTCCTTGTGTGTGTGTTCTGCTCTTTTGATAAGACACCACGCAGATATGATGGTGCGGTATAGAATAAGCATTGGACTGCTAACTACAAAGTCGGTAATTCAAACCTCCCAACTGCTCCTCAGAAGACCTGTACAGGGTGAATCTGAACCGACTCAAAGGCACTTACTCGGGCACGATCCCATTAACATAACAAAACCCCCTATTTTCACACAGGGTCAGATTTATGGATTTGGTGGTATGGTGATTATGTGCCGTGGAGTCGGAACCGACTCATAACGACCCTGTACAGGGTTTCCAAGGCTGTAAATCTTTATGTGAGCAGAAAACCTCATCTTTCTCCTGCAGAGCAGCTAGTAGTTTTGAACTGCTGACCTTAAGGTTCGCAGCCTGATTCGTAACCCCTATGGTACCAGAGCTCCTTATTCATGGATTTAGGGGTTAGGATTTCAACACATGGTTTTGGAGAACACAATCCAGTCCATAAAAACTCTAAACCAAATTCACTATTATCAAGTCAATTCCAACTCATAGCGACCCTGTTATAGGATTTCCGTGATTGTAGATCTTTATGGGAGCAGAAAGCATCATCTTTCTCCTGAGGAGCAGTTGGTGGGCTTGAACCGCTGACCCATGGTTTGCAGTCTAGTGCTTATCCTACAGCACCAGGCACCCACAGTTGTTAAGTGCCATCAAGTCTGTTCTAACTCATAGCAATCCTTTATAGGGTTTCTGAGGTTGTAAATGTTTGCAGGAGTAGAAAGCCTCAACTTTTGCAGCCCAGGCTCCATAAGAGTGTCCAAATGTCAAAGTCTGTCAGTTACGATGTCAGCAGCTTGCCTCTCTCTCCTTGTGTACTCAGAGTAAGATTCTGGGCAAACAACAAAACCCACAGGGCTGGTATTTGGTGGTGCAAGGTGGGTGTTGTAGAGGTTAGGAGCCAGACTGTCTAGAATCCATGCCTCTCTCTGCTTCTTGCCAGCAGTGTGACTGTGAAAAAGTCACTGCACCTCTTTGTTTCTCTATTTCCTCACCTATAAAATGGCTAATATGGTGCCTACCTCACAAGGTTATCAGATTAAATGAGTTAATCAATGAAAAGGGCTTAGAACAGTGCCTGGCACAGAATACACTTGTCAAAGTTCTTGTTAATGTCACACTTTGCCATTTACTGTTTGAAGATCTCTGCACCCCTGAAATCTCAGGCTGCTTTCCTCTCCTTAAAAACCTATTCTCTGCAGCATTTCTGATGGAGCAGCAGCATCCAGTGAGGACTGATTGAGCACCGACTGTATACCAGACTACTTACCGCATGGCGCTAAGTGAACAAGTTGTTGTCAGTCATCTGCCTTTTCCCCTGGGAGTCATTTCTGGAATTTTGGCAGTCAGCTCATGGGTTCACAGCTCTTGTGGGCAAAGGATGATACCAAGGAAGGGTGAGGGGCTGTTAGGGTGAGAGCCAGGCCTCCTGACCACAAATGTGGGCTTTTATGTGTGTGTGTGTCTTAGTTGCTTTTTAAAATGAGATTGAAAAAGATTTAAGAGACACATCGATTACATCCAATGTGTGGGCCTTGTTTGGATCTTGATTTGAACAAACCAGCTGTAAAACCACATTTTTAAGACAACTGGGAGAATTTGATTAGAGAAACTCCTTCGTTGTGACAATGATATCGTGGCTATATTTACGCTTCTAAAAACTTTCTTGGTGCTAATTGTTGTAGTTGGCTGACATTGAGTTGATTTTCGAGACTGGGACCTTAAAAGATGCTGATCACCAGGTCTGACTTCCGAGACACCTCCTGGGTATAGTTTTGACTAGTAGTCAAGCACTTAACCCTCTGCACCACCCAGGACTAATTTTCTTGGTTTGCAATCTATCATGATTGCTGTTCTTGCTGTTAAGTGTCGTCGAATCAGTTCTGAACCATAGTGACCCTATATATGGCTTCTGAGGAGTAGCTGGTGAGTTTGAAATGCTGACCTTGAAATTCAAACTGACTTTGCAGTCCAGTGCATTAACCTATAGCATCACACCAGGATTCCATATAATGATTAGTAATACAATATCTGGGATTTGCTTTGAAATGCTTGAGTGAGAGGAGGGAAAAAATAACAAAATCTGATCAAATGTGGGTGATTGTTGAAGCAGACTATGTTGTTGTTGTTACGTGCCATCGAGTCGGTTCCGACCAATAGCGACCCTGTATAGGGTTTCCGAAGAGCGGCTGGTAAGCTTGAACAGCCAATCTTGCAGTTCAAATGGCTTTGTAGTCTGGCGCATTAAACCACAGCGTCACACCAGGACTCCGAAGCAGACGATAGCTACATGGAATTCTAGTTCCCTATTCTCTCCAGTGTGGAATCTGTTATAGAATTGTCATAATAAGCGAAAGAATCAAAACATAGTGGAGGTGAAGAAGCTCTGGCATGAGCAATGACTCCTAGACCCACAGTCCCAGTCTGAGCCACCTCCTTTATGAGAGGGACTGTTGTTGTTAAGTGCTGTCCAGTCGATTCGACTCATAGCGTTTCTGTAGAGGGTTTCTAAGGAGTGGTTGGTGGGTTTGAATTGGCAATCTTTTTGGTTAGCAATCCACTGCTTATTCTACAGCACCACAACTCATAGGAACCCTGTCTATGGTTTCCAAGCAGCAGCTGGTGGGTTTGAACCTCTGACCTTGTAGTTAGCAGTCCAGTGCTTATCTTACAGTGCAACATTGAGCCCTAAGAGAGGGAGAGAGGAACTGGGAGTTCAGATATTTGAGGGAGAGCTGCAAGTAAAACCTGAAAACCGGGAGACTTCAGTCCTCAGACGGGCGTTAATCAGCCTGGGCTGAGGCCTTGGCCTGCCTTCTGATCTGGTTATTGGAAGATCTTCTGGGCCAAGGGATTGCTTTTCCCTGCTTTAGGCACATTGGCAGAAAAGGCTTCCATTGTGTTAAAGGTTCCCGTGTCCCTCGGGCCTTTTGCTGTGCTGTTTTCAGAATCATTTCTGTCACAGCCAGCAGGCCCACTCCAGCCCTGCCACTGCAGGGATCCTCTCCCTGAACATCTACAAAACACTTGATAACTTGGCATCCTCCGTACCGGAGCGCTCCCACTTTATCTGCCCTCTCCTTTTATCATCATGGCAACGGAGCCAGACAGAGTATAAGCAGGTTCTTCTAATACCAAAGAGACACAGTTGCTATTAGAACCCAGGTCTGTGTGAGTCAGGAGCCCATGTCTTACACTATGAAGGCAAGATTCCTCTGAATATCTCAGTGTCAGGGGTAGACTCTCAGTTCTAACAGGTCCTACCTTAGTCTCCATCTTTGATGAAGACTAGATCTTATACCCTTCTCTTCCTGAGCTATCTGTGGTGCCTTCTGCGAGATCTCATCCACTCTCCCAATTACACACAATTACCTCAACGCTAATAACCCTCCAGTCTGGATCTCCAGGATCAATATGTCTTCTACACTCTAAATTCCAATGTTTGTCTACATACTGGACAGCCCTCTGAATGTTCTTCTGACTTATTCTATGCCAATGCAAGTGTCGTTTCCTCCATAAGGATTTTCCTGACCCTTCACAGGTAGATCTGCCCAATAGGTGTCTCTCTGTGCTCTGTATCCCAGTAATGTTGCATCACCCACTCTGTGCACAGTCCTGCCTCTTGCTGACATGCTGATAGCTCCTGACACACTGAGAAAATCATAGATACTGAAGGAATGAGTGAGTGGATGAATGAAGATAAAATTAATGAAAATTATATGCATCATCACTACTTATTACACTGGTTATTTAGTTTATTATTATTTACACATAATCAAGTATAAAACCCAAGGGAAATCTCTGAAGATGCAAGAACAGGGATCATCTTTATTTCCAAACTTGAATTCAGGCTTTGCAGAAAAAATGTATAGAAGCAAATCACAAAAGGGTATGCTATTTGCTTCAGTTCCTCAAATCAATTCAAACTCCGTTAATACTTAATTTAATTCACCATTTTTTCCCTAGAACATTAACAGATAGGTTATTAAGCTGTGGGATCATCCATAATTGGTCATCTCTCTGTGAATTAAATTTTAAAAAGGAAAAGTAGGATCAAAGAATAATCAGATTTCCTATTAATGCAGGGCAACTGAGTTAAATCATATTTGCTTTCTAAAAATAGATTCATTTCTTAAGAATCAAACATTTATTTTGATCCCGAACGATCTCAATATATCTTATGTAGAGTTAATAAATATATTCCAGATAATAGTATTACACATTTAATAAATTTAGCATGCATTGAATGATGTTTGACTACAAGGCACTGAGATGGGACCTAGAGGGAAACAAGGATGAATTGGACACAGTCTCTTCTCTAAAATGAGAAGAAACAGCTGCAAATGTCCATTAATAATCAGAATAAAGAATTGGCCAAGTATGAATCTAGGAAAATTGGAAATTGCCAAAAATGAAATGAAATATAAAAAGTTCCATATCCTAGGCATTATGAACTGAAATGGCCATTTTGAATCAGACAATCATATGGCTTATTATGCCATGAATGACAAAGATTAATGGCATCCCATTCATCCTCAAAAAACACGTTTCAAGATCTATCTTAAAGTACAAGGAAGACTAGTTAATAAGACTATTATTAAAATTCACGCACAAACCAAAAATGATAAAATTGCAGAATTCTACCAACTTTTTAAGTCTGAAATTGATCAAACGTGCATTCAGTTTCATTGATAATTACTGGTGATTGGAATGCCCAAGTTGGAAACAAAGAGGAAAGACGCATAGTTGGAAATTGTGGCCTTGGTGATAGAAACGTTACTGGAGACTGCATGATAGAGTTTTGCAAAATCAATGAATTATTCAATGAAAATAACTTTTTCAACAACATGTAAGATGACTTATACATGTGGGCTTCACCATATGGAATGGCCATTAATTAAACTGGCTACATCTGTGTGAAGGGATGAGGGAGAAACTCAACAGCAACAGCCAAATAAGGCTAGGGGCCAACTATGGAACAGACTAGCAGTTGCTCCTATACAAGTTCAGGCTGAAGCTGAAGAAAATTAAAACAAAGTCCACAGAGCCAAAATATGGCCTTTAACATATCTCACTTGAATCTAGAGACCATCTCAAGAACAGATTTTCTGCATTAAGTGCTAATGACCGAAGACCAGAGGAATTGTAGTAGAACACCATGAAGAAAGCAAATGGTCATTGAAAAGGCAGAAAAGACCAAAATGGGTGCCAGAAGAGACTCTGAAATTTTCTTTTTAACATGGAGAAGCTAAAGCGCCTTATATAAATGAGGAATTAAAAGAGCTCAAGGAAGACTCTACCAACAACCTGCGATATGCAATAATACAACTTTGCTTGCTGAAAGTGAAGAAGACTTAAAATACTTACTGATGAAGATCAAAGAGTACAGTCTTCAGTATAGATTGCATCTCAATGTCAAGAAAACAAATATCTTCACCATTGGACCAATAAACAGCATTCTTATCAACGGAGAAAAGATTGAAGTTGTCAAGGACTTCATTCTTCTTGGATCAATTATCAAAACTCATGGAAGCAGCAGTTGAGAAATCAAACGATGTATTTCATTAGGCAAATTTGCTGCACGAGACCTTTTGAAAGTGTTGAGAGCAAAGATGTCAGTTTGAGGACTAAGGTGCACCTGACCCAAGCCATGGTATTTTCAATAACTTCATATACACGCGAAAGGTGGACAGTGAATAAGAAAGACTGTAGAAGAATTGATGCTTTTGAGTTATGGTGTTGGAGGAGAATATTGAAAGTGCATGGGCTGCCAAAAGAACCAACAGACCTGTTTTGGAAGAAATGCAGCCAGAGTGCAACTTGGAGGCCAAGATGGCCAAACTTCGTCTCTCATATGTCAGACATATTGTCAAGAGGGACCAGTCAATGGAGAAGGATATCATGTTTTGTAAGATGGAGGATCAGAGGAAGACCCCCAGCGAGCTGGATTGGTAAAGTTGCAGCATCAATGGGCTCAAGCATGGCAACAGTTGTGAGGTTGGCCCAGGATCAAGCAATGTTTCATTCTGTTGTGCATAGGGTCACTATGAGTTGGTACCGACTCGATGGCACCTAACCACAACAAAAGAGCTCAACAGGAAATTTCAATGAAACGTGCAAAGACCCCGGAGCTAGAAAACCAAAAAGGAAGAATATGGTCAACATTTCTCAAGCTGAAAGAACTGAAGAAAAACTTCAAGCCTCGGGCTGCCATATTGAAGGATTTTATGGGCAAAATATTGAATGATACAAGAAGCATCAAAAGAAGATGGAAAGATTACATAGTCAAGAACCGATGATCAAGAATTAATAGTATTGAAGTAAGAAGTCCAAATTGCACTGAAGGCATTAGAGAAAAAAAATTTTTTTCGAAGACAACTACCTGGCCAACTGATTGGAAGAGATCCATATTATGTTATTCCAGAGAAAGGTAATCCAACAGAGTGTAGAAATCATGAAACAATATCACCAATATTGCATACAAGTAAAATTTTTCTGAAGATAATTTAAAAACAATTGCAGCAGTATATTGACAGGAAGTTGCCAGAAATTCAAGCCAGAATTCAGAAGAGAATAAGGAACAAGGGATGTCATTGCTGATGTCATGTGGATCTTGGCTGAAAGCAAAGAATACCTGAAGGACGTTTACTTGTGCTTTATTTCTATGGAAAGGCATTCAACTGCATAGATCGTAACAAACTATGGATAACATTGTGAAGCATTGGAATTCCAGAACACTTCATTATACCCATGAAGAACTTGTATAAAACCTTGATCAGAACAAGGTTAATCAGAACAACTGACTGGCACAAAGTCAGGAAATGTGTGTGCCAGGATTGTATCCTTTCACCATATTTATTCAACCTGTATGCTGAGTAAATAATCTGAGAACTGGATCATATGAAGAAGAGCATGGCATCAGGTCATGCAGCTGGAAAATGCAACTAAGACAACTTTGCTTGCTAAAAGTGAAGAGGACTTGAAATACTGATGAAGATCAAAGACTACATATAGCCTTCAGTATTGATTACACCTCAATGTAAAGAAATCTAAAATCCTCACAAATGGACCAATAAACAACACTATGATAACTGGATAAAAGGTTGAAGTTGTTAAATACTTCATTTTGCTGGAATCCACAGTCAAATCTCATGAAAGCAGCCATCAAGAAATCAAAAGACATACTGCATTGGGTAAACCTGCTGCACAAGGCCTCTCTAAAGTGTTAAAGAGCAAAGATGTCATTTTGAGGGCTAAGCATGTCTAACCATGGTATTTTCAATTCATAAGCATGAGAAAGTTGGATGATGAATAAGGAAGACCATAGAAGAATCGATACATTTGAATTACTGCACTGGCAAAGAATATTCAAAGTACTATGGACCGCCAGAAGAGCAAACAAATCTGTCTTGAAAGAAATGCAAACAGTCTGCTCCTTAGAAGCAAAGATGCCAAGATTTTGTCTCTTACACTGTGAACATGTTGTCAGGAAGGACCTGTCTTTAGTGAAGGACATGCTTGATGAAGTCAACAAAAAAGAGGAAGCTCTTAGGAGGGATTGACACAGTGGAAGCAACAATAGACTCAAAGGATGGTATAGAAAATGCTTTCTTCTGTTGTTCCTATGGTCACTATAGTAGTAACCTACTTGACAGCACCTAACAACAACAACTTCCCTAAAATAACTTACAGACAATTAAAGAGACTGAATCTTGAAGGAAGGGTGGAGTGTAGCTGACTATAGAATTTACACTTCAAGATAGCAAATTGAAGCTTTGAGGCATTTTGAAGTCTTGGCCTAGTGACTATTAAGTCTAATGATAAGGTGTATGTGGAATAAAAGACTGCTTTAATCCCACATTTTCTTTGTTAATTTCTCACAGTGATGAACAGCCTATTGCCAGCTGACACCAAAAACATCATTGGCTTTGCTTGGGTTCTATAGAGAAACAAAACCAGTGAAGCTTAGATATGAGTCTGTGTGTGTATCTGGTGGTGTAATGGGTTATACTTTGGTCTACTAACTGCAAGTTCAGCAATTTGAATCCACCAACCAATCCTCAGGAGAAAGATGAGGCTTTCTGCTCCTGTAAAGATTTACAGCCTTAGAAACCCCATACAGGGTCAGTCATTGTGAGTAGGCACCAACTCAATGACACACATCCACCACCATATGTATATACATAGAGTCCTGGTGTGGCACTGTGGGTTGATGCGTTGGATTGCAAAGTTGTTTGAACCGTAAGGTAGACAGTTCAAGCTCACCAGCTACTCACTGGAAACCCTGAACCAGAACAAACTCGACAGCACTTAACAACACCACCAATATATATACATGCATTTGAGTTATGGTGTTGGAGAAGACCATTAAAAGTACCATGAACTGCCAGAAAATCAAACAAATCTGTGTGGGATCAAGTACAGCTAGAATGCCTCTTAGAAG
>NW_006408539.1:9905356-9909496 GCF_000296735.1 Chrysochloris asiatica
GGCTGATGAGTTTGAACTGCCAACCTTGCAGTCCAGTGCTTACCCTACAGCATCACACCTGGGTTCACATATATTGTTGCTGTTAAGTGCCATCAAGTTGGTTCTGACTCATAGTGACCCTGTATAGGGTTTCTAAGAAGTGGCATGGTGAGTTTGAACCACCAACCTTGTGGTTCAAACTGATCTTGCAGTCCAGTACTTATCCTTTAGTTCCATACTAGGACTCCTGAGAGATTTATCTTAAGGAAATGACTCTTAAGTTAAAAGAGTCGTAACGCTATAAGGTTCCAAGTCCATGGGTCAGATGTCAGACTGGAGGAAACTCCTGATTCAAGGAGCTTTAGGGACTGATGAACTCAAAATCAGCATCTCAGGCAGCAAGCAGCTACTGACTGTGGAGGCAAATTAACCCATAGTCAACAGGTAAGATGGCAGGTTACCGACCCACAGGCTGCAAAGACTCCTAAGGTTGACAGGCATACAGCAGGCCACTGGTTCAAGTCCAAAGAACTTTGGGTTACATATTGAGCCATATTCAAGACCCATATCCAGCAGAAAAAGGAATTGCGCTTTCCCAGAGTGTCCACGTATACTGGAAGCAGGTCACACCCACGAGCAGATCTCATCATTGAGGTGATTGTATTAGATCAGATTCCATCATGGAAGATAACTTCCAAACCACTGAGAATCACGGTCCAGTCAAGATGATACACAAACCTAACCATCACTGTCCTGGTGTATATATGCTCAGGTATGATGGATCACCAGAATGAGTGAATCTGCCTACATAGCATGTAAGGTTTAGTATAGGCCAATAGTTCTGGAGATGCCTTTGAGTAAGTGTTGGTTGGAGGCCTACTGGCATCTGATGGGTAGAGGCCAGGGAGCTTGTTGAATATTCTATACTGCTCAGAACAACCCCCATAACAATGAATTTTCCAACCCTGTATGTCAGTAATGCAGATGTTGAGAAAGACTAGTCTAAGCATATTAATCTGTGTCCATCTCATTTTCAACGGCTCATAGATGAGTGATTTCACATACTTCCTAAAAACTTTATGTGTGTGTGAGATATGTAGTGGATTGAATTGTGTTGCCCCCAAATTCATGTTCACATAGACCATGTTTGAACTTCAGAATTTATTTGGAAATAGGGTTTTTGTAATGTAATTAGTTAAGGTTTTTGAGAGAAAATCATCCTGGATTTAGGATGGGTCCTAAACTCAGTGACTGGTGTCCTTATTAGAAGAAAAGAGGACATAGAAACACACAGACAAGCAGGCCATGTGAAGACAAAGGCAGACCGGAGTGATGCTGCCACAAACCAAGGAACTCCAGGGGCCACCAGAAGCTAGAAGAGGCAAGAAAGCATTTTCTTCTAGAGCCTTTGAATGTAGCCTGTCCCTGCTTGATTTCAGATTAGTAGCTTCCAGAAGTAGGACAGAATACATTTCTGTTGTTTTAAGCCACAACGTTTGTGGTAATTTGTTACAGCAGCCCTAGGAAATTAATAAAAGATACTTGTGCATGCATTTTTTGAGGTAAAAAGTTTATTTTTTGCCTCCTTGGCATTCGTTTTCTTTTGCTAACAGCACCTCAGTCTCTCTCCTGCCTGCCCAGTCCAGTGGCTTAGAGTGAGGTCTTTCTTCTCTTCCAATCATGTGATCCAAGCCCAACCAATCAACAAATTGATTGGCTCAGAGTTGGCCACATGGCCTAAGTAATGTGACTTTTTTTTTTTTTTGCCTTTTCTTCCCATGCACCCTCCCTCTGGAACTAAGCTCCCTCTTGAAAGCTAGTAAGTCAGTCACTTCTTGCCTTTTTGGGTAGCCAATGTCTAAGTTGTCCATCGCTGTCAACCCTGTATGCTGAGAATGTGGAAATCATCCTTGCTGTAAAGATTCATTCCCTCTTTTGAGCTACTACATCTATAAGTATAGGTCAAGTTTATCAAATTGTAGCAGATTACTCTTTTTTTCCTCTTCTTTCTTCCTCTAATTGAGTTCTGATCAGCCAGCCATTGAAGCCAGGTCAAGTGGGTACTATCTGCAAGTATAGTTGTTCGTGCGCCTCTCCCTTCACTTCGTATCAGCTGGACACTTCACTCTGCACTCTGGTTCTCTGTTACTATGTCACTGTCTCTAGGCCCAGGAGTCCCCAGGTCTCGCCATACTGCTAGCCAACCAGGTCTCAACCCAGGTTGACAGGAGTCTATTGAACGTGGTCAGACTTAGCTCACAACTTCATTGCTGTTTTCCCTCCACTTCCACTTATCAGTAGACCAACATGGTCACCAGCAAGACCACATGCCTGCTCATATATCCCCCTTGAATTTCAGTCTTGGAAGGGGGTTTACCCTAACAGCTCCCCAGTGAACAACTTGCTTGTTCTTGTAGTAGTCAACCAGAGTGCTGTTATTATTTTGGCTTTTCCTGCTGGTCTTTCTTTCAAGGAGTATCTTCTGTTCTTCTAACTGCTTCAGGCTGGTCTGATTGTCCTTTCAAGTGAAAATTTCCCACCTCAGAAGATTCTGGTTGTTGTTCAGGATTCCACCTATGGTTTTATGTAATGCAGAGGCTCCGCAGGAAGCCTCCTTTACTGGTTACATTGTAGCCCCATTTTAGGTATTCCAATCAGCTATAGGTTAGACGGACTTACACGCTTTCTATGGTGATATTTCTGGCTATTCCTTTCTCTCTCCCTGAAGCAACTATTTTACAATAATAGACAAGTGAAACCAAGATTCAAAAGACAGCCAAGCATCTCAACATTATTTCTCCTCCACCCATTAAAACCTTGCCTTAATCCCTGCATCCCAGAGCCCTGTTGTTCCAAGGTTGATCATACATCACCATTCACTCCATCCCACTTAGCCCCTTCAAACTTGCCTAAATGTTCTCCCAGTGCCTTGTTCCTCCATTCCCCTCCCCCTTCTTGTGTATTGCCTCCCACCCCAGCACCCAAACTATCCTGTGTCTTTTCCCTACCCTGTGCTCCACCTTCCCCTCCTTCCCCTCCACTCACCTGCTACACCCCAGTAACCAACAAAGAATTTTGTTTTGTCCCTTTTAGTGTGGGTACTTTTTCTTAAGCTTTTACAATAATGGTCCTATGCGGTATTTCTTCTTTTGTGACTGACTAATTTCACTCAGCATAATGTCCTCAAGGTTCATCCATGTTATGCGGTGGCTTGCAGCTTCCTTGTTATTCTTCAAGGTAGTATAATATTCCGTTATGTGTATGTACCACAGTTTGTTTATCCATTCTTCTATTGATGGACACTTAGGCTACCTCCATCTTTTTGCTATTGTGCATAGTGCTGCTATGAACATTGGTGTGCATATATCTGCTCGTGTTATGGCTTGTATTTCTTGTGGATAAATACCAAGTAGAGGTATTGCTGGATCATAAGGTATTTCTATTTCCAACTTTCTGAGGAAGTGCCATATTGTTTTCCAGTAATGCGACTTTTGATGGGCACCTTTCATCTAAAGTTACCAAGTTGATAGATAAATCTTTGCTACCATATAGGGAAATCCTCCCAAGAAATAAGTCAAAACAAAGGACAAGAGCATGAGATAAAATCCTGGTTGTATTATTTGAGCCTTTGCACCAGGCTGTCCTTGAAGAATACAATCTTGTCAGGTATTCACTGAGTCTGTTCATCTTGCTTTGGCTTAAGTCAAGATGAGTTGGGTTTTTATTATCTGAAACTAAATGATGGGGTCCTGACAAACAGAACCCCAGACTCTCAATGCAATTATGAAAGTAAGGTGACCCCAAGATATTTAGGAACTCTAAAGATAAGCACTTGAGTCCTGGTGTGGTGCTGTAGGATAAGCAATGGACTGCTAACCACAAGATCAGCAGTTGACACCTACTAGCTATACCTTGGAAACTCTATACAGGGTTTCTCTGAGTTAAAACGGACTTGACAGCACTTAACAACAACAATAAGGATAAACACTGGACTACTAACTGTAATATTGGTAGTTCAAACCTATCAGATACTCTGGGAAACCCTATACAGGGTCACTGTGAGTAGGAATTGAGCTGACAGCCCCAAACACCAATCACCTTCTCTGTTGCTGTTAGAAAGGCCTGAAGTTGTTGGCTCAATACTACATGACCTTAGCAGTG
>NW_006408539.1:9909596-9910128 GCF_000296735.1 Chrysochloris asiatica
CTCAATAGTACTACGACATGGCCTCAGCAGTGATTTCTCAATAGTACTACGACATGGCCTCAGCAGTGATTTCTCAATAGTACTACGACATGGCCATAGCAGTGATATGATATCTTTAAACCAAAGAATCCTATCTCTTTGGTTAACTAAATTTTGAATTGCCTCAAAGTGTATCACACTAAAAAGTTCCTATTGGTGTTATTAAGTGCCATGGAATCGGTTCTGAGTCATAGTGATCCTACATATGGTCTCCAAGGCTATAAAGCTTAACGGAAGTAGAAATCCTCACCTTTCTCCCACAGAGTAGCTAGTGGTCTCAAGCTGCTGACCTTGTGGTTTGAAGTCTAGTACTTACCCTACAGAGCCACGACTCTTCCCCCAAATTCCTAGGATCCAATTAAAATGGAAAGATTACCCTGATTTGTTTTTTACAGATAAAAGCATGGAGGAAGAAAACATTATACATGTAATTTCCCAATGATTAGAAATAAGCTTGATGGCAAGGGTATTTTAAATAAGCACTTCCATAACA
>NW_006408539.1:9914977-9929013 GCF_000296735.1 Chrysochloris asiatica
AAGTGCCATTGAGTTGATTCTGACCGATAGCACCCCTGTATAGGGTTTCCAAGGAGCAGCTGGTGAGCTTGAACCACCAACCTTGCAGTTCAAATGATTTTGCAGTCTGACGCATTAGCCCACAGCGCCTCACCATATAGAGTCTGTATTAGTATATCATCACTTACCTGTCAGTTTGCCCTACTGTGGCGATTTGCATGTTGCTGTGATGTTGGAAGCTTTTCCACCAGTATTGGAAACACCAGCAAGGTCATTCATGGGGGACAGGTTCCAATGGAGCTTCCAGAATAAGGCAAGTAAGGAGAAAGGAGAGACCAACTACTTCTGAATGTTGAGCCACTGAAACCCTTATGAATAACAGTGGAACATTCTCAGACAGCACCAGAATATTGACTATTGAAACATTACCAATAGCACCAGAATATTGTCAGATGCAGTGCTAGAAGATGAGCTCTTCAGGTTGGGAGGCACTCAAAATGTGTCTTGTCAAAGTCGAGTTGACCATGATGACACAAATGAAGTAAAGCTTTAAAGACCTTCATCTGCTGATGGGGCACAACTCAAAATGAGGAGAAATAGCTGTAAACATCCATTAATAATCAGAACATAGAATGTATAAAGTATGAATCTAGGAAAATTGGAAGTTGTCAAAAATGAAATAGAATGCATAAAGATGGATATCCCAGAATCTAGAAATGGAATGCATAAAGATCAATATCCTAGGCATTAGTGAGCTGAAATAGACTGGTATTGGTCATTTTGATTCTGACAATCATATGGTTTATTATGCTGGGAATGACAAATTGATGAGGAATGGGTTTGCATTTATCATCAAAAAGAACATTTTCAAGATCTATCTTGAAATAAAATGCTATCTGTTATAGGACAATATGTGTGTCACTGTTGGATCCATACTGGACTGTGGACCACAAGGTCGGCAGTTCAAATTCACCAGCTGCTCCTCAGAAACCCTAAACAAGATCATGATGAGTCAGAGTCTACTTGGCAGCACTTAACAACCACAACAACACCAAGGAAGATCAGTTAATACCAATATTATTCAAATGTACACATGAACTACTAAAGCCACTGGTGATTAAATTGAAAAATTCTATCAACTTCTTCAGAGTCCTGGTGGGATGTTGTAGAATAAGCACTAGACTACAAGGTTGATTTAAACAACAAGGTGGTAGTTCAAACCCACCATTCACTCTAAGAAACCCTATATGGGGTAGCTATGAGTCAGAAATGACTCAATGGCACTTAACAACAACAACAACAACAAACCAACCTCTTCAGCCTGAAATTGATCAAACATGCAATCAAGGTGTATTAATAATCACTGGCAATTGGAATGCAAACATTGAAAACAAATAGGAAGGATCAGTAATTGGAAAATATGGCCTTGGTGATAGAAACGACACTGGAGATAGCATAAGAGAATTGTGCAAGACCAATAACTTCTTCATTGCAAAGACCAGAAGATTTGTGGGATGACATCAAAAGCATCATGCAGGAAGAAAGCAAAAGATTATTAAGACAAAAAAGAAAGAAAAGATGAAAACGGAAGTCATATGAGACTCTGAAACTTGTTCTCCAGCAAAGAGATGCTAAAGAAAATGGAAGAAATGAAAAGGTAAAAGAGCTGAACAGAAATTTTCAAAGGGCAGCTAAAGTAGACAGTCAGGCATTGTAATGAAATGTGCAAAGACCTAGAGTTAGAAAACCGAAAGGGAAGAACACACCCAGCATTTCTCAAGCTGAAAGAACTGAAGAAAAAATTAGAACCTTGACTTGAAACACTGAAAGATTCTATGAGCACAATACTGAATGATGGGGAAAGCATCAAAAAAAGATGGCGAGAGTACACAGAGTCACTGTACCAAAAAAAAAGGTTGATGTTCGACCAATTCAAGCACCGATGGTACTGAAGGCAAAAGCCCAAGCTGCACTGAAGGCAAAGGCAAAGAACAATGCTCCAGGAACTGATTGGGCTACAAATTGATATCATTCAACAAATTGAGGCATCACTAAAGGCACTCGCTCATTTGGAAGACAGCTACCTGGCCAACGGATTGAAAGAGATCCATATTTGTGCCAATTACAAAGATAGGTGACCCAACAGAATGCAGAATTCATCAGACAATATCATTAATATCCATGCAAGTAAAACTTCACTAAAGATAATTTTAAAATGGCTGCAACAGTACATTGACAGGAAACTGCCAGAGATTCAAGTTAGATTTAGACGAGGACATGGAAGGAAGGATGTCATTGCTGATATCAGATGGATCTTGGTTGAAAATAGAGAATGCCAGACAGATGTTTATCTGTGCTTTATTGACTATGCAAAGGCTATCGCCTGGATGGATCATGACAAGCTTTGAATTTCATCAAGAAGAATGGATATTCCAGAACACTAAATTGTGGTCATGAGGCACTGTACACAGACCAAGAGAGAGTTGTTCAGACAGAACAAGGGCACACTGAATGGTTTAAAATGAGGAAGGGGTGTGCCAGGGTTGTATTCCTTCACTATACTTACTTAATCTGTATGCTGAACAAATAATCTGAGAAGCTAATTATATAGAGAGGCACATGGCGTCAAAATTGGAGGAGGACTCTCAACAACCTATTATATGAATATGATACAACCTTGCTTGCTGAAAGCAAAGAGGATTTAAAATACTGATGAAGATTAAAGACCATAACTCAATGTAAAGAAAACAAAAATCCTCACCACTGGACTAATAAGCACCGTCTAAGAAATTATTGATGTTGTCAAAGACTTCATTTTATTAGGATTTACAATCAATGCCCGTGAAAGCAACAGTGAAGAAATCAAATGACATTATGCACTGGGCAAATCTACAAATGAACTCTTTAAAGTGTTCAAAAGCTAAGATGTCACTTTAAGGACTAAGGTGTGCCTGACCCTAGCTATGATATTTTAATTGGCCCATATTCATACTAAAGCTAGTCAATCAGGATGACCAGAGAAAAACCAATGCATTTAAACTACGGCATTGGCGAAGAAGACTGAATACATGCGGATCACCAGAAGAATGACCACATTTGTCATGGCAGAAGGACAGCCAGAATCCTCCTTAGAAGGATGGCGAGACTTCATCTCACAGACTTTGAACATGTTATCAGGAGAGACCAGTTGCTGGAAAAGAACATCATGCTTGGTAAAGTAGATGGTCAGAGAGAAAGAAGAAGGCCTTCAATGAGGTGAATTCACACAGTGACTACAGCAATGGGCTCAATCATAGCAACCATGGTGAAGACGACAGAGGACTGAGCAGTGTTTAATATTGTTGTGCAAAGGGTGGCTATGAGTTGAAACTAATTCCACAGCACCTAACAACTATAACGTATCATGGTTAGGCAGATAATCAGTCATACAAAATTTTGGATTACATCTCCATGGTGAACCACTTGTTTGGGATGGCTTTTTCTTTAAAAAAAATTTTTTTTTAAATGCCATCAAGTTGATTCTGACTCAGGTTGACCCCACTGTGCTTCACTGGATTTTCAATGGCTGATTGTTCAGAAGACCATCAGGTTTTCCTTCTAAGGTGGCCTCTAGGTAGACTTGAACCACCAGTCTTTTGGTTGGCAGCTAAGTAGTTAATCATTTACACCACCTAGGATGGTCCTTTTGTGTATGTTGTTGCTGTTATGTGTCGTTGAGTTGGTTCCAACTCATAGCAATTGGTAGGTTAGAGCAGGGGACCTTTTGGTTAGCAGTACAATGCATTTCCTACAGGGCCACGCCAGGAATCCTTTTGTGGCTTGCTGCTGTTGTTGTTGTTAAGTACCATGGAGTCGATTCTGACTCATAGTGACCCTGCACAGGGTCTCCGAGGCTGCAAATCTTTATGGGAGCAGAAAGCCTCATCTTTCTCCCGCAGATTGGCTGGTAGTTGACCTTGAGGTTAGCAGCCGGATTCGTAACCACTATACTACCAGAGCTCCTTTTTTGTGGCTTGTTGTTGTTGTTAAGTGCTGTTCAGTCAGTTCTGACCCATAGCGACCCTGTATAGGGTTTATGAGGAGCAGCTGGTGAGCTTGAACCAACGACCTTGCGGTTCAAATGGCTTTGCTGTCTGGCGCATTAGCCCACAGCACCACACCAGTACGTAGGAGGTGCTTAATGTACATGTCTCACCTCACACACCTACATGAGGTCTTGCTAAGAGTCCCTCAGCTTGTATTCCAGGTAGTGGCAGGATAGAGTAAACTCCTGTGGTTCCCGAGCTCCTTAAGCATGGTGAGGCAGTTAAAGCAACCTCTCTGCATCTACTGGGATGAAGCAGTGAGATGTACTAACCAACTCCCTCCGCTCCCTCCTCCCCTACTCTTCCTTAACATGAGGATATTTGATGCTTTCTTGAGCACATCGTGGACAGGGAACTGAAGTGACAAGAAAGTAGGTATTCTTCCGCCCCCCCTCCCCATTCTTCTGAAAAATGACCTTCAGATTCTGAGCAAGATGCTTTGTGGTTGTGTCCTCTTGCTAGGCAGGCCTGAGGGAGCAGATGGTGGTATAACTTGGCCTGTATCTCAATAGCTGAGTTAACCTCCACAGCCCCTTTGCAGCTCACAGAGATTTCTGAAATAGGCCTATCAGAGTAGCCAAGCTAAATAAGCCCCGTAAGGACCTGGATTTCAGACATGTGCGAAGGAACCTCAAAACCATATTAACCCTTGAAGAACCAAGACGACTCTCACAGAGGTGTTTCCTTATACCCAAGCACTCTCTCTGTCTATTAGTGATATGTGGACACAGCATCAGAGGACTTTAGACAACAACATGGCACAACCTCCTCATCTTGTATGCGATGGAGCTAAGGCTGGAAAGGTAAAAGGACCTACCAAGATGGCAGTGCTGATTACAGAAGGAAGCGCAAGCTTCCTGTGGTGGTTTAAAATATGACTCCAAAATTCTTGGACACTTTTTCCATTGATACTCATTGTTGTTGTTGTTAATCCATAATCTGCTATGGTTCCAATCCATAGCGACCCTGTATAGGGTATCCAAGGAGCAGCTGGTGAACTTGAACCACTGCCCTTACAGTTCAAATGGCTTTGCAGTCTGGTGCATTAACCCACAGCGCCACACCAGGACTCCATTGCCAACTCATACTGACCCCATAGGGCAGAGTGGACCTACCTTATAAGGACTCCAAGGCTAAAATCATTGTGGAAACAGATAGCCATACCGTCCTCTTACAGAGTGTCTGGTGGGTTCAAATCACCTCTTAGCAGCTGAGCACTTAACCACTGCACCACCAGGGTTCCTCTCCTATTGATGTTGTTGTTGATGATGTGAAGTGCTGTCAAGTCAGTTCTGACTCAAAACAACCCTGCATAGGGTTTCCAAGGAGCAGCCGCTGGCTCAAACCGACCTAGTGTTCCAGTGCATTATCCCACAGCGCCACACCAGGATTCCTCTCCCATTGACTGGGCTCTGTAATCTACTTGATCACCAGAGAATGACAGAAGTGATGCTCCACCAGTTTCCCAGCTCAGTATTTTAAGAAAGTGGCAGCTTTCATATTCTGTCTCTTGGAACTCTCACTCTTGGTACCCAGCCACCATGCTGTGAGGAAGCCCAAGCAGCATATGGAGACACCTACATGGAAAAGAACCAAAGTCCCTGGCTCTTAGCCCCAGCTGAGCCTCCTAACTTACCAGTACCAACTTACCTTCCATATGAGTAAGCCATCTTGGATGGAAGTGGCTTCTGCCCCTTCCAGTGAATGTTGCAAGGAGCAGAGATGTTCCTTTCCTGTTCATCTCTGCCCAAATGGTAGCTGGTGGACTAAGTCAGTACTTGTTTCCAGACACCTAGTCGTTTGGAATAGCAATAAATAACTAGGACATTCCCTGTCCAATTATTTGTTCTTGTTCGGTGCCATTGAGTTGGTACCAACTCATAGTGACCCGATGAATTAACAGAATGAAACACTTCCTGGTTCTGCACCAACCTCACAATCATTGTTACTCTTGAGCCCATTGCTGCTGCCACTGTGGGAATCCATCTCCTTGGGGGTCTTCCTCTTTTCCGCTGCCCATCCACTTTACCAAGCATGAGGTCTTTCTCCAGCAACTGGTCCCTCCTGATAATATGTCTGAAGTAAGACAGATAAAGTCTGGCCTTCCTGGCTTCCAAGGAGCATTCTGGCTGTACTTCGTCCAACACAGATTTATTCATTCTTTTGGCAGCCCATGGTACTTTTAATATTCTCTTCCAACACCATAACTCAAAAGCATCAATTCTTCTACTGTCTTCCTCATTCACTGTCCAAGTTTCACATGCATATTAGGTTATTTATACCACGGCTTGGGTTAGGTGCAACTTAGTCCTCAAACTTGCATCTTTGCTCTTCAACACTTTAATCTTCGCTGCAGATGTGCCTAATGCAATGCGTCTTTGATTACTTAACTGCTGCTTCTATGGGTGTTAATTGTTGATCTGAGCAAAATGAAGTCTTGACAACTTCAATCTTTTCTGCATTTATCATGATGTTATTTACTGGTCCACTGGTGAGGATTTTTGTTTTCTTTACATTGAGGTACAACCTATGCCAAAGGCTATGTTTAATGTGCTGCCTATTATACTGTACTGGTATGGCGCTGTGGGTTAATGCGCTGGACTGCAAGGTTGGTTTGAACCACAAGTTTGACAGTTCAAGCTCACCTGCAACTCCTCAGAAACCCTATACAGGATCACTGTGAGTCAGAACTAACTTGACGGCACTTAAGAACAACAACATACAATCAACCAGCAACTCTTTGTAAATGGGAGATGGAGCCAACTGGGAAAATGCTTCGTCGGTACTTCTCACTTAACTGAGCATCAGAATGACCTGGGAACTTGTGAAGAATGCAGCTCCCTTGACTATGTCAGTAGATCTGGGTCTAAGAGTCTGAATTTTTGACATATTCTTTAATTGCCCAAGAATGCCGTAGGGTCAATGGTTCATTACATTACCAACACTCTGGTTGAAGAAGAAGTACACTGGCCAACAAGGCTTGGGGGAAATGACACTGTCCTTCTGATCCACAGCCTTCTCACATTCACTATTTTGAGCTTGAAAGACTGGTGATCTGCATTCTAGAAAGAGGGACAAAATGTGACTCTAAGCCACTTACTCCTATAGGATAAAACTGCTTGGATCTGGAATGGATAGACTACTTATCTTAAACAAATCTGTGTTGGAAGAAGTTGTTCCTTCAAAGCCAAGATGGCCAATGTCATCTCTCACACTTCCGACATATGATCAAGAGGGACCAGTCCCTGGAGAAGACATCATGCTTGGTAAAGCGGAGGGTCAGCAAAAAAGTGGGAGACCCCCACGGACATGGTTTGGTCCAGTGGCAGCAGCAATGGGCTCAAGCTTCACTACAATTGTGAGGGTGGCACAGGAACGGGCAGTGATTCATTCTGTCGTGCTGAGTTGGAACGGACTCGATGGCACATAACAACAACAACAACATGCTTTAAGGCTCTATAATTCAGTTCTGCATGTTGGGAGCTGCCAGCCTCTGGCTCTGTCCTGTGATCTCTCTGACCCAATTGGATCACTAGAGTTGCACAAACCTGGGTTTGCAACCCGTGTGGCCTTTTAATAGGTTTGTGACATTTAGCAAGGAGGCCTGGTAGCACTGAGGGTTAGGCACTGGGTTCCTAACTGAAAGGTCAGCAGTTCAAACCCACCAGTTGTTCTGTGGGAGAAAGATGAAGCTGTCTGCTCCTGTAAAGATTTACAGCCTCGGATACTCTAAGGGACAGTTCTGTTTTGTCCTACAGATTCCATGTAACTAGGAAATGACTCGATGGCAATGGTTTTTTGTTTGTTTGTTGTTATTATTGTTCTTTGGGAGACATCTAGAAAATTACCTTTCCAGTCTCCGTTCACTTATCTGTAGAACACTACCAATGGCCTATCTCATAGGGTTGCTGTAAGTATTCATGAGTAACACACACACGAGGGTCTTAACACAGTTCTTGGGACGCGGTGGTGTTGTCATTGTGTGCCAGCGAGTCAATTCAGATTCACGGTGACCCAGTGTGACAGAGTAGAAATGCTACAGAGGGCTTTCTGGGCTGTCATTGATACTGAAGCAAATCACCAGATCTTCCCACAAGGGCACTGGGTGGGTTTGAGCCTCCCCTTTGGGCTACCAGCTGAGCACTTTGCTATTGCACCATCACGGTGCAAGAAGTTGTGTGTGCAATTTTTTCCAACAAAAGAGCAAGGAGATTGGACATATAAATATTACCCATTGCCTGTATTTATAGCTGGAGACTTGGGAGATGGACTAAATCAATTGGATTGCATAATCCGCATGCTCAGAATCAATGAATATATATTCTGAGGCCTTCACAGGGTCTCAAACCTGGTGGCCACTCATAAACCATGAATTTAAATTCCCAGGCCTGTGTACATTAGTGAAGCAGAACCCATAAGACTGGGACCTGAGAATCTGTATTTTAAAACATGCACTAGTGATTGGACTCTGGTTCAAACTGGTGTGTGGTTGCCATTGATTTAGGGAGCTTGCTGTTGTTGGAGACCTCCACACACAAGTGAAAGAAACATTACCCAGGCCAGCACCATCCCTACATTGGGTGAGGATTGTACCCACTGTGAGTCACAGGGTTTTCTTTGACTTTTAGCAGTAGATCACCAGAACAATTAGGAAGCAGATCATCAGTAAAATCAGGAAGTAGATTCCTATCCAAGAACTCTACCACTAAACCACTAATCTCCCTAAATCAATGACAACCACTCACCAATTTGAAACACAGTCCAATTGTGAGTATATGTTTTAAAAACACAGATTCTCAAGCCCCAGTCTCATGGGTTCTGGTTCACTAATATACGCAGGCCTGGGAATTTAAATGAATAGTTTTGAGTGGCCACCAGGTTTGAGACCCAGTGAAGGCCTCAGAACTTATTGCCCCTGAGCATGCTGAATGCCTGATCCAATAAAAAGAATTTTCAGAATATTATTCTATTTCAGCAGCTCATTGTGCATTTTATGGACCACACCTGCAAGAATGACTCCTCACAAACTGTGCCTGGTCAGCACCAACTCATGGGGATCTTCTACATGATGGGACAAAGCGCTGCTCGGCCTGCTTCATCCCTAGACTGGACCACTGTGCTCCACGGGGTCCTCACTGGCTGATTTATTTATTTTTTGTTCCACATTCTGCTTGTGCTCTTCTCCCTTGATGGTCCTAGGGTCCTCTGTTTCTGGACTGTAAGATTAATTACACTCCCTTTTTTGTTACAAAACGTCTACCTTTACAGTTGTGACAGTCTCAATTAGTCATGATAACATTTATTCACTATTGACTCATAAGAATCTTATCCCCATCTCTTTTCACCGGACCCATCTAGAACTACTCAGTGGGGACTCTTCCTCCCCCCTGCACATTCTTAAACTAAACTCCCTCTTGTAAGCCAGTCACTTCATGCCTTTATCACCCCCTCATTTTAGGTAGCCAATGTCTAAGTTACCCGTCCCTATCTACCCTGTATACAGAAGGGATAGGATTGATACTTGATGTGAAGACTCCTTCCCTCTCAGTTGGTATTTTGAGCTACTACCTCCATGAGTATAGGTCAAGTTCATCAAATTGTAGCAATTTATACTCATTTCCTTTATCAAAAAAAAACAAAATGTTTTTTTAATCTTCCTTTAGTTGAGTTCTGATTATCAAGCCATTGAGGCTAGGTCAAATGGGTACTATCTGCAAGTTTAGACATTCTTGTGTGTCTCCCCTTACTTCCTATTAGCTGGATCCTTCACTCTCAGTTCTATCCCTCCGTTGCTATGTCCTTGTCCGCGGGCTCAGGAATCCCCAGGTCTCACCACACTTCGGACCAACCAGCCCTTCCTCGTCTTTCTCTCATCTCCAAGTCAATGGGAGTCTATGGACTGTGGTTGATCTCGGTCTTAGGTTGAGTAAATTGCCAGGCGTTTCTTCCTACTCCATCTTAGTCTGGAAGCTTCGCTGAAACCTGTCCAGCCTCACAGCCACACACAAGCCTCCACTGACAGGGGGGAGGTGGCTGCACATGAGATACACGGGCTGGGAATCAAACCTGGGTCTTCCCCATAGAAGGAGAGAATTCTACCTCAGAACTGCCAATGCATCATCCTGGCATCGACGCATTGTTTAATTCCAAAGGGATACAGACTACAGTCTGTCTAGGTCACAGCCTCAGAGACGATGGAAGTCCCTGGGCCCCTTCGCGTCCTTGACCTCTCCCACAAGCTTCTCAGGAGCCACCTCCACACCTGCACCAGCTCTCCGCCCACAGAGCCTAAGGAAAAGTCTAATTAATCCTCCTTTTTTTTTTTTCTTTTTGGGTCAGACTCTCCTCAGTGTCTATCATGCTGATGGTACCCCAGGGAGTCTTTTGTTCTGAAGAGGTGAAAAATTGTACCCACAAAAAGAGTTCCCCATCCGATCAATTCTCTCTAACAACTTTATTGATTAGCTGCAGGAACATTTTTCATTTATTAATTATGAAGAAGATGTTTCAGGGATATCTTAAAGTTAACTATTGTGATTTTTTTGTTGTTGTTGTTTAAATACTGCGTTAACATGGACTCAAACTGCTTAACATAGCAAAGAATCCTCCAGTAGACATTTAGGGCCTGCTACAGGAAGCTGTTAACGTGCCTAGGAATACGTGCTGTGGTCTGAATCTTCATTTGGGGCTGATTAATTGATTACTTGTGGGGGAAAACATGGCTTGTCCTTTTCAATAATGCGTTAGCATCAAAATATCATCCTATCACTGTGTCCAGGCTAGTGATGGTTAATTAATTAATTGCCGCCAGTTAAAAACAATGTTCGACCCAGGTAAATCTTTCATTTATTAAAATCAATTTTGATAATGGCTTTGAAAAGGGATTGGCGGTAGGCAGGAGTCTTGTGTGACTCCTCCTTTCCTCCTCCCGCCTTCCTCTCCTACTCCCCTTGTTCTCCCTTTTCTTCTTTTGCTTCCCCCCTTCTCTCCCCTCCTCTTCCTCAGCCCAGCATCCCTACCTGTCTGCTGGCCTGCAAGTGTCTTATTAGAGACCCATTCAGCAGAGCTCACAGGCAGGTGGGCAGACCAGATGGGGGTGCTGGAGGTGAGCACTCTCTCTCTCTCTCTCTCTCTCTGAAGGTCACAGGCTGGCTTCCTCTGGCCTCTGAGTTACTCAGCAGAAGACAGACTGAAGGCAGACATCCTCACCAGCCCAGGTCCGGAGGTTTCCTGAAGAGGAAAGCTGGACTGCTGGGAAGAAAGGGATGCTGGGCCAGAAAATCTGCTTTTTGTTCCCAGCGCCCAGTAGCATCCCAGCTCTGCCCCCTCCACCCCTCCCTCGGTGCTGGGCCAGGAAGCTCACTCTTGAAAGAATGGAGGAAACTTTTGGACATTTGGTTCTGTCCCACAGACACCCACAGGAATGGAGTCAAATGAACCTTTGTGAGCCAGGTGCTGAGTTAGGTGCTTGGGGGCACACAAGTATGGGCCCCCAAGGAGATATCAGTCTTGCAAACAGCACCTGGTTGTTAACCAAAATGCCAGAGGTTGGAGTCTACCAGGAGATACCTTGGAAGAAAGGCTTGGTGATCTATTTCAGGATATCATTCACCGAGAACCCTCCGGAACACAGTTCTGCTCTGACATGGGGTCATCATGAGTCAGAGAAACATGGCGCAGAGAAGGGCCCATTTTTGAGAGAGGTGATGAAGGATTAGGACCACCTTTCCAGAGAGGGGAAAGCCCAGCAGAGGAGAGGTGGGGAGGGAGCAGGAAGCATGTGCCTACTTTGAAGGGGTTGACATCTCCTAGGTTGCATCCTGAGCTCCTAAAAAAATGTACACATGTAACTCTCACACTCCTTCCTGTAGCTGAGAAATTAAGAAACAAGGAAAGTCGACATTGGCAAAAATCCTTACGTTCAAATATGTTCAAAGAAAGGATGGATCTGGAAACTTCAAACTTGAATCACTCTGTCATATATGCATATCTCTCTGGTCAAATTCCAAAGCCAATTATTAAAAAGAAGATTAGAGGCTTCTGTACATGAATCCAGAGGTTACAAGTGGCTAGAATGGGTTCCCTAATAGCCAGTCTAGCTAGCCACATATCCTTTCTGATCGGATTACAGACTTGTGTATCCTAGGCATGGTGTGATCGAAGACCATCTCAGTCCCAGCAAAGCAATTGACTAGACAGACTCTCATTGGTCCATTTGTAAATTCTGGGTTAAATATGTGCAGTTAGTTGGACTCACCACCAACAAGGATTCTTACAGAAAGATTCTTGATTATGATAGCAAAGGAGGAATTTACTTTGGAAGTTTTTTTCCCTACCTTATTCAACATTTTTTCTAAAAGATGTGAATGAAATTGCAGAAACCATGCCTTATTAACTTACAAACACAACTCATATTTGGGAGGGATACTTAACACAACAGAAGTCCAACTTGATATTCAATTCAAGGTTACTCTGTTAGGTTGGACTTTAGAAATAAACGAATAAATCAGGAGTCCTCGTGTAGCACTGAAGGATCAGCACTGGACTGTTAACCTCAAGACTGGTGGTTCAAACCCACCAGCTGCTCCTCAGAAACCCTATACAGGATCATACTCTAAGTCAGAATCAGATTCAATGGCACTTAACAACAACAACAGTATCAGGAATAGGAGTCTTGGTGTGGATCTGTAGGATCAGCACTGGACTGTTAACCACAAGATCGGCAGTTCAAACCCATCAGCTGCTCCTCAGAAACCCTATACAGAGTTGCTATGAGTCGGAACCTACCTGTGGATAAACCCAGAATATAAAATGTGACTTCTACCCACCCTTCCAGCACCCCCTACACACAAAATGGTGATAGCCTTGTTTAGGAAGAATGGTGGGGAAAAGACACTGAATAAATTTGGAAGACCAAAAACCAAATGGCAAAAAATTTCATCTTTGTACATAATGGTGATTTTAAAGATACACTGTGTTTTGACATTACAGTGGTTGATTGGAAGAATATACAAAGCATGGACATTCTTAATCTAAGACAATAAAACAATTCAAGAAACATATTATGGATGAAAGAGATTATTATGTGAACATATGCTAGTAATATATGAATGTTGTTGTTGTTATTAAGTGCTATCAGGTCAGTTCCAACTCAAAGTGACCTATATAGGGTTTCCAAGGAGCAACTGGTGAGTTTGAACTGTCTACCTAGTGGTTCAAGGAGCTCTGGGAGCATAGTGGTTATGAATCAGGCTGTGAACCTCAAGGTCAGAAGTTTGAAACTACCAGCTGTTCCACGGGAGAAAGATGAGGCGTTCTGCTCCTGTAAAGATTTACAGCCTCGGAAACCCTGTACAGGGTCACTAGGAGTCGGAACTGACTCCACGGCACATAACCAACCAACCAACCTAGTGGTTCAAACCAGCCTTGCAGTCCCGTGCTTTATTCCATAGCACGACACAGATATTCCCTAATCTATACAGGACTCCTGGTATGACACTCTAGGATCAACACTGAATTGCAAACCACAAGATCAACAGTTCAAACCTACCAGCTGCTCCTTGGAAATCATATACAGCGTTGCTATGAATTGAAACTGCCTCGACGGCACTTAACAACAGCAACAAACACAGACACACACATATTTAACTGCTAGTTATTCATTCATGCTTATATGCAGAAAATTGCAGCTGGGTGTGGCACTACTAAAGAGTCCTAGTGGAGCAAACAGTTAAGCACTTGACTGATAACTAAAAGGTTGGTGGTTCAAACCCACCCAGAGGTACTGGAAGAGAAAGACCTGGCGGTCTGCTTCCATACAGATTAAAAACTTATTTTCCGATTCATAACAACTGTGAAAGACAGAGTCAAACTGCCCCATAGGGTTTCTGGGGCAAGATATGACCATCTGTTTCTATAAAGATTTCCAGCTCCAGAAACCCTATGAGGCACTTCTACTCTGTTCTAGGGGGT
>NW_006408539.1:9930113-9939160 GCF_000296735.1 Chrysochloris asiatica
CTTGTGCAGCAGATTTTCCTAATGCAATACGTTGTTTGATTTCTTGACTGCTGCTTGACACGTATAGATGTGCCTAAATATATATATGTATAGATACAAATACACACATACCCGTAGGACTTTCAAAAAGTTTTTGGAAAAATTCCATTATCTTGCTATTTTACTTTTCATAGACTTTTTGGGACCCCCCACCCCCACCCCTGGTATTTGCAAGGAACAGAGACAACAGTCACCAATGAGAGAATTCAGACAGAGGGAGGATGGTGGCTTACTCCCAAGGGTAAGCCAGTGTGGAGTGTGAGGTGTGTACCCCAAGCCTGGACTAGAGAATGTGGGGTCAGGACTCACCTGATCCAAGGAAGGGGCCACTGGCAGAGTGAGAAGTGAGGAGGTGAGAGGAGGAAGATAGGGCAGTTCCCCAAACGTCTCCTGCTACACAACCTTCAGTCCTGAAAGGGGATTTCTTTTAAAACTACTTAGTCTGGTGGTTCCAAAATGCCATATGTTACTTGTCAGGGTCAGAATCAATCAAAATCATTGCTTAGATATTCAGATTTGGGGTTTCCATCCTAGACCACTGAATTTGAAAGTGTAAGTTGGGGTGAGGCTTGGCAAGCCTGCAAGCTCTACTGTTGAGTCAGATAGGGAAGCGATTGATGTGGTTACCTGTTTATCTCATAACTCAAGGGAGTTTCCAAGAGAGATGGTGCTGGTGATGAATATACTACAACCCTGTCGCTCATACCTGTCAGTCTACTGCCAGTGTGGGAAACCTCATTGTACACAGCAAAGAATACAGACTTGGAGTCGCCGGACCTGCATTGGAATCCCAGGTCTGACATTGAGTAGCAGGTCCTTGGAGATGATTTAATATTTTAGAACTCCAATCTCTTCATCAAGTACATGGATTTACTAATGCCTGCACCACAGGTTAAAGTTTCTATATATGCCGTTGTTATTGTCGTTGTTACATGTCAACTCATAGCAAGCCTATGCAAAATAGAACATAACACTGTCTCCTCCTGCACCATCCTATAACTTTGCTATGTTTCAGCCCATTGCTGATGTCACTGTCAATTCATCTCATTTCCGCTGACCCTCCATTTTACCTAGCTTGATGTTCTTCTCCAGGGATCGGTCCCTCCTGATAGCAAGTCCGAAGTACGAGAGACAACGTACCATCAGCCTGGCTTCTAAGAAGCATTCTGGATGCACTTCTTCCAAGACAGAGCTGTTTGTTCTTCTAGCAGTCCATGGTACTTTTAATATTCTCCAATAAAATAATTCAAATGCATCAATCCTTCTACGGTCCTCCTTATTCATTGTCCTACTTTCACATGCATGAGAGGCTACTGAAAATACCATGACTTGGGTCAAGTACATTTTAGTCCTCACACTAACATCTTTAAAGAGGTCTTTGCAGCAGATTTGCCTAATGCAATACTTCTTTGATTTTTTGATGGTTGCTTCCATAAGTGTTGATTGTTGATCTGAGCAAAATTAAGTCTTGACAACTTCAATCTTTTCTCCATTTATCATGATGTAATTTATTGATTCAGGGGTGAGGATTTTTGTTTTCTTTACATTGAGCTTCATCAGTAAGCATTTGAAGTCCTCTTCACTTTCAGCAAGCAAGGTTGTATCATCTGCATATCACAGGTTATTAATGAGCCTGTCTCCAATCCTGATGCCACATTCATCTTCATATAATCCAGTTTCTCGGATTCTGCTCAATATACAGATTAAATCAGTATTGGGAAAGGATACAATTTTGGTGCACACCTTTCCTGATTTTAAGCCATTCAGTGCTCCCTGTTACACTCTAACTACTGCCTCTTGGTGTATGTAGAGACTCCTTGTGAGCACAATGAAGTGTTCTGGAAGACTCATTCTTCACAATGTTATCCATGGTTTGTCATGATTCACCCTTTCAAAAACCTTTGCATAGTCTAAATATTGAATAGTGCAGAAAGAACAAAGTAAGCACTGGACTGCTAACTGAGAGGTTGGTGGTTCAAACCCATCAGTCACTCCTCAGAAACCCTATGCAGGGTTTTTGTGAGTCAGAATCAACTCCGCAACACTTAACAACAACAAACATCCTCTCATATTCGCTGCTTTCAGCCAAGATCCATCTGACATCAGCAGTGATGTGACATTCTATTCTGAATCCAGCTTGAATTTCTGGCAGTTTCTTGTCTGTAGACTGTTTTAGACTTGTCTTCAGCAAAATTCTAATTGCATGTGATAGTATTGATTATTTCTGCATTCTGTTGGGTCACCTCTTTTTTAATATGGGTACAGATATGGATGTCTTTCAATCACTTCCAGATGCCTTGTCATAGATGAGTGAACAACTCCAGTGCTGTATTCGGTTGTTGAAAGATTTCATTTTGTGTTCGGTCAATTCCTGGAGCCTTGATTTTCACAGATGCTTTTAATGCAACTTGGATTTCTTCCTTCAATACCATACATTCTTGATCATATGCTAGCTCTTGAAATGATTGAATATCGATAATTTCTCTTGGTACAAGGACTCTGTATTCCTTCCATCTTCTTTTTATGCTTTCTGCATTCATTATTTGCCCATAGAATACTTCAATATTGCAATCCAAGGTTTGAATTTTTTCTTCCTTTCTTTCAACTTGAGAAATGCTGAGTGTCTTCTCTTGGTTTTCTAACTCCAGGTCTTTGCACATTTCATGGTAATATTTGATTTTGTATTTTTGAGCTGCCCTTTGAAACTTTCTGTTCTATTATTTTACTTCCTCATTTCTTCTATTCACTTCAGCTTTTCTATGTTCAAGAACAAATTTTAAGTCATGTATTATGTTGCTTCAAAATGACATTTGCCCTAAAGAAGTTGTTGGTCTTGCAAAATTCTATCTTGCAATCTCCAGCATCTTTTCTATCATCAAAGCCATATTTTCCAAGTACTGATCGATCCATCCTCCTTGTTTCCAACTTTTGCATTCCAGTCACCATTCAATCCATCTTGATTGTCGTTGGATCGATTTCAGACAGAAGAAGTTGGTGATGTGGTGGTGGTGGTTATTTGCCATGGAGTTGGTTGTGACTCACAGCGACCCTGTACAGGTCTTCTGAGGCAGTAAATCTTTATGGAAGCAAAAAGCCTCATCTTTTCCCCAAGGAATGACTGGTCATTTCAAACTGCTGAACTTGAGGTTAGTAGCCCAACTTGTAACCACTATGCTATCAGAGCTCCTTGAAGAAGTTGGTAAAATTCTTTAATTTCATCATAAATTTGAATAATAGTGGCATTAGCTGGTCTTCCTGGTAAGTGAATGAACATTATCCTATCACTGACAGCATTGTATTTCAAGACAGATCTTAAAATGTTCTTTTTAATGATGAATGTGACACCATTCCTCTTGAATTTGTTGTTCCCGGCATAGCAAATCATATAATTGTCAGATTCAAAATGGACAAAACCAGAGCATTTCAGCTCACTAATGCCTAGGATATAGATCTTTCTGCATTCCATTTCATTTTTGACAACTTCCAATTTTCCTAGATACATACTTCTTACATTCCATGTTCTGATTACTAATGAATGTTTGCAGCTGTTTCTTCTCATTGTGAATTGTGCACCATCAGCAAATGAAGATCCTGAAAGCTTTGTTTCATTCACATCATTTTAGTCCATTTTATTTTGAGGAGGCAACTCTTTCCCAGTCATTTTTTGAGGGTCTTCCAACTTGAGGGGCTTATTTTCTGGCATTCTGTCTGACACTTTTCTGCTGCTATTCATAAGGTTTTATGTGGCTCTGGTAGCGTAGTGGTTACGAATCGGGCTGCGAGCCTTAAGGTCAGCGGTTCGAAACTACCAGCCGCTCCGCGGGAGAAAGATGAGGCTTTCTACTCCCGTAAAGATTTACACCCTCGGAAACCCTGTACAGGGTCGCTATGGGTCGGAACCGACTCGACGGCACTTAACAACAACAACAACAACAACGCATTCAGAAGAAGTATCTCCTTCTTGTTAGTCGGTCTCAGTCTGGAAGCTTCACTGAAACCAGTCCACTATGAGTGACCCAGCTGCTGTTATTAAGTGCTTTGAGTCTGCACAACTTAACACTGCCCAGTTCTGCTCCATCCTCACCATTGTTAAGCTTTAATCCATTGCTGCTGCCACTGTGCTTGCTAATCCATCTCTTGGGGGTCTTCTCCCCTTTTACTGACCCTCCACTTTACCAAGCATGATGTCCTTCTTCAGCAAAATTTTACTTGCCTGTAAGATTAATGATATTTTTATATGATTTCCCACATTCCTCTAGGTAACCTCTCTTTGGAATGGGCACAAATATGTATCTCTTCAATATTTGTGACAGGCCAGGTAACTGTCTTCCAAATTTCTTGGCATAGATGAGTAAGCGACTCCAGTGCTGCATCAATTTGTTGAAAGATTTCTATGTGTATTCCATCAATTTCTGGAGCCTTGTTTTTCACTGCCTTCAGTGCAGCTTGGGTTTTTTCCCTTCAACACCATCAATTTTGCTACCTCTTGAAATGGTTGAACATTGACCATTTATTTTTGATATAATGACTATGTGTTTACCTTCCTTCTCCTTTTGATGCTTTTTTGCATCATTCAATATTTGGCCCATGGTTGTTGCTGTTGTCAAGCGCCATCGCGTCGGTTCCAGTTCATGGTGATCTTATGCACAGCAGAATGAAACACTGCCTGGTCCAGCCTCGTCCTCACAATTGTTACCATGTGAACCCATTGTTACAGCCACTGTGTTGATTCATCTCATTGAAGTTCTTCCCTCTTTTCAGTGACCCTCCACTTTACCAAGCATAACGTCCTTCTCCAGGGACTGGTCCCTCCTGATAACCTCCAAAGTATGTGAGCCAAAGTCTCTGCATCCTTGCTTTTTAAGGAGTTTTCTGGATGTACTTCTTCAAAGACAGATTTATTTGTTCTTCTGGCAGTTCATGGCATATTTAATATTCTTTGCCAACACCATCATTCAAAGGCATAAATTCTTTTCTGGTCTTCCTCATTCATTATCCAGCTTTTGCATACATAGAAAGCAATTGAAAATATCATGGCTTGGGTCAGGCACACTTTAGTTCTCAAAGTGACATCTTTTCTTTTTAACATTTTAAAGAAGTCTTTTGCAACAGATTTGCCCTATGAAATATTATTGTGGATCTAAGTAAAATTTAAGCCTTGACAAGTTCAATTGAGGAAAATTAGAAAGAATAATAGAGAAGAAAATAATAGTAGAAGGAAATAAAGCTGGAAGGAGATGTTAGTCTTAATCTGTGGTTGGTCTCAGTTCCTTTGTGGGGGAGGGGGTTCTTTAATGGGTGTAAAGTTTGCAATATTTGGGCAATGAGGTCTCCCAGGAAATGCAAGGTTGGGATTGGGGTGATGTGTGTGTACGTGTGTGTTGGAGCAGGAAACATTTCTTAAACTAAAATGTCTGCAGAATAAATCCGGATAAGAATTGCCTAATTCTAATCGCTCTGTCCTGCATAGGGTCACTATGAGTTGGACCAACCCAGCAGCACCTAACAACAACAACAGACAACAATGGTGGTTGTGGTGGTGGTGATATGCCGTGGAGTCAGTTCCACTCATACCAACCCTGCACAGGGTTTCTGAGGCTGTAAATCTTTATGGGAACAGAAAGCCTCATCTTTCTCTTGCAGAACAGCTGGTAGTTTCAAACTGCCGATCACTCGTAACCACTATGCTAGCTTATCTTATCCATCTTCTTAGAGAAGGGAAATTAGTTAAGAGACTTAGGGCTGCATGCAAAACTCCATGATCCTAACTAGACGGTGATTGTTGTTAAGTTGGCTCCAACTCTTAGAGACTGTATACCTGTGTAGGGTTTCTGAGGAGCTGCTGGTGGGTGTGTTGGGGGGGTAGAGGAGGTGAGGAGGAAGGGAAACAGTGCCTTTTAAGTAATCTGCTCAGGAGTCACGTGGAAAACGCTGGAACGGGAAGAGTAAGAAGATGGTGATGTGTTTGGAAACCTAAGAGAAGAGCTGTGGGAATTGGGCTGGGCGGGGCTGGAAGAGGAGTCAGAGTGAGGGGAGATGAACCAATCAGAGGAACAAGGTAGAACAGAAAGGTTAGACAAGCTTTTATGAAATTTTACCAGAAATATTGTTCATTTCCATTACTCAAAAGAAAAACCTGGGGAAATACCATTCCCGGTGGGGAAAAAGGGCAAGTAGGTAACAGAAGGATTGAAAATAGCAGAAGTTTTAATGTGCATTTTTACTTCTTTCTTTACCCAAAGATGTCATGTCTCGATGTAAGGTCTATGGGTCACTAAGAGAACAACCACAAGCAGACGTTTCGTCTCGTCAGAACCAGTTCCCAATAATTCTTGTTATTCCTGATCCCCTTTTAGTCCCACCCATGCCTGATGAGCACAGTAGAATGCTTCTTAGTGACCACCTTGGTGCATAGTCTTTAGGTTTGTGTTTCAGCTAAGGAGTCCCACCCTTTATGAGCTGGGCCTTGGCTAGTAGACGGGAAACAGAGCACAAAATCCTTTGTAAAAAGCTGCCTGAAACTTACACACACAGGCCTCAAGACATTCAATCCACTGGGTGTGGGGGATTGGCAGGGATGCTGCTGAGAAAACAGCGATTATTCTGAGCATTCAGAGAAAGGTGTTAGTTATCCCAGAAGCTCGGCAAAGAGCAAACTTGATGCCCATGTTTTAGGACGAACAAAAAGATGGCTGTGTTCACTATAGCCTTATAAGCTGAATCTGGCTTCAGGGGGAAGGTGTTGGAACAAATCATCAAGTAATCAATGTGCAGTCAGCCCAAGGGGGCAAGGCCTGGGGAGCTTATGGACACAGCCCATAAAGAGTAAATCAAGTTGGACCAATTGAATTTCCTCCTATGATAGAATGACAGACCATGTAGATAAGGTGGAAGCAATAGATGTAATTGAGCTGAGACCGCAGCTTCTGCCCCACGTGATGACTCAGTGACAGGCCAGCTCGCTATGTTTCAGGCCAGAGGTCAGCTACCCCAGAGCTCTGGCGGCACAACATGGCAGGGGACTTGGTTCCTCCTTCCTGCTCCATTGTTTCAATGAGTTGACTGTGTTCATTGTTACAGAATTCTATTTAACAAACACAATTTGTGCCTCCTGGGGTTGGTGCATTGTTGACACTTAACACATGCTTGTTTGATTGAATGAATGAATGAATGCTTGGGCATATGCGCTGCTATGAAAGGAGGCTGGCACAGGATAGCTTACCCCCACCCACCCTCTGTTCTGCAAACAGATGACCGACCAGCAAATACTAAGCAGTTTGTACCTCCACACATTCAGTATGCAAGATCAGGGATGTGCAGGGTTGAATTAGTTAAATCTCTTGACTAATTTTCCACCTCTTAGAAAACGAAGAAGATAAACTCACAGTGTTTGCCTTTTTCTCAGAATCCACCAAAAGTACTTCAGACAGAGAGAGACAGAGAAAGCAGAGTTCTAGAAGGGAAGAGACAGTCTCCAATCTACCCGTCTTTATAGTGCAGATGAAACAGCTCTCCTAAAGCAGACTATCCAAAGATCATCACAAAGTGGACCAAGATGATCACAAAGTGGACCAAGATGAACAAGGCCCGGTAAGCAGACTGTGAAGGGAATTAGGAAACAGCTCGGCCATGAAACGAAACTCCTCAACCACCCATGGAACAGGAGAAGGCACTCGGCTCCAAGGAAAGGCATAAGATGAATGCCAATGATCTAGAAAGCAAACTGTCTTCAGTAGCCCACAGAGCACACTATATGTAGTTTCCAATCCCAATGGAGGGAAGGATATGAAGAAACTGGAGTACAGAAAACCAAGTCTGAAATTACTGAACTAACAGTGAGTTGTCTAAGGTCCAAGAGCAACAATGGCTAAAGCAGTTCAACTAAAGAGAAGGCTATCAGATTTGACAACTGTCATCAGGGACATGTTGTTGTTGTTAAGTGCCATAGAGTCAGTTCAGACTCATAACGACCCTCTATAGGGTTTCCAAAGAGTGGCTGGTGAGTTTGAACCGCCGATCTTTGGGTTCAAACTGTCCTCATGGTCCAGTGCTTATCCTACAGCGCCACATGCTGTTGTTGTTAAGCGTTGTCGAGTCGGTTCCGACTCCTAACGACCCTTTGTAGGGTTTCCTAGGAGCGGCTGGTGAGTCTGAACTTCCAACCTTGCGATTCAAACAGACCTTGCAGTCCAGCGCATTATCCTGCAGTACCACACCAGGACTCCACAGGATAATAGATGTTGTTGTTGTTAAGTGCCTTTGAGTCAGTTCCGACCCATAGCGACCCTGTACAGGGTTTCAGAGGCTGTAAATCTTTACGGGAGCAGAAAGCCTCATCTTTCTTCCACGGAGCAGCTGGTAGTTTTGAACTGCTGACCTAGTGGTTCACAGCCCCACCCATGATGATTTCCATCGCATCTCTGGGTAAGAAAAAAAGGACATGGAACTAGATTTTATCTTGAAGTGTTCATTTTTATCAATACAAGACACAGGCATACATTTTAAAAATTAAAGAGTGAGAAAAGATGGACACAAACGGTTTGCCGTCAGCAACCTGCAGGTTGGTAGTATGAACACACCCACTGGCACCATTGGCTTCTGTAAAGATGGCTGCTGTTGGGTGCAGTCCAGCTAATTCCTAACTCACAGCAGTCCGGGGGACACAGTAGCATTATCCCATAAGGTTTCCTCGACTGTCATCTTTACAGAAGCAGATCACGAGGTCATTCGGAACTACTGGAGAGGCTCAAACCTCCAACCTTTCAGTGTGGTTGATTATTGCGCCACCAGTACTCCAAGGCAGCCCTATGGAGAAACTCTCCTCTGACCCATAGGGGGTCTCAGGAGTCAGGATGGACTCACTAGTCAGAACGGACTCACTAGTCAGAACGGACTCACTAGTCAGAATGGACACACTAGTCAGAACGGATCAGAATGGACTCACTAGTCAGAACTGACTCACTAGTCAGAACTGACACACTAGTCAGAACGGACACACTAGTCAGAAC
>NW_006408539.1:9939678-9950732 GCF_000296735.1 Chrysochloris asiatica
GACACACTAGTCAGAACGGACTCACTAGTCAGAACTGACACACTAGTCAGAACAGACACACTAGTCAGAACTGACTCACTAGTCAGAACTGACATACTAGTCAGAACGGACTCACTAGTCAGAACTGACATACTAGTCAGAACTGACTCACTAATCAGAACGGACACACTAGTCAGAACAGACACACTAGTCAGAACTGACTCACTAGTCAGAACGGACTCACTAGTCAGAACGGACTCACTAGCAATAGTTTAAAGGTTTTTGTCAAAAATCAGTAGGTTCCTGAGGCTAATCCTTCCCATTCCCAAGTCCTGCTTCCTGGATAGCTAATTTCAATTTATTAAGCTGTTCCTTCAGTTATTTACCTTCAAAGAATGTGTTGGGCCATTTCTTGATTGGATTTGTATATTGTCTGTTGATTTCTATTAAGAAACAAAATAATTTAACTCGCATCTCCCTTCCCAGGCTCCTGTCCTCCCAAGATAGTTTCATCATAATTTTTAGTTCAATCAAAATCCAGGGTGCAAGTTGCTAGGATTAGGTTGCTACTGACCACAGCTGAGTCAAGCAGTGTGCTGTAACCACATTTCCTGTCTTGGATGTATGTCGGTGTTGTTCATTACAGTCAACTTTGCATGTGTGCAACACATGTAGGCAGAACATAACTGCTCCATAGGGTTTTCAAGACAATGAACTCTTAGAAGCAGGTCACCAGGTCTATCTTTCAAGGCCCTCTTCAGTGTGTCTTCAAACTGTCTACCTTTTGGTTAACATGAGTCAGAACCAACTCCACGGTACTTACCACCACCACCACCACCACCACCATACTAGAATTAAGGAGTTCTGGTAGCATAGTGGTTATGAGTTGGGCTGCCAAGCTCAAGGTCAGCAGTTGGAAACTACCAGTGGTTCCGCGGGAGAAAGATGAGGCATTCTGCTCCCATAAAGATTTACAGTCTCGGAAACC
The DNA here is from genome assembly GCF_000296735.1 of Chrysochloris asiatica. NCBI lineage: Eukaryota > Metazoa > Chordata > Mammalia > Afrosoricida > Chrysochloridae > Chrysochloris > Chrysochloris asiatica. The sequence goes on from NW_006408539.1 coordinate 9,940,646, forward strand.
CTGTGCAGGGTCACTATGAGTCAGAACTGACTGCACGGTACTTACCAACAATAACAACATACTAGAATTGGAGTCCTGGTGTAGCACTGTGGGTTAATGTGCTGGACTGCAAAGTTGGTTTGAACCACAACGTCAGTGGTTCAAGCAACGCCAGTGGTGCAAGCACCTCGGAAACCCTATACAGGGTCACTGTGAATCAGAATTGACTCGACAGCACTTAACAACAATACTGAAATGAATAATTGCTTCTTTTCTTTATGATTTTGGTGCTGGTTGGCTCTGTTTTCCCAAATTCTTGAACTGAGTTATAAATCTCCTTCCTACATTCTTTACTTTCCACTGGGGTAAACAATAAATATGATCTGAACAATTGGGTTTCCTCCTGAAGACACAATCCTAGGAACCTCTGTCTTCCTGCTCCACAATGGATAATTGATCACTAGGTTTACTGCCCAGATGCCATACTGTTGAAGTCTCTCTTCACCTCTCCCCTCTCTTTCTTGGATCCCAAATTTCTTGATTTATTCCCTCATGAGGAGGGAGCATTCTTAGTAGCTTCTTTTAAGAGAGAAATGAGAGGACATTTCATATCTTGCATATCTAAAAGTATTCTTTTTTTCTAATAATGGGCATAGCTTAAAACATGAACCTTATATTTCATTATTCATTTTTAAAAGAAGATTTCACTTTTATTGTTGTTCCTGAGAAAATGCAGAACACACACAGATTCAGCAGTTTCCATATGTGTAATTCAGTGATGATGGTTATATTCTTCTCATTGTGTGACTTTTTTCATTCTCCTTTTCTGACTGGTTCCTCCCCCACACAAGGGCCACATTTTATTGATAACTTGGCTAAACAAAAAACTCTAAACTGAAAATCACTTTCCCTCAAAATGCTGAAGGCCCTCTTCCAGTGCCTTCCAGCTTTCTGTGTTCCTGGTCAGAAGTCTGCTGAGCCTCCAGCCTTTCAGTTAGCAGCCAATTGTTTATCCATTTGCACCATCCAAAGATTCCTTCAAGGAGCCAGAAATAGAGCTGAGTTCCAGTCCAACATATCCACACTTCCAGTGGCCCTTCCAGTGGTTCATTCATCTGTAAAAGTGAGACAGAAAGAACAGATTAGGTGGGAACCTAGCACTTTTATTTGTGGGGGAGGAAGCTTGTCCCCATATTATTAATTGGTCCTTTCTCCTTGCCTTTTGGTGAATGTGTAGAAGAAACCCTCCACCTTCAGGCTGGGTGACAAGCATCTGGGAGCCAGAGGTGGCAGCACTGGTCTTCAATACAGCCTCAGCCTATCCACCTGTACCTGCTGGCTCAGATCTAGGAAGTAAACTAAAGGTCTGCCAACAGATGAACAGATAATCAAACTGGGGTCATACATACAACTGAATACTACTCAGCCGTAAAGAGAAATGAAGTCTTGATGCATGCCCCAACATGAACCTTGAAAACATGCTGAGAGGGATAAGTCAGCCAGTAAAGGACAAATATCATCTGATATCACATATATGAAATAAACAAATGTATGAAGACCAAAGCATATCAGTGGTTACCAGGGATGGGAGGCAGAGGAAGCCTTTGCTTAGGAGGCACTGAGCTTCTGTGGAATCATCTGGAAATGGTGGGGTCACTGTGATGACAGAGCCTCTGGAAATGGATAGTGGTGCTGGCTACACAACACGATAAATAAAATCAATGCCACTGAATTGTACTTTCAACATTTTTTTGTATCAGCAAATATTTTGCTATATGTTTTTTTACCACAGTAAAAATATTGAAAAAGCATTAACCTAGAAATTCATGCAAATTCTGTTATCCAGTTCATGGTAAATCATTACTTGTTTTAATAGAAAAATATCCTCTTCCAAATCTTTGAGTAAAAGAATGCTCTAGGAATATGTTCCTTTTTAAACCTGGGTTTAAAAAATTACCCTCTGACACATGGTCACAACTGCCCTCTCCCCCCAAATGTATGTACGTTCCAGTTTGAGAAATACAGACTTGGGTTATTTGTCAAATAATCTAGGCTCCTAAGACTATTTTTCTCTTCCTAGTACGTAGCCCCAAATGAAGAACTACAAAGGAAACGAAGAGAAGCTCAAGGAGAAACGACCTGCCGTCTATTCTAAAAATAAATCATAGCAGGCAAAAGCTGGAATGGAAAATTTCAGAACCATGATCAATACCTGGAGCAAAGAAACCAAAAGGCCATGTTTTATTGCATGATCCGTGCACTGTGTGCAAGAAAACAGCTAACTGTGAACGCAGCTTTCCTGGGCTGGGCAGAGCTAGACACAGACCCACATTTTAGTGAAAGGAGCCAGTCAGAACCTATATGAAGTCAATTCAGTGCTTCTAGAAAATGCTGTAGACCTGCTTTGGGTAGTTCCCAGCCTGATTTCTATTGTCTGAGCACCAGACACAGCAAATCCTAGACTGTTTCCTTCCTGACCCTGGATCGATTGATAGTGACAGGTTTGAGGCAGCCGTCACTGCCATGTTTGGTGTCAAAATCATTGGGCATTGGCTCAGAGAAAGGAAGTTAAAGCAGCAGCAGTTTGTTGCAAAGCAAGGAGATGTACAGTAACATCTGAGTGGAAGAAAAGGATGAAAAGGTGATTGAACAAGAGGATGCTTGGATTTGTGTCATGGTTTGCGTTTTGTTGAACTCTCTCAACTCTGCCTAACAGCCCATTTTACAGATGGAAAGATGCAAGGATAGCAGGTTTGTTCAAGGTTACAAAGATAATAAAACATAGGCCCAGATTCAAACCCAGGATTTTCAGATTCCCAGATGGGTGACCTTTACGCTCCTTCTGTACCTGAAAGGCAAGAATCAGGAGGCTTGAATTCCAGTCTCAGCTACATCACTAACTGATTTTGTGGCCTTGGACATTTGACTTACTCTCAGTGTCTCTGTTTCTTCAAGTGAATAAAAGAGGAAATAGTATCAACCTCAATGGATAGTCAAGGTTATTAAATCAGTTATGTGATGGGGTACAACTAAAAATGAGAAGAAACAGCTATAAACATCCATTAATAGTCAGAACATGGAATGGATGAAGTATGAATATAGGAAAATTGGAAGTTGCCAAAAATGAAATAGAATGCATGAAGATCAATATCCTAGACATTAGTGAGCTGAAAGAGACAGGTAGTGGCCATTTGAAATCTAACAGTCACGTGGTTTGCTATGCCAGGAATGATAAATTGAAGAGGAATGGCATCAAATGCATTATCAAAAACACCGTCTGTGATAAGGATAATATCCATATGCCTAAAAGGACGATCCGTTAATGCAACCATCATTCAAATTTATGCACCAACCACTAAAGCCAGTGAGGATGAAATTGAATTCTACCAACTTCTTCAGAATGAAATGGTTCAAACATGTAATCAAAATGTATTGATAACTACTGGTGATTGGAATTCTAAGGTTGGAAACAAAGAGGAAGGAATAGCAGTTGGAAAATATGGCCGGGGTGATAGAAATGACGCTGGAGATCATAGGATAGAGTCTTGCAAAACCAATGACTTCTTCATTGTAAATGCCTTCTTAAACAACATAAAAGGTGACTAAATCCATGGACCTCACCAGATGGAATACACAGAAATCTCATTGACTAGATCTGTGGGAAGAGACAGTTGGAAAGCTCCATATCATCAGCTAAAACAAGGTCAAGAGCAGATTGTGGAAGAGACCAACAACTGCTCATTTGCAAGTACAGGCTGAAGTGAAGAAAATAAAAACAAATCCAAAAGAGCCAAAATATGACCTTGAACATATCCCACCTGAACTTAGAGATCATTTCAAGAACAGATTTAATATATAAATACTAATAACTGAAGATTAGAAGAGTTGTGGGTAACATCAAGAAATCAAAAGGCCATTAAGAAGACAAGAAAGAAGGAAAAGATAAAATGGATGTCAGAAGAGACTCTGAAGTTTACTTTGCAGTGTAGAGATGCTAAAGCAAATGAAAGAAATAGGGAGGTAAAAAAGCTGAACAGAAAATTTAAAACTAGCTTGAGAAGACAAAATCAAATATTACAATGAAAAGTGCAAAAAAATTACAATGAAAAGTGTAAAAGGGCAAAGACAATGATTGTTAGGAAATCAAAAGGGAAAAACAAGTTCAGCATTTCTCAAGCTGAAAGAACTCAGAGGGGAATTCAAGCTGATTCATTTTTCCCATTAATTCCAAAGAAAGGTGACTCAACGGAATGTGGAAATCATCAGATAATATCATTCAAGTAAAATTTTGCTCAAGATAATTTAAAAATGACTACAACCATACATTTAAAGGGAACTGCCAGAGGTTCAAACCCCATTCAGACAAGTACATGGAACAGGAAATATCATTGCTGATGTCAGATGGATCTTCACTGAAAGCAGAGAATACCAAAATACAAATTCTTTGTGCTTTATTGACTGCACAAAGGCTTTTGACTGTGTGACTCATGACAGCTATAGAAAACATTGCAGAGAATGAGTATTACAGAATAATTAATTGTGCTCATGAGGAATCGGTACATAGGCCAAGAGGCAGTTGTTCAAACAGAATAAAAGGACACCAAATGGTCCAATATTAGGAAAGGCGTGCATCAGTGTTATATTTTTTCACCATATTTATTCAATCTGTATGTTGAACAAATAATCTGAGAAGCTGATTGCATGAAGACTATGGCATCAAGATTGGAGGAAGACTCATTAACAATATGCAAATGATACAACTTTGCTTGCTTAAAGAGAGGAAGACTTAAAATACTTTCTGATGAAGATCAAAGACCACTGTCTTTGGTATGGGTTACACCTCAATGTAAAGAAAAGTATAGTGTTATCTGTGAAAAATCCTCACCACCGGACCAATAACATCCATATAAATGGAGAAAAGATCCAAGTTGTCAAATACTTCATTTTGCTTGGATCCACCATCAACACTCATGAAAGTAGCTGTCAAGAAATCAAACGACGTATTGCATTAGGCAAATCTGCTGCACTTGACCTCTTTAAAATGTTCAAGACCAAAGATGTAAGTATGAAGACTAAGGTGTGCATGAACCAAGGCCTGCTATTTGTAATACCTTTACATACACATGACTGTTGGACAATGAATAAGGAAGACCATAGAAGTATTGATTCATTTAAGTTATGGTGTTGGAGAAAAATATTAAAATATGCGGACTGCCACAAGAACAAACAATTCTATGCTGGAAGAAGTACAACCAGAATGCTTCTTAGAAGCTAGATGGTGAGACTTTGTCTCGCATACTTTGGACATATTATCAGGAAAAACTCATTATTGCAGAAAGACATCATACTTGGTAAAGTGGAGGGTCAGCAAAACAGAAAAAGACTCCCAATGAGAGGGACTGGCACAGTGGCAGCAGCAATGGGCTCAAGAGTAACGATTGTGAAGTTGGAATAGGGACAGTCAGTGTTTCATTCCTCACCTAACAACAACACCACCACCTGTAAAGTGAGGCCTGGTGTGGAACTATAAGATAAGCAATGGACTGCAAACCACAAGGTTGGTGATTCAGACCCACCAACTGCACTCGGAAACCCTATATAATGTTATTATGAGTCAGAACTAAATGACACACAGCACACATATAACATACTTAGAACAGGGCCTAGTACACAGTAATTTTACAGTTATGCCATATTCACTATGCAAATACCTGGAAACTCTAGAAGAAAAACATGTATGCTAGGAGAACATCAAACAGAAGAACTCTGAATGGCATCCTGGGTAAGAGACCAGATGCAACAGATCCATTCTCAAGTCTTCCCCACTCTGCATGAAATCCCAAGGAACCACATTTCTCAAACTCTTTTGCCAGCTGGCTTCCCTGTTGTTTTGGTCAATTGCAGAGACTGGAGTGTCATCTCCAGCAGTAATGGTCAGTCTATCCATCTTGGACCTAGGTCTCACTTAGCTACCACAGCCAATTGTTCTACCTTGGATGGCCTGACTTCTGGATTCTGGTGACTCAGCCTCCTCCATTGCCTCTCCAGATCTGGGGTGGTTGTGACTTCCTGCTCTTACCAATCTCTGATTTGTCTCATTGGCTTCTCAGTTCTTCCACCATCACTGTCTCCAGTCCCCTGTATTAAATACACTCTATGAGACAAATGTGGCATGGATTCTACCTCATTCCTGACTCAATCACAGAGGTAGAGAAACAAAACAAAATAACAATAAAAAAAAAAAAAATGCCATTGAGTCCATTCGGCCTCATGGCAACCTCATGTGGCAGGGTAGAATTGCCCCGAAGGGTTTCTGAGGGTGTCATTTTTATGGGTGCACACTGCTGCATCTTTCTCCTATGGAGCAGCTGGTGGGCTCGAACCATTGACCTACCAGTTGACAGCTGAGCCTTAACCACTGCACTCTCAGGGATCTTATCCTTGTTTTAATGATTGCACAAGTAACATGCATGTTTGTCTTAGAAAATTTGGAACATACAGAAAATGATTTTTTAAAATTACATATATTCTGGTGCATGTCCTGCTTGTGTGAGTATGGCCACATCCCCAAGAAAACTGGCCTCACGCCAAGTGGACACATCATGATAACCAGGGCAGGCTTCGCTTTCCTTTTGGGAGGATTCTTTCTGGACCTCAGGCAAGATTGTGTTTTTATTTACAAAGTATGAGTTTTCTGCTTTTGAGGGCTCTTAAGTGGGTGACTTGAGTCAGCCCACTCCAGAGCAAACAGGCAAATCCCTGATTTCCAAGAGAAAACATCCATCTGAGACAGACTGTCCAGGCTCACATTCTAGCTGTGGGACCTTGGGGACTGGACAGAGGGCTTATCTCTTTGTGCCTCCAGGAAGATGCAGACAAAGAGAGGGTTAAGTGCTTAGAACTGGTATGCAGTAAGCATTCAGTCAATATTACCTATTATTACCAATGGGGAACACAGTGGCTCTGTAGGATAAGCACCAGATGGCGAATCACAAGGTTGGTGGTTCAACACACCAGTTGCTCTATGGGAGAAAGATGAGGCTTTCTGCTCCCACAAAGATTTCCAGCCTCCAAAACCTTATACAGGGTGGCTGTGAGTTGTAACTGACTTGATGATACTTAACAACAACAGCACAATATTACCAAATTGAGTCCTTGAGTCATACAAATAGTCAATGAGTTTGGATGCTAACCAAAAAGTGGGAGGTTCAAGTCTACCAGAAGCACTTGGGAGAAAGACCTGGTCCTCTGCTTTAAAAAAATCAGCCAAAGCATCAACACTAAATCCCTATGGTACACAGTTCTAATGCAACACACATGGGGTTGCCGTGAGTCAGAATTGATTGACAGAATAGAACTGCCCTTAGGATTTCCTAGTCTATGATGTTTATGGAAGGATCCCTAGTGGTACTGCACTAGACTGGGAGTTCAAATCCCACAAAGATGTGCAGTCTCGGAAACTCTATACAGAGTCACTATAAGTCAGAATCGACTTAACGGCACTTAACAAGTTTTTCAAGAAGTGTTCTCAGATTAAATAAATAAAATAATGATCAATATTAGAAATTCTTATCCTATTCAGGAAGTTCATTTCCTGCTAATTTTGAGGGCTACAGCTGCTTGGGCTAAAGAGTGCAAAGACACATGCATTCTCAAACAGTAGGCATTTTGCTTTCTATCTTCTCCTATGGTTGGTAATGAAGAAAGTAGGGGGAGGAAGAGGAAGATGGTTCAGTGGACATGATTTTAATGTGCTGAAACATCTTCTTCTTAACTAAATGGCCACTGGCTGTTGAGAACAAGTTTCCGGTGATATCCAAGGAATTATCAGGCAGTTAGTTGCACATTTGCAAGGTAGAAAGCATTTGACCGTTCCTGTAAAAGATGACATGGAATTTGTGGAAAACCACATCTTGGCTAAGGATTGGTAACATGGGAAAGTGATACTATTGGTTATCAGCTCCTTTAACCAGATAGTGAAACCACTGAAGGTCATTACAGGTCCTCCAGCATCCCTTTCTAGATGCTTCTTCCCCTTTAGTGTCTCCCCATCCCTTTGGTTGGCTGGAGTCATCACCATGAGCCAATTCCCTATCACGCAGTTTCAGCTGGATTGTGTACCAGGCCTCAGATTTCTCCTCAGCCTCTCTCACCTTCTTCCTCAGCAACTGGCTAAGAAATATATTGCCTGTGCACTAAGTTGAATAGTGCTGCGCCCCCCTCCCCCAATTTATGTTTGCCTGGAACCCCAGAATGTGACCTTATTTGGAAGCAGGGTCTTTGCAGATATAATTAGCTAAGGATCTCAAGAAGAATCACTATGGATATAGTTGTTGTTGTAGTTGTTATGTGCCATGGAGTCAGTTCCGACTCATAGCAACCCTGTATAGATGGGTATAGAGTGAGCTCTAAATCGAATGATTGGTGATCTTGTATGATGAGAAGAGGACACAGAGACAGACAAGAACTCCATGTGAAGACAGAGACAGAGATTTGCTACCCCAAAGCAAGGATCAGGAACTGCCAGAAGCTGAAGGGACAAGAAAGGATTCTTCATCTTGAGTTTTCAGAGGGAGCACAGCCCTATTAACACCTTGATCTAGAACTTCTCTCTTCCAGAACTGTGTGCGAATAAAGTGCTATCTTTCAAGTCTCCAACATTTGTGATCATTTGTTATAGCAGAAGTGAGGAGCCTTTCTTCTGCCAAAATTTATAACACCGTTCACAGGTCATACAAAATTATCAACTTACAAATTAGTTTGCTATATTTAGTCAAATATTTAATTAACTCACCCCAAATGTGATGGCTGGACTCCTGGTATGATGCTGTAGGACAAGCATTGGGCAGTAGACCACAATGTTGGCAGTTCAAACCCACCAGCTGCTCCTCAGAAACCTTATACAGGGTCCCTATGAGTCAGAACAAACTCAACGGCACTTAACAACAACAACGTGATGATTGTAGCTGTAGTTGCCTTGGTAAGGCCAGACCAAATGATTTCGAGGACCTTATAGGACCCATGGCCACATGTTCCCCACCCTTGTGTTATGGCAATACTGTTGTTGTTAGGTGCCATTGGTCAGCTTCAACTCATAGGGACCCCAAATACAACAGAGTGAAATGTTGTCACTTTCTGCCATCCTCAGAATATTAGGCATGTTTGAGCCCATTGTTGTAAGCACTGTGTCAATCCGTCGTGTCGAGGGTCTTTCCCTTTACTGACCCTCTCTTACCAAGCATGGTGTCCATTAGAAACTAATGCAGCCAGTGAGAGTCTAGTGTCTGAAGATGGCTAGATCTGTTATCTCAGAAGCATTTACACTTAAATCTAATTAACTGGAGAACCAATGCCTTACCACAAAGAAATGAATCTCAGCAGTGAAACTCCAGCAATGGCTGGAATTTTACAGAGGGGTCTTTTCTGAGTTCATTAATAAATCACCCCATGAAGGTAAACACTGTATCTGCAGGCGTGGTCTGAGCAGGTGGGTGTGAATCCTTTAGGAAATGCTAAGAAGTCTAGTTTTCCAAAGCCCTTGACTCATGTTTGTCTCTGATAAAAAAATTAATTTCAAAGTGGAACAATTAAGGAAGTAGTTAGAAATTATACTGCATATAGTTAGAAAAATAAGTAATGATCTTAGGCAAGACTTTGCTCTTTGGTTTGCAAATATTGACCGATAGATTTCCACACATGCATCGAAAAGTAAGATATGAAAACAAATGTGATCTAAAACAGAAGGTTAAAAAAATCTCACCTATGAAATATTCTTGAAAAAAAAAAAAATGGACTCTGAATCTGATTAAACCATTAGTTCTAACTACCAATTTACATCAACCATAAAGAAGAGTGGGCTTCTGGTATGGTGCTGCAGCATAATGCACTGGACTGCAAGGTTTGGTTTGAACCTCAAGGTCAGTGGTTCAAACCCACCAGCCACTCCTGGGTAGTCTTAGACAGGGCCTCTATGAGTTGGAACCTATTCAACAATACTTAATAGCAAACAATATAAAGAAGACTGGGAGGTAGGGGCCATGTTAAAGGGCACCTTGGGCTGCCATCTGCAATGCTTTTAAACTTGAATGCACAAACATTGCCTGAACAC
>NW_006408539.1:9952200-9956321 GCF_000296735.1 Chrysochloris asiatica
GGTTCTGACTCGATGGCACCTAACAACAACAACAATTCTACAAAATCTTTTTTTTTTTTAATATGAGTAGAAAAAAAGAATGTAAGAAGTCTATAAACCAATACCAACTGTAATGTGTGTGTGTGTGTGTCCGAGAAAGTGAGAGAAAATCAGAAATTTGAAACACTGGTTGGAGATTGGATGATCCTAAGGAAATATGATCAATGTTTTAGGTGGGATAATGATTCATTCTAACGAATAGTCCAAGCCAAACCCATTGTCACCGAGTCCATTCTGAGTCAGAGTGACCATACAGGACAGAATAGACTGCTCCCAACAAGGTTTCCACAAAGCCAACTGCCACATCTTTCTCCCATGGAGCAATTGGTGGCTTCAAACTGCTAAACTTTTATACTTTTCTTTAGAAAATACATCTCTTTAAAAGATGCACACTGAAGTATTTATGGATGAAATAATGAGATTTCTGAGGTTTGCTTACAAACAACTCAGGGAGCGGGAAGGCAGGAGGTTGACCATTACAGAAGCTGAGAACACGAGGATTCCATATGCTGAACAGCCTACATTTATATATACTTGAAATCTTGCCTAATAAAAGAGTAAGAATGAATAAACCAAAGGGAGGTTCATCTTTAGATCCATCTAGCATGTAGGCAGGAGTACCAGTATGCCACTGTAGGGTAAGCACAGACTGCTAACCGCAAGAAGAGTTGTGTAGAAAGCAGTTTGGAAACCCTATACAGGGTCGCTATGAGTCAGAACTGACTCTCAACAGCATTTAACAACACAGCATGTATGAAAGGGCCCACTGGGTGCTGGCATTTTCACTTATGTCTCATAGTACTCTCACAACACATGTTAGTGTGATTAAGTGCCATCAAGTCCTTCCTTGATTCATTGTGAACCCATGTGACACAGTAGAAGTGACCCACAGGGTTTTCTAGGCTGTAATCTTTATGGAAACAGATTTTTCTCCATAGGGTTTGAACTGCCAACGTTTCAGTTAGCTATCAAATGCTTAACTGTGATGTCACTAGCTCTCCTAAAACACTGTCCTTACCAAGTCCAAACAGATAAGATCATTTGCCCAGTGGTATGCCGCTAGTCCCTAGTGGAGTTTGGAGTTCACATCAGCTCTTCTGACTTCAGGTTCCATGCCCTTCCATTCCAAAGAACACCTTAGAGCTTAATGAAAATACAACCTCCAGAGCTCCCTCCCAGGATGTCTCTGACCTAGAAGATTTGGGATGAGGCTCAAAATCTGTACTTTCAGCTTGTCTACTAGGTGATGGTAATGCAGGTGGTCTTGGGAATGCACTTTGAGAAATGCTGCATTAGGGTGAAATAAGTGGAAGAAACAATAGTAGAACATTCAGCTTTCCAAGAAAAATGTCAAAGTTCAGAAACCCAGAGTCCCAAAAGGAGAATCTACAAATCCTTGATCCCTTCTGTGGGGGCTGGGCTGATGAATCCGAGGCTGAACGGATTCATTTAGTCCTTATGGAAAGACTCATGGGAGAACGAAAGCACAAAGCTGTGCTTTGGAGGAAGGGACTGGATTTGACTCTGGAATAATCTGCTCCAAGGGCAGAGTTAACAGGAAACAAACACCATGTCCCATACATCTCTAAAAGGAACAGCTTTCCAGGGCTGGAAATGTCAGCTGTTTTCCTCCTTTGCTAGACAAAGGAGTGAGTGCTTGTCTAATTCTAAGCTTGTCTGCTGAAGCCTGCCAAAGACTTTAATGAACATTCTGGAGTTCTTTGTCTTCATTTGGAAATGCTAATCGAACAGCTGTTGGGGCCAGAAGGGGGAGGGATGTCATGAAGTTCCTTTTGTATTTTGGGGAAGTAAAATTGACTCTTTTTCCAATCCTCACCTCCACATGGAGAAAACTTCTGCGACTCAGTTTCATGTGTGTTCCTAAGTGGGGCTAAGGAGACAGATTGCTCGGTCTGTCTCAGTATTCCAGCACCTTTAAATCTGAAACACTCAAATGCCTAGGTCAGGCTTCAGACCAATGATATCAGCATAGCTGCAAATGGGTCCCTGGGAGCTGTGTGTTCTAGAACTCCCAAGTGATGCTTATGTAAGTCAAGGCTGAGCATCATTCATAAGGGTTCAATAGTGCACTTCCATTAAGACCTAACTTCCAGAACCCAAGCACCCAAGAACCACTGGATACAGACATTGTCAACAACAAATACTTCATTTAATCACAAAGGATTCATTGAACTTATTGTGTGCCTGTTTGCCAGTTTGTTGTGCTGTAGTGGTTTGCATGTTACTGTGATGCCAGAATCAATTCCTCCAGTATTTCAAATGCCAGCAAGGTCCTTCACAATGCATAGGCTTCAAGGGAGCTTTCAGAGTAAGAAAGACTAGGAGAAAAGACCTGATGATTTAGTCCCAAAATCTAGACACTGAAAATCTTATGAATTGCAACATAACATTGTCTTGCTTGCTTTAGACACATCACTGTTGTTGTTAAAGTGCTATTGAGTCACTGCCAACTCGTAATAACCCTGGATAGGGTTTCTGAGGCTGTAAGTCTTTGCAGGAGCAGAAAGCTTCATCTTTCTCCCACAGAGCAGCTTGTGGGCTTGAACTACTGACCTTGTGGTTTGCAGTCCAGTACTTCCTGTATAGTCACCGCATTCCCTGGATACATTGTTGTTATTGCTGTTAGGTGCCATTGAGTTGGTTCCAACTCATAGCAACCTTATGCACAACAGAAGGACAGGTGTTGCTCTGCTTGAGCCCATTGCTGCTGCCACAGTGCCAATCCATCTTGTTGGGGGTCTTCCTCTTTTTCACTGACCCTCTACTTTACCAAGCCTGATATCTTTCTCCAGGGACCAGTCTCTCCTAATAACAACATGTCTGAAGTTTGAGAGACGATGTCTTGTCATCCTGCTGTCTAAGGAGCATTCTGGCTGTACTTCTTCAAACACAGATTTGTTAGTTGTTCTGGCTGTCCCTGGGACTTTCAGTATTCTTCTCCAACACCATTACACATGATTTGTTGTTGTTGTTAACTGCCATTGAGTCAGTTCCAACTCATAGTGACCCAGTATAGGGTTTCTAAGAGATGAATCACTACAAGAGGACACGATGGTGAAATGGGGGGCCTGAGATGGTGGAATGGGGGGGGCCTCGGTGACATGGATTGGCCCAGCAACCACAAGGATGTTATGCTTCCTCTCAAGACTGAGAACTCTGCAACTAAGCTCATTTCGTTTTTTACTGTAGTTTCCCTGAAGTTCAAGTCAAACCCATGCGTTATCATGTCTTTTTAGGATCTTGTGCCCTGCCTCTCTGTGATGGTGTGGCGTTGTGGGTTAATGCGCCTGACTGCAAAGCGCCTGACCTTGAGCTGCAAGGTCAGTGGTTCAGGCTCACCAGTCACTCCTTGGAAACCCTGTGCAGGGTCGCTATGGGTCGGAACCGACTCGACGGCACTTAACAACAACAACAACATTGTTAACTAAACAATCTTGAGATCACTGTAGACTTGCATGCAGTTGTAGGAGTCCTGAGGTGGCTTTATAGGATAAGCTCTGGACCACAAGGTCGGTTTGAACCACGAGGCCAATGCTTCAAACTCACCAGCCGTCCTTAGAAACCCTTAGCTGTGAGTCAAAACTGACTCGATGGCACTTAACAGCAACAACATGCAGTGGTAAGAAATACCACTAATACAGAGAGGTCCCAGGTACCTCTTATTCACTTTCCTCAGGAGTAACATCTTTATCATTCAATATCACATCCAGGATACTGACTTTGGTGACTCTTCCATTTTTAAAAGGAAAAATAAGAATTGAACCTCAGTGAAGGGTATAAAAATGTAGGTCTTAATTGGTGGATACAGTTATACTTGATCTTCATTACAAAACATTTTCTTAATCTGATGCTTAATTGCATATTTTGATATTTGTGTTGTCTATAAGCTACCTCAAGGAGCCCCAGTGACGCAACAGTTAAGTGCATGGCATATTACCCAAAGGTCAGGGATTTGAACTCTTGAACACCCAACAGCTCCACAGGAGAAAGGATCTAATGAGTTGCTGCTCTCTCCTCTAGCATTGTTGCTATCATTGCTGTGAGTCATAGCAACCCAGCAT
>NW_006408539.1:9958406-9960908 GCF_000296735.1 Chrysochloris asiatica
TTGATCATATGCTTCCTCTTGAAATGTTTGAACATCGGCCATTAAAATGGATGGTTGGATTTTCTAGACTCTCACTTCAAGTTGGTCTCTTGCGTCCATGTATAAGGCCCAGCAGTCCCTTGTGAGAAACACGGGAAATTCTGTACTTTCAAGGCAGGGGCTATGGGTTCTCAGGGGAGCCTCTGGAACCCTCTCTAGGTGTGACAGAGCTTCTGGGGGTGTTGGAGCACTGTCCTTGTCAAGGTCATTCTTTATGACCAATGACACAACCCTGTTGAAGCTCCGGCTCTCTGCCTGTAGGCGTGGAGAAGCTTGGTCTGTCCAAGGCAAAGTGAGGTGCCCAACCAGAAGGCTTCTGTCTCTGAATTCTGGGGAAATGTCTGTACTGTATCCCAAAATGCTTGTCCTTCCTAGAATCTCAGAATGTGGCCTTATTTGGAAACAGGGACTTTGTGGTTATAATTCATTAAGTCATACTAGAGTAGGATGGACCCTTAACCCAATATGACTGGTGTCCAGGCACAGATTGCCCAATAAGCAAAGCAAACACAGTAATCTGTAGTGAACCATTTAATATTTTTTTTACCACATCAAATATTCTGCTTCTAGATATGGATGAAGGAATTCTGGCAGCATAGTGGTTACGAGTCAGGCGGCAAATCTTAAGGTCAGCAGTTCAAAACTATCAACAGTTCTGTGGGAGACAAATGAGGTTTTCTGCCCCAGTAAAGATTTAAAGCCTCGGAAACCCTATCGACGGTCACTATGAATCGGAACCTACTTCATGGCATACCACCACCGCCGCCAGGTATGGCTGGCGTCTGTCTCTCTCCAAACCCATTGCACCTTCCTACAGAATCAAAGCCTCTTTTCAAATTTACAGTCCCTGACAGACAGAGTACCCAGTAAGAAAGGTAAGCACAAGCTTACTTGTGCCTACTTCCTAATCTGTAGTGAACAGTTGGTTTCTTGTTTTTCACATCTTTGATGTGGTGACACCCACATGAAGTGTTCACTACAGATTAGTAAGCACAAGTTAGCCTATATTTGCCTCGCTTGTTGCCTGCTGGTGTCATTACAAAAGAGAAAAGACTCAGAGACATGGAGAGAATGCCATGTGACTGTGGAGGCAGAGACCAGAGTGATGGATTATCTATAAATCAACCACACCTACAATTGCCAAGAATGCCAGAAGGTGAGAGAAAAGCACAGAGGAGATTCGTTTCCTTCAAAAAGAGCATGGCTCTGCCAACGCCTTCTGACCTCCAGAACTGAGGGAGATTCAATTTCTGTTGCTTTAAACCACGCAGTTTTCCGTAATCAGGGCTTTGAACCAGTTCATTCCAGTCCAACACTCTGCTAAGAATTTGCCTTTTCACTCTATGATGAGTGGCTATGAGCAGCCAATCAATTGAAGGAATGTTTCCTTGGGAGTGTGATCTACTCCCAATATAATGAACACAAGGAAAAGGCTCTTTGTCTCTTCCACTAGGGACTCAGGACTCTATAATTGTAAGCCATTTCCTTGACAATAAACTTCTGTTGCTATACACACATGGACTCCTGGTGTGGCACAGTAGGCTCAGCACTGGACTACGAATCACAGGCTCAGCAGTTCAAAGTTACCAGCTACTCTTTGAAAACCCTATACTGGGTTGCTATGAGTCGTACTGACTCGATGGCACTTAACAACAATTACTGAGTCAGAATCTACATTTTAACAAGATATCCAGGTAATAGAAATCAACTGGATATCTTGTTAAGATGTAGATTCTGGTTCAGCATATCTGGGGTCCAGAGGCTCCCCCGAGAAGACTTAGCTTCTATATTGAAAGTATAGAATTTTCTCTATATCCTACAAGGGGGTGGGGCCATGTTGACTGTATTTATAACATATTATTCTATATGCCAAACCAAGCTCATTACTAATGACTTGATTCCAATGCCTGGCAATCCAGTATATGGGTTCTGAGACTACAAGTTTACCGGAGAAGCCAGCCTCATCTTTCTCCTGAGGAGTGGTTGGTGGGTTTGAACCTAGCAGTGAGCAATCCAACACCTAGCCCAGTTCTACCTATAAAAAGATACATTCTCAACAAGGGGGTCAAACTGGCGCATGAAGTGATTTGAAGCCCTGGTGGTAATGTGTTACATAGCATCCCAACAAAACAAATTGTGTCTAACGGACATTCACCCAACTGAATTCCCCCAGGCTGGGGAGATTGGATGGCTCTTACTAATTTAAGATCCAGGGCAGCCAGAATCTGTTGCTAGGTGGGTTGGAACGCTCATAAAACCCCTCCCTGAGGGGGTGCAGACCTGGCCTGGTGACGCTGTCAAAGTGGGTGACACCAAAATGAAGCTCGATAACACTTTTGTGCACTGTTTCAGCAGAAATTTATTGTTTTGAGTATTTTATTGTGTTTTAGGTGAAAGTTTGCATAGCTCATTAATTTCCCATTCAATAATTCATACACACATAGTTCGGTGATGTTGGTTGCT
>NW_006408539.1:9969708-9973885 GCF_000296735.1 Chrysochloris asiatica
GGTATTGGTTCTTGCCTGGGTTTTGGTGTTTTATAAAGTGTTATTGCAGCTTGGCTATTTGGCAACAGTTTCTGACTCTTTTCGTGTAATGTAGGGGGACAAAGAGTCTTCCAATAGCAGAAGGGAGGCTATGTGACAGCCAAGCAATTCCAGTCGGGTAGAAAACAAAACCAAAAGCAAAATAAAAAACAAAAGCGATAATGAGAGAAAAACAAAGCAAAACAACAACAGCAAAAAACAAAAAAAACAAAAACAAAAAACCGATGGGGAAAAAGAAAAAAAAGGGGGAGGGGCAGAAGAAAGAGAGGAAAAAAGTGTAGCTTAATGTAAGTAAGTCTTTACCTCTCTTTCAGTCCCTTCTGAGCTCTTCTTCTTGTTGGTATGCTGTGGAGTTGATCGTGACTCACAGCGACCCAGTATAGGGTTTCCAAGGGGCTGCTGGTGGGCTCTACCCACAGTCCTTGCAGTTCAAAAGGCTTTGCAGTCAGCCTCAGCAGGACTGCTTTGTTATTGGTGGTAAAGAACTACTCACGGGTGTCTCAATTTGGGCTGGCCTGTGCTCTTGAATAAGGCAGGCTCTGTGCTTCCCTGTCAGGGAAGCGCTGGAAGTCACCTCAGAAGATACTTCTTGAAAGAAAGACCCTGGATGTGAGGGCGCCATCCCAGCCTAGCCGTTGGATCGTGGCTTTGAGGCAGGCTCAACCAACTTAGAGACCCATAAGCGCAGCCCAAAGCATCTCATTACAACCCTGTGGTCCCTGCTGCTCAAAACAATTTTGTTGTTAGCATTTAGTTATAGGATCTGCACTGGACCAATCACAAGGTTGGTAGTTCAAACCCACCAACTGCTCCTTGGAAACCCTATACAGGGTCTCCATGAGTCAGAACCAACTTGGCAGCACTAAACAGCAACAACAATTTACGTAATCTAAAAATATTACATCTAGGCAATTCATGATGATATCACATATTACTCTATAATTAAAATAGACAACTGTGAGTAAGGATTCTGTATGGTCTGGTATGGGAGGTGGTCCGTGGGGAATGACCCCATGAATTACAGTGTTGGGTAACACCAACTTAGCGTCACTCCTAAACCGAGGTTCTTTCATTATTTTCCTTTTGCAACATGGAGGGGGCAGCGGAAACGTTGGCCTTTTCCAGGTGTTTTAAGCATCGTTGTTGGTTTTTATGTGCTGGAGCATTAAAATGTGCTCCCTGAACTGCGCTTTCAGGAACCTGTATTTCTCTCCTACTGACCCTCTCCCAAGCACATTGAATGGAATATTTCTCTAATTTTATTGCATAATGTAATCTTGTACAGCCCCATTTCAGATATATCTGGCACGAATTTCGTCTCCTCATCCTCCCTCATTAAAGCACAGCATAAAATTAAGGAGTTGGCACAAATAGAAAGAAAAACATCCTGGGACCCAAAGACAGCCTCTCTCCATTAACAATTGTCAGGAGCCTCCTTGTGGAGCCCAGAGAGGTATTGGCACAGGTACTGGGCTGGGAGAGCAGACTGCACCCATGAATTGTGGCAAAGATTGGGTCAGTTCATCAGACTCTCTTGGATCCTTGGAACTTAAATTCTGGTGACACTGACCAGGAAACCTAGATTTGCAAGACTACGTGGACATCTGTGCTTTACAAGGCTGACCCAACCCAGCACCTAAGTAACATGAACGGGTTCCAATTGACAGAATTCACAAAACAGAACCTGTATGGCTAAAATTTTAAAAACACTGACAATACCAAGTATTGGCAGCGGTGTGGAGCAAAGGGATCATTCATATAATAATGATGGATGTCAAAATGGTACAGCCAGTGTGGAAAACAGGCAATATCTTATCAAGTTAAATATACTTTCATTATGCAACTTAGTGGGAGTTCTGTGGTGCTGTAGGATAACCACTAGACTGTGAATCACAAAGTCGGTGGTTCGAACCCAGCAACCACTCCAAGGAAGAAAGGTGAGGTTTCCTGCTCCTGTAAAGATTTCCAGCCTCGGAACCTTATACAGGGTTGCTATGAGTCAGAATCGACTAGACGGCACTTAGCAACAACAGTAAGGTCTCAATCTTAAGTAATTTGACCAAGAGAAATTAAAAAGAGCCTTCTCCAGATTCAAGGAGCTCTGGTAGCGTAGTGGTTACGAATCAGGCTGCAAACTGCAAGGTTAGCAGTTTGAAACTACCAGCTGTTCCGCGGGGGAAAGATGAGGCGTTCTGCTCCCATAAAGATTCATAGTCTCAGAAACTCTGTACGGCGTCACCATGAGTCGGAACCGACTCCATGGCACACAGCCACCACTACTCCAGACCCAGACTTCCTGGGTTCAAGTTATATGGCTTTGAACAGTTATTTAACCTTCTGTGCCTCAGTTTTCTCATCTGTAAAAAGGGTATGACGACAACACTGTCCTTAGATGTGCAGTTTCAGAATCTGATTATATAAGACACTTTGTGGAAGGCTTGGAATAGGGTAAGTTTTCCAGCTCCTTTACCACCCCTGCCCCAACCCCCTGGTTAAGGGCTGCCTGCACTAACTCCTTTCTGTTTCTCCACTCTTAACTCAGCCTCCTTTTCACCTTCTTTTTCTCTTTAGGCAACAACTCTGCTGTGTCCATTTGATAACATTCCTTCCAATTCCCCAGAGCCTATTTCCTTTGCAGAGTTTCTGGGTGATGCCAACGTACTTGCTGTTAACTCAAAGGTTGGGGGTTGGAGTCTGCCCAGAGGTGCCCACGGTGACCTACTTCCCCTCAAAAGCAACTATTGAAAACCCTTTGCAGTACAACCTTCCTCAAACACACACAGGAGCACCATGAGCCTGGAACCAGTTGTTTCCTTTGTCTCCCTCTTTAGTAGCCTCCTGAGAATCTATTTGTTCTGCTCAGAATTTCTGATCAAGATTAAGACAGAGACCGAGACTGAGCTGAGTGAATCGTAGCAATATTACTGTCTGCAGCCTTGACGTTTGATATTTTGAGAACCGAACAGCTGCTTCCCAAACCTCTCGGACTGCAGTTGACAAAATACCAGGAACCCAGAGCAATTCCCCACTGCTGACCCAGCTCCCTGGCAGCTGGGGGGATTCAAATGACCATAGTACGATCCGCTTCTTGCAACATAAAATATCACCGTGGAGACATTTATGCAGTAATATTATGCCTTACAAAGCATGCGCAAGGAGGCAAAAGGAGGTGGTAACGGTGGCGGAAATGGTTTATGTGATAGAAGCCTCCCCTTTACACACAAATATCTAAAAACTATTAATTCGGGGGCAGCAACAGGAAGAAATACATGAAAGGAAAATTGATTTCTATTTAAATGGTATGTTTTCCTCACCTTTCTTCAGAGTCTAAGCATTCATCTCTGAGTACCTGTGCTAATTGATTTCAAATGCAATTCAACACAATCGCTGTAAAATCATAAATCTCAGGGCAAAGAGGCTAGAGAAGGGAACAGAGGGGCTGTACCATGTGATATTTAAAAGGTGGGTCGGTGTCATCCTGGGTGACCTAACCAAGGGGAGGGGGTTTTACCATCAGCTGGAAGCTACTCAACAGCTCAGGAGTTTGTATAACAGGTTAACCCCCTTGAACTTTAAACTGATTCCAGAGATGAGTGAATGCCAACCTCTAGTCCTCTGCCTGGGGTTTGGGTGACTGTCCCCAAGCATGCCCTGGCCCTTTTAAAGGAAGAGGTGTTCTTGTGGCTACGGGTCTGTGTCTCCTTACAGTTCAGGTACACCTCATTTTAGTGTGCTTTCTTTGTTGCTTGTAGCATCGAGCAAGCCTATGGCACCATTTCTCCATGTGCTCACTTCATGTCTCTGAGTCACATTTTAATCATTCTCACAGTGTTTCAAAGTTTCTCATAATGCTAGTGCACACTTCATGGTCGACAGGATATGCACCGTATGTTGTTGTGGTTAAGTGCCATCAAGTTGGTTCCAGCTCACAGCAACCCTGTATAGGGTTTCCAGGGAGCAGCTGGTGATTTTGAACCACTGACTTTGTGGTTCAAACTGAACTCACAGTCCAGAGGAACAAACAAGATGGCGGATCAGGTAGACGTATAGCAGAGAGCTCTGCCAACAACAACACAGAATACCCGACCAAGCAGGTTCAGGGGATGGCCCCAGAACTCTGAACCACATATAAAGGAAT
>NW_006408539.1:9975977-9995186 GCF_000296735.1 Chrysochloris asiatica
AAAAAAAAAAAAAAAACTGAACTCACAATCCAGTGCTTTATACCACAACGCCACACCAGAGAAACCAAAACAATTCGTGTGACTTGTTTTTTGCGATAGCAGTGGTCTGGAACTGAACCTACAATGCCTCCCAGGTGCACCAGTATCTGTTGCCTTTTTGTCTCCAGGGTGCCACACAGGCCTGGCCTTCCTGAAGATCCTCTTTCTTAGGACCTTCTTCTTACTAAAGGTGGTTCCCGTACCTCCCCAGTGGGCTGACACCTTGTAGGTAGGTGACTGAGCTGTTCCTGGAAGTTAGGACAGAGCCAGGCTAGAGACCAAGACCCCCTCCAGGGTCCCCTGACACAGAGGGCAGAATATCAGAAAGGCAGAGTTTAGGCTTCATGACTGGCCGCAGAGGCAAGTGGGCTCCTGGGGATGCACTCAGGTGGGCTGAGGTCTCATCATTGCTCACCTGGGAGAGAGCTAAATGCTACCGGAGAGGCAAGAGTTTGGGTAGGAAGAAAAGTAATAACCAAGGTATGGCACTATGGGATCGGCACTGGATGCTCATAGGGTCACTGTGAGCCTGAATCAACTCGACTCATCTACTGAACAACAGCTTATCTACTCAGTGTCTATGTAGTAGCTTTTGTGTGACCTTACTGAGCAGGAACATACCAGATTGAAAGGAGAACCTGTTAAAATGCCCTCTACAAAGAATCCAAACTGTTATGGAGAAGCGACATTCCTGCTACTGGAAAGAATTCACAGGCGATCCACTCATCTGTGTGGTTCGACACTAAAGGGAAGAATAGGTAGTGTGGTGAATCTATTGCTATTAGCTGCCATTAAGTAGACCCCCCCCCACTCATGGGACCCCATGCACAAGGTGATATCCCAGTCCTGTGCTATCACCATGATTAACTGCAGATGGACCGTTGTGATCCATAGGGTTTGTACTGACTGATTTTTGGAAGTAGATCACCAGGCCTTTCTTCCTAGTCTCTCTCAATCTGGAAACTCTGCTGAAACCTGATCAGTGTCAGAGCAGCACACAAACCTCCACTGACAGACAGGTGGTGGCTACACATCAGGTGCACTAGCCAGGAATCTCCTGCATGGAAGGCAAGAATTCTACCACTGAAACACTGATGTTCCCTTGGTGAGTGGGAAAAAAACAGGGAAAGGAGACTCACATGCACTTGTAGAACATCTGTGATCTCAGACTTTTACGGTAGGCGCTGTTCAGTTTGTGCACGGTGCTATCTAATCTACATCGAGGTAAGATTGAACTATCTCCCGGGCTTTTCCGGGACTCCACACTGACAGATCTATTCCTGAGCAGTTAACTCTGAGCTGTCTCTGAGGCTTTCTGTCCCAATGACTGAGATCCAGAGTTTATTTTCCCTCTGCCCCCTGGTGCCTCTTCAGCCAGAAGCAACATCTATATGAGATCAAAATACTGCGTCATTTTAGTCCGTTTCAGCACAAAGGCAATTAATCTAAATGTTCAATGCATAGACAAATTATCCCAGGACAGACTGAATTATTCATGGACCTAATGGTCTACTTTTTGTTTGGATATTATACATTCTTTAGGATAAGCATTTCAGTCATTATATAATTGTTTATGCTTTCTACAGCATGAAATGAGCTGGGGCTCCATGCCTCACATCTTTCCCCATTATCTTCTCATTCATTCATTCATTCATTCACTCATTCACAGTCTCTACCCTGCTGTGTGAGGCTTGGTGATTCCATGTTGGAATTCTTGCCTTTCGTGTGGGAGACCCGGCTTCTAGTCCAAGCCATTGCACCTGTGTGTCAGTGGAGGCTAGAGTGTTGCTATGATGCTGAACAGGTGTTGGTAAAACTTCCAGACTAGGATGGACTAGGAAGAAAACCCTGGAGACCTTACTTAGAAAATCAGTCCATGGAAATTCTATGAGTCACAACAGTACAATCCCATCGTCACGATGAGTCGGGGCGACATGATGGTAGCTAAGTTAGGCGCTGTGGGTTAATGCACTGGACTGCAAAGTCAGTTTGAACTGCAAGGTTGGCAGTTTAAGCTCATTAGCCATTCCTCACAACTCCTATACAGGGTCCTTATGGGTCGGAACCGACTCTATGGCACTTAATAACAACAACAAACAACATCACTGCTCTCCTGTGACTCACCACTGAGTGACAGGAGACAAGAACTAAAAAAAAAAAAAAAAGCAGTTCTTCCTGCCTTGTGGGAAAATGACAAAGAAGATTTAAAGCAAAAAGCCCTGGCCACTGGCAAAGCTGAGTCAAGCTTTCATTTCTCTCTTGTTTGCCAAGACGGAGTCTCTGCTTCCGTTCATCTCCCACCTGCCAACCACCCATGTGGCTTATTGATTGCTGACATGCTGGGATGTGGCATCCTATGTTGTGATATCATTCAGTAGAACGCTGGCGAAGGCTAAAGGAAAGTCCCTTTAGGTTCCCACTGAGAGTTCCTTCCCCAACACCCATTGCCCACAAGAATTACCCTGTGTCAGCCAAGACGTCCCATGGAGGGAGGAAGAAAAAGAAAAAAAATGTCTCTCGAATCCGTTGACTTCCCCTCTGAGCAATTTAATAGTCAGGGAAGGGGTGCCGAAGCAGCACAGAGAAGCATTTACACACTGCTGCTTACCTCACTTCTGAGGGATGGGAGTGTCCCTAAGTTAATCTATGTCACGCAGAAGACAAGCTCCCTGTCAACAGTCTTTTGGTGACAAGCACCTGATGGAAAGGAGGCAGAACATCAGACAGAGCAGGCACCTTGTTAAAGTTGGACTTGAAACTATCCAGGCGGTATTGGGGGATTAGGCTGAGGGTATTGAGTCAGACTTTGCCTTCCAAAAGCTGGGTGGGAGGCTGACCCTTCCAGCTACTCTGCCCACCCACCCCCAGTCCAGGAGAGAAAAACACAAGCTCATTGCCTCCCAGGAAGAAGCACCGGCACTGGGGGGATGTCTGTCTTTGTCACCTTTTGGGGGCAAAGTGCTAGGACTCCTGGTGGTACAAGAATTAAACCCTCGGCTACACACTGAATGGTCAGTGGTTTGAACCCACCATTCATGGGACAAAGATGGGGCAGTCTGATTCTATAAGGATTTCAGCCTAGGAAAGCCTTGGGGTATTTCTACTCTGTACTGTGGGGTCATATAAGTTAAAACTGACTCCATCGCATCCAACAACAATGGGTTAAAATACAGCTGCTCACCATAAGAAAGGAGCCCTGGTGTGGCACTGTGGGATAAAGCACTGGACCACAAGGTCAGTTTGAACCACAAGGTTGGTGGTTCAAACTCATCAACTGCTCCTTGGAAACCCTATAAGGGTTGCTATGAGTCGGAACCGACTCAATGGCACAAAACAATCCTAAGAAAGTCACCGTATCTATCCCTGCTGAGCGGGAGCCCTGCTGCCTCATCTTTGCTCCAGGTCTGACTGTAAAAGTGATGGGAATGCTGAGTGTGTCTCAGGGGGTCCCAGTTTAGAATTCTTTACGAGGCCACTACTCCACCGTGGGAAAATCCCTCAATGGTGCAAGTGGATTACACTCCATTGTTGTTGTTAAGTGCTGTTGAGTTGACTCACAGCGACCCTGTATAGGGTTTCCGAGGAGCAACTGGTGGGTTTGCAACCCTAGCCTTGTGATTAACAGTCCAGTGCCTATCCCACAGCACACACCAGCATTTCCATCATTAACTAAAAAGTTGGCGGTTCAAAGTCAGCCCGAGATTCTGTGGAAGAATGCTCTGTTTACCTACTTCAGCACATGGTACAGTCATGAAAGCTCCCTGGGGCACTTCTACTCTGACTCTGTAACATGTGGGGTCGCCATGAGTCAAGTTGACAGCAATAGGTTTGACTTCTTGTTTTGAGTAAATGATGTCTCCAAGCCTATTAAACCTGAGGCAGGGAGGAACCAGGACCAAATGTCACTGGGTGCAAGAGAGGCTGCTCTTGGTCCCCAACCAGGGTTAGTTGAGAGAAGATCCGACCATGCCTCCTGCTTGAGCAACAGTCCTGAGTAATCACATGACTGGACCTCACAGACAGAGAAGGAGAGGACCTTGACCATGCTCCTAAAGACCTCCACCTTGCCCAACTTGGACTTTACTGCTTCCTCACTCCTCCCAGCCTCCTGACGTGGTGCCCTCCCTCTGGAACCCTGTCCCAGGTCACTTAATCGCCCTCCGCAAGAGGAAATGAACCTTCTAACTGCAATTCAAGCCTTGAGAAAAAGGGAGGTACCCTGACCAGGGTAGGCTGGGGTTGCTGGGTATCTCTGGAGCTTCTGAAGACCACATAACTGGTCACTTATGTGGGGGGTCTTAGGGGCCTGATGCACTTCAGACACTGCTGTTTCTGGAATCTGCTGAGCCCCCTACACCTTGCCTCTGTTGTTGTTGTTGTTGTGTGCCATCGAGTCGGTTCCGACCCATAGCGACCTGGTACAGGGTTTCCGAGGGTGTAAATCTTTACGGGAGTAGAAAGCCTCATCTTTCTCCCGCGGAGCAGCTGGTAGTTTCGAACCGCTGACCTTAAGGTTCGCAGCCCGATTCGTAACCACTACGCTACCAGAGCTCCTTACACCTTGCCTCTTGTTGTTGTTGTTGTTAAGTGCCATCAAGTCGGTTCCGACCCATAGCGACCCTGTACAGAGTTTCCGAGGCTGTAAATCTTTACGGGAGCAGAACGCCTCATCTTTCTCCCGCGGAGCAGCTGGTAGTTTCAAACTGCTGACCTTAACCTTGCCTCTAGTGGGGTAAAATTCCAAGGTGGTAGCATTCACTGCAGAAAGCCTCCTCCCTGGAGTCCTAAGCTTAGTGAAAGTTCAGGAGATCCCACAATGAGATTCCTTCTATCCGTAAAAATTGATCAGTCCTTGTAGATAGCTCTCTGTCTTCTCTGAGCCTAATCAGACCTGGGCTCGGGTTCTCTGTTCTTCCTACCAGCTTTTAGGTCTGGCGTCTAAAAGGTCTTTTTTACTCTGGACCTCTGGGCTTGCTTCAGATTGTCACCTTTAGGACCGAGTGTCCCAACATGCTAGCTCTCCTTTGGGGAGAGAGAAAAGAAATTCTAGGAGGTGGTCTCTACAATATATTTAGAGGATTTTGAGTGAGATCAAACTTTGCATCAGTGAGCTAGAGACCTAGATGCCCTAGGCTGCACCAGGCACTGAGCTTCTTGGTGAGGATGGTGGTGGTTCAAAGATCAAATTCTTGCTTTGCATGCAAAAAAACCATTTTCCATTCCAACCAGTGAACTAACCTCATGTTCAACCATCATCACCCGCCTGTCAGTAGAGGTTTTCATGTTGCTGTGGTATTGAGCCAGTTTCAGTAGCTTCTAGACTAAGGTGTACTGACTGGTAATCTTCCAAAAACAACCCTAATGATAGCAATCCCCAATGGATCATGGGAGGTGCAGACTGGGCAGTATTTTGTTCTGTTGTGCATGGGGGTCACCATGAGTCAAGGACTAATGTGACAGCAAATAACAACAATGAGCTTCTTGGCAGCAGGTGATGTACCATGTTCTCCTTCGTGTCCCGAGCACCAAGGTGGGTGAAGAGCGTGAAATAGAGAAATGAACGATGGCACTAAGGCAATAATACATGAAGAGAGCACAGTCTCTAATGTCAAAGTTCTTAGCATCTTATTGCAAGACAAGATTATCCTACATCAAACAATTAAAGAGCAGCACAAAATAGAACATAATTAAGTTCCAAATCATCTAGTTCAGAGTGTAAGTACAAGAATTTCAGAGAAAGGAAAGATCAATGTGGGCTGGAGGAGTTAAGAATGGCTTAAATATAATTCCCAGACATCACAGTACCCTAGAAACAACAGTGCCTGTCTTACAACTGGAAAAAGATGAAAGCCAACACACAGAGTCTAATTTACACAGTGTCGTACAGCTAAGACCACCAGGATATTGGGGGACTGAATTAATAGCATTGGCCTTGGGGGTTAACCTTGTTCAAGTAGGCTTATTCTTGCACAGTTAATAACGGATTCAGGCATTGTTAATTTCATTGTATTCTTGAACCAGCAAAGTAATGTGGTAGACTAAGGAAACCATGAAGCATAGGCCCTTGCCCGCTCAGCTCAGGACTATGTTTGGGTGGCAGTGGGGGTTGTGTATCGATTCTGATTCACAGCAACCCTGTATAGGGTTTCCGAGGCTGTAAATCTTCATGGGAGTGGAAAGCCTCATCTTTATCCCACAGAGCAGCTGCTTGACTCAAACTACTGCTCTTGTGGTTAGCAGCTCATTTATAGCCCACTAAGCTCTGGTAGTGTAGTGGTTACAAATCAGGTTGCAAACCGCAAGGTCAGCAGTTCGAAACTGCCAGCTGCTCCACCGGAGAAAGATGAGGCTTTCCGCTCCCGTAAAGATTTACAGCCTCGGAAACCCTGTACAGAGTCGCTATGAGTCGGAACCGACTCCACGGCACATAACAACAACAACAACAGCAAGCTACCAGAGCTCCTTGAGGTCTATGATTAAGTAACTCAAATTTGACCCTCGGCAACTTAGTGATAATTTCTGGGTCTCAGTCCCACCATTTGTAAAATGCATGAGTTTGATGGAGTTGATTCCCAAAGTCTCTTCTAGCTTTACAGTATTGTAATTCTAAGTGTAGTTGCTTTTCACATAAAGATGATTAATATGTTTTTAATGGATTGATTGAAAACAATATATTAAAAAAATCAGTGTGTGCATATATGTGTATTTTAAATGGTAGAGGTAAAAGAAGGGAGAAATAGCTGAGATTAAGATGGAACCAGAATCATGAATTGGCAAAGAGAAAGAAGCTAGAGGAAGTTACCTCTTGGGTCATTCCTTTTTTTGTTGTTGTATAGTATAGTTGAGTCGTTAGCACCTTGGATTCTGACTGAATTCAGCAATCATTCCATAGTTGCATTAGGTAACAATGAACTGTATTTAAATCATGAAAAAAAAATGTTGTTGTTGTTGCTAGGTGTTGTCAAGTCAATTTCAACTCACAGCGATCCTGTATAGGGTTTCCAAGGAGTGACGGCTGAATTTGAACCACCGACCTTATGGTTCTAACTGACTTTGCAGTCCAGCACCACAATATGATAGGTAATCTAAAATCCAAAACTACTGTAACTCTCTTCCTATCCCAAATCTTTGCTTACTAAGTTCTGTTTACCACTGTCTCTTCGTATATCTAACTGGGAAGAACATGTTCTCAGTTCTCCAGATAATTTCAAACTTCTATGAAGGCCTTACAGCCCAAGAAAATGGTTTTTGAGTCTCTCAAAAAACCAGTGGAGCAAGAACGGGCTGACTGTGTGTTGTTCTCCTAGTTGATGAGAAGTCTTCTAAAATTCAGTTGCTATTTAAAACTAGTTTCCTGGCAAAGCTGAAGAGACTACTTAGAGTGGGACTATTTCTACACACTGATTGGAGTAAACATAAGCCTAAAGCTGTGGGCCAAGGAGCCACAGGGTCATTACAAGGATTCTCATAATTATCAGAACAACAAGCAGAGTCTAAGGCAGAATAAATAAATACCTGAGGTCACTAGGACAGACTCTGGTGCAAGGCTGCCTAGGTTTGAACTCCGTTTCATCCACTTACTACTGAGTGACTTGGGGCAACATATTTGACCTCTTTTGTGTCAGCCAAAATGAACTCTGGTGGCACAGTGGTTAAGTGCCTGACTCCTACCCTAAAGATCTCAGTTCAAACACACAAGCCACTCCAAGGGAGAAAGATGTGGCAGTTGGCTTCTGTGAAGATGGCAGCCTTGGAAACCCTTTGGGACAGTTCTGCTCTGCCCTAAGGGCTGCTGGGAGCCAGAATCTACTTGACAGCAACGGTTGTGGTTTTATTATTATTTTTAGTCCCAACTTCCCTGGTGGTTTGTTCACCTTATCAGCCTATCTACTATTTGGTTGAAAGTTAAATCACAGAGGTGAGTTCCATTCCAGGATTGAAGAGTGACTATAGGATTTAGGCTTCAGGGTTCCTCCAGACTCTATCTGACCAGGATGCCTGGTCTTTTTTAAGATTTTGAGTTTTATCCTACAGTTTTCTCCCACTTTATCCAGAACCTTCTAATGTGATTCCTTTCAGAGAGGTCAATAGTGGTAAGTGGGCACCATCTAGAGTTCTGTGGCTCCTTGGCTGAGATTCACGTGGTCCATTAGTCCACTTTGGTTTTTGTGTCAGTCAGCTTAGGCCAACTTATGCAAAGATATCACTTTGATGACTAAGGTGTTCCTGACCCAACCCATGGTATTTTCAATTGCCTCATAGGCATGAGAAAGCTGGGCAAGGAATAAGGAAGACAAAAGAAGAATGAACTCACTTTAATTGTGGTACTGGTAAAGAATGTTGAATATACAATGGACTGTCTGAAGACTGGACAACTCTGTGTTGGAAGAAATACAGCCAAAATATTCCTTAGAAGTGAGGCTAGAGGATATTGAGACTTTGTCTCACTTACTTCGATCATGTTATCAGAAGGACATCATGCTTGGTAGAAAGTCGGCAAAAAAGAAGCCCCTCATAAGGTGAATTGACGCAGTGCGGTGCAACAGTGGGCTCCAATATTGCATGGACTACGACGGTGGTGCAGTACTGGACAATGTCTCTTTCTACTGTATATACAGATGGTATGAGTTGGAACTGACTCAGCAGGAGCAAACATATGTATATGTTTGTTGTTGCTGGTAAGTGCCTTCCAGTCAGTTCCGACTCATGACAATGCTGTATAGGATTTCCAATTGAATAACCAACTTTGTGATTCAAACTGACCTTGCAACCCAGTGTATATAAACACACAGCATATGTATATATATATATATTGTTGTTGTTGTTGTGTGCCATGGAGTTGGTTCCGACTCATAGCGACCCTACACAGGGTTTCCAAGGCTGTAAATCTTTA
Source organism: Chrysochloris asiatica (assembly GCF_000296735.1). Classification (NCBI taxonomy): domain Eukaryota; kingdom Metazoa; phylum Chordata; class Mammalia; order Afrosoricida; family Chrysochloridae; genus Chrysochloris; species Chrysochloris asiatica. The sequence goes on from NW_006408539.1 coordinate 9,984,910, forward strand.
CGGGAGCAGACCGCCTCATCTTTCTCCCGCGGAACAGCTGGTAGTTTCAAACTGCTGGACCTTGCGGCTCGCAGCCTGATTTGTAACCACTATGCTACCAGAGTTCCTTTTATATATATATAAATACACACACACACACACACACACACACACACAGGATATGCTTCCTCTTCACCATCCCAGCTTTATACTCCAGGACTCAGGCTGAGGACTTGTAGTTCCAGCACACAAGTTCTATTTGGGGGTCTTAGTCACCTAGCACTGTTGTAACAGAAAGACAACTGTTGTTCCTACGGTGCTGTCAACTGGCAAGAAGGAGAGGCAGACCATGTCTGCAAGGTTAGCCACTGAAAACTTTATGAATAGCAGAGAACGTTTTTTGAAATATAGGTACATGGCTTTAACTATAAGGAATTTGTTTTTTCAGAGTTAGAGAGGTTAAAGGTCTAAATCAGGGTATTGACCATGTCAATTCCTTCCTTGTAGGTAGTACTGGGAAATCCTTGGTTCCTTGGCTTGTAAGTGATCCGTACAGTGTCTGTCTTCTCCCTTGTGTGTGGGTGTCACTGTGTCTAATCTGCTCTTTTTATAACTCAGAAGTGATTAGATTTAGGACCCACTCTACTCAGGTATCATCTAATTTATATAACAAAGAAAATAGAATTACATCTGTAAGTGTAAGAGTTAGGATTTCAACACATAGTTGGGGAGATGGATGGGAGACATAATTTCATCCGTAACACTAGGACACGCTGACCTTGTAGCAGGATAAGAAGAGAAATGGCAGAATCATGCAATGACTCTTAAAGATTCTGCTTAGAAGTGGATTACATCACTCCTAGTCATATTTTATTGGGCAAAACAATTTATACAACCAAACCAGACATCACAGGGAGGGAGGGGCTATGAATACTGAGAACAATTCAGCCATCTACAAAGTTAATCTGTTCCATCATCCATAAAATGGGAGAAATGACAACATTTACCTCATAAATCGTATTACATCTGTACAATAAGATTCAAAGAGATCATAAATGGAACAACCAGAACAGAATTAAAGAAAATATCAAAATGTTACGAATGTCACTGAACAATTTGTATAGAAATTTTCAAATGGAAACCTAATTTCTTGTGCAAATTTTCACCAAAAACACAATCGAAAGCCTTTGCATAGTCAATAAAGCACCACAGTACAACAAACTGACAGACAAGTAGTGGAAGACTCCATGTTGTTGTTGTTGTTAAGTACTGTTGAGTTGATTCTGACCCATAGCGACCCTGTAGAGGGTTTCCAAGGAGCAGCTGGTGAGCTTGAACCATCGACCTTGCAGTTCAAATGGCTTTGCAGTCTGATGCATTAGCCCACAGAGCCACACCAGGACTCCATAGTAAGTGCTAAAAAGATGTCAGTTATTATCATGAACTTGCAAATATGAGCGACTCATTTATGATGATAATATGATCATAAGAAATACACATAAACAAAGTGAAGAATTGGAATAAATCACTTTTAATCTGACTTTCATGCAAAAATTGCCGTAACTGTCTTGGAATATGTATTCTTCAGCCTTTACAGAGTATTCATTGTATAGACACACACACAGGTATGTTACACAGAGGAATGATACTATATGCACTCTTATATAATCCTTTAATCATTTAATAAAAGATTAGATCTATTGTAAATAATTCCATGCTAATAAGAATATAAGGAACGCTGATAGCATAGTGGTTACAAATCGGGCTGCTCATCTCACGGTCAGCAGTTCGAAACTACCAGCTGTTCCGAGGGAGAAAGATGAGGCTTTCTGCTCCCATAAAGATGTACAGCCTCGGAAACCCCATACAAGGTCACTATGAGTCGGAACCAACTGCACAGCCCATAATAACAAGAACAATAAGAATATATTTAGTTCATCATTTTAATTGACTTCATGGTGTTACCTCCTTTCAATGTTTTCCTTAGAAAGCATAATTCATCTACTATTTGGGAGTATTAAGTGTTTTGTTTTGTTTTGTTGCTCTGCTTCCCTGGTGTTCGCTCTTGTTAACACTGGTCCAATACTCCTCAGCATCCATCTTCTACACTTGTTTGGTCCTCTCCCCAGGTTGCACTCTTAGAAGTGAAATTGTAAGGCATATACCTTTCCAACGCTTTTGATATAGTTTGCTAAAATGCCCTCCAGAAATATTGTCCCAATTTATAAATCTCAGCAGTAGTGTATCTGAATATAATCATTTTTAAAAAAACATTTTTCTGTCTATCTTATCATCTAAGGTGGCATATGATTCCCAATTGCTACTTTAATTTGTATTTTTAATATCTAGTGAAGAAGAAATGTTCATAGATCTATTGGGTGCTTATATTTTTTAAGCATATTGTATTTTTCAAATAAGTATGAAAACTATGGTGGCTTTTTCCAAAAAAGTGAATGGTTATGAATATTCTATTATGCAGTAATTGCCAGTTTTGTTGGATAATGACTTTGTGGTTATGTAAGATACTGTCCGTATTTTAAAGATGCCTAATGAAGGGTCCTGATGTGGTGCTGTGCATTAATGCGCTGGGCTGTGAAGTTAGTTTGAACCACAAGGTTGGCGATTCAAGCTCACCAGTCACTCCTTGGAAGTCCTATACAGGGTCACTATGGGTCAGAACCGATTTGACGGCTCTTAACAACAACAAATGAAGTATGTGACTCCTAGTGTGGAACCGTAGGATAAGCATTGGACTGCAGCCAAACCAACCAGCTGCTCCTCTGAAACCCTATACAGGGTATCTATGGGTCAGAATTGACTCAATGGCACTTAACAACAACAACAATGAAGTACATGGAAGGACACGATTCTTAGAATTGTAAGAAAAGGAAAGCTTGCTAAGAGAGGAAGCAGATGCTAATCATTGTTGAATCTGGATGACAGATATATTTTAGAGTTCATTTTTAACTGAAGAATAACAACACAAAAAGTGCGAAAAAAAGTAGATATACCACTCAATGAATTATCAAACAATAAATCCACCTGTGAAACAAGCATCTGTCCAGGTCAAGAAAGGAAATTTCCTGACATCTCAGAAGTTCCCTTCATACCTCTTCCCCAGAGGTAACCACCATAGATTGTGATACTTTTCACATATAACACTCATAAGCATGCGTGTGAGGGGGTTAGGTAGCTTGCATAAAAAACTGCATAATATGCATACTATTTGTGTAGAAATATGATAGTTCTGCCCAATTAAAAAGTGTCCATAAATGGAATCTGGTGTGGTGCTGTAGGATAAACATGGGACTGCTCACTGCAAGGTCAGTGGTTCAAACCCACCTACCAGTCTGCAGAAGAAAGATGAAGCTTTCTGCTTCTGTAAAGATTTACAGCCTCAGAAAGCATATCTAGGGTCACTGTGAGTCAGAATCAGCTCGATGGCAGTGAAGGAGGGAGTGAGAAGAGTCAGGCGGACACCAGTCCCTGGGTTGTGAAAAAGATTTGTTCCTAAATGCATCTTTAAGAATTTATCAGGGCTTCGCATTGCTTCTTCCCAGTTCTGTCATGGCCAAGGGAGCATCACTGGGACCAATTTTTTAGTTGCCGTGAACTGGAAACAGCCAGAACAGGAAAAACTATGGGCTGAACTAAGCCTTGTTAGAAACTTGATCTCCTTCTTACAGAAGAAGGGTATCATGTCCGTTGCATAACAACTAGATCTGGTGTCTTCTGATTTTGAGCACAGTCTGAAGGAGCGATGCCCTGCTCAGAGATGGTGGTGCCCTGCTCAAACATTATTGTGTCCTGCTCAAAGATGGTGGCTAATTGTGCTATTTTGAATGTGTCTTGCTTTAATACAGTCCTGACAATAATCTTGTCTCATACATCAAGCTCCTGAAAGGATTCAATGCCTTTTCTGAATCTCCCATTTCAGGGCTTCAACCTGTAATTTTCCTCAGTCCAGGTGCCATGAACATGCTTGTCTAAGTATTTTGGTGTCTGTAGGGTATGTATCTGTTCTTTATTGTTGCATAACAACCTGTATTTTCCTCAGTCCAGGTGCCATGAACATGCTTGTCTAAGTATTTTGGTGTCTGTAGGGTATGTATCTGTTCTTTATTGTTGCATAACAAATTACCACCCATTTAGCAACTTAAAACAGCACCCATGTATTAGCTCCCCATTCTATAGATCCCCATTCAAAGTTTGCATGGTATGGCTGAAATCTGTGCTCACGTGTCACAAGGCCATTCAGGTGTTGTTTGCACTGAGCTCTCAGATGCCACATCTGGGAAAATCCTCTCCCCAGTTCACTCTTTTATATATATATATATATTAAATGTTTTTATTTTGGATTGAGTGAAAGTTTACAGGGCACATCATCAGCTTCACATTCAACCGTTCATATAGCTTGTTTCATTACATTGATTATTATCCCCTCCATATATCATTAGTTAACAGTGTTTCTCTCTATCCTCTTTAGCTTTTTTGGAGGTGGGGTGGGGGGGGGGAACTTGCCTTTTTGGAATTTACAGTCTCGGCTTTTAGGGAAGGTTTTTACATTTGTCTGTGGATATCCAGGGCTCATGTATGAGATTACTAACAAACATTACTGAATAATCAGATGAGGGACAGTTTGCTATGTCTACTAGGTGGCTAAAGTCTGATCCTCAGAGCCTATGGTTTGGACGGTCAACAACGCTTGGGCCCACAGGGTCTTGACCTCCTGACCGGGTCTACATGGTCTGCATCAGATTCCCCCTTATTTATTATTTGTTTAAGGGACGCTGCCTGTGTTAGGCGGTCAGTGCGAATTCCTCAGTCTTACCCGTCATCGAAACTCATTGCAGCATGGCAATGGCTCTGTCTTAGGTTGCCAAGGTTCCAAGTGATCCTTACCCGTCTCTGGCCACACGTCCAGCATAAACAGCCGCCATCCGAGGAAGGCAGGGAGGGAGGAGATCGGCTGGGGACCCCATACACAAGACGTTGCCAGCCCACCACCTGCTCTAAGGTGACCAAGCAGGATCACTATGCTGAGGTTCAATCAAGTTCTTAGGGGATCTTACTCTCTAGCAGGGGTAGCAAATTAGTAGCCACTCAGTGCTCACTTTGAGAATTACTTATATCATAAATTTGAGCATGTAGCTGATGAATATCCACAGACAAGTGGATATTATTCTGCAACCTCCTAAAATGCTGTTGGATTAAGTTCCAATCAAGTTCTGGATTACTGAAAGATAACACAAATCTATTTATACCATGAATAACCTTAGCTGGGAGTGTAATCTGGATATATTGGGTCTTATTTCCCTTAAGCGATCTTCCTTTCTCTAAAGCATTTAGTCTGTTTTGTAAACCTTTATCTATTTACTCTTGGATCATATGAGTCCCCAGTTCACTCTTGCTGTTGGCAGAATTCAGTTAGAGGACTGAGGTCCTTATTTCATTGCTGGCTGTCAGCTGAGACTGTTCTCAGCTCCTAGAGACCACTGTCATTCTGTCACATGGTCCTTTCCATCTCCAAGCCCAAAATAGTGAGTCAAATCCTTCTCCTTGCTTCGGATCTCTCTGACTTACTCTTCCTCTACCAGCAGAGAAAACACTCTGCTTTTTTTTAAAAAAACAACTCATGAATAGATAAGTTCCACCTAGAGAATCCCTTCCTACAGTCAACTGATTAGTAGCCTTAATTACATCTTCAAAATCCCTTTTTACATGTAATGTAGCATAATGGCAGGTATGGGACACAACATCTCAAAGTTCTGGGGATTAGGGCAGGAAATCTTGGGGGGACATTTTAAGATTCTACCTACCCATGCTTTTGAGTGGAATTGCTATCACATAACTCATACCTGTGATTCAAAGAAAGAAGTCTATGCCAAAGATCTTTCCAGAATCGTTGTATTAGAGTTCTCCTTTCTCCACCTCCTCACCAGTACTAGGTATGGTCAGCCTGGTCACTTCTGCCTTCCCAGGCAGTGCATAGTGGTGTCACATTCCCCTGTGGCTATTCAATTTGAAATCTCTTAATATGTTTATTGACCACTTGGATTCATCTTCTTGGAAGCATCTGTTTAAATGTCTTGTTTGGGGTTATCCATCTTTTTTTCTTTTTTGTAGGAATATCTTTATTTAGCATAGATGTTAGTCCTTTGTCACTTGTAATTATTGTAAAGATTGTAACTTTGCTTTGCCTTGCCACTCTGAAAGCTGTCTTTCAGTGTTTAAATTTTAATGTAGTCTCATTTGCTCATCTTTTATTTTACTGTTGCTTTCTTCCGTTGTCATTACTTGTTGTCAAGTCAGTTTTGACTCATGTTGACTCCAAGTGTGTTGAATAGGACTTCTCCATGGGTTTTCCAAGGCTGTGGCCTTGGGGAAGCAGATCACCAGGCCTGTCTTCCACGGTATCTTAAGTGGACCTGAACCAGTAACCTTCCCTCTAGTAGTTGAGCACTTATACCATTCGTGTCACCCAGGGATTCTTTATGTTCTGTTTAAGAATCTTTACCTACCCCAGGATCATAAAGATATTTTCTTCTGCTGTGTCCTGAGTTTTTGTTTCACAATTAGATCCATGACCCATATGAAATTGATTTCTGGGCTTATTTTACTGTTAGGTTTGATTTTCCCCATAAGGATGGATATCAGCATCATTTATTTAAAAATCTGTCTTTTCCTCACTGTTCTGTAGTGCCATCCTTGTAAAAAAAACAAAAAACATCAAATGGAAATGTGTGAGGTTTTTTATTTTTTCAAATTTTTATATTCTGTTGCTTTGATCTATTTGTCTATCCTTTGGCCAATTCCATACTGTCTTAATTGCTGCTGTTCTTGTTAGGGGCCATCGACGTTGCTCTGATTCATAGAGACCTTATACACAACAAAACTAAACACTGCCTGGTCCTTCACCACCTCACAATTGTTGTTAAGTTTGAGCTCATTTTTGCCACCACTGTGTCAATCCATCTTGCTGAGAATCATCCTCTTTTTAGCTGACCCTCTGCCCTACCAAGCATGATATTCCTCTCCAGGGACTGATCCCTCCAGACAACATGTCCGAAGAATGAGAGATGAAGTCTCGTCTCACCATTCTCACTTCTAAGGAACATTTTTGCTGTACTTCTTCCAAGACAGATTTATTTGTTCTTTTGGTAGCCCATGGTAATTTCAATATTTCTTCAACAACACAACAATTAAATACATCGATTCTTCTACAGTCTTGCTTATTCACTGTGCAATTTCACATGCATATGTTGTTGTTTTTAAGTGCCCTCAAGTCGGTTCTGACCCATCACAACCCTGTATAGGGTTTCCAAGGTTGTGGGAACAGAAAGCATATTTTTTCTCCCTCAGAGAGGCTGAAGGACTCAAACCACAGTCCTGTGTTTATCCATGAGGTGACTGGAAATACTATGACTTGAGTCAGGCATGCATTAGTCCTCAAACTGACATTTGAAGAGGTCTTTTGCAGCAGACTGGCCTAATGCAAGACATTGTTTAATTTCTTGACTTGCTTCCATGAGCTTTGATTGTGGATTCAAGCAAAATGAAGTCTTCAACAACTTCAATCTTTTATCCATTTGTCATGATATTACTTATTGATCCAGTTGTGAAGATTTTGTTTTCTTTACATTGAGGTGCCATCCATACTGAAGGCTGTGGTGTTTGGTTTTTATCAATAAGTACTACAAGTTCTCTTTGCTTCCCACAAGCAAGGTTGTGGCATCTGCATATCAAAGGTTGTTGATGGGTCTTCCTCCAATCCTGATGCCACATTCTTCTATATATAATCCCCTTGTTCTACATACAAGTTCCTCTCGAATATAATAGCTTTGGAAGTCCCAGTCTTTGCAATGCTATCCATAGTTTGGTATGATCCACAGAGTTGAATGCCTTTGCATAGCCAGTAAAACACAGGCAAATATCTTTCTGGTATTCTCTGCTTTCAGTCAAGATCCGTCTGACACCAGCAATGATATGTCTCATTCCAGATCCTCTTCTTAATCTGGCTTGAATTTCTGGCAGCTCCATTTCAATGCATCGCTGCAACTATTTTTTAATTGTCTTCAGTAAAATTTTACTTGCATGTGATATTAATGATATTGTTCAATGTTTTCTGCACTCCACTGAGTCACCTTTCTTTGGAATGAGTACAGATATGGATTTCTTTCCATCAGTTTGCCTGGTTCCAAATTTCTTGATATAGACAAATGAGAGCCTCCAGCACTGCATCAGTTTGTTGAAACATTTTAATTTGTATTCTGTGAATTCCTGGAGCTTTGTTTTTCACTAATACCTTCAGTCCTTCAGTGATGCTTGGACTTCTTCCTTCAGTACTTTGGTTCTTGATCGTAGGTTATCTCTTGAAATGGTTGAGCATCTACCAGTTCTTTTTAGTGCATAATGTCATAGTTAATTATGGTTGAATTACTATGGTTTGGAACCTTGAGTCAATTCTGTCTCATAAAGGCCCAGTAGGACAGAGTAGAAGTGACCCATAGTGTTTCCAAAGCTGTAATCGTTTATGGAAGGATCCCTGATTACACAGTCATTAGCACACAGCTACTCACCAAAACATTCATTGTTCAAACCTACCAGATGCTCTATGGGGAAATGATGTGGCAATCTGCTTCCATAAATATTTACCACCTTGGGCAATTCAACTCTGTTCGATAGACTTACTATGAGTTGGAATCAACTCAATGGCAGTGCATTATGTTTCTTATTGTTTTTGTTTTTTAAGTTAGTCGTTACAGAAATAAACTGCTTTTCTCTAGGAGAGCAGTTGACGTATGCTTAGTAGCTGAGCACTTAACCACTGTGGCACCAGTGATCTTTACTGTAGTTTTACACATTTTGTTGTTTTTAAGTGCCATCGAGTCAGTTCCAACCCATAGTGACCCTGTGTAGGATTTCCGAGGAGTAGCTGGGGGGTTTGAACCGCCGACCTTGTGATTCAAACTGACTTGCAGTCCAGCACATTATCCTGCAGCGCCACATCAGGACTCCAAATATCCCTTTACTCAAGACGTTTGCTACTGTTGTTAAGTGCCGTACAGTTGGTTCTGACTCATAGCAACCCAGTATAGGTTTTCCGAGGAGCTTGCACCACCAACCTTGAGGTTTAAGCTGACCTTGAGGTCCAGTGCTTATCCAATGGTGCCACATCAGGATTCTTACACATCTTAATAGCTAGTAATATCAATTTTTCCACCTAATTCTTCTTCTTTAAGTCCCTGCAAGAGATGCTATTTTGGGGGTCTAGGATTTAGCCCGTTGGGCCCCAATCCAATCATAATGTGGGATTTAGCAGTTTCTCTCTTCCTTGATGTGCCCTGATCTCCAGATGTTAGTCCTAGTTTTGCCAATCCTGCTTAGCTTCTCCTCTCCAGTGTTCCCAGGAAGAAGCATTGTCCCCTAGAGTTCAAGAAACATCCATGTTAGGCTCCTTCTTCGACTGGGTCTGGACCTCATGATACTTCAGTGGCCTCACAGTCCAACAAGATCTCCACATTGATATCTTTTAAGTTATGTCCAGCTTCTTGAGTCTGAAATAATAGGATTAGTCTAAATTATCTGTCACTAGGTGCACTGAAGGTATTAGTAAGGAACAAGGCTCCAGGAATTGATGGAACACAAACTGAAATCTTTCAACAAACTGATGCAGCACTGGAGGCACTCACTCATCTATGCCAAGAAATTTGGAAGACAGCTACCTGGACAACTGATTGAAAGAGAGCCATATTTGTGCCCATTCCAAAGAGAGTGATCTAAAGGAATGTGAAAACCACTGCACTATATCTTCAATATCACATGCAAGTAAAATTTTGCTAAAGAGAATTCAAAACTGGCTGCAGTAGTACAATGACAGGGAGCTGCCAGAGGTTCAAGTCAGATTCAGACAAAGACATGGAATCAGGGATATCATTGCTAACGACAGATGGATCTTGGCTGAAAGCAGAGAATACCAGAAAGATGCTTACCTGTGCTTTATTGACTATGCAAAGATTTTCAACTGTGTGGCTCATGACAAGCTATGGATAACATTGCAGAGAACGAATATTCCGGAACACTTAATTGTGCTCATGAGGAACCTGTACATAGACCAAGGGGCAGTTGTTCAGACAGAACAATGGAACATTGAGTGGTTTCAAATTAGGAAAGGTGTATGCCAAGGTAGTATTCTTTCACCATACTTTGTCAACCTGTATGTTGAGCAAATAATTTCATAAATTGGATTATATGAAGAAAAACACAGCCTCAGAATTTGGAGGAAGACTCAATAACAA
>NW_006408539.1:9995651-10047555 GCF_000296735.1 Chrysochloris asiatica
ACAGCCAAAAGAACAAACAAATCTATGTTGGATGAAGTACAACCAGAATGCTCTTTAGAAGCCAGGAAGGTCAGACTTTGTCTCTCATACTTTGTCCATATTATCAGAGGGACCAGTCCCTAGAGAAGGACGTCGTGCATGGTAAAGTGGAGGAGGATCAGCGAGAAAGAGGTAGACCCCCAATGAGATGGACTGAGCAGTGGCAGCAACAACGGACTCAAGCGTAACAAGGGTAATGAGGTTGGCGCAGGACCAGCAATTGTTTCATTCTGTTGTGCATAGGGTCACTATGAGTCTGAACTGACTCAACAGCACCAAACAGCAATAACAACAATGTTTAAGATTATTTCAAAATGTTCATAGTAAAGTAAGTTAAAAGAAAATAAGAAAGCACTCTTGAATCCCCATTGCTTTAGGTGATGACTTAGCATCTGAATCATTAGATACCAGACACAACCACTACATAACAGAATATTTTGGCGATACAAGACATGCCCTGACAAGGAATGCCTGAGGCTTACTGGTCTGAGGGATAGATACCATTGAAACCAAGGCAGGAGGTTGGGCTACGACTGGAGAAGGTGTCACTGGAACCAGCACCACAGACACTTGGCCAGCCCAGACAAACTGGACAATTTAGTGCCAAGTAGATTAACTGAATTTTTTCCTTTTTAAGGCATTTTGGTTGTGTCCAGAGATAATTTACAAAGACATACATGTCATTAAATTCAAGTTTTTAATGTCCTCAAGGAGTCCTGTTATGTTACTCTGGCTTAATGCTTTGGACTGCAAAGTTGGTTTGAACTGCAAGGTCAGTGGTTCAACCTTACCAGTCGCTCCTCGGAAACCTATACAGGGTGGCTATGGGTCAGAACTGACTTGACAGCACTTAACAACAACAACAACAATGTTCTCAAGGTGGGGAGGCCAAAAATCAACCCAAATCTAACGCCATCTAGTTGATGCCAACTCATAATGACCCTGTATAGATGTTCTAACGCTGTACATCTTTATGGTAGCAGAAAGCCTCATCTTTCTCCTATGGAGCATTTGGTGGGCTCAGTACTTTTCCTACAGAACCACTGGAATAAAGTGGAGAGGCAAGAAGTTTATTCAGGTTTGTTTTTACAAATAGATTTCAGATTTGGTTTTAGAAATACATGTTCAAATTTGTTAGTAATAAAGACTAGCATTCAATGAGTTTTTACTATGTGGTGTCATTAACTTGTTGTTAACTTCCATAGAGTCGATTCCGACTCATAATGACCCTGTATATGGTTTCCAAGGAGTAGCTGATGACTTTGAACCTCCAACCTTGCAGTTCAAACCGACCTTGAGGTCGAGTGCTTATCATATGGTACCACACCAGGACTCACATCTATTATTTCATTTAGTCGTCTATTAATAGTGTTGTTGTTCAGTGCCACTGAGTGAATTCCAACTCATAGTGACCCTGTATAGGGTTTCCAAGGAATGACAGGTGGATTTGAGACACCAACCTCAAGGTTAACAGTGCACTGCTTATCCTACAGCACCACACCAGGACTCTATACGGTGTGCTATTAAGGCCAGCACACTCATTTCACAGGTGAGGGTTCTGAAATGCAGCTAAGCCTAGCAGCCTATCCATGATCACATAGGAATTAAATGGCAGTCCTGGCTTTTAAACCTTGGCAATTTAGTTCAGCATACAAGGTTTTCATTACTCTATTCAATAGTTTATTCTTAGAAACCCAAAGTCAAAAACCTTACTCCTTAAGCATTCTCCTTTAGCTTATAAATCTCATTATTCTATGGGTAAGTCTATTTGTCTTGGAAAAAGTACAGCTAGAATTCTCCACAGAGACAAGGATGGTAAGACTTTTTCTCGTCCCTGAAGAAGAATATCATGCTTAGTAAAACAGAGTTTCAACAAAAAAGAGGCAGATCCTCACTGAGATGGGTCAACACAGTGACCGCAACAGTGGGTTCAAATACAACAACAGTTATGACGAGGACGCAGGATGGAGCAATGTTTTGTTCTGTTGTGCACAGGGTCGCTATTCATGGTGGGTTCCATTTATAAACTTAGTTAATGAAACTCCTTTCTATATTTTAAACTGCAGTTATAAACATAACATGTTCTATTTCTTTTTAAATACCCCTTTTTGACTGATTAAATAAATAGCATCTTTCCAACTACTTAAACTCTAATAAATCAAATCAACTTATGAATATGGTGAACTCTAAGTTCTTCTATATCTGACAGTGTTTCTCTGCTATTCATAAGGTTTTCAGTGACTTACTATTCAGAAGTGGTTTGTCTCTCCTTCTTCCAAGTATGTCTTCATCTGGAAGCTCATCTGAAACCTGTCCACGATGGGTGACCCTGATGGTGTTTAAAATACCCGTAGCATAGCTTCCAGAATCACAGCCACTCACAAGCCACCACAACAAAGTGACAGAAGATCAAAGAGCACAGCCTTCAATATGGATTGCATCTCAATGTAAAGAAAACAAAAATCCTCACCACTGGACCAATAAACAACATGCTTACCAACAGTAAAAGATTGAAGTTGTCAAGGACTTCATTCTTCTTGGATCAACTATCAACACTCTGGAAGCAGCAGTCAAGAAATCAAACAACATATTGCATTAGGCAAACCTGCTGCACAAGACCTTTTTAAAGTGTTGAAGAGCAAAGATGTCAGCTTGAGGACTAAGGTGCGCCTGACCCAAGCCATGGTATTTGCAACAACCTCATATGCATGCAAAACCTGGACAGTGAATAAGGAAGACTGTAGAAGAATTAATGCTTTTGAGTTATGGTGTTGGAAGAGAATATTGAAAATACCATGAGCTGCCAAAAGAACCAACAGATCTGTGTTGGAAGAAGCGCAGCCAGAATGCTCCTTGGAGGCCAGGATGCCCAAACTTCGTCTCTCATACTTTGGACGTATTGTCAGGAGGGAGTCACTGGAGGAGGATATCAAGTTTGGCAAGGTGGAGGATCAGAGAAAAAGAGGAAGACCCCCAGCGAGCTGGATTAGCAAAGTGGCAGCATCAATGGGCTCAAGTGTGGCAACAATTGTGAGGTTGGCCCAGGACCGGGCAGTGTTTCATTCTGTTTCGTTTAAGGTTGCTATGAGTTGGTACCGACTCAGTAGCACCTAATAACAACAACAAGTTCTTCTAAGTGTTCTAATACTATATGCCAACTTGGTAAGATGTCCACTTAAAATCACAGCTCGAATTGACTACTCAATTGCTACTATTAAATACTAAGATATAGACTGTGAAAGCAGACTCACAAAGACAGAACTGATATGATAGAAGACACACTCTTAAATGCAACAAATTCAAGATTGCAACTACTACAAAAATACCAATACTACAAGTTTGATTTGTCTAAACATTTATATTTTGAATTAAAAAAATTCCTGAGGTTAAAAGAAGTCTGTGCTCTAATGAAACATTCTGTCATTCTAAAAAACAAATTTGGGGGTCAACTTCTGATGTCTTAGAGGTGGGAATTTGGTTACTTCTTGACTAGCTGAAGTTTCCTAACTGACCATGTATGGTTGACCTGATTTGATCTTGTCTTCGCCCCAGAATCCAGACTGAAGTTACTCCCAGGGTCACTGTGCCATGCTTTTAAAACTCAGTGAGTCGGGTGTTCACATTGTCCTGGTCTTCCCAGGTTGAATTTTAGGTAATTTTCAAGTTACACAGTATCTATCATCTCACCTCAGATAACCGTGTAGTTGATTGGGTTCAGTAATCTGTTTGCCACTCCATTCCATTTTGATTCACTTTTTCATTATTTGCAGCTGTCTATTAAGATGATGCAACGTGTGTAGATATTAATAGACTAGCTGATTGTATTCTAGATATCGCCTATGGCTGTGTCTTACTCAAATTATAACTTCTATCAGCAGTATTCACATATAAAAAATTCACCGACATTCTGCAAGATGTTTGGGGGTCCACCCATCATTGTGGCACTGTAGGATAAACACTAGACCACAAGGTCAGGGGTTCAAGCTCACTAGCTGCTCCTCAAAAACCCTATACATGGTCCCTATGGGTTGGAACCAACTCAACAGCACTTCACATCAACACCAGTAATCCATTATCATATGCATATTATTTGAAAGCCCACGTCAATCATAAATCCAAATATTTGCTTAGGTACATTATGTTGTTGTTGTTGTTAAGTGACGTCAAGTCAGTTACAACTCACAGCGACCCTGTATAAGGTTTCCAAGGAACAGATGGTGAGTTTACACTGCTGACCTTGTGGTTCAAACTGACCTTGTGGTCCAGTGCTTATCTTACAGCTCCACACCAGGTACATTATTGTTGCTGTTGTTAAGTGCCATCGAGTCAGTTCTGACCCATAGCGACCCAGTATAGGGTTTCCAAAGAGCGACTGGTGAGCTTGAACCACCAACCTTATAGTTCAAATGGCTTTTATAAGAGGGATAAATAGGGACATTTGCACAAGTTGCTATTGTTAAATGTAAAAATGATTACAAAAGAAGCAGGGGTTTGACTAAAGATTTGAAATGAAATTCCATTAGCTTAGGAATTGCAAATCAGTTGGCTATGTTACCTCACCCCCACGCCACTCAATCTGCACCCGGAAAATATTTCATTTTAACTTTAAGGTTTTAAAAATAATGCGATGGATTCAGAAGTTCATTCTCTCTCCTTCAGACCCAAGGCTTAAGCCCCTTGTACATGCATTATCATAAAGCCTCAGTAATTGCTTGAACATGCTAATTCATCCTGCCAGTCGTTGGTTTTATCTGGCTGTGTTTAAAGGATTTAAGGGGTGACAGGGGACAGCTGGAGAGAGGGTGCTTGGTCCAGGGATGGGGAGCCTGGGCTCAGAGAAGGAAGCTGTAGGACTGAAGTTTGCTTGGAGCAATGAAGTAGAAGGGGCTCACCTCCAAGCTGATATTGAATTGCACTCTGCTTTCCCTCTTGCCCCTCCCTCCTTCCACCCGCCCTCCTCCCAGAACTCACCTGCTAAACCATTCTCTTTCTCCATCCCTCCCTCCTTTTCCATCCCTCAATCCAGTGGCCCTAACCTAGCCAGAGAGTGCTAGATAGCCTCCACCCTCACCCTTCACCCCAACCCACCCCCCAAAAAAAAATCTTATTACTGTTGCTACTATCAGACACAAGAGCAGTTTGAATGTGTATATTGATAATCACAGCTGGGACTGTATAGGCAAAATAAACCAGGAAAATCAAAGCCAGTGGACAGTCAGAGACCACGGCAAACCTATTGATTGTTGCTGCAGTGTCTATCCATGTGGCCGAATGAGCACGGAAGAGCTGAGCTCTGGGTAATTTCTAGCAAACAATTTGCCGTAGAGCGTTATTTGTAGGTCCTGAAAATCGAAGTGGGACCCTCAGCTCCCCATAGAACATGCTTCTTAGTGTGGAACAAAGAGCTAGCTGCCATCTGGGGACAGAGTTTCCCATTCCGCAGCTCAGCTGGCATGGAGCTGGGGGCTGCAGGCACAGTGATGATGAGGAAGGCAGGACTGCCCATGTCCCTACAGTACAGAGGACCCCAAGGCAGAGAGAACCACCTCCTCCTTAGTAAACAATTGCTTTTGTGTGCCTTGGAGTTGATTCTAACTCCTCATAACAACCCTCTAAGATAGAGTAGCCCCGCCCACAAGGTTTCCTAGCTGTGCATCTTTAAGGATCCCCATGTCTTTTCTCCTGCAGAGGCTCGAGATGGGTTCCAACCACCAACATTTGGGTTGGGCACTTAAGCAACGGACCATAAGGCTTCCTCCTCCTTAATATGTTGTTGTGGCTGTTGTGTGCTGTTTAGTTGGTTCTGACTCAGAATGACCCTGTAGAGGGTTTCCAAAAGCAAGTGGGTTTGAACTGACAGCCTTGCTTATCTTACAGTGCCACACCAGGGCACTTTAATAAGGGCCTTTCATAAGATCAGAGATGTCAGGCCCAGTGCTAACTAGTTGTGTGAACTTCTTCGTCCGTCTTCCCTACTAAGGGTCCTCAGTTTCCCTACTGCATGACAGAGGGCTGTAAAGCATCTATTTTATATTTCAGAGACCTGCCCTGAATGATGATGGGGCAGAAGTTAAGTGTCACAGACCACTGTGGCCAGCCCCCAGAGGAAATAGATGGCTCAAGTGGAGATAACTGGAACGGAGTTGGGTGGAGGGAGTCTTCACAAAGTACTAGCTGGGTTAGAGGAAGTCAACAGAGAATGCGCACAGAAGAATGGCCCTACTCCTCTGTCTAAAGATAGCAGGACAGGAAGCAGGTTCTTGAACCTAGAGAGCTACAGCTGAGTCTATAGGAGCCAATGGTCCCACCAAAGCTGGTGCTGCTATAGAATGCCACTCCTCCAGATGGTGGTCCAAGCAAGGGCTCGCTTCCCACTCTGTCATCGCCTGGCATTGACACACATTGACCCAACCAAGCTGGAAGCCAGAGAGCAAGGAAGCCCATGGAGACGGTCATGGGCTAGTCTCTAAGGCCCAGTAGGATGGAGAGTGATTCTGGAGGGACCGTAGGAAATGTCCAGCAGGAATCTCTGCTCATTTGTTGGGCATTTGTTGTACATTTTTTATACTTATTCCCTCATATTTCATGGCAGGCTGGAGTCGGACCTATTCATCTTTCTATCCCCCGTGCCTAAATGATCCACAGAGCCAACAGGATACTCAACAAATTAGGAATGAACGGATGAATGCATGGCAAATGATGACCTGATCACCAGCTGTAGATAGTCAAGTGGGAAGTGAGTGTGTTCTTCTTATAACACTATCTGAGCAGCATCCATCCCCTTGTAGAGTTCAGGGGCCTTCAGGAGATTCCACATGGATGTCTTCTGGCCACCCCAGACTGAGGCTGCTCTGCTGGACCCCTCACACGCACTGAGCACACCTGTACCATGAATCTGCAGCTCTGCATTGCCTCCCCACATTCACCTTGAGTAGACCCTGTCCTTGTTCAACGTTGTTTATTCTAGTGCCCAGTAGAGTAATGTTCTTCTTACAGAAGAGAAATGATCTCAAGATCTTTATGTTCCAAGCTGGGAGCTTCTTCACGATCTCCTAGACAACAACAACAAAAAACAACCCTAGGCCTCAGCCTCCGGGATGAAACACAATAAAGCAATCACCCTCACCTTACTTCTGCTGAGAAATGCTTCTCAGGAGCATTTCTGAGTGCACTTCTGCCAAGATAGATCTGTTTGTTCTGGGAGTTTACCGTACATTTCATAGTTTCACTAGCACCATAGTTCAAGGGCATCAATACTTTTTCAGGCTTCCTTATTTATTGTCCAGTTTTCACATGCATGTGGGTTGCATTAGGTGAAGCTTAGTCTTCAAAGTGATCTCTTTGCTTCTTAACACTAAAGGGTCTTTGGCAGAAGTTTACCCAGGGCTATATGTCATTGTCGTTTGATTTCTTGACTGCTGCTTCCATGGGCATTGAGTTTGGATCTAAGTGAAATTAAATCCTTTACAACTTCAATCTTTTCTCAGAGTTCCTAGTGTTAATGTGTTGTTGTTGCTTTTGACAGCTGTGAAGTCAAGTCCGAGTCATAGTGATCTTATATAGCATTTCTGGGAAGTGACTGGTGGGTTTAAACTGCTGACCTTGTGACTAGCAGTCCAGTGTTGATTTGGTGGTGGTGGTTATGTGTCATAGAGTTGGTACTGACCCGTAGAGACCCTGTACAGAGATTCCGAGGCTTTAAATCTTTATGGGAGCAGAAAGCCTCATCTTTCTCCCACGGAACAGCTGGTAGTTTCGAACTGCTGACCTTGAGGTTCGCAGCCCAATTTGTAACCACTATGCGACCAGAGCTCCTTAGTGTTGATTTTGTTGTTGTTGTTGTTAAGTGTCATCGAGTCGGTTCCGACCCATAGCGACCCAGTACAGGGTTTCCGAGGGTGTAAATCTTTACGGGAGTAGATTTTAGAGGACCCCAAATATGCAGTCCCTCTACTCCAGTTCCTTTGCCACTGGCCACATTAACCAATTACTCTTTGAGACAAGAAGTTAGATCAACCACGGACCAACTTCCTCTTCTATCTCTCTTCCAGGTTTTTGCAGGAATATGTCAGTTCCAAAGTGTCATGGGTACTGGCTCTCCCCACAAACCAGTAATATGCAGACTTCTCCCAGAGGGCAATGCCACAAAATATTGTCAAAATCACCAAATGGCCTTCTAGAAATGCAGACATGCATTCTTTGATCCACTGACATTCTGAAAAATGGAAGGAGTTACTATATTGATTAGCTATAAGCTCATCCATGAGTAACAAACACCAAATAAGAATGGTTAAACAAGACAGAAATGTACTTGCATTTTACATGAAATCTAGACTGGATTTGTCTTCCTTGACACTAGGGAATCACACTCCTGCCATCTTGTTTATCAGCCATTCTTAAGCTATTTAATTTTTGCTGTTGCTGTTATTCATAAAAACACAATTGGAGGTTTGAGACCACCCAGAATCACTTGAAAGAAAGGCCTGATGATGGTTTACTTCAGAAAACTCAGCTATTAAAAAAAAAAAAACCTAGGGAGTATACCTCTGCTCTGACACATGACAGGTCCCCAGTGGTGGAGGTCAACTCCAGGGCAGCTGCTTTTGTTATGTTTACTATGTACTAGGTGCTATGTTCTAGCAGTGCCAAAATGATCACATGTTCCTGCTCTCATACAAGGTTCTAGAGGTATCAGTGAGTTATTACATGTGAAGAGTTTAGGACCGTGCCCGGAATATGGTCAGAGCATTATTGTTAGAAGCCAGCACAGGTTTCCATTATACCCCAGGAGCCTGGAACATCCCCTCTAGAGTCTAAAGGAGGAACCAAAAAGGCAGTCCCATGGAGTCCTGGTGTGGCACTGCGGGATAAGCACTGTATTGCTAACTGCAAGGTCAGGGGTTCAAACCCACCAGCTGCTCCTTGGAAGCCCTACACAGGGTCACTATGAGTCAGAATTGACTCGATGGCAATAACAATTGCCCTTAGCCTCTTAGGGAGGGACAGTATACTAACCATCACTCACTTTTAGGTCCCAGGGACACAATGTGTGGTCTACTGTCCAGCATCCGACAGGATGTCTAAGGTTTACACAAGACAGAGACCCCGTTAAATGTTTTAACACATAAATAATGAAAGCAGTGCTTAACTCATACCAATAACACGACTGGTGGAAGTACAGGCACTGAGATATTTTGGTAAGAAAGATATTTAGGAGCCCCTCAGTGACACAAACAGTCAGCATGTATACCTGCTAGCCGATAGGTTGGAGGTTCAAGTCCACCCAGAGATGCCTTGGAACAAAGGCCCGACAATCAACTTCCAAAAAAGCAATCATGGAAAACCCTATGGAGCAGAGCTCTAACCTGACACAAACAGTGTCACCAAGAATGACACCTGCACCCTTAGATCACAGTCAGAACCTCCCTGCCCCACAAAGCATTCTACTTCCCTGAAGCCGTCAGATTCCAAAAAAGAATACAATGCTCTCCTCTTCTTCCCCAGCCCTCAGGGAAGTTAGATTGAAATCTAACCAACTGGCTACTGTGTTTCCATCTCATTTGGGGGCATCTGCATGCTAAACTGGGTCAGAAACTACTTAAAATGGAAAAGTACCCAGAAGCGATTCTCCTGACAGACTCAGTGCTGCTTCTCCCACACACTGGTGGGGCGCAGGTGGGAGAGGGGAGAGAGAGGTTTGCTCTAAACACCTCCTCTCTGCCAGTCGAATAGGGAGAACATGAATAAACAACATGTGCTTTGAATAGTAATGAAGGAGAGGAGAATCCACTTTTGCCTCAGGCTCCGTATTTCTACTGGCCAGAGGATTTCCAGGAAACTCAAGGCTGCTTAGCCAGCTTCCCTGGAAAAAAAGGGAACCTGGAGGGAGTGGACAGAGGCTAACTGCCCTGACCACTCAGCAGTAGCCAAGGCCAGTACCCGTCAGAAGAGTGTCAAGTGGGTCTCCTATATTTATGGCAGCCCCAGCAGGGTAAGGGCCAGAAGCAATCACCCTATGGTTTATTGGTGCTCAGTCACCCTGGCAGCTAGGAAAAAAGGTCCAGAAAATTAAAAACAGCCACACTTCACTGATCTAAAAATGGGGGGAACGTGTAGGCCATTGAGCCTCCCCCTCAGAATCTTGGGGTTCCTTCTAAGACCTCACTTACATTTTTGCTTGGTTAAAGCTTAAATGTTTTCTTTAATATATTAGTTTATGAGGAGTTCATTGATTATCATAAGATAAATGATGTAACTTTAAAAAACATTTTCTCTCTTTCATCATTTTAAATAAAGGAGACAATACATCAAATGGCAAAAACTCTCCTTAGGTTTAGGTTTGTTCTGGGCCCATATATTTTGCAAAATAGATTTTTCAACTCACTGGAAAGAGATGCAGAATGGAAAAGAAAAATGTAAGGGTCTCCTCTGCACTTCTTGCCAATTTCCTTGAAGTTGAAAATCCATCTTGCCTGGCCCGATGTGGGCTAATTGCCAAATTGGGCTGCTGTCGCCTAGCTTTTCTACTTACTTAACTTCTTGGATGGTCTCCAGATCTGGTTCAAAAGGACCAGGACAGGTTGAAATGGGCTTTTTTCTGGTCCTTATTCAGAGGAGGCCCCAGGGCTAAGCCAGTGGTATCCATGGCAACCCCTTGCTCTGCCAGTAAACTCTCCTCTCAGCCCCACTGGACTGGGATCTCCTATTGGCAGTCTGAAAGTGTTTGCTTGGCTCCTGCACATGGTTCTGCCGTCCCACATTGAGGCTCGTGGCTAACCATAAGCCATGGGAGTGAGGAAAAGGGTATCAAATTCAACTTTTTCTTAAGTTTCGTCAAGTATAGCCTTTCTTATGTGAGAGCTAAATGTCTGTCGCCATTTTGAAGACAATGGTTGGAAACATGGTTTCTATTCTGATGAGGTTGATGAGGTGAAATGCCCTGTAAGTATCCAACAGGAGCTCTGGTACCCAACAAGAGTCCTGTAGGGTAAGCATTGAACTGCTAATTCCAAAGTCTGCAATTCAAACTTACCCACCAGCTCTATGGGAGAAAGATGAAGCTGTCTGCTCCCATAAAGATTTACAGTCCCAGAATCACAGTGGGCTTGTATTTTTTCTTTGTTTGGTGTCCAACTCTCAGGACCAGCTCCGGGAAACCCACATTCCATGGGCAGCTGTGAGAACCAGGCCAGTGCCCTGGACTTAGGTCAGCAAACCTGGATGTGAGCCCCAGGTCTGCCCCAAGGACTGTTTTAGTTGCTGTTAGTTGCCTGACTCATGGGGTCCCAAAATTAGCAAAACATTCGCCTGTTCTTTGTCAAGTTCGTGATTGCTGGTAAGTTTGAGTCCATTGCTGTGGCTGTATATAGTGCCTTCCAACGTATGGACTCAGTCTCAAGCCCTATGTACACAACATTCTGTTGTGATCTATGAAGTTTTCACTGGTTGATTTTTGGAAGTAGTTCATCAGGCGTTTGTCCTTCGTCTGTGTTGGTCTGGAAGTTCTGCTGAAATCCGTTCACCATGGGTCACCCAACTAGTCTTTGAAATGTGACATACCTTCCAGCATCACAGCAACACATCAGCCACCATGGGATGACACGCTGACAGGTGGTGGTCCCCAGAGCCACCACTAACTTAATGTGTGATCTTGGCAAATGGCTGTGCTCTTCACTCGACACCGGCAGTGTTTTGAGGACCAAATGAGAACACTGGCTTTCAGCACAAAAGGTTTTAGAAATACAAGATTTGAGACTTGTGGTGCTACCAAGGAGAACCTCTAGTTAAGAACACCCAGCTTCTTCCAAGTGAGGGTCTTGTACCCACAGTGAAGGTATAGGCACAGAGGAAATGCTTCAATGAACGTGGTGGAGTTGCCACATTCATCACACTACTTTCAGACTAACAAGCTACCTGTGGCTCCAGATATGTTCCCAAAGTCCTGATTCAGCACTGAAGGTCTGCACACTAGGACCCTGACCTCCCCACTAATAAACTCCCCTTTCCTTAAGAGTGCCCCCAACTCAACTCCATTTCCGCCAGGAAATGTCTTTCTTCTTTGGATTGGACCTTCCTTAAAGATTCTGCTCAAGTCCCTTCCTCTCAGGCATCTTCTCTCACCCGGCCATCCCACCCAGCTCTCTCCCGTCTCTGCAGAGGGGGCTTACCACCACCACTCACTAGACACAAAGCGTGCACAGCTCCATGTTCAGGTGTTTTTTTTTGCTACTATTCAACTTTTGGATTAAGATTGAACTTTTCCTGAGTTTTTACCTTGTTTCTGCAAGTAGGCTGGGAACTCCTCAGGGGGCAGGAACTATAGCTAATTCATCTTTGTATCCCCTGGCAGACACTAGGTGTTCAATCAATGTGTACTGAGTGATCAATATGAAAATCATTCTATCTCTAGAACTTTGTTAAGATCCAAAAAGCATAAAGAGCAGAAAATTGTCTCACTCTTTGACTTAGTTGAGAGTTTCCATGTGCTGTGATTAGAGGGAAAGGACTCTGTTCCTCAGTTTACCCCACTGCATAGATGCTGCTAAGTAATATTTTGTTGTTGTTGTTAGGTGCCATCGAATCGGTACCGACTCATGCAACCTTATGCACAGTAATACTTGTTTTTTAATATTTTATTGTGATTATGTGATAGTTTACATGGGAGAGCATTAGCTTTACATTCATCCTATCGTATATCATTTCATTGCCATGGTTACAATCCCCTCCATGCATCATCATCTAACCAAAGGGTATATATATCCTGCAAGCCTGCCCCCCGGGGTCATCAGCACACAGCCCCTCTCCCTCTCTGGGTCTAGAGTCCCCAGTCACTCCATCTCTCCATGTCATTGTCTCTGCCTCCATCTCTGGCATCGCGGCTTCTCTGGGTAGGGTCCCGCACTCCGCTCTTCTCCCTTGATGGTCCCAGGGACCTCCGCTCCTAGATTGCAAAGTCAACCACTCCCCTCCTTTTGCTACAAAATGTCCACCTTTACATTTCCAACCCTCACAGTCAGTCCTGATAGCAATGATTCACTATGAACAGCAATACTTTTGGTAGTAAGTAATATTTTACAACCAACAAAATACAGAATCAGAAAAGATAAAGCCGAGGAATGAAACATTCTTCTTTCTTTCTTTCCCATTCATATCAGTTCCAATATAGAAGGTAGGTTAATCATAACTACTAACATATATTGAATGTCCACTGTATGCTCAAGGAGCCCTGTTGGTATAGCGGGTTAAGCATTGGCTTACTAACTGAAAGGGCAGTGGTTCAAACCCACAAGGTGCTCTATGGGAGAATGATGAAGCAGTCTACTTCCACCAAGATTTGCAGCCTCAGAAGCCTATAGAGTGCTTCTACTGTAGTCTGTAAGGTCACTATCAGTCATAACACGCTTGATGGCAGCGGGGTTGGTTTGGAGCGAGACTATAGGATCGGCACTGTGCTAAACCACAAAATCACAAAGCTGACTCGAGGACTGAGCCAGGACGGACGAAAGAAAAGGTCTAGGGAGGCTCTCCAGGCGGTTCATGGGAACCTGCTCTCTGTCCTCACAGATACATGCTGGTACACATTCACATTTGACACCAGGTTGCCTCTTCCCCACGCTCTTCTTACAGTGACAGATCCCACCACGCTCCTTGGAGGAAAAGTGAAGTTTGACTGACAGTTGAGCTTAGAAGTTCTGGGAGTTGCCACAGAGACATGATAGCAGCTCTGAGTCTTCTGGAAAGTCTAATGGTGTGGGAGGGAAGACAAGGGAGGTAGGAAGCAAGACACTAGAGAGGAGAGAGAAAATATTAAAAAAAAAAAAAAAAAAAACTTATTTCTCTCTTTAGAATGTGCACTTTCTGGAATGTGCACACTCTGATCACTTCTGAAAACAGGCAAAAAACTTAGTGACTTAAAGGATGCTAGCTGTAGGGATAGAGGTATGGACATAGACACGTGTCAGAACCTCATAAGTCTCCACTGAGCTAAGAGACCTTTATCCTGTCTTTCTTTCTACACACTTCCCCAAACTGTCCACACTCCAGTTTGAGGAGGTTTGAGAGCTTATTTGCTTTTAAGCCATCTAGTCCCTTGCCTAAAAAACCATTATGAGAGAGGTTAATTCAGCACAGTCAAACTCAGGATGATGGAGAAAGAGTGAGTCAATCCAAAGCTTCATATATATTTGATGAGCAAGCCTTGATTGCATGAATAAATGAGCCCTTACTGAACCCCTAGTACGTACCAGGTCCAGCGCCAGAAAGGTTTACCTATTTCAAGCCTCCCCCTCACTTTATGATGTAAGGATTCTTTTATCTTCATTTTCAGGGCAAGGAACCTAAGGGGTCAGAATGGACTTTTTCAAGAGAACATAAAAATTCTATCAAATGGTAAATTCTTCATTGTTCCATGGCTGGTTGCTGAAACTCTGAGCTCAACTGTGTGGTAAGCACAGAGGAGAGGTATAATTTATAGAAGGCCTGGCCTTATACTGGAACCATTTACAGACTGACAAAGAGCGAGAACACAGTAAACTCTGCAAAGGCTGGAAACTGTAAGGCAGAAACCTGTCAAAGAAGAAAACCTCACGTATCTTCCACTAGAACAAGCTTTAGAAAAGTGTTAAGATTGCAGCCTGTCAAAGATGGAAAGCTTTCAAGTTCCAGAAAAGCAAGGCTGTCCCCATGGAGATCTAGCTCTCACTGATGTTGCACATCCTTCAAATTCAATGCAAGTGGAGGGCAAGTAGGTCCATCCATAAGCAAACATGTGACAGGACTTAGCACAGGAAGTCAGGGAGGAGGGCTCAGATCCTGCCCAGGGTCGAGCAAAGCCATGCAGCACTCAAAGCTCTGAGATCAGGAAAGCGTGGTGGTTTCTTAACTGGTTTCTAATTGGTCTGGTACAGGTCTAGGCAGGTAGATCAACGAAGGAGCAAAACAGAAATTCCAGGCACAGACTCAAAGGAACACTAAGCTACTCTGCTGTAAAGACAAACTTTTTAAGTTTGAAGGCATAGGACGACTTAGACAATACATAATTTGGAGAGAATTGGACAGCCATTTGCAAAAAAAAGGAAGTTATATTTTGACTTCATACAGTTTGAAAAATAAATTCCAAACAGATTGGGGATTTACATGAAAATAACTTTAAAATTGTTGTTGTTGTTAAGTGCTACCGAATTGATTCCAACCCATAGCGACCCTGTATAGGGTTTTCAAGGAGACGCTGGTGAGCTTGAACCGCCGACCTTGCAGTTCAAATGGCTTTGCAATCTGGCGCATTAACCCACAGCGCCACGAGAAAATACAGGTCAATATCTAATTTCCAGGATGTAAAGTTAAAATCATATTGGTGAAGGGAGTGTTTCCTGATAAATGAACAGACAGCTTCAACTCCATAAAAATGATAAACTTGGTGTGGCACTATGAGATAAGCACTGGACTGCTAACTGCAAGGTTGGTGGTTCAAATCCAGCTGTTCCTTGGAAACCCTATACAGGGTTGCTATGAATTGGAACCAACTTGACAGCATGCCTCTTAACAGCAACCACAAATGTAAGAGATCAAATACAATTTTAAAATGTAAATGGTATAGGACAAATTGAGAGAAACATTTGAAATATACAAGAGTCAATTATTTGCATTACCCATGAAAAAATATTGAAAATCACTAAATATTCTAACCATTTGCATCACCCATGAAAAAATATTGAAACTCACTAAATATTCTAAAGGTAAATTAAAGTTTTAAATTGGCAAAAGGAACAGTTTTTTTTTCATCTTTTTTTTTATAGTAAACATATGTACATAGTCCTAAAATTTGGATGATGTTTTTGTTGTTGTTGTTGTTAACTGCCATCAAGTCAGTTCCAACTCATAGCAACCCAGTATTGGGTTTCCAAGGAGCAGCTGGTGGGTTTGAACTGCTGACCTTGTGGTTCTCAGTCCAATGCTGATCCACAGCACCATACCAAGAGTCCAAAATTTGAATAGTAAATTTATTTACACCATAAATAGTTGTGGTGGTGCTTATTAAAATAGTAAATTTATTTACACCATGAGTAGTTGTGGTGGTGGTTATGTGCTGTGGTGTCGATTCCGACTCATAGCAACCCCGTATAGGGTTCCCAAGGCTGTAAATCTTTATGACAGCAGAAAGACCCATCTTTCTCCTGTAGAACAGCTGGTAGTTTTGAACTGCTGACCTTGGGGTTAGCAGCCCGACTGGCACCCATTAGGCTACAAGACTTCCGTATACAGTAAGTAATCTTGTTCTATCCCTGCGCCCCTCCATCCTCTAGACCCCACCACACCCCAAATAGGTAATCACCATTATGAATGTTTCCTATATACTTCCAGAGTTTAGTTTTATATATACAAGCAAATCCCAATACACATTCTTATTTATTATCTTCCTCCCCTTTAAATAAAATATAACATTCTATATATGTGCTTTGATCCTTGCTTTTCCCTCCTAACTATATATATATTACAGAACTTTTCATACGGCTGTACTAAAAGCTTCCTCCCTATTTATTACTAAATGGTTTGTTGTATGGATAATTCATTGTATGGATATATGATAATTTATTTAGATGGTTTCAAATCTTTGATTCTCACAAACAAAGCTGTAATGAATAACCTTGAGCATACATCGTTTCTCAATTGTGCCAGGGTAACTCCAGAGTGAATTCCAAGAAGTAGAATTATTGGGACCAAGTATATAGACATTTTTAATTCTAAAAGAGGTTGCCACAACTGTTTCATCAATTTATACACCCACCCAAAATGAATGAGTATGCCTATTTCCCTACAGCCTTGCAAACAGAGCATGTGAGCAAACTTTGGAGAGTTACCAAATGGATCGATGAAAAGTGATATCTCAGGGTAGTCTCCATTGATATTTCTCTTCTTATAAGTGGTAGTGGTTATGTGCCATGGA
This sequence comes from Chrysochloris asiatica, assembly GCF_000296735.1. Lineage (NCBI taxonomy): Eukaryota > Metazoa > Chordata > Mammalia > Afrosoricida > Chrysochloridae > Chrysochloris > Chrysochloris asiatica. The sequence continues at coordinate 10,012,633 of NW_006408539.1, forward strand.
GTCGGTTCCGACTCATAGCGACCCTGTACAGGATTTCTGAGGCTCTAAATCTTTACAGGAGCAGAAAGCCTCATCTTTCTCCTGCAGAACAGCTGGTAGTTTCAAACTGCTGACCTCGAGGTTAGCAGTCCAACTAGTAACGACTACACTATCAGAGCTCCTTCTTTTCATAAAACTAGGTATATTTTTATACATTAAATGGCAAGATGCATTTACTTTTCAAAGAAATGTTTATGTATGTCATACAAGTTGACCCAATTTTTCTCTTAAAAAACACTATCTAGAGTAGTGGTTATGAGCTGGGCTGCTAATCTAATGGTCAACAGTTCGAAACTACCAACTGTTCCGTGGGAGAGAGATGGGGCTTTCTTGCTCATGTAAAGATTTACAGCCTCGGAAACCCTATACAGGGTCTCTATGAGTCAGAACTGACTCCATGGAACATAACCACCACCACCAGAGAACATCAGAACACAAGAACCCAGGTACAAACACTCTGTAAATTGGAGTGAAAATGGCTACAAAGTTTTTCAAGGGTCATTTAACAACATATATCCAAATCCAGAAAAACAAAAATATTTTTTGACTCAGGAAATCCATTTACAGAAACTCGTTCTAAAGAAATGGTCATATGAGGGGACTTCAAAAAGTTCATGGAAAAATTCCATTATCATTCTATTCTGATTTTCCATGAGCTTTTTGAAGCTCCCTCATACTTTCTGACATCTACTACGAGAATGAAAACTCTTCTCTTCAGTCAGACTGTCTGCATTCCAGAAAATGTTGACATGACTCTTGTGAAGGGTCTTGTGAAGAACCCCAGAGGGACCCTGTGAAGGGACTTCAATCACATCGCAGTAGAACTCAGTCTCCTTGGAAAGAAAAAGAGGCTTCATGTTGACAAATGGTAGGCAAACAGAGAGGAACTGGTTCCAACTGGCATTGTCTGCAGTCACATGATCAAGGGCGTTTCACAGGACTTCCGTTACAAGATAGGACACCATGTGTCTACTTCTGCATCAACATTATTCAGGAGAGTGAGTCTCTTGTTGAAACGCCAAATTTTGGGGAGTGAAAACTATACCTGTAGGGTTCAGAGTGCTGGTGTGGCACTGTGGGATAAGCACTGAACTACAAGGTTGGTTTGAACTGCAAGGCCGGTGTTTCAAACCCACCAGCCTCTCTTTGGAAACCCTATACAGGGTCGCTATGAGTTGGAAGCGACTTGATAACACTTAACAACAACAACAACAACAAGGATTCAGATAAGAGCAGGTGTTTGCTGCTTGTTCAGTATCTCAAGTCCAGACCAAACCAAAACAAACTCTTGCCTTTGACTTGATTCAGTCTCACAGTGACCCAATAGGATGTGGTGGAAAGGCTGAGTTCATTCTTGATGGAAATGCTATGAACTTGTATAAAACTCAGCTGCTTCAATTGAGCAAGCCATGGCTGTTAAAAACAGGACATCCAATGATTTTTGGATAGTACTTGTTTGTTGTGAAGTGCTGTCGAGTTGGTTCCAACTCATAACAACCCTGTACAGGGTTTCCCAGGAGAGGCTAGTCACTTTGAACTGCTAACCTTGCACTTCAAACCATTCATTAGGCTCAGTGAGTCAGATCTAAGAGTAGTACAGCTCCAGAAATAAGGCCCAATGACGCCTAAGACCTATCAGTGCTGCTTTACAAATAAATTCACCTATTTATTGGAGTCTTTTTTTTTTTTTAAGTTTTTATTGTGAATTACATGATAGTTTACATGGGAGAACATTAGCTTTACATTTATCCTATCGTATATCATTTCATTGCCAAGGTTACAATCCCCCTCCATGTATTATCAACCAACCAAAGGGTAGACCCCGCAAGCTTGCCCCTCGGTCGTCAACACACAGCTCCTCTCCCTCTCTGGGTCTAGAGTCCACAGATGCTCCAGCTCTCCACATCATCATTTCTGCTTCCATCTCTGATGCCACTCTTTCTCTGGATAGGGTCCTGCACTCCACTCTTCTCCCTTGATGGTCCCAGGGACCTCCACTCCTGGACTGTAAAGTCAACCACTCCCCTCCTTTTGCTACAAAATGTCTACCTTTACATTTCCAACCCTCACAGTCAGTTCTGACAGCAATGATTCCCTATTTTACCACAAGAATCCTATCCCCATCTCCTTTCATCAGTCCTACCCAGGCAGATTGAATACTACTCAATGGAGATTCTACCTTCCTCCGTGCCCTCTGGATCTAGGCTCCCTCTTTAAAGCTTGTAAGGCAGTCACTTCTTGCCTTTGTAGCCGCCCTCTCCACCCCCCCACCATTTTGGGTAGCCAATGTCCAAGTTGCCCATCCCTGTCTACCCTGTGTACCTAGGGAGTAGGACTGATCCTCGCTGTAAAGATTGGTTCCCTCTTTTGAGCTACTGTATCCATAGGTGTAGGTCAAGTTTCTAAAATTGTATCAGATTACTCTTTTTTTCCCCTCTTCTTTCTTCTTCTAGTTGAGTTCTGATCATCCAGTCATTGAAGCCAGATCAAGTGGGTATTATCTGCAAGTGTGGGTGTTCTTGTGCATATGTCCTCTCTTCTTATCAGCTGGATGCTTCACTCTCCACTCTTGTCCTCTGTGGCTATGTCACTGTCTCTGAGCCCAGAAGTCGCCATGTCTTGTCATACTGCTGGCCAACCAGGTCTCCACCGGGGTTCACAGGAGTCTATTGAACGTGGTCGGACTTAGCTCACAGCTCATTGCTGTTTTCCCCTCACTTTCCCTTATTGGTGACCAATGTGGTTACCAGTCAGACCGCATGTCTGCTCATGTATTCCCATTGAGTCTTAGTTTTGGAAGGGGATTTGGAGTCTTTATTTTTAAAAGCTGCCTCTATCTTAAATACTACAAAGATTTGTGAGTCTTCAATAAAACTGGTTATGCTTTGCAACACACAAAAAAAGAAAAGAAAAGACATGATTGTAGGTGTAGAAACATGTATATGGGAAAGGATGCTCATTAAAGAATTGTTGTAAAGTAAGAAAACTAGAATTTGCTTCTCTGGGGCCTATTAGACACTTAGATACATTCTCCGACACCTTTCTTCTGCTTCGTAGACTGGCCTTGCCAATGCCTGTCAATGCTAATCCCTATTCATAGCTTCAAAATCACTGCACCCACTCGGAGCCTCAATATTCAAGACAGTCTGCTTCAGTTAACTATGTTACATCGGGACCAGTGTAGGCAAGTAAGTAAGCCAGTCTGTCTCAATTCTTGTCCCAAATTCCTGTAGCATTTGCTGAAACTCACAGTGTAAATACTCTCAGTCTGGCTGATTTCAAGCTACTGATACGATGTCAAATGAGTTGGAAAAAAAGAAGTTGGCAGGCAGTCGATGTCAACTGATGGTGACCCCGGTGTTATAGCTAGAACTGAGATGTAATCTTTAAGGAACCACATTGTAATGCTTTTCTTCTTCAGTACCGCTGGGTGGGTTTCAATAGCCAGTGTTTTAGTTGATAAAAAAATCTAAACCCACTTCTGTGAAGAGGATTCCAACTCATAGTGATTCTATAGGGCACAGAACTGCCCCATAGGGTTCTACTTTTTTTTAAACAGAAGCAGACTGCTTCATCTTTCTCCCCATGGAGCAGTTGGTGGGTTCCAACCACAGACATTTTGATTAGCAGCCAAGTGCTTTACTTGCTTTGTTACCAGGGCCAACCATGAACCATATGCATAACCCGGGATCCATTTGCTCAAGTCCTGAAATGTAATAGCTGACTCTTTGGGACTGGTGGTATTATGACCAGCCCAACACTGAGTGAGAGATAAAGGAATGTTGTTAATAGAGGAAATTCTTTTTTCATATAGGAAATTTTTCAGTGAGGAGAGGTATCAATGAAGAACAAAAGATAGAAGAGTAGGGAGGAAAGATGAAAATTTTGGGAGCAAAGCCCTTAAGGAAGCTGAAAGGGGGTAGACTTGAAAGCTTAATTGCCAATTGCCTTGGAATGGAGTAGAGACAAGGCCAAAGAGCGTGAAGAGTTTGGAGGTAGAACCGAGAGGCATTGATGTCAAAATCATACCTGGGCTTCATTATTCTCAGATTGGTCATCTGCTGAGAGTCCAGGGCAGGGATGAGAGCTTCAGGCCACAGTAGAAAGAAGGTACTTTACTGGAGCCACAAACCTAGATGTGAGTCCCAGTCTCACAGCTTACTGAATAAGGGGACTCGGACAAGCTACTGACCCTCTCAGTCTTGATCTTTTCAACAAAGCTTGAATGAAGATTTGAGCAAACTTGGATAAAAAGGCTTACATTAAATTCAAGGGGTTCTGTTCAGGCTTAAAGGAAGTATGTGATAAACCAAAAATAATGACAGTCACTGAGTGGATTGTGACCCGTAGAGACCCTACAGAGCAGAGTAGAACTGCTCCATGGGATTCCAAGTCTATAAATCTTTACAGGTGCAGGCAGCCTTGTCTATAGCCCACAGAGGGGGCTGGTGCATTTGAACCATCAACCTTGTGATTAGCAGTTCAATGCTTAACTAACAGCACCACTAGGGTTCCTTTAAGTATATGACAGTAATTAACTAATCATATTACTTTACTTGCATGTGGTATTAATGATATTGTCCAATAATTTCCATATTCCATTGAGTCACCTGTCTTTGGAATGGGCATAAATATGGATCTCTTCCAATCAATTGGCCAAGTAGCTGTCTTCCAAATTTCTTGGCATAGTATGCATCAACTTGTTGAAAGATTTCAATCTGTATTCCATCAATTCCCGGAGCCTTATTTTTTGCCAATGCCTCTAATGCACCTTGGACTTCTTCCTTCAGTACCATAGGCTCTTGATCATATGCTATCTCGTGAAATGATTGAACATCAACCAACTTTTTTGGTATGGTGTATTTCTTCCATCTTCTTTTGATGCTTTCTGGATTCTTCAACATTTTCTCCATAGAACCCTTCAATATTGTAAGTCAAAGCTTGATTTTTTTCTTCAGTTCTTTCAGCTTGAGAAATGCTGAGCATGTTCTTGGTTTTCTAACTCCAGGTCTTTGCACATTTCATTATAATATTTGACTTTGTCTTCTTGAGCTTCCCTTTGAAATTTTCTGTCCAACTCTTTTACCTCCTCTTTTCTTCCAACAGTACATTGACAAGGAGCAGCACAAAGTACGCTGACAGAAGTTCAAGCCAGATTCAGACAAGGATGCTGAATGAGGGATATCCTTGTTGGCGTCAAATGGATCTTGATTGAAACCAGAGAATACCAGAAAGATGTTTATTGTGCTTTATTGGCTATGTGAAGGTTTTCGATTGTGTGGATCATGACAAGCTATGGATAACATTGCGAGGAGTGAGTATTCTAGAACACTTAATTGTGCTCAGGAGGAACCTGTACATATACCAAGAAGCAGTCATTCAAACAGAAAAAGGGGGCACTGAATGGTTTAAAATCTGAAGGGGTGTGTGCCAGGGTTTATTTCTTTCACTATGCTTATTCAATCATAACGACCACTAGTGTTTGTTGGGCACTTAACTATGTGTCAAGCACAGACTAAGCAAATTCATTATCATCTGTCTTAATGCTCACAATAACACCCTGAGGCAAGTTCTGCTACTTTCCAATTTAATAGGTGAGAAAGTGGGCCTCCGAGAGATCCAATAACTCTCCTAAGTACATACGTAGTAGAGCCAGGAGTTGAGGTTGATTAGTCAAAGTGTCCACAGTACAATGGTTCCACAATGTTTGGACATGGAGTCAGCCTTCTCCTTTCCTTGATTAGGAATAGCAGGATTCAGAAGAGCTAGCAAGTGAACAGGAAAGACATTCATCTAGATGAAGAATCAATTTGCAGTACTTGTAGGTAGGTCAGAAATCAAAACTTGTCCTGGTACCAATCTGTACAGTACAGAAATGTTTGTCAAATGAGCAGGTCCACTAGCTTCTTTTCCTGTGCATCAGTTTTGACAGTGGTGGCTGCAGGGAGGAGGAGGGCCCTGAGACTCTGGGGCAGTGAGGACCCAAGTAGGTAGGGACTGGACCTTTCATATTCCTTCACGACAACTGTTGTTGCTGTTAGGTGCTGTCTAGTCACTTCCAATTCATAGGGAATTTATGCACAACACTTGGTCCTGTGCCAACCTCACAATCATTGATACATTTGAGCCCATTGCTGCTGCCATTGTGCCAATGCATTTCATGGGGGGAACTCTCCTCTTTTTTCCTGACCCCTCACCGTACCATGCATGATGTCCTTCTTCAAAGACTGGTCCTTCCCGATAACATGTCCTAAGTATGAGAGACGAAGTCTCACCATCTTGGATTATAAAGAGCATTCTAGCTGTCCTTTTTCCAACACAGATTTGTTTGTGCTTCTGGAAGTCCATTGTTCTTTAAATAGTCTTCTCCAATACCATAATTCAAATTCATTAATTCTTCAAAGATCTTCCTTATTCATTATTCAACTTTTACATGCATATGAGACAACTGAAAATACCATGTTTTGGGTCAGGTGCACCTTAGTCCTCAGATTGGCATCTTTGCTCATGCACACTTTAAAGTGGTCTTGTGCAGCAGATTTGCCCAAGGCAGTATGTTGTTTGATTTCTTGACTGCTCCTTCATTGAGTGTTGATGGATCCAAACAAAATGAAGTCTTCGACAACTTCAACTTTTTCTCAATTTATCATGATGCTGTTTATTGGTCCAGTGAGGAGGATTTGTGTTTTCTGTACATGGATGTGCAACGCATTCTGAAGGCTGTGGATTTTTATCTCCATAGGTAAGTATCCTCTTCGTTTTCAGCAAGCAAGGTTGTATCATCTGCATATTGAACGTCGTGAATGAATTCTTCTCCAATCCTGATGTCATGCTTTTCTTCATATAATCCAGTTTCTTAGGTGATTTGTTCAGTATAGATTGAATAAGTATGGTGAAAGAATACAACCCTGGCATACACCTTTCCTAATTTTAAACCATTCAGTGTTCCCTTGTTCTGTTTGAACAACTGCCTCTTGGTCTGTGTACAGGTTCCTCATGAGGACAATTAAGTGGTCCTCAACACTCATTCTCCACAATGTTGTCCATAGCTTGCCATGATCCACACAATCGAAAGCCTTTGCATAGTCAATAATGCACAGGTAAACATCTTTCTGGTCTTCTCTGCTTTCAATCAAGATCGATTTGACATCAAACAAGGATATCCCTCATTCCACATCCTTGTCTGAATCTGGATTGGACCTCTGGCAGTTCCCTGTTAATGTACTATTGCAACCACTTTTGAATTATCTTTAGCAATATTTTACTTGCATATTATAATATTGCCAAATGATTTCCACATTCTGTTGGGCCAACTCTCTTTGGAATGGGCCAAATATGGACCTCATCCAATCAGTAGGCCAGGTAGCTGTCTTCCAAATTTCTTGGCACAGATGAGTGAGTACCTCCGGTGCTGCGTCAATTTGTTGAAAAATTTCAATTTGTAGTTCATCAATTCTCAGAACCTTGTTTTTTGCCAATGCCTCTAGTGTATATTGGACTTCTTCCTTCAGTACCATTAGCTCTTGATCATATGTTATCTCTGTGAATGTCTGAACATCAGCCAATTATTTTTGGTACAATGATTCTCTGTCTTCCTTCCATTTTCTTCTCGTGTTTTCTGCATCATTCAACATTTTGCCCGTTACAAAAAACTTCAGTATTGCAAGTCAAGGCTTGAATTTTTTCCTCAGTTCTTTCAGCTTGAGAAATGCTGAGCATGTTCTTTCCTTCTGGTTTTCTAACTCCAGGTCTTTGCACATTTCATTATAATATGTCTTCTGAGCTGCTCTGTGGACTTGTCAGCTCTTTTCCTCCTCATAGCTTCCATTTACTTTAGGATCTCTACACTGGAGAGCAAGCATCAGAGTCTCTTCTGACATCCATTTTTGTCTTTTCCCGCTTTCTTGTCTTCTTAATGACCTTTTGCTTTCTTCCTGTATGATGTTCTTGATGTCATCCCACGACTCTTCTGGTTTTTGGTCATTGTGTCTAATGCATAAACTCTGTTCTTGAGATGATCTCTACATTCAGGTGGGATACATTCAAGGTCATAATTTGGTTCTCATGGACTTGTTTTAATTTTCTTCAGCTTCCACCTAATGAGCTATAAGTATTTAGTGAGTAAGTCATGGTCTGTTCCACAGTCTGGCCCTGGCCTTGTTTTGGCTGATGATATGGAACTTTCCCACTATCTCTTTCCTCAGATGTGGTCACTACAATGAGCCCTACCTATATGATTGGCTAGAAGGACAAGCAGAGGGGTTGTATGGAAATCCAGCATGTACAGCCCAGGAGAGGTGCCCAAGACAACACAACCAAGTTGGACTTCCAAAGACCCAATGTTCTCAGTGTTTCCCCTCTTGACCAGTGGTTGACGGGAAATGGGCCATTATTGTGTGCTCTGGGTATTAATGACAATTCATGTTCCTGACCCCAATGGCTGTCACCCAGCAGCACAGAGATAAGGATGGTGGCTGAATTTCAGACACCTGACTCTTCTCATCTCTTAAGTCAACTAAGAACCTTGGCAACATGACTCAACTGTTTGACCACTCTAGGTATCTTCTCATAAGACTCAAAAGTTAAAGGGCTCAGAACCCATGGCCTAGATTTTGTGCTCCCTGGATCTCTGTTCCCACATGAAGCAGTAGGAGGTTTCTGGTTTCTGGCTATGGTTGGTGTAGGGTTCAGGCATCTGCTAAACTGAGACCAGTGTTCCTTCCACCTAAAAGCAGCTGTCAGTCACTGTCTTGCTCTGAAGCACAAAACCCTTCCTTAACCATCCTTCCATAGGGAGAGGGCTCAGGTGTGCTTCCCAGCCTTGGGACAGCATTGAATGGTAGGCGCCCCCTCTCATCTTCTGTAACAAAGAGCTTCCAGGCAGGCCTGGCAGTTGTGAACATGACAAAATGTCTCATATTTTTTAATGAAAAACTGATACTTCATCTTTCTAATGACAGAGAACTTGGAGGTGGCTTACAGTAATATATGCTTTCTTTAATACATGGCTCGCCATTTCAGACCCACAGCAGTATGAAGGATGGAGCAGCAGACAAAAGGTTAATAGAGCAATGGGCCTTTTTTAATTGAAAAAATGACTGAGAGACCCCACAGTAGCCCTAGTGGAAATAATATTACAGACTGTAAGTACTGTTCCAGAGACTTACTATTCATCTGAGGGTACAGCCATGGGCATCAAACCATGCCACTAAACCTCAACATGAACGGGAGTCTATTCCCAAGGAGGTTAATAAGCAACACATAGTATTTTTCAAAAAGATATAGATGTATTTTAAAATACACTTGTCTCCTTTTTATTGTTCTTAATTTACTACTAGCTTCTAAAAAGTAGACACACCAAGTGCTGTCCCAATTGGAATCAAATCCTCTTTGTCAACTTATCTGACCCAAATTTCATGTGATTTTTAGCTAGACCAGTCCTCGTTATGGGTAGTTAAAGTGTTGCTGCTGATTTTTCAGTTAGACAGTAGAAAAATTACTTTAACTTCACACAGTGCTTTCTGAAAGAGACTCGAGTGAAAGTAGCAAAGAATGTGTGGTTTGTGACAAGCTAAGGATATAAAAAGAAAATAATGGATAAAGAGGTGCTTTTAGGATGGTGGTGGTTGGTGGTTATGTGCTGTGGAGTCAGTTCCGACTCATAGTGACCCTGTATAGGGTTTCTGAAGCTGTCAATCTTTTCAGGAGCAGAAAGCCTCATCTTTCTCCCACGGAACAGCTGGTAGTTTCGAACTCCTGACCTTAAGGTTCACAGCCAAATTCATAACCACTACGCTACCAGAGGGAAATTCCTAAATATGATCTTCCCCTTCAGCCTGATTTTAGTGTAGCTGCATTTGTTGACATTATGATTTGTAGAATACCATGGTGTAACATGAAGTTGCAGCCTTTTGATTTGAGTTATGTGGTGTGGAGGACTGAGTTATGAATGGGTGAACGACTCAATCAAAAAGCAGATAAAAGGACTCTGAGACGTGTATGCCAATGTTCATAGCAAACAGCATAATTTGCAATAGCCAAAAAAGATGGAAACAATCCAAGTGTCCATCAACAGTTGAGTGTATAAACAAAATGGATGTTCACACAATGGAATATCATTCAGCCTCCAAAGAAATGAAGTTCTGGAGCATGCTTGTTGTTGTTCAGTGTTCTTGATTCGGCTACAACGCATCGCCACGTTATGTTCCACAGAAATGAAATGTTGCCCAGTCCTTCACCATGTTCATATATTGTTGCTATGTTTGAGTTCCTTGTAACAGCCACTGGGTCAATGTACCTCACTGAGGGTCTTACTCTGTTGCACATGATGTCTTTCTCCATCAATAGGGATGACATGTCCAAAGGAAAAAGAAAACACATCCTTGATTCTAAGAAATGTCTGAATGTACTCCCCCCATAAATGACTTGCTTGTTCTCTTGGCAATCCATGGTATATTCAATATTCTTTGCCAATACCACAATTCGAATGTGCCAGTTCTTCAAGCTTCCATTTTTATTGTCCAGTTTTTGCATATATATGAGGCAGCTGAAAATAATATGACTTGGGTCACCTTAGTCATCAAAGTGACATGCCTGCTTTGTAAGATTTTAAAGAGATCTGTGGTTGTTAGATGCCATTGAGTCCGTTCCAATTCATAACAACCCTGTCTACAACAGAAGGAAACACTGCCCTCATAACTGTTACGATGGGTCACCGTCACAATTGTTCTGTTTGAGCCCACTGTTGCAGCCACTGTGTCAGTCAGTCTCTTTGAGGGTCTTCCTCTCTTCTCCCACACCATCATGCCTCTGTACCACTCCTGGCTGACATCTGTTCACAGGAAAAGAGACATAGAACAATCAAATAGATTCGGTAAACATGAAGCATCCCTGTATCCCAGGCCAGGAGAAAGCATCACTGCAGAAGAGGAACAATCAACAAAGGTCTTCCCAGCAAAGAGCTTACAACCCAGCACCTATTGACAGAATCAGTGTGACTCTTCTAAGTCTTTCCAGAGAAGCAATGCTCTGACTTGACTTACCAGAAGCTGTGTCTTCGGCACACAGATCCTCCTGCTCCTTAGAAACTAAGTGAGATTATAGTGATACTCTGCTAAATCCCAGACAAGCCAGGTGACTTCACCAAACAGCTTTGCTGGTTCTGAAAGTGACATGGGGTATCTACTAAGGATGATGGCTACCAAGCATAGCCATGCCACCAGGCTCCTTTGTAATGTTGAAGAAGCTTCTATAAGATAAACAGCTGCTCTGATGTTATCCTTGTTGTCATTGTTTGGTGCCGTTGAGTCACTTCTGGCTCACAGTGAACCTATGCACAACAGAACAAAACACTGCCCGGTCCTGCATCAACCTCCTAGTCTTTGCTACACTTGAGCTCATTGCTGCTGCCACTATGGCAATCCATCTTATTAGGGGGTTCTCCTCATTTTCATTGAACCCTACTTTACCAACCATGATTTCCTTTTCTAGGGACTGGTCCCTCCTTGTAATATGTCCAAACTATAAGAGACGAAGTCTCACCATCCTGGCTTCTAAGGAGCATTCTGGTTGTGCTTCTTCCAACACAAATTTATTTGTTCATACAGCAGTCCATGGTCCTTTTAATATTCTCCTCCAACACCATAGCTCTAATGCATCAATTATTTTATGGACTTCCTTATTCACTGTGCAACTTTCACATGCATATGAGGCTATAGAAAATATACCATGGCTTGACTAAGGCACACCTTAGTCCTCAAACTGATATCTTTGCTTTGGTACATTTTAAAGAGGTCAGTGTGAAACAGATTTACCTAATGTAATACGTTGTGTGATTTTTTTTGACTGCTCATTCCATGAGTGTTGATGGAGGATCCAAGCAAAATGAAGTCTTTGACAACTTCAATCTTTTCTCCTTTTAGCATGATGTTATTTATTGGTCTAGTGGTGAGAATAATTGTTTCCTTTACAATGAGATGCAATCCATACTGAAATTCACTTTGATCTTCATCATTAAATATTTTAAGTCCTCTTTGATTTCAGCAAGCAAGCTTGTATCATCTGCATATCGCAGGTTGTTAATGAGTCTTCTTCTAGTCCTGATGCCACATTCTTCTTCATATAATATAGTCTCTCTATTTATTTGCTCAACATATAGATTGAATAGGTATGGTGAAAGAATACAACCCTGGCACTCACCTATCCTGATTTAAAATCATTCAGTGTTCCCTTGTTCTATTAGAATGACTGTCTCTTGGTCTATGCAGAGATTCCTCGTGAGCACAGTTAGTTGTTCAGAAATACCCATTCTTTGTATTGTTGTCCTTAGCTTTTCATGATGCACACATTCAAAAGTTTTTCATAGTCAATAAATCACATCTTTCTGATATTCTATACTTTCAGCTAAGATTCATCTGTCACCAGAAATGATATCACTTATTCCACAACCTCATCTGAATCCTGTTTGAGCCTCTAGCAGTTTCCAGTCAATGTACTGTTGCCACCATTTTAAATTTGTCTTCAGCAAAATCTTACTTACATATGGTAGCAATGATATTTTCTGATGATTTCTGTTTTCCGTTGGGTCACCTCTCTTTAGAATGGACACAAATATGGATCTCTTCAAGTCAGCAGGCTAGGTAGCTGCCTTCCAAATTTCTTGGCTTAGACGAGTGAGTGCCTCCAGCACTGCTTCAGTTTGTTGAAAGATTTCAATTTTTCTATTCATCATGCCTTGTTCTTGTCCAATGATTTCAATGCACCTAAGACCTCTTCCTTCAGGACCATTGGCTCTTGATCATATGCTACCTCTTGAAATGGTTGGACATCAGCCATTTCCTTTTTTGTACAGTGACTCTGATTCTGTGTATTCCTTCCATCTCCTTTTGATGCTTTCTGCACCATTCCATGTTTTGCCCATTGTTGTTGTTGTTGTTAAGTGCCATCAAGTAGGTTTCCAACCTCTAGCAACTTGTATAGTGTTTCTGAGGAGCAGCTGGTGAGTTAGAACCTCTGACCTTGCAGTTCAAACTGACTTTGCAGTCCAGTGCATTAACCTGCAGTGCCACACCAGGACTCCCTTTTGCCCATTTTGTTGGTGTTAAGTGCCATCAAGTAGATTCCGATCCATAATGACCCTGTGTAGAGTTTCCAAGGAACAGCATAGAACCCTTCAATATTGCAAGTTGAGGCTTGAACATTTTCTCCAGTTCCTTCAGCTTGAGAAATGCTCAATGTGTTCTTAACCTTTTGATTTTTTAACTCATTATAATTCTTGACTTTGTCCATGTGTCTTGAGAACCCTATACAGGGTTGCTGTGAATAGAGCCAACTCGATGGCACTTAACAACAACAACATCGTGGTTTTTGAAACAAAGCGTTTTTACCCTGAAACAATTGCTAGGTTTTTATACTCCAATCTTCTTGGACTTTGAGTATCTCCTGAAGATGAATTGGTGTGGAAGAAAGGAATTTCAGCTTTCTGAGAAGTTAATATTTTGCTTGTCTCCTTAAACCCTCCTCAGTACAGATACGGATAAGATAGGATAAGAAGGTCTGACCCCATCTGCAGGAACATTTGGGGGCCAGTTGATGAGGGGTTAATTGGGGCTCATTTTAAATGCAGGAGCTAGAAATCTTCTCCCTGGAGTACCCTTGACAGCATCTTTGCTCCGGATGCCGAGAGATGATGGCTCTCCGCTCACTGTTAGTTGCTCCAGGGATCTCAGCAAGATGATATGTACATAGACCAAAAAGAAGGCATCAAAATAATAAATGAAACTAATAATGCAAAACGGGTTGGGGAAATAAATGGTCTCTTCTGGAATATTAAACAAAAGATCTGAAAATTGGAAACGTAAATTTTCCTTGGAAATAGGAGGCTGTTCTGGTCCAAAGCCATCAAATTCCCAGGAGCTGATTTCCCTTCCAGGTTTGGTCTAGGAAAGAAAGTAACACTCCCCCTTCCCTAAAGAGGCCAGGGAGGGGTGGGATGTGTGGATTTGCACTGGCTGACATCCCTGTTCAATGCAATGTGCTGTTTTTAAGGAGGCTGCAGGGGGCAGGTGGCAATGCAGTGGAAACAACTTCTTGTTAAATGTGTTCTTTCTCATCAGAGGCCCCTGCTCCCCAGAGATGGTCAGCCAAGGCAACAATGCCACCCTGGTCAAATGAAATGTCTTGACTAGGATGAGCAGGAAAACCTAATGAGTCCAGCCTGCTTGAATGCGATCAGAATGTATTTTCAGGTGAATTCAGGGCCACAAGGTAGAAAGAGGAAAGTATTTGGTCTATTTTGCTTCTACAAAGGAGTCAGGGGAGGTAGGAAGGAAGAGAAGGAGGGGAAAATGAGAGGTGGATGTGGGGGTTGGGGGAGAATTCTCTTGTGAAGAGGAGGCTGTCCTTCCTATTTTTGTTGAGTGCTGCAGAATTCGTTCCAATTCATGATGACCGGTACAACTACGCCATTGGGTTTTCTTGGCTGTACTTTTCACAGGGGCAGATTGCAAGTCTTTCTCTGGGTGAGCTGGAACTGTCAGGGTTTTCTGATCTCAGCCATGGCTGCATTTCATCTGGTTTGTCATTTCTCACTCAGACCTCACTGGGGATACCGCATTCTGGAAGCTATAGCAGTTCAGAGAAGCTGTATTTCACCAAATCCCATTTGAAGCAGACCTGGATTCACCCCAGCTCTCCCATCCACTCTCTTCTGAGCAGATGGAAATAGGAGGCCTTAAAGTTTAACCTCTCTGCCTGACCCCATGCTGCTTCCCCTCACCTTTGCTCCCCCAAAAAAGCTATTGGTGAGACCAATCCAGGACCATCAACACTCCAGGGCATATGTTGGAACCCCAACTCAAAATAAGCATCAGGAGGCATATGGGGGCATATCTAAGGTTTAGTCCATTTAATCATTAACTTGATATGTGCTCTTCATTTATCAATGTATTATCCATTCATTCACTATTCATTTATTGAGCACTAAGTGTGTGTACCACTCAGTCCATAGTAGTAAGTGAAGTAGATGTGACTGGTACCCTTATGGAACTTTGTACTGTTGTTGTTGTTAGGTGTGTTGAGTTAGTTCTGACTCATAGCAATGCTCTGCACAACACAACAAAGCACTTCTGGTCCTGTGCCACACTCACAATTGTTGTTATGCTTGAGCCCATTGCTGCTGCCATTGTACCACTCCATCTCATTAGGGTTCTTCCTATTTTCCACTGACCGTCCACTTTACCAAGCATGATGTCCTTCTCTAGGGATTGATCCCTTCCGATAATATGTCTGAAGTATCAGATCCAAAGTCTTGCCATCTTAGCTTCTAAGGAGTATTCTGGTTGTACTTATTTCAAACAATTTCATTTCTTCTTCTGGAAATCCATGGTACCTTTAATATTTTTCTCCAATACCATAGCTCAAATGCATCAATTCTTCTACGGTCTTTCTCCAGAGCCGACAAAAGAAGAGCTGTCCCCTAGAGCCAGCACTATGTATCTGGACTTTTGACCTCCTAGAAGTTTACTATGCCGGGAATGACAAGTTGAAGAGGCATAGTGTCACATTCATCATCAAAAAGAACATTCAAGATCTAGCTTGAAGTTCAATGCTGTCTGTGATTGGAAAATGTCCATATGCCTACAAGGCAGACCAGTTAATGTCACTATAAGTCAATTTTTACACACCAACCACTAAAGCCAGTGATTACGAAATTGAAGAATTCTATCAACTTCTTCAGTCTGAAATTGATAAAACATGCAAAGAAGATGTATTGATAATTACTGGAGATTGGAAGGATCAGTAGTTGGAAAATATGGCTTTGGTGATAGAAATGATGCTGGAGATTGTATGATAGAATTTTACAAGACCAATGACTTCTTCATTGCACATAATTTGGTTTTGCCATGAAACAAGATATGCATAAATTGTTGCATGGAAAACTAAAGTGCTCTGCAACTTTTCACCCAAACCACAATAAAAGATATATATTTTTTGTAAGTTATTTGATAGAAAGTAAACATTACTGTATATAGAAACAATGATCTGTTATGATGAAGGGATTTTGTGGCCTGGGCTTCTACAAAGGTTGGGGTCCCATTCTTTATGGTCCGCTGTGAGAGAGGGCCCATCCAGCCACGGTGATCACACAGAGCAAGAGTCACTCACTGACTGTGAGGACCAGCGGACTCTTCCTGGAGAAGTAATGGCTGAGGTGGGGTTCAGACTTGCAGAGATGAGGGACAGACTTTGAAAGGGGAGCAAACTGTGCAAGACCCCTTGCTAGGTCCCTAGACATAAAGCAGTCAAGGAGAGGTGTCTAGAAACTATAAGGAATTCACTGAATTTTTTTTTTTATTGTTATATTGATACCTGTATGTTGTTTGCTGTTTTTAGATGCCATAGAGTTGGCTCCCCTCATAGTGACCCCGTGACCCACAGAACAAAATATTACTGGGCCTGCAACCATCCTCACAATTGTTGCTATAGTAAGCCATCACTGCTGTCACTGTATCACTCCATCTTACTGAGGGTCTTCTTTTTCACAGCCCATTCTACATTGCCCATCATGATGTCCTTTTCTAGGGACTGGTTCCTCCTGTTCACATGTCCAAAATGCATGAGATGAAGTCTCAGCATTCTCACTTCTAAGGAGCATTCTGTCTGTACTTCTTCCAACACAGATTTGTTTGTTCTTCTGGCTGTCTATGGTACTTTCAGTATTCTTCACCAATGCCAATACCTACATAGGGCATGTAAAGCACCAGAATTTATTAAAAATTCTCACTTAGATCCATTTCTCTGTGGTGAGGCTTTTCAGGTGCTAATTACAGCCCTCAAGCAGCCTTGGTGACACAACAGTAAAGCACTAAGTTGTTAACCTAAAGACGGGGGTTCAAGCCTACCAAGCAGCTCTGTGCAAGAAACACCTGGTGATCTGCTCCCATTAAAACTGCAGCCTCAGAAGCCATGGGGGGCCAGTTCTTCTCTGTCACACAGGGTCACAAGGAGTTGTATCCACTCAAAGACACCTGACATCAGCAACGGCTTTCAGTTCTACTACTTCTTTCTCAAAAGCTCTTGTTGCATGCCATCAAGTCAGTTCCAACTCAGAGCAACCCTGTAGAGTTTCCAAGAAGTGGCTGGTGGGTTTGAACCACTAACCTTGCGGTTAGCAGCCCAGTGCTTATCTTACAATGCCATGCCAAGGTGGTGGTGGTGTGCCGTGGAGTCAGTTCCGACTCATAGCGACCCTGAATAGGGTTTCTGAGGCTGTAAATCTTTACAGGAGCAGAAAGCCTCATCTTTCTCCCATGGAATTGCTGGTAGTTTCAAACTCCTGACTATGAGGTTAGCAGCCAGACTTGTAACCACTCCACTACCTGAGCTCCTTGCCATATCAGAGTAGGGTTTAAGATAATGGAAGACTGCTTCTTCAGTCCTGGTTTACCCCGATAATTTACCTCCCATCCTAGCTCATCCAAGCTATCAGAATAAAAACTACACATATACATCAGTCATTACACATATACATCAGTCATTCCCCGTGCATTTTATAAGAAGCCATGCCCCATGAAAAATATCCTATGTTGTTGTTAAGTGCCATCGAGTTGGTTCTGACCCATAGCGACCCTGTACAGGGTTTCCGAGGGTGTAAATCTTTACGGGAGTAGAAAGCCTCATCTTTGTCCCGCGGAGCGACTGGTAGTTTCGAACCGCTGACCTTAAGGTTCGCAGCCCGATTCGTAACCACTATGCTACCAGAGCTCCCTTACGGAGGGTAAAGTCTCTTTGATCACCAGGCTCCCTTTTGAAGTCCAAGTCCTTCCTGAAGAATCCATGATCTCTGACGAGACCTCTAGGCGCCCTCCCTCTAGCCCCCCTGGTGGTCCTGGGACCACCAGAATCCATGGCTTTTACCTACTTTTCACCAATGTCCATGAGGAACACGGCCTCCCCAAGCATTTCCTGAATGTGTTCATCTCCCAGGAAGGTTCAGAGACAGGCCGCTGGGAAGAGCCTTGCACACCATTTCCCATGTTGTCAGCTCCTCCCTCCTCCTGGTTCACCCACGAGCTCCCTGCCCCCCACCCCACCCCCAGCTCCAAGTTCCTCTTCCTCCACTTGGCAGAGCAGCTTTGACTTCCTCTGAAGCCTGAGGTGGTCGATACCCAAGCCCTGGGGGCTCACCCCCAAGTGGGCTAATCAAGGGAGTCTTTCCACATCTGAGGCTTCCTCTTGAAGCAGCTCAGAGAGAATGGTCTCCATCTCAATTCATATTCAGGGGCTCACATCTCTCTCCCTGCAGCACAGTTAGTGCCTTCATCTTACAAATGAGGAAACTGAGGCTCAGGTTTAGTAGCAGGATTAGAGTTATACAGTGGGGAAGCAGAGGAGAGGGTCTGGTTTATACACACAGGGATCCGGTTCCAAAGCTGTTACTCTGAGTCCCCACTGCCAAGTCCACTGCCGGCATTTACCTAGCCCCTTGTCCCCCAGTTGCTTAAAGGGGGTGGTAACAAGCCCAACAAAATAAAGTGGAGTTTGCAAAACTCGTTCCCAGCCCTTGAAAATGAATAGGAAAATGGAACCTTCTGGAAGACATGTAACATGTAGCTTGGCAAGAATGCTAATGAGCCCACAGTGCACATGTGGACTGTTGCTATCGCAGGCCAGCAATGAGGGATGCATTCTGTCCATGAATCAGAGAATGACTATTGTTATTATTTAGCATTGATTAATTGCCCCTCAGGCCCTCTTAGGCTTCTCCACACAGTTCTCAGAAAATCATTATCCTTCCAGGTTGCCCGGCCCTGACATTCGGAGCTAAGAAGCAACACTGTGAACCCTTCAAGGACAAAGCAGATTTTAGGGTGGCCAGGCAAGATGGACCCCTGAGTGAGATGGGCCAGCCCACAGCAGAAGCCTCCACCACACCCCTTCCCCAGCCCTGGCCTGCAGCCTCCAAGGAGTTACGACCAAGACCCAAGCAGAGAGTAATTCCGAAACCACAGACCTCCGCTTCTGGCTAGAGAACACTAGACCAGTTCGGCTGTCTTTCCATGAATACTGCAAAATGGCAAATCAGAAGGGGGAGCCCTTCTGGGATAATTACAGCAGCCAGTGACTTCCCCACAACTGTACAGCCTGATTAAATGCAATGCTGTACAAGAGCCGGTGCAGTGAGTTTTCATCCAATAACACTATGTGACCCTTTGGGTATTGTCCTCTCCTGAGGTCAAAAGATGAATGAATTATGTCTCTAACAACCTTGATGCTCAGTAAGGTGAGATGCAAAGCTCTCTGGGAACAAACACCTGACATTACATTTGTGATCACAGAGAACAGAGGAAAATCCAGACCCTAATTTTGCTAAATTTAGGCCTGATGGGGAGAACAGAGAATAACCTTTGATGTTATGTTTATTCAGGAAGCAAGGGGGCTCTCAGAGCAGAGTCTAGATGCCCACTACATCACTGGAGGCAAGGTGGGGAGTTACGAGCTCCCTCTGACCATTTTTATTGATTAAAAATGACCAAATCAGGGACAATGCCATGCACAGGAGATGGCGCCGAGACAATATTGTTAAATAGGTGGTGGTGGTGTGTCCAGTTAGCTGAAATGGATGTCCGGAGAAGGGACCATCCATCATGGGTGAGAAGCCTCATTTACAGAGAGACAAGCAAGGTAACGCAATGAGCCCGGAATCTGCTAAGCTGAGGATTGATAGCAGGTCAGCCAAGGATGGCTTTCTCCTGTAACAGATGGTGTCCACTGAAGGGGTACTGGCAACTAATGCCAGAAGTGGGGTGAATTATCTTGGGGAGTCTGGGTTTGGGATGAAGGTAAAGGTCGGGGTGAAGGAACCCCCCCATCCATCTATCCCAATCTGAAGCATATCTGCAGAAAGTCAAGAGACCAGCACTTGAGGCATAAACCCACCAGATGGGTCCTGGAGGCAGTTGGCATTGCGTCCATGCAAGGGTCTACCATCATTCCAAAGGCTGGACTGATACAGAAGGGGGAAAAGAAAACACCCTTAGCCTTGACCATCATGGCTTGGATTTGACTGTATCAAAGGGGCAGGCAGGGAGGGTTCCCCTCTCTCCTGAGTCAAGACCAGAGGCATAGATGACTTGTTGGTAGGTACCACCCTCAGAACGCTATGGTTGAGTGCCCAGCAGTTGGTGTGTATAGAAGTGATGATACATTGGGTGTGTCCTTCATACAGGGGCTGGTGCTGCCCTGGATCCAACTTTCTTGATTCCACGACAAACGACATTTTCACATTCTCTCAAAGGATGAGACTAAGCTCCCAACAGGCCCTGTGTTCTTGGAATCAGAATCACACAAGTCAAAGGAGCTGTGGTCACAGGGTGAACACCCGAGGACTCCAGCAGGGTTGTGTCTGGGATTCTGGTGGCTCCCCACTTCTGGCCTGTGGACTCAATCCATCTGGCCAACCCCTTCTAGAAGAGCCTGTGTGCTGGGGGGCTTCCCCTCCAGTGGCGTGGGATTTCTTTCTTTTGAGCACAACCTGAATTATTAGGAGGTTGCTTTCAGCAGTAGTAAAAGCTGGCACAGCAGGAAACCTGCTCTACACTGATCGTGGCCCCAGCCCAGCTGGGCTGGGCCTCAGGAATGACCTGTGCCCTGGCCTGACCAGAATCTCAGAAAGCCTCGGGAGGGGCTGCACTAGAGACTCTGTGCAACAACAATCACCAGATACCCTGCTAGCCTCCTGGCCAAGGGCCCCCATCCTCAGATACCAGCAGACATTTTCTGTCCCCAGGGAAGTGCATTTGGCACCATTACCTCTGAACGCAGTTATAGATTCAAACCAGAGAAGACCTGTGTGTGCTCAGGTGGGGGACCCTGGTCACAGGCAGGGCAGAAGGGAGACAGCAAGAACCAGCAGGTACCAGGCTGGACTGATCCCACTTTGAGGCCTTGAGCAAGTGACTGCCTCAGAACTTCCTTCCTTCATCTATAACATGGAATGAATTCATCTCACGGACCTTAGTTGAGCGCCTACTGTGTGCTCACCTCAAAGTGGCATATGTGCTATGATAGTTAAGGTTTTGTGTCCATTTGGCTGAGCCTGGTTTGGCAATGAAGACCTAGTGATCCCCCGTGATGGGCTCTAATATAATGGAACACACACCCCACACACACCGCCACCTCATGATGGAATCAGATGTGATCAGCTCTGATCTAACACAATTATCCCGTATGTTGTGAATCCTCACTTCTATGATGGTAATGAAGCCGGATACAATCTACAGGATTAGGTTGTGTCTTGAGTCACCATGCAAGAATTTGAGATATAAAAGAGATTAAACAGGCATGCAGAGCACAGAGGGGCCTGTTACCACCAAGAAAGAAGAGTCAGGAGTGCGGGGGTGTCCTGCACAGTGAAGCTCCTAGATCCAGGGGAAGATGGATGCCAAGATCCATGGAGATCACTAAGGAATGTTGGGCCTACAGATGCTGAAAGGACACAAGGACCTCTCCCCAGAACATCTAAGAGAGCAAGCCTTCCCCTAGAGGGGCACTCTGACTTTGGACTTCAAGCCTCTTGAGAGAATACATTTCCATTTTCTGAAGCCATCCACTTACAGAATTTTGGGTGTAGCGGTACTCGATAACATGACTTAGTGCTGCAAGGTATATGGGGGGCCATGGACACAGGACGAGCACCCCTGAAGTTTTGTGAGGGCTGTTTGCAAGTGGGCTCAGCAGGTGGGTGTTCTTTGGATATGAGGGGTCATTTTGTTACACACACAAACTTAGAGGCACTGCTTACCATATCTACTGACCATCTTGCTCTCTCTCTTATTGAGTGTATATAGTTAGACTGGCACAAGTTACATGTGCAAATACCTACCTCAAAGGGATATCAGGAGCATCCCAGAATAATTCTGTACCCAGCATAGATTAGACACTGAGTGTTAGCTCTCATTATGATTAACATCCCTTCCATTCAGGTAAAGGGAGTCTGGGAAGTGCAAACGGTTAAGCACTCGACAATTAGACAAAAGGTTGGCAGTTCAAACTCACCCAGAGGTACCTTAGAAGACAAGTCTGGCGATCTGCTTCTAAAAGGTCTTGAACACTCTCGGGAGCAGTTCTACTCTGTACACATGGGGTTTCCCTGAGTCTGAATTTACTCCATGGCAAGTAACTACAGTTCAGGTAGAGCCTGGACAAAGACTTGTGAGACTTCTTGGTCCTAAGTAATTGCAGGCATAGTAAGTTAGGTACATATGCTTGAAAGCAAGCATGCATGTATTGTTGTTGTTGTTGTTAAGTGCCGTCGAGGCTATTCTGACATATAGCGACCCTGTAGAGGGTTTCCAAGGGGCAGCTGGTGAGCTTGAACCACTGACCTTGCAGTTCAAACGACTTTGCAATCTGATGCATTAGCCCACAGTGCCACACCAGGACTCTATGGACGTATATACGTAAGAAATAAGGCACATGTCCCTGGGTCTCAGTTTTCTCTTGGTAGAACATTTGGACTATGCATCCCCTTCCAACCCCACTGGAGTTCCATCATATGTGCAGCTTCAGGACATCAGTTAAAATGCCACTTGAGAACTTCAGGGTCTGCCTAAAAGGGACACCATGTCATTCACATCCATCAATATTTCAGGGTCACTTTGTGTGGGATCAGAGGCTGACACAAGCTGACCTCCTTGCACTTGATCCTCAGGAAACTGAAAATTCCAGTGGATAGAATTCTGTGTCTTGAAATTGAGGTTCATAACTTTTCCTTTCCCAAGTCTTGTTTTGCCTTTTGGGTTCCTGATGCTTGTAGAGGAAAAAAAGTTGCTCTCTCTTTAGACTTACATCTTTCTCCAAATGAAAAATGCAGATTCTACTGTTGCTAAACCATATTCAGCGAGTGAGACCAAAGCATTGAAGCCTCTTCTAAGACAGCCTTCAGGCCATGGACCCAGTCATCACCATGTTCTATTTCCTGACTGTTGCCTCTGTAAACCTAAGGACCTAAGCAGCATAGTCACGTGGGGCCAGCACAAAATTAACATACGGGGCAGTCGGAAGTCTACCTCCACTTCCGGCAGACCCACCCACGACGCATGGTGGAAGGGTAATCCCCAAAGAACTGAATCTCCTACACTCAGTCTCTGGATTAGGGGTGAACCAGAGGCCCTGATGAGTCGCCTGCCTTCTTGTTCCTCCCCAGGATGCTAAAGAATCCATCCCTCACCACAGTGCTCCCAGCAGTGCTGTGTCCAAGCTCAGGTCCTGGCTAGAAGGGCAACAGAGCGCGGCAGTGGTTGTTCAGAGGAAACTAGGAGGAGGAAGCTGAGTTGAGTCTGGGGTGCCAAGATTCAGGGGGACAAGCAGATGAGAGCCTGTCCAGGGCGGCAGGAGGTGGAACTGCACCAAACCAAGTCTCCAAGTCCAGGCATGTGTTCCATTGACTCATCGGAATTTGCTTACCAAACACAAATTCAAAGATAAAATGTAGAATTTCAAGATACTAATCCCAAAGTAGAGGCGTCTCTGAACATATGACTCTGCATGGGGCAAAACGTACTCATTCTTCAAATAAGAGAGGCCCAAACTCATGGCCTATTGAACAATGGGGTAATGGCAGAAGGGTGGAGATCTAGGACTTTAGAGGCAGGTCAGCACTCAGCTTCAACTCAGTTTCTCCCATGGATATCCATGGATCAAGTTCATTGTGTGATGGCTGGCTACTCGCAAGGGCTAATGAGTATTACTCTTACTGCCATAGTCTGTGGGTTTCCAATAATAATGGTGAACTTGAATCAGAAGCTGGACTCAATCCTAAATCTGCTCCTATGAATCTGCTCGGAATCCAGGGAAAGGAGAGTAAGAAAAGAATATCAGTAAAAGGAAACTAGGTAGACAGGAAAGATTTGCTTAGAGGCTAATTCCTAGTTCACACTATTAAGCAGAGGTACAGTAAGAGCCGCCAT
Source organism: Chrysochloris asiatica (assembly GCF_000296735.1). Lineage (NCBI taxonomy): Eukaryota > Metazoa > Chordata > Mammalia > Afrosoricida > Chrysochloridae > Chrysochloris > Chrysochloris asiatica. The sequence goes on from NW_006408539.1 coordinate 10,036,641, forward strand.
GTTTCCATTTAGTGAATAATGACGTTAAAAAGCTGCTGGCATCACCGTTGAGTGTCCCAACCCTTTACTTCAGACTCTTAACATGTTACTTCAATCTCTTAAAATTAACAAAGATATCCTAGTGCAACAAAGGGGTGGGAGGGTTGGTGGGAGGGGGAAGATGATGGCAGAGAACAATCAATCATTTGGGGAAAATTAAGCTTGTTTGTGTGAGTTTAAATATCCATTTGAATATGGCCAAAATGCCTCAGAATCCAGTGCTTGAAAGTAATTATGGTGATGGATTTTGCATTTTGTCACACAGTGCAATTAAGGAGTAAGATTTAGCCAACATCCTAAGCCTATTAAGAGATCCAGATGGAAGCTGGCCATGCTTTCAGTGACTTTGATGAGATTGCATCTCCTTTGTGGTGCTTGCCTGCAAAACATGCTTTGAGTACCTAACCCTAGTTAGGCCACAGCCCACCAACCCCAACCACAGGAAGTAGAAAACAGCCAAGGTGCTAGGGGAACCTGGCCAGCCTCCTCCCCCGTGATTCTGCCACACTTTAATACATCACCATCGTAGCCCCTGTCACCTCTGACAGCAAATATGATTTTAGCTGTCAGACAGCTGACAGAAAACAAAACATAATTTACAGCCAAATTCAGCTCACACCTGGTTCCCAGTGTCGAGGGCTGGAGAAACACACCCAAGGGCAGGATTTGTCGGGGCCAGATAAGAGCGGGGTGAAGTCTCCCTCCCAGGCTTAATAAGTGCCTGCAGTTGGAGAAAAGAAAGACGGAAATGCAGTTACTATTTCTTATAACCATAATTTCTGAAATATACTTCGAGAATTTTATTACTAATAACACATTCTGCCATAATTATCACGTTAGCAATGAATTGCCTAGTGGAGTAAAATACGCCCTACCTCTCTTTTTTGGTTAATTCCAAAGGAAAATGCTATTTTATTTCTTTCACTGCCTGCTTTGCAGATTGTTGTTGTTGTTAAGTGCCGTCTAGTCGGTTCCGACCGACCCATAGTGATCCTGTATAGGGTTGCCTAGGAGCGACTGGTGAGCTTGAACCACCAACCTTGCAGTTCAAACTGAGTCCTGGTGTGGTGCTGTGGGTTAATGCACCAGACTACTTTGCAGATTGGGTCAACCAAAATGATAAAATGACATTGAAGAGTGTGCCACACCCTTGGCAAATGCCACAATTGGAAAGTCCCAACTTTTCATGCTGGCCACTTGGTGTTAGGGTTGAAGTGGCTAGGAAGGGGCTGGGAGAAAAGTTTGAGAGTAGGACTGAGGCTCAAGATCTATTCTCAAGCAGAGCAGTGAGTCCTCCAAGCTGAACAATCTGAGTATGTGTGTGTGTTTGTAGGGACGTGTGTCCTAAAGGAGACAATTTTGCATTATAAATAACTAGAATGAGCTAAATAAAGATTAGGGATGGGAAATCTGAACTCTTTGTTAAAATGGGAAATGTTGCTCTGTGGATTCTTTTTGAAAATGCTCGTTAGCTGTATCGGAGCTTCAGGCACAGACCCTGAAACCAGGAACGCTGGCTCCCAGTCTGGTTTGTTCTTAATTCCAGTGCAACCACTATCTGTACAGAGCAGCAATTAAGCACAGTCTAACCTACTCAGGTTCAAATCTCTATTTCATCTCGTAACTAGTTCTATGACCTTGGGCAAGTGGCACGAGTTAGCTCAGCATCCTTACCTGTAAAATGGGAATGAGGAAAATCTACTGCAAAGGGCTCCAGAATTAAATGAGATGTTAAGGGGTAAAACACATCATAACTGCTCTATATTTGTTCATTCCGGAAATAACGGCTGCAGCCATGGGACATCCAAATATCTAAGTAATATGTGGGGGGAAATCAGTCGTTAGAACATTTTGGTCTATAAGGATCCAAACAAAATATCCAAAGGGTTCCGTAAAGGTTCTGCACTCCTACTGGAAATGCAGCCTTGTGAAAGCTCACCAGTAGAAGGCAGTGGTCTCAGGGACATGACATGAATATAATGACACCTTTGGGACAACGTCCTCGTGGGTCATAGGCCAGAACACTGTGACACTTTTCCCTGAAACTATTGCCTCCTCAGGCTACTGGCTGACAGCTAAGTCCAGATCCAACTGCCGATATGTGTCCCTGTGTCTGCAATGGTTAAGTACTTGGCTGCTAATGGAAAAGTTGGCGGTTCGAACCCATCCAGCAGTTGATCAGAAGAAAGACATGCTTATCTGCTTACATAAAGATCACAACTTAGGGAACCCTGTGGGACCGTTTTACTCTATCACATGGGGGTGCTATGACTTGGCAGCACCGAACAACATCAGTCACCTGTACCCTGATCTTCCAGAAGTTTGGTCTTCCAGAGCACCCGGAACCTTGGTTTTATCTCACAGTGGTCTCGAGGTTGTTGGGCACAGCACCTGAAGATGTGTTAAATATGCAGGTTACCAGGGCTGATTAGGAGGAATCAGAGGGTCTGGGGCGAGTCCTTACTGTTTGTTGTTTCTAAGTGCTGTCAAGTCAGTTTCCATTCATAGTGACTCTGTATAGGGTTTCCAAAGAGCAGCTAGTGAGCTTGAACTGCCGGCTTTGTGGTTCACAGTCCAGTGCTGATCCTACAGCTCTAGAGCTGCATGGTAAAAACCCAGTGGACTTTCTGTCTTTCAGACTGAAAGTTCCAGCAGTATCAGCTGAAAATACTCAATTCCCTGGTCCACAGAGCACAGCCTGCTCCTACTCCACCCTCACTTTCCCCCTCACCCCACCTTCCCTGCTTCTCAAATCTTTATTATGAAGATGGAAAGAAATCAGAAAGAGATTTGAATTTGGAGCAAGAAGTCCCTGACTGAACTTTGTTGTCTTAAGTATTGTTGAGTCGATTCTGACTCATAGCGACCCTGTGTAAGGTTTCCGAGGAGAGGCGGACAGATTTGAACCAGTCACTATAAGGTTTAAACTGACCTTGAATGAACATCCCAGAAAACATCTCTGTTTACTTATTTTCTCTGCCCCCCCACTCTTCCCAGCTCCTGTCTGCTTCCACAAAGGGTTTGAGATAGTGAAATCTATTGACTATACAAAAATGGTGGAAAAGCTAGTACAAAACAAATAGTCCCATACAGAACCCCAGTGCCATACAGCTGCCTAACTCATAGTGATCCCCTAGGACACATGGGCTTCCCAAGGCTGTAAGTCTTTACAGAGGCAGACTGCCATGTCTTTCTCCTGCAGAGCAGCTGGTGGGTTCCAACAGCCAGCTTTTTGGTTAGCAGCTGAGCACTTTAATCACTGTGCCACCAGGGATTCTAAATATTCAAATAACTAAATAAAATCCCAAATTCTCATTCTAATGGTAACTAGAACTTTCGCCTAAATTAACATGCTGTGTAATTAATACATGTGTGTCTATGACCTGGTGGTGCCAACGCGAAGTCCCTAGGTGACACAAAGGGTTATGCTACTAATTAAGGGTTGGAGGTTCGCGTCCACCCAGAGGCATTTCTGAAGTGATTTATTTCTGAAAGATCACAGCCAGTGAAGACCCGAGGGATCGCAGGTCCACACTGACACTCAGAGCTTGCCATAGTCAGAATCAACTTGCCAGCCACTGATTTGGATTTTTTGTTTGTTCATTTGTATTTAATGTCAGATTTTACTTCACAAAAGATCATTTAATACATATCCATTTAAGTTAAAAACAAAAAACTTTTTCAAGATTATCAGCCGAATCAAAGGTGGAGGCGATTTCCCCCCTTATGTGCTTGAACTTGGGAAGACTTTCAACATAATGGTTAACATATAAAAGACATTTATAATAATTACTTAGGTACTAATGACAGTTTGGACAATGAGGAGCCTGGTTCCAAAGTTCCTTGATCAGCAGTGTTTACTGTGACTAAGACCCGTGTAGACAGCAGGCATCGACTTGGCCTAACTAACCTTTGCACTTGCAATAAAAGTGCAATAAACTAACTGGCTAAAATCGAGACAAGTCTGATAAAGAGTATTTGCTTTTTAAAGTAACTGGCTAAAATAGAAGCATATCTGATAAATGAGTTTATGGGAGGCGGAAGGCCATCTTTACTAATTAGTCAACAGTATTTCCTGCGCAGATTCCTTCCTTACCACTTTGAAGAGAGCTGAAACAATGAAACTTAACCAGTAACATGTATACTCCCCAGAGACTAAACCAAAACCAACCTCACTGCCATCGAGTTAATTCTGATCCATATTGATCCTGTATAGCATTTCCGAGGCTGTAAGTCTTTACAGGGCAGACAGTTTGATCTTTCTCATGTAGAGGCTGGTGGGTTTGAACTGCTTGTGGTTAATAGTCTATTACTTATCTTACAACACCACCAGGGCCCCCTCATCAGAGAACAGACAGCTGTTAAAATGCTCTCTCTGATACATGTTTCAAAATGCGCTTGCTTCACAGTTCTATAAAGGAAAGCAATCTATGTCAGATTTAGTCACAAAACGGTGGTTCCCATCAGGGCAGCAATATACTTTGCAAGAGGCATTGAAAAACATAAGGAAAAAAACTCTCTAAATCCTCCAGTCTCTTAATTCATTATGATCCACACTAGAGTTGAAAATCCATGAATGTCTTGATCAGTTTTATTTCCCTGGAGCATTTGCTCTATATTAAAACCCAGCACTGCCGTCGAGTTGACTGCGGCTCATAATGATCCTATGGAAATGCCACACAGTGTTTCCAAGACAGCAGTCTGTACGGAAGCTGACTGCCACATCTTTCTTCCCGAGCGTACCTGGTGGGTTCAAACTGACAGCCTTTCAGAGAACATCCAGGAACTCAACCACTCCGCCACCAGGACTCCGCTCTACATTGCTGTGTGCCATCAAATCAGTTCCGACTCATAGCAACCCTGTATAGAGTTTCCCAGAGCAACTGGTGGGTTTGAACTGCTGACCTTGTGCTTAACAGTCTAGTGCTTATGCTACAGCACCACACCAGGACTCTCTGCTCTATATGAGGTCCCTGTTGAAAAGTCCCCACTTTTAATTAAACTTTTATTTCTGAGCAATTTAATCTATAAAAGATGGCATTCAGTATCATTTTCAGCAGACCCGAATACATTATACATTGCAATAGTAATAAAAATGGCAAGAACGAGGGGTTCGTACATAAGCAGGCAGGGATTGTTCATCTTTTTTTGTTCCTTAATAGCAATTAATGAGCCTGGAAGGCAGCCATATTGGCTGTGGACACCACATAGATTGGAGACCACCAGCACCTAGGAACTGATGTTCCTGAGCTGCTCTTGGTTTGTCCCAAGCCACTAGTTTCAATGGAGACACTTGAGGTTGCTGAGATAAGTTCTCTCCTCCCTAGAGTCCCCTGCCTTGACCTTACTTGCAGGGAGTGAAGGAATCCCTAGTAATGCAAACAGTTAAAGGTCAAAAGTAGCTAGAGGTCCCACAGAAGACAAGCCTGATGCTACTCCAAAAGGTCACAGCTTTGAAAACACCGTGAAGCCATTCTACTCTGTACACAGGGTCATCGTGAGTCAAAGTGACTCGACAGCAACTAACAACAACATGACAAGCGGACACATTGTGCAATCTTTGGGGACTTGCTGTCTCTTTACTCAGTAAGGGAGAGAGAGAATTCTCAAGCCATGGCTCAACCGGCCCTGGGCCCAAGCCTGAGCAAGCTGAGTAACAGCCACAGACAAAATCTTAAATTTACTATCTTAAAAAATACTAATTGATTAAGAAGGCAGGTTTTGTCTTCTTAATAAATTAGTATTGATGACATGAATGCATAGACATTAACTTCTTTGGGGAAGAAGTAGATCACCCAGATAGGACCTGGATCTGCCCAATGCTTCCCAATCCAACTGCACCATGCTCTACTCTTTTCTCACAGTTAGAAACAAAAGCATATTTATTTACAGAGGAAATTTCCAGTTAACCAGAACTTTAAAAATTAGAACCTATAATTGACTGAATATTGCCATTTGAATTTTTTAAATTATTAATTATAAGAGCAAACATTTGCATAGTACTTACTTGTTCCAGGAACCACACCGAGCACTTCATGTTGAAGCTGTGCAAAATGATGATTATTACCTCCTTAACTTTACAAATGAGCACTCTGGGGCACAGAGAGATGGAGCTACATCTATGTCTGCAGGATTGGATAGTGACCATTGGCACTCAGAACAATTCTGACTCACAGGACCCCTTCCCAATGGAGCAGAACTGCCCCAGACAGCCACGTCTTTCTCATGCTGAGCAGCTTCTGGGTCCAGACCACTGACCTTTTCAAGATCAGTCAAGAGCTAAACCACTTGATCCCCAGTTAGTAAAGATTTCATTCTGGTTGCTAGACTGGACTTTTCAAAGCCCCAAGATTTATAGGCCTGGGAAAGTTTGGGGAAATATCAAGTGTGAAGATGAAATAAAGTGATGAACTTGTAGTTGTCCAGGACATGAAATGAGCATGCAGGTTCTAGCACAGAACAACCAGACTCGCTGATGCCAACTCACGTGGAAGGAAATCATCAAGATTTACTTAAGAGACTCCTAAGTGATGATTTTCTCCATTGCTAGACTCTTGGGGCCTTTTAATGAATACTTAGGCCCTGAAAGAGTTAATGTAACTATTTTATTACCAAGGAGAGTAACTGGATCTGTGGAGAAGATTGAAGGAATCATCATGTTCAAAGAGGTGGAGCTATTCCCTGTCCCACCCCCAGAATGCTGAAACACACTAACCGTTCACTTATACTATTGCGGCAGTCATATACAAATATCAAGGGACATTTACTCAACACTTACTATATTACAGGTTCTACTCTATGTGGTAGTGGTGGTGTGCTGTGGAGTCAGTTCCAACTCATAGCAACTCTGCATAGAGTTTCCAAGGCTGTAAATCTTTACGGGAGCAGAAGGCCTCATCTTTCTCCCATGAAACGGCTGGTAGTTAGTTTTCAACTGCTGACCTTGAGGTTAGCAGCCTGACTCGCAACCACTACGTTACCTGAGCTCCTTTGTGTACCCCCTGAATTTACAGATTTGATGCATTAGACAGTAATGACTGAAGAACAGAAGAGTTATGGGATGTCATCAATAACATCATACATGAAGAAAGCAAAAGGTCATTAAAAAGAAAGAAAAGACCAAAATGTATGTCAGAAGAAATCCTGAAACCTGCTCGTGAGTATAGAGAAGCAAAAGCAACAGGAAGCAATGAGAACATAAAAGGGCTGAACAGACTACTTCAAAGGGCAGCTTGAGACGACAAAGTTAAGTACTATAATGAAAATGTGCAAAGACCTGGAGTTAGAAAATCAAAAGGTAAAACCCATTCTCAAGTTGAAAGAACTAAAGAAATTCAAGCCTCAACTTGAAATAATGAAGGATTCTATGGATAAATTATTGAATGAGGCATAAAGCATCAAAAGAAGAGGAAAGAAATATGTATAGTCTCTGTACCAAAGAGAATTAGCCAATGTTCAACAATTTCAAGAGGTCACATAAGATCAAGAACTAATGGCATTGAAGGAAGAAGTAAATCCGAACTGCACTGAAAGCACTGGAGGAGAAACAAGACTTCAGGGACTGATGGAATACAATTTGAAATGTTTCAATAAATTGTAACAGCACTGAAGGAACTCACTCATCTATGCCAAGAAATTTGGAAGACAGGTGCCTGTCTTTTTGTGTCAACTTGACTGGAACAGGATTCTCAGTGGTTTAGCAGTTAAGATGGAGTTCTCACCTCTCTGATGAAATTTAATATGCTGCAATCAACCCACAATGTGATCAGTTCTGATCTGTTGTAATTATCTATGTCCTGGTGTGGCGCTATAAGATAATGCACTGGACCACAAGGTTGGTTTGAACCACAAAGGCAGCAGTTGAAACTCACCAACTGCTCCTCAAAAACTCTATACAGCATCACTATGAATTAGAACCAACAGTAGTTAAGAACATCAACAATTGTAAATCCTTACTTCTATGATGTTAATGAGACTATATGCAATCTGCAGGATTAAATTGTATCTCATTTGAGATATAAAAGGAGAACAAATAGAGCAGAAAGACAGGGATCCACTACTACTAAGAAAAAACAGTTGGGAGTGCAGGGTGTCCTTTGGCCCTTGGATCCCTACACTGTGAAGTTCCCAGATCCAAGGAGAAGATTGATGCCAAGACACACGGAGATCTCCAAGGAGGGCTGGGTCTGTAGACACAAGGACCTTCCCTGAGAGTTGACACTCTGAATTTGGACTAAATTCAGAGAATAAATTTCTGGTTGTTAAAGTCACCCCTTGTGGCATTTCTGTTGTGGCAACACTAAAGAACACTAAAGATCCATATTTGTACTCTTTCCAAAGAAAAGGTGATACAATGGAATATGGAAATCATTAATATCACATGAAAGTAAAATTTTGCTGAAGATAATTAGAAACTGAATGCATTAGTACATCAACAGAGAACTGTCAGAAATTCAAGCAAGATTCAGAAGAGGATGTGGGACTAGGGCTATCGTTGCTGATGCAAGGTGGATCTTGGCTATAAGCAGATAATACCACAAAAATATTTACTTGTGCTTTATTGACTATGCAAAGACATTTGACTGTGTGGATCATAACAAACTATGGATGATATTGCAAAGAGTACGTGTTGCGGAACACTTGATTGTGCTCATGCGGAAACTATAGATAGACTAAATCACAGTCATTAGAACAGAACAAGAGGATACAGACTGGCTTAAAGTCAGGAAAGGTACACGCCAAAGTTGTATCCTTTCATCTTACTTATTCAATCTGTATGCTGAGCAAATAAACTGAGAAGCTGGATTTTATGAGGAACGTGGCATCAGATTGGAGGAAGACTCATTAACAACCTGCTGTGGCAATGTGGGTTAACTCACCAGACTGCAAAGCAGTTTGAACTGCAAGGTCGATGGTTCAAGCTCACCAGCTGCTCCTCAGAAACTCTATACAGGGTTGCTGTGGGTCAGAATTGACTCGACAGCACTTAGCAACAACAATATACAAATAACACAACCTTGCTTGCTGAAAGTGAAGAAGACTTAAAATACTTACCTATGGAGATCAAAGCCTACAACCTTCAGTATGAATTATACCTCAATGTAAAGAAAACAAAAAACTTCACAACTAGGCCAATAAATAATATAAATGATAAATGGATTAGGTTGTCAAAGACTTCATTTTGCTTGGATCCACCATCAACACTCATGGAAACAGCAGTCAAGAAATCAAACAATGATTTGCATTGGGTACATATGCTACAAAAGACCTCTTTAACGAACAAAGGTGTCACTTTGAGGACTAAGGCGCACCTGACCCAAGCCATGGTATTCTCAATTGCCTCATATGCATGTGAAAGTTGAATAATGAATAACGAAGACCAAAGAAGTGTTCATGCATTTGAATTATGGTATTGACAAAGAATATTCAAAGTACCATGGATTGCCAGAAGAACAATATAAATCTATCTTGGAAGAAGTGCAGCCTAAATGTTCTTTAGAAGTGAGGATGATAAGACTTTGTCTCTGGTTCTTTGGACATGTGGTCAGGAGGAATCAGTCCCTGGAGACGGACATCATGCTAGGTAAAGTGGGGGGTCAACAAAAAAGGAGGACAATCACCAACTAGATGGACTGACACAGTGGCAGCAACAACGGACTCAAACAGTAATTGAGAGGATGATTCATGACCGGGCAGTGTTTTCCTCTGCTGTGAATAGGACGGCTATGGAACTGACTCAACAACACCCAACATCAGCACAACAATGACAGGCTCTAGTCTATATCATTTATATCATTTGATCCTTCTATGATATAGATTCTATTTTTAACTCTACTTTACAGACAGAGAAACGGAGACACAGAGAGGTTGAGTCTGTAACCTACAGATAGTAGATGATGACAAATCCAGCCTCAGCCAGTCTTGACTCCAAAGCCTAGGATAAAACGAAACCAGTTGCCATCAAGTAAATTCTGACTCATGGAGACCCATGTGTGTCAGAGCAGAACTGTGCTCCAGAGGGTTTGCCATGACTGGTTTTTCAGAAGTAGCTCATAGGGCCTTCCTCCCAAGACACCTCTAGGTGGAGTTTCAGTTAGCAGCTTATCTCTTAAGCACTTATACCACTCAGGGACTCCAAGTGCTAGAGCGCTGCTGTAAGATAAACACTCGACCGAAAGGTAGGTTTGAACTGCAAAGCTGGTGGGTCAAACTCACCAGCTGTTCCTCACATAACAATAAAAAGAGACTCCAGTTTTGATTGATGAATTTAGAGACAGACTACTGTGCTTTGCTTAGCCTTTCCTATAAAATAAGCAAATGTTCTCCCAAAATAAATCAAACCCATGGCTGTTGAGTTGGTTCTGACTCACAGCAACCCTACCAGTGAGAGTAGATTTGTCCCAAAGAGTTTCCATGCCTATAATCTTTACCAAAACAGACTGCCTCATCTTTCTCCTGCTGAGTAGTTGATGAGTTTGAATAGTCAACATTTTGGTTAGCAGCTGAGCTCTTAACCAGGACTGCTGATGTTGTTTGTTAAGTGCCTTCGAGTGGGTACCGAAGCATAGGGTTTCTAAGGAAGGGCTGCTGAGCTTGAACCACCAGCCCTGCAGTTCAAAAGAAACTTACAGTTCAGCACATTAACCCACAGTGCCACACCAGGGCTGCTGTTGTTGTTGTTAGGTGCCATTGAGTCGGTACCGACTCATAGTGACCTTATGCACAGCAGAACGAAACCCTGCCTGATCCTGGGCCAACCTCACTACTGTTGCCACACTTGAGTTCATCGATGCTGCCACTTGGCCAATCCATCTCGTTGGGGGTCTTCCTCTTTTTCTCTGACCCTCCACCTTACTAAACATGATATCCTTCTCTA
>NW_006408539.1:10050259-10072844 GCF_000296735.1 Chrysochloris asiatica
CTATGAGAACATGAGGCTGATCTTTCTTATAAGGAGAATGAAGAAGAGAGATTTGCTAGAAGCTGGAGCCCTGTGAAGGTACCTGTTCCAGACAAGCCCTGGTTGGGAAAGTCTCTGCTGTTCAAATCTACCTTACATTTCAGGGCTTGTCCTATAGCACCACACCAGGACTCCATAGGTCTCAGGGTTAATGCTGTTGAGTGCCATGAAGTCGGTTCCAAGTCATAGCAACCCTATTCAGGGTTTCTGAGGCTATAAATATTTACGGGAGCAGAAAACCTCATCTTTCTCCTGCAAACCAGCTGGTAGTTTCAAACTGCTGACCGTGAGATTAGCAGCCCGATTCGTAACCACTACGCTACCAGAGCTCCTTAGGTCGCAGGGTACACATGTGGAAAAGATATCCTAGTAAAAGTCTTTAAGTCCTAAAGTTTAATAGGCAAAGGAAAGTTGGATAGGCAAATTAAAGTCTACCATTCTTCTCACACACACACCCTGAATGTCCTCAGGTTGTCTGACATTCTTCTGGCCAACTCCTTCTATTGTCTCAGGCTCTGTGGAATTACTCAAGGCTGCTCCTGATGGTCAAGGCTGGCCAGGAATCTGAGAGCCAAGGACAGGGCTGGCCCAGGGGCTCCTTTTGCTGTCCTCCAGTTACCTGGTAGACATTCAGATCCTTTGTGGAAGACTCTGAGAGAGTTACCAGCTCTTACTGCCTTCTTCTGACTCCCCACCATTGAAACGTCCCGCCGTTAATCAAGCTCAGTTTTTTTTTATTTAGATTTGAAAAGGATTCATTTCCCAACTGCTCATTTGTTCAAATGGTCAAAACTGGAAGGCAATGAATACGTGAAACCAGTTGCCATGTGTTGATTCTGACTCATGACAACTTCATGTATACAGAGTACCCTGTCGCACAAGGTTTTCATGACTGTGATCTTCTGAAAGGAATTTACCATATCTTTCATCTGAGGCACCTCTGGGTGAATCCAAATCACCAACCTTTCCGTTAGGCGCCCAGTGCTTAATCATGTGTACCATTAACAGACTTCTAGTAAATACATTGTTGTCTTGTTAAGTGCCATCGAGTTGGTTCTAACCCATAGCGACCCTGTATAGTATTTCCAAGAAGTGACTGGTGAGTTTGAACTGCCGACCTTGTGGTTCAAACCGACCTTGCAGAACATCAAAATACAATTTCATGGATGTTCATCTGTGGGCAGACATGGGAATCAGCTTTTCAGGGAATTAGAGGTGACCCACAAAAACAGGGGCAGTGGCTTCTTCTTCCCTAGCCCCCTGCCACCATTTTCAAGTGACCTTCCTGGGCTTCTCCACATGAGGACACCTAGAGATTTGCTGGAATGCAGAAGCTGGTGGAGAATCGCAAGTAAGGCTCAACTTGAGGCGCTAACACAAAGACAGTTGAAGTTCAAAGTGCTTCCCCACCCAGGCAACTGTTCAGGTGACAGTAACTGAGGGTAGAGGGAATGAGACAGGTGCTAGACACCAGCTTAACAAGAGCAAGCGCAGACTTTGGGGATCTGAAAGCCAGGTGGGCAGCCTTCGTTCTCCTCCCAGCAAACATGTACTGACCATGCCAGGAGAGCTGGTGAGGAACCCGACAGCTACAGAGACGAAAGTTTGGGGGCAGATCCAGGCTGCCCTCCTATGGCTCATTTGCAGTCGTCACAATATGCTCCAGGCTTGCTTGCTGTGTGGAAGACCAGTTTTCCTTATCTTGTTCCCAATATCCTTTTTCAAAATTATTTTTTAAGTTTTTATTGTGAATTGAGTGATAGTCTGCATGGGGGAACATCGGTTTTACACTCATTGTTTCACTGCAATGATTACAATCCCCTCTGTGCATCATCATTCAACAGTATTTGCTTCTATTCCCTTTGGGTTTTTGGGGGGTGTGTACAGAAAAACACTTGGGAATATTTAAGAATTTAAACAACCAAAGGGTGCATTCTGCAAGCCTGCCTCCTAAACACCAGCACACAGCCTTTCTCTTGCCATGAATCTAGAGTCCTGAGCAGCTTTCTCGCTCCATGTCCTCATCTCTGCCTCCATCTCTGATGTCTCTGCTTCTCTGGATAGGATCCCACATTCTGCTGTACTCTTCTCATTTGATTGTCCTAGGTTCCTCTGTTTCTGTACTATAAGATTAACTACTTCCCCATTTTTGTTACAAAACTTCTACCTTTACAGTTGTGACAGTCGCAGTTAGTCATGATAACCATTACTCACTATTGAATCATAAGAATCTTATCCCCATCTCCTTTCACTAGGCCCATCTAGAAAAAATGAAAACTATTCACCAACATCCTTTTGACATCAAGAACATCGGACACTTAGAAAAAGAGGTGAACACCAAAGCCAGACCTCTTACCATAAAACTCACCCAGGTTGGGGATTTGTCATGTGGGAATTATGTTTCTAGATAAACTGAGCCATAGATAGGTCATGAAACTAGCCTTTGCTCATCAGGCAACATGGCACTCCATACCTGGTCCAAGCCCAAGAGGAATCTAGGGCAATAAGGTTCCTCTTTATCTCGCTTCCTAAAAGGAAAAAATAAGATGCAATGAGTGATCTCTATCCTTCTGGAGCAAAAGAGACGGAAGGAAATCCACGAAGCAGAGAAGAGACCAGAACATAATACTAATTATCTCCCTGAACCATGGCCTCCTCTGCCTTGAGACCACCCAGCTACCACCAGGGAACATTCTGACTAGGGGCACTATAGATGGTTCCTGATAGAAAGGAGGGGGCAGGGAAATGCAGAGCAGAATTTCAAATTCTAGAAGAATCTCTTCTGGGCCCATTAAAACTGGTGGAAGCCAGGAGGCTATTGCCATGAGATCTTCTTGATAACTTGAACAGAAACTACCCCTGAAATCGCCTTTTAACTAAATAGCAACCTAGCTAAAAAGTTAATAGTTTCACCCTTGAGAACTGTAGTCTTTATAAAAGTGTCCATTTTAGGCCAATGGACACCAGTTATTCTAAAGCATAGATGAGCAGTATGCGGGCAGTGAAAGTTATTTAATGGGAATAAAACAACTAGACTGCGAATAATGAGAATGAGGACATAAACAAACGTCATGGAACATTCTATAGAAACTGTTGAGTGGAACCCTGTTCTGTTCTGCATACTTGAAACAGAAATAATTTTTTATTTTAAATTGTTTTTTAAAGAGGGAAGGAATTGTATTGCTCACATCAGTACTATTCATTAGGGGCTGATACCTGATGTGGCTCTGTAGGATCAGCATTGGACTAAGAACCACAAGGTCAGCAGTTCAAACCCACCAGCTGCTCCTCAGAAACTCTCTACAGGGTTGCTATGAGTCAAACCCGATTTGACAGCACTTGACAAAAACAACAATCACAAGAAAAAAAAAACAACCCACCACTATCAGTCCTTTCCAATTCATAAGGAACCAAGCCCAGCGTTTCCCGGACTGTAAATATGTACAGGAACAGAAACCTCATCTTCTCCCATAGAATGACGGGTGGCTTTTGAACCGCTGACCTTGCAGTTAGCAAGCAGCCCAGTGCCTACTCCACAGCATTGCCAGGGATTCTTATGAGGCTGATGGTGTCCTTCAGTTCCCTTGAGTCAGTTCCAAATCACTGTGACCTTGTATAGGATTTCTGAGGCTGTTCATCTTTGTGGGAACAGAAAGTCTCATCTTCCTCCTGCAGAGAAGTTAGTGGGCTTGAACTGACGACCTTGTGGTTTGCAGTCCAGTGCGTATTGTTCAGAGCCACCACACTCTCCATGGGGCTGATTGCTGTTACTAAGTGCCACTGAGTCAGTTCTGACCCACAGCAACCCTGTTAGGGGTTTTGAGGAGTGGCTGGTGGGTTTGAACCACAGAGCTTGCCGTCCAATGCATTGTCCTGCGGTGCCACACCATGGGGCTGATTATTGTTGTTATTGTTGTTATGTGCCGTGGAGTCAGTTCTGACTCATAGCAACCCTGTACAGGGGATTCCAAGGCTCATCTTTCTCCCACGGAACAGCTGGTAGTTTCGAACTGCTAACCGTGAGATTAGCAGCCTGATTGGTAACCACTACACTTGTTGTTGTTGTTGTTAAGTGCCTTCGAGTCGGTTCCGACCCATAGCGACCCTGTACAGGGTTTCCGAGGGTATAAATCCTTACGAGAGTAGAAAGCCTCATCTTTCTCCCGCGGAGCGGCTGGTAGTTTCGAACCACTGACCTTAAGGTTCGCAGCCCGATTCGTAACCACTACGCTACCAGAGCTCCTTACTACACTAGAATACCTTAAAGAGGGAGAGCCGTTGTTCTGAAAGGCATGGTCCTCTCCTCGTCTAGCTTCTGCCTCTCCTGCTCTATCTATTTTACCTTGTTATCCCAGGTATTTTTACCTGTAAACTCAGGAAATGGATCTATTAGTCTATTAGGATTCTATGACAGATTGACCCAGGAAAGTTAATTACACTGAAATAAATTCAGCCACTAGAATGCAAACTGTTAACAACCTTTGGATCTTGGAAGCCAGTAACTGCTCTACCCCAGGCCCTTTGCATTGACTTACTTTATCACGATCAGCTATTTCCCTTCAGTATCGGACATATGAATCCAATTGGATGATCATCTGTGCCCTGTCTTATTCTTCACAGTTTTAAAGTTCTCTGTGGTGGAAGAAGGACCTGAGAGGTGTTTTTTCTTTTTATTTGCAGGAGGCCCTGTGGTCATTGACAAATTGTCTTGTAGGAAATTGAATCGCACGACTGTTGTTTTTGGATCCAAGCAAAATTAAGTCTTTAAAAACTTTAATCTTTTCTCCGTTTTTCGTGATGTCATTTATTGGTCCAATTGTGAGGATTTTTGTTTTCTTTACATTGATGTGCAACTCATACTGCAGACCCTTCCAGTTCCTTGTTGTTAAGTGCCATGGAATCAATTCTGACTCATAGTGAGCCTGTATAGGGTTTCCCAGGAGCCACTGGTGGGTTTGAACTGCCAACCTTATGCTTAGCAGTCTAGTTTAGCTTTCCCTAATTCCATGCTGGTGTGGCAGTGTGGGTTAATGCACCAGACTGCAAAGCCATTTGAACTGCAAGGTCGGTGGTTCAAGCTCACCAGCTACTCCTTGGAAACCCTATACAGGGTTGCTATGGGTCAGAACTGACTCGATGGCACACAACAACAACAACAATTCCATGCTGGTTTTGAAATGAATGAACATTTAGTGTCCCAAGAATTTGGTACATGGAGATCTGGCTGCTCCTCCTTAGCAACTGGGTTGAGAACTGTGAAGTGGGCTTCCAAAGCCGACCAATGAGCAGAAAAATCCAGGTTAAGCCATAGAGAGAAATTTGAAGCAATTCTCATGTAACTAAGGAGCTCTGGTGGCATAGTGGGCTACTTGGGGAATGCTAACCACAAGGGCAGCAGTTTGAATCCACCAGCCACTCCGCAAGAGCAAGATAAGGCTTTCTCCTCCTGCAAACATTCATACAGGGGATCGATGTGAGTCGGATCTGACTGGACCACACACAACCACCATCATGTAACTTCTGATTCA
This sequence comes from Chrysochloris asiatica, assembly GCF_000296735.1. Classification (NCBI taxonomy): domain Eukaryota; kingdom Metazoa; phylum Chordata; class Mammalia; order Afrosoricida; family Chrysochloridae; genus Chrysochloris; species Chrysochloris asiatica. The sequence continues at coordinate 10,055,827 of NW_006408539.1, forward strand.
TCAAGAATGCCGCCTACCAGCAAAAAGACTTTTAAAAGGAATTTTAGACAGTTTTGCTGTTTAACATGAAATTGGAGAAAAAAATTGGTGTCACAGTCTATGTCTTTGCTACTACAAATTAGCAGGTACCCTTCTCTTGAAATATCCAAGGCTTTTGTTGTGGAGCCAAAATTGATCAAAGGTTACTGCAATCTAAAAACAAAAGAAAGAAAGGGAGAGAGAATTCTCCAGTTGCCTGGTTGCTAGGCAACCATAGTCTGTTCTGATAACTGGGTCCGGGGTCTTTGCTTTCATTTGCTGTTGACTTTCACTCTCTATATAATATATACCAGCATGTTTATTCTCCTGTAAATGCCCAGCAAATAAAAAGCGATAAATTCCTTTCACTGAAATTATTCATGTGCTAAAAGCTTTTATCCACATCACTGGTGTGACTGACAATATCATACCAGCAAGCTTCCCAAATTAGTTCTTGTTCTGGTATTGTACTCCTGGGCTTTCTTTCTTTAATAAAAGAAAAAGAGCTACAGTTTTATTTAAGCTTTCTATAGTCTGGCATTACAGCCTCTCAGTACCAATGATTAAGATGTCATGTCTATTCCAGGCACGTTTTTCTTTCTTGTTGCTGTCAACTTTCCAGAGAAATTACCTTCCACATGATTCTTCCCCCTTAAAAACTTGGGTTTGCCTTTAGAACTAATCTGCAGGAGGGAATTTGAATGAATTATGTGTCTATCCATGGGACTGGGACATTTAAGGAGATCCAAATGGAGTGCAACACCTTTCAAACTGTTTCTCAAAGTGTGGTCCCAGGATCGTGTACATCATGGTCAAAGTCCATGAGGAGGCCTAAGCATCTGCATTTTACCAAAACCCATATCCTCACCACCGGGTTATTGGTACGCACAATAAAACTTGAACACCACTGCCTCTAAGAACCTGGATTTTGTTTGCTTTTGTACAAACCAATCCATCCTGGGCAAACCTGCATTTTGAAATCAGAGTTGGTATGTCTCCATGTAAGCCACAGCTTCATGGACGCTTAGAAGTGATTGATTCCTATAACTAACAACTGAGGCCATTAGCAAGCAGTCTGGCTGCCCCCTCTCCAGGAAAGAAGGGTGGTCCACCAGACAGAAGCCCTTAAGTAAAGACTGCCACAGTGCTGGGGCATTATTGCCCACTGTCATAGGGAAGGCATGTGGTGGATTGCGACGCTCATCAGTTCCTTTCCCCCTTTTCATCTTCTTATCTTTAACTAAAGATTGTACCTGGACAGTAGAGATTGGTGCTGAAAGGTACATATGTTAAAACCTGTTGCCATCAAGTCAACTTGGACTCGTAGCAATCCTATAGGACAGCGTAGAACTGCCCCATTGGGTTTCCAAGACTGTGGCACTGTGGGTTAAGACACTGGACTGCAAGGCTGGTTTGAACCACAAGGTTGGCAGTTCAAGCTCACCAGCTGCTCCTCGGAAACCCTATACAGGGTCGCTGTGGGTCAGAACCAACTCAATGGCACTTAACAACAATCTTTACAAGAAGTTCTGGTGTAACACTACAGAATAATGCAAGGTTGGCTTGAACCACAAGGACAAGGTCGGCGATTCAAACTCACCAGACGCTATTTGGAAACTCTATACAGGGTCGCTATGGGTCGGAACCACCTCGATGAAACTCAATAGCACTAAACCACAGCAATAACAATCTTTACAAAAGGGGCCCTAGTGATTCAGTGGTTAAAATACTCAGCAGCTAGGCGATTTGAACACACCAGCCTCTCCCCAGGAGGAAGATATGGCAGTCTGTTTCTATTAAGATTGTTGTTGTTGTTGTTGTTGTTGTTGTTAAGTGCCATCGAGTCTGTTCCAACCCATAACAACCCCATATAGGGTTTCTGAGCAGTGGCTGCTGAGCTTGAACTGCCGATGTTGCGGTTCAAATCAGTTTTGCAGTCCAGCACATTAACTCACACCAGGATTACAGCCAGGGAAATCCTGCGGGGCAGCTTTATTCTGTCTTATTCCATAGGTGGTGGGTTCAAACCTCTGACTTTGGTTAGTGGTTGAGCACTTGAGCCACTACACCACAAAGGCTTTTAAAAGTGTGTGGTGTTGTTAAGTTCCATCAATTACGTTCTGAATCACAGAGACCCTGAATAGGGTTTCTGAGGCTGTAAATCTTTGCAGGAAGAGAAAGACTCACTTTTTCCCCCTGGGCAGACACTGATGGTGGTGGTCATGTGCCGTGGAGTTGGTTCCGACTCATAGCGACCCTACACAGGGTTTCCGAGGCTGTAAATCTTTAAAGGAGCAGAAAGCCTCATCCTGCAGACACTAGATCATATTAACTCCAAGCAAACTGTCAAATTTGGTGATGGCTCAATTTTAAATTTAAATCTCAGTCACATTCCATACTTCATATTCCCCCATCTTCACCTCTTGCCTTGTGCTTCCATAGACTTCAGGGTGGGGTGAGGTGGGATGTGCTTGTTACTGTGGCCCCACTAGTCTCCTCTTAGCCTTCATCCGTTTCCATCCTCTTCTGTAGACAAACCATGGGGATCCAATAGTCCTCATTTGCTCTGGTCACAAGAAGACCCCTTGCAGGCAACCAGCTCCCCTTTCCACTGCCTTCTGTTCCCTCTGGTCCTCTCCTTTTAGCACATACCTGACCCCTCCTCATTTCCATACTACTGTCCACCCACCTGAATGGTTTGGGAGACTATTCTATGACCCTTGCTGAGCTTCTGGGCTCCACCCTCCAATTGAGTTAAACAAGACTCTTCCATCCTCAGATTTTCATATCTTAATAGGGATCCAAGGGGAAGGAAGACTGCAGACTCCCTGACCTGAGCCTAATTCCTTATTTTCTTTCTTACCGACTTCTTCCCTCCTTGAGCCTAGAGTTCCTCCTCCTTTGTTTGAATGAAGTTGGGGTGATATATGGCTCATATCAGAAGAACGTTCACCTTTAAAAGTTTAAAACCTAGAGGAGGATGAGAATGGCTAAGAATGGGTCATAAGAAAAAGGATGACAAGAATACCAACAACCCACAAAAGATAATGCTTCGTGTCATGTATTGATTGGGTTCCTGGCACTACATATGTAGAACAGAATTCAAATATACACATATAGGAACAAAACACCCTAAAATTACTACAACTTTTGGTTGAGACAGAGTCCCTTAGTTCAATCTATGACTGAGGAGCTGTAGATTTCAGAGTCTTTTCTTATCATGCTGTCAAATTCTAGTAGTCATCAATACCTGAAATGATCTCCTGATAGATTGTACTAGACCCAACTGCCATGTTACACGTGGGAAAGCTCAAAGTCATGTTACAGAGGCTAAAAGGGGGATTTAAGAGTGTATGTAATGGAGCTGGGAGGAGGTCCTAGGCACAAGTGGATCAAAGACTACAAATCATGGTGTCAGGACGCAGTTTCCTCATCTCTCAGCTCTGTCTGTTGCTGCCTGATTTCAGTTGACCTGCCAACATTCTCCATAGACTGGTAATTCCAAACTCACACCCCCTTAGCATAGCACAACAATCCCAGTACTAACAGACTAGTATTGGCACAGCTCTGGCAGAAAAACCCTAAGTGAGGTTCTTGTTTATTTGGCTTGAAGGATACTCCCAACCCTGAGTTAGTCCTTGGGCCAGAGAGTTGGGATGTTTGGATTGGCCAGGCCCAGACCAGATGTGCCCCTGTTGTGAGAGGAAAGAAGGTAGATGAGTGGCTCGTTCCATCTAAACCAAAAGGAAAAGGTTCTGCTCAAGAAAGAGTTCTGTGGTCAGATGGAAAACAGGGTTCTGGAGGACTAACAGCAACATCACCCTGGAGGGGTCACTCTTAACCTTCTCCCCCTTTGCCACTAGAGTCACCCTCCCAAAGCATGAATGAAAACTCCTAACTCTTCAGGCCAATAAACTTTCCCGCTCTGGTAGCGTAGTGGTTACGAATCGGGCTGTGAACCTTCAGGTCAGCGGTTTGAAACTACCAGCTGCTCTGCGGGAGAAAGATGAGGCTTTCTACTCCCGTAAAGATTTACACCCTCGGAAACCCTGTACAGGGTCGCTATGGGTCGAAACCGACTCGACGGCACTTAACAACAACATCTAATAAATATGTGTCAGGTGCTGGCTTGCTCTTAAAAACAGCAGTGAACAAACAGATAAGGAACTCCTTGGAGGGAGCATACTTAGACTTAAGACATCCTTCCCAAACCCTGTTCCCCACCAGCTCTCCAGACCCACCCATTCCTCCTCCATCCTCCCACCCTCAGTTTTAGCCACATCGAAACATCACAGCTCCCTGCTCTCAGAATCTGTTGTCTCAGAATCTATCTAATATTCAAGGCTAAGGACAAAAAGGTACTAAAATGGTCAATATTCTTAATTCAGGGAAACCCCAGCCATTGGGGCCATTCTTCCGGGATGACTTAAGGCGATATTTTAACAGCAGAGCTCTACAGCCCCATCAAGAGTCCCTGGTGGCACAATGGTTAAGTGGGTGGATGCTGACCTAAATGCTGCTAGTTTGAATCCACTCAGGGCCTAGAAATCTTCTCCCATCAAGATTGGTGACAGTGTTTGTGTGCCATCGAGTTGGTTCTGACTCATAGCGACCCTGTATAGGGTTTTTGAGGCTGTAAATCTTTATGGGAGGAGAAAGCCTCATCTTTCTCCCTGGAACGACTGGTAGATTTGAACTACTGACTTTGCAGTTAGCAGCCCAGCTTATAATCCACTACTCTACTAGGGGTCCTTTTCCATAAAGATTACAGACAAGGAAACCCTACGGAGCAGTCTCCTCTGTCCCATGGGGACTTGAGGGCACCTAACAACAATCACCACCCCTGTCACTTTAAGAAGACAGTGTGCTATAAGGCAGGAATCAGCATTTGGAGAAGGGCATCATTACTAAGTCACCCAAGGTGGAAGGATACAAACATAAGCATCACTAAGCTATTCAAGAGGGGAGGAGAAAGGTTGTTTCCACTCCTATCTTGGGCTTACACGGGAAAGTTGGCAGTACACAAAATTTGTTTAGCTTTAGAATATGGCCTGATTTGGAGTTGAATATTTATCTTTATACCCTTTTAGCTTGTGTCTTTGACTTGGAAATAGTTACCGGCCCTTCATATTTTAAAAATTATAACTATTAATGGTATATGCAGTCACTTAATTCCAACTTTGGGAGCACGGTGGCTGTGTAGGATAAGCACTGGACTGTGAACCACAAGGTCAGTGGTTTGAGCTCACCAGACACTCCAGGAGAAAGATGAGACTTTCTGCTCTCGCACAAATTTGCAGCTTCAGAAATCCTATACAGGGTTACTGTGAGTCAGAACTGATTCGACAGCACTTAACAACAACTCCCCCTCCCCACCCCTGAACCAAACAGGCAGCTTCATGCAATTTCATGAAAGCTGGAGGTGTCTGTAGGAAGGAAGAGAATAGTTTTACATAATTCAGGTCTGAAAAACAATCTCTACAAAATCTCTTGGAAAATAAGTTTCCCGGTGAATTTACAGACAAATCATGTAATCTCCTTACCCCTCTGATATATTTGAACATGATTTAGACTTCATTCAAGACATCTGTGATGCCAAAGGGTGATGATAGTCTTTACATCCAACATTTAGATAACACTCAAAATGTTTGAAAGTCTTCATAGGTAGTTACTCATTTAATTCTCACAAGTAATGTAACCCTAGATTATAAAGCCAATTTGAGATGCAACCAATGAGAACCCAGTTGTCCCAGCTCGTAGATCAGGAGTGTTCCTCTCATTGGAACATGTACTATATTCCCAGGATTCTCCATGGCAGTGCCCAATGCAGTCAGCACCAATATGCCACCAATGCAGCCAACTGGTTGGTGCCGAAGTGGGCTTTTTTCCATCACTGCCCGTCCTTCAATGAAATCTGGGAACTGTTCATAAGAAAATGATTATTTCTGGAGGCAGCCTCACTGGCTAGCCTTTGCCACCATAGTAACACGCATGTAAGAAGCATCTACTTTCTTCTAAGAACTGAGTTGAGCTCTAGTCTCTTTCAACTCACAGAGGGAAAGACTGGGATCGTCACAGTTAACGAAATTGAGGGTCAAAGACGTGAAGGAACATGTCAGAGAGCACTCAGCTGGAAAGTGGTAGAACCTTCCACAGTGAGCCAAGGTTCCTCCTACTTCAAAGCCAACACTCCTCCCTTAACTCCAGACATGGTGTGATTGTTGTTGTTGTTAATTGCCATTGGGTCAATTCTGATTTGAAGTGACCCTATGCACAACAGAATGAAACATTGCCCAGTCCTACGCCAACCTCACAATCGTTATGCTTGAGCCCATTGCTGTTGCCACCATGTCAATCCATCTCGCTGGGGGTCTCTCGTTTTTTTGCTGTTCCTCCACTTTACCAAACATGATGTCCTTCTCCAGGAACTGGTCCCTCTTGATAATATGTCCAAAATATGAGAGAAAGCTCACCATCCTGGCTTCTAAGGAGCATTCTGGCTGTACTACACAGATTTATTTTTCTGGCAGCCCATGGGACTTTTAATATCCAACTCCAACACCAGACCTCAAATGCATCAATTATTCTGCCGTCTCCCTTTATTCACTGTCCAACTTTCACATGCATATGAGTCAGACGCATCTTAGTCCTAAAACTTACATCATTGCTATTGCACACTTTAAAGAGATCTCGTGCTGCAAATTTACCTAAAGCAGTACATCATTCAATTTCTTGACTGTTGCTTCCATGACTGTTGATAATGGATCCAAGTAAAATGAAGTCTTGAACAACTCCAATATTTTCTCCATTTATATGGATTTTATTTACTGGTCCAGTGGTAAGGATTTTTGTTTTCTTTATGTTGAGGTGCAACTTTGATCTTCAACAGTAAGTAGTTTATGTCCTCTTTGCTTTCAGCAAGCAAGGTTGTGTCATCTGCATATCACAGGTTGTTAATGAATCTTCTTCCAATCCTGATACCATATTCTTCTTCATATATTATAGTCTCTCTGATTATTTGCTCAACATACAGATTGAATAAGTAAGGTGAAAGAACACAACCCTGGCACACATCTTTCCAAATTTTAAACCATTCTGTGTCCTTTTGTTCTCTTCAAATGACTGCCTTTTGGTCAATGTACAGGTTCCTCATAAGTACAGTTAAGAGTTCCAGAATACCCATTCTCCACAATCTTGTCCTCAGCTTGTCATGATCCACACAGTCGAAAGCCTTTGCATAGTCAAAAAAGCACAGTTAAATATTTTTCTGGTATTCTCTTCTTTCAGCCAAGATCCATCTGATGGCAGCAATGATATTCCTTGTTCCACATTCTCATCTGAATCCTGCTTTGAACCTCTGTTTCCTGTCAGTAAACTGTTGCAGCTGTTTTTAAAGTTATCTTTAACAAAATTTTACTTGCTTGTGATATTAATGATATTGTCCAATGATCTCCACATTCCATTGGGTCACCTCTGTTTGGAACGGGCACGGATATGGATCTCTTCCAATCAGTTGGCCAAATAGCTTCCTTCCAAATTTCTTGTCATAGAAGAGTGAGTGCTTCCAATGCTACCTCAGTTTATTGAAAGATTTCAATTTGTATCCCATCAATTTCAGAAACCTCATTCATTGACAATACCTTCAGTGCACCTTGGACGACTTCTGTTAGTATCACTGGCTCTGGATCATATGCTAACCTCTTGAAATGGTTGAACATTGACCTTTTCTTTTTGGTTCAGTGATTCTGTGTATTCCTTCCCACTTCTTTTGATGCTTTCTACATCTTTCAATATTTTGCCCATTGCTGTCCATCAAGTTGGTACCAACTCATAGCGACCATATATATAACAAAACAAAGCACTACCCAGTCCTGTGCCAAGCTCACAATCCTTACTACACTTGATCCCATTGATGCTGTCACTGTGCCAGTCCATCTTGTTGAAGGTCTTTCTCTTTTTTGTTGACCCTCCACTTTACCAAACATGATGTCCTTCTCCAGGGACTGGAGATGTCCAAAGTATGAGAGACGAAGTCCAGCCATCCTGGCTTCTAAGGAGCATTCTGGTTGCACTTCTTCCAACACAGATTTGTTTGTTCTTCTAGCAGTCCATGGTACTTTTGGTATTCTCCTCAACTCCATAACACAAATGCATCAGTTCTTCTATGGTCTTCCTCACATTTTGTCCATCGAATCTCAGTACTGAAAGTCAAGTCTTGATTTGTTTCCTCAGTTCTTTCAGCTTGAGACATGCTGAGCATGTTCTTCCCTTTTGGTTTTCTAACTCCAGGTCTTTGCACATTTCATTATAATATTTGACTTTGTCTTCTTGACGCTGCTCTTGGAAATTTTCTGTTCAGCTCTTTTACCTCCTCATGTCTTCCATTCGCTTTAGCATCTCTACAGTGGAGAAGGAGCTCTGGTAGCGTAATGGTTACGAGTGAAGCTGCTAACCTCAAGGTCAGCAGTTTGAAACTACCAACCATTCCATGGGAGAAGGATAAGGCTTTCTGCTCCAGTGAAGATTTAGAGCCTCAGAAACCCTAGTCAGGGCTGCTATGAATCAGAAGCAACTCCACAGCATACCACCAACCACCACCACAATGGGGAGCAAGTTTCAAAGTCATTTCTCATATCCATTTTGGTCTTTTCCTTATTTTTTGTCTTCTTAATGACCTTTTGCTTTCTTCTTATATGGTGCTTTTAATGTCATCCCACAACTCTTCTGGTCTTCTGTCATTGGTGTCTAATGCATCAAATCTGTTATTTGTGATGATCTATAAATTTGAGGCTTTCTGCTCCCATAAAGCTTTACAGCCTCAGAAACCCTGTACAGGGTCGCTATGAGTCGGTTCCGACTCCATGGCACATAACAACAACAACAACAACAATAAATTCAGGTGAGATATGTTCAAGGCTGTATTTTGCCTCATGTCAATTTGTTTTAATTTTCTTCTGCCTGAATTTGCATATAAGCAATTAATGGTCTGTTCCACAGTCAGTCCCTGGTTGATGATATAGAGCTTTTCCACCATCTTTTCCCACAGATGTTGTCAATTTGATTTGTATGTATACCATCTGGTAAGATCCATGTATATAGTCATCTTTGATGTTGCCTTAAAAAGATAGGTATTTGCAATTGATCATTGGTCTTATAAAATGCTATCATATGCTCTCCAGCATATTTTCCACCTATTGATCATTCCTCTTTGTTTTCTAACTTTGCATTCCAATCACCAGTAATTATCAATACACCTTGATGGCATATTTGATTAATTTCAGACTGAAGAAATTGACAGAATTCTTCAATTTCATCATCACCGGTTTTAGTGGTTGGTGTGTATATTTGAATAATAGTTGTATTGATTAGTCTGCCTTGTAATCATATGGATATTATTCTATCGTAGACAGCATTATACTTCAAGATAAATATTGAAATATTCTTTTTGATGGTGAATATGATGTCATTGCTCTTGAATTTATTATTCCTGGCATAATAAACCATGATTTGCAGATTCAAAATGACCAACACCAGTCCATTTCAGTTCGTTAATGCCTAGGATTTCAATCTTTATGTGTCCCAGTTCTTTTATACAACTTCCAATTTTCCTAGATTTGTACTTGGTATATTCCATATTTTAATTATTAATGGATGTCTACAGAAATGGCTGTTTCTCCTCATTTGGTCCCAAAAGTTTTATTCCATTCATGTCAGCACAGGCAACTTTACTTTTAGGGGGCAGCTCTTCCTCAGTTGTATTTTGAGTAACTTCCAACTGAGGGGCTCATCTTCTGGCACTCTATCTGACAATATTCGGGTGCTCTTCATCATGTTTCAATAGCCAATAATCTGGTGCTGACTCTTCTGCTGCTGTTCAGGAGGTTTTCAGTGACTAAACACACAGAAGTAGTCCACTCTCCTTCTTCCCAATCTGTCTTCATCTGGAAACTCAACTAAAACCTGTCCATCAGGGATGACCCTGGATTTGAAATACTGGTGGCATAGCTGCTAGCATCACAACACACAAGCCACCAGAGTACAACAAACTGACAAAAGATTGGTGCATAGTATGATTGGAGGGAATGTATTTGTCAGGTGGCCTTTAACTTCTCCCTGTAGACCAACCACTCCTTTGGGTTACATTGCTACCTGCAAAAATCACTGTTCAAACAAGAGACAGTTTACCTAACTGTAACCTGTAACTCACAGGAGTGGGGAAGGCTTTGAGGGGGCGGGAAATAGGACCAACACATTGTGATGGAGAGTAGCAGGTTGATGGAAGATGCCCCTGAGTAAGAGTCCACAAGGGACCAGGACCCCAGGGACTAGCTGGGGGCTATATGAAGACACGACACAGGAGGATAGACTGGGAAGAAACAGATACAAGATAAAGCGGTTCAGGTTTATCTTGGGACGTGTTGTTTCTCAACATCAACCTTTGAGCAACTTTAAATTTGTGGCTGCAACTTGCTTCTTTTTCTTCTGCTATTATTGGGTGACATTGAGTCGATTTCATCTCCATGAAACCACATGTAACAGAATAGACATGTCACCATAAGGTTTCCTAGGAACAGATCCCCATGAAAGCTTTACAGGAAAAGATCACCATGAGTGGGTTTGAACCACCAACTTGTTGATGTGCAGTCAAGCACTTATCTATTGTGCCACCAGGGCTCCTTCTTATAAGCTCCAATGACCACTAACTAGGGAGTGAAAGGAATCTTCTTTCTGTCTGGGTTCCTGTGACCAGATTGCCTACAGAAAGTCTTTGATGCTTTGCAAGCATTGAGTGGTTTAAATGGTCATTGGATTAATACACAGCCTTCTTCCAATACCATCTTTTATGCAGCATTAATTATTTTTTCCTTTTCTTTCATTGAAAAGGCTTTCAACCAGAGAGAATCCTAATTAATTTGAGGCAAGAATAATTTTTTCTACATCTTGCTGCTTCCAGTCTTTGATTAAAAGAAGCAATTTCAAAGTGGGCATCTTCAAACCTCACATGTAATATTGAGTGGTTCTGCTAAATAGCTTTTAGATGTGCTGTTCATGTTATTTTGATGAGAACTGGCCATGGTGTTAATTTCTGATAGAATACTACAGAATGCCTGTTCTATTTCTGACTAATAGATATCTTTGCGTAAGGGGAAGAACTCCAACACTTCATTTAGTCAGATTTAGTTATTTTTGCCACGATCTTGCTCATGGCCTCTACTCTTTTATATATACTCCCTCACAGTTTGCCTTGGAGCGGATTTCTTCCATATTTGTATAATCTGTCTAGCAAGATTGTCGCTTTCTTTAGCGTGGGACCAACCTTTTCTAATTTAATAGAGAGATATTTTGATTAAAATAGTAACTCAATTCTGATTGCTTGGACAGAAAACAGAAGACATCGCTTAATTAAATAAAGAATCACGTATGTCTCAGCTTTCATGGGGACTGGCACCAGAAATGGAAAGCCATTCTGAACCAGGAAGTGGACATAAAGAGACTGGTTAAAATCTGTGTGTCACTGGAAAGCCAAGGGTATAAATGAAGTTGAATAGTAGAAGAATGTGCTCTGAGACAAGATTGCTATGCTGACTCTCGGGTCCTCGTTTCCAAGATGACAAAGAAAAGGAAAAACAACAGTCGTGCCAAAAAGGGCCGCCGCGTGCTCAAAGACAAGGCCATTAAGAAGTTTGTAATTCGAAACACAGGAGAGGCCGCAGACGTCAGGGATATTTCTGAAGAGAGTGTCTTCGATGCATACGTGCTTCCCAAGCTGTATGTGAAACTGCATTACTGTGTGAGCTGCGCCATTCACAGCAAGGTGAAGCTCGGAAGGACCGAACACCCCACCTTGATTTCGACCTGCAGATGCTGCCCCACGACCGCCACAAAAATCCATGTAAAGAATTGAGCCCTGAAAGACTGAAGTAAAACTAACCTGCAAGAAAATAAAATACAAATTGCACTTCTTTGTGGCACATTAAAAAAAAAAAAAAAAAGATTGCTACGCTGGAGTAGTCCTTGAGAATTATTACTCAGTGTCTAGATAGAGGAGACTGAGCCCCCATCGGAGCAGAGGCAAGTGGCTAGGGCAAAGAGGAGGACACAAAGGCAGGTTGTATTGGGGAAAGCGTGATTCAACACAGGCCAACTGGAGAAGGGAAGATGTTTGGTGGACTTAGCTCCATGAAGACCCCAGTGAAAAATGGTTCTGAGGAGTAACGCAGTGGAAACCAGACTGAAGTGGATGAGGGGTGAGTTGGAGGAAGAGAACTGAAGGCAGCAAATATGAGAGAAGGTTTCAAGAAGTTTGGCTTTGAAGAGAAGGAAAGGGCAAGATGGTGGCTGAAGGGAACACAGGAACAAAGTACCTTTCCCATTCATGGAACAATCCCATCACAGAAATGGAAGGGTTCAAGATAGCTGTCTTTTAATATACCTACGTGTGGGTATACACACATGCACATACATGAACACACTTAGACACTATGTGGCACATCAGTATTTGTCCTCTTAGCAGGAAAATTCTACATATAAAAAGTAAAATTAAAAAACTAAATTCCTTTAGTCTCCACATACCACCAAGCTATTGCAGTTTGTAGACCAATCACATGAAGACATTTAAAACCCCTCTCCTGAGAAGCTTGGGGGCCGCCTTCCATAGGGACTGATTCCAGTGTTTATTTGACCCTTGCTCCAGAATTAAGTTCAACCCAGCTCCTTAACAGTGTGCTTTTTGTCTCTCACAGAAGGATCCCCAGCACCACACTCCTGTGCATGTTTCTATAGTAGTTTGGCTCATCTGTTTTTAAGTCAGACAGCCAGGCCTGGGGAAACGTTGACTTTCCAGTTATAATGGCAGAATTATAGAGTGTCCACCCACTTACCCCAGGACAGGCCACAGCCTTCCCACCAACACACAGGCTCCTTCATCCTTCTCCTTATTTGGGGCACTGGCTACGTCTTTGCTCGCAGAGGATGCTAGCTAGAAAAGCTCGTTGTTGCGTACCATTGAGTCAATTCCAACTCACAGAGATCACATATGACAGTAAAACTGCCCTGTAGGTTTTCCCAGGCTTAAATCCCATAGAATAGTCACTGGGTTCGAACCACTGACTTTCAGTTAGCAACTGAGAGCTTATCCACTGCACTACCAAGTAGGACTCCTGATGTGTCGCTGTAGGATCAGCACTGGACTGTGAACCACAAGGTTGGCAGTTCAAACCCATCAGCTGCTCCTCAGAAATAGGGTTGCTATGAGTTCGCACTGACACAACAACAAGTGACGTAAGTCTGTCCCAGAGAGAGAGGCCCAAGTGTATGTTAGCAAGTCAACTTCCTTTTCTTCAAAATCTGCTCATCTCTTTCAGAACACTCCAGGGACTTGGCATTTAGCCACCTTTTCCCCTTAGGGAAAGATATCGAGCTCTGGTAGCGTAGTGATTACGAATTGGGCTGCGAACCGCAAGGTCAGCAGTTCAAAACTACCAGCTGCTCCGCAGGAGAAAGATGAGGCTTTCTGTTCCCATAAAGATTTACAGCCTCAGAAACCCTGTGCAGGGTCGCCATGAGTCGGAACCGACTCCACGGCACATAACAACAACAACAACAACAACAACATCCTAATCTATAAATATTGAGTGCTATGGGATCTCCTCTAGGAGTTTAGGGGTTTGGCACTGTGGGTAAATGCAGAGTGCAGAGCCGTTTGAACTGCAAGGTTGGTGGTTCAAACTCACCAGCTGCTCCTTGGAAGTCCTCTACAGGGTCGCTATAGGTCGGAATCCACTCTACGGCACTCAAAAACAACAACATAGCAAACCTCAGAGTCCTGGTGTGGTGCTGTGTGTTAATGCGCCAGACTGCAAAGCTGTTGGAACTGCAAGGTCAGCGGTTCAAGCTCACCAGCTGCTCCTCGGAAACAGTATGCAGGGTCGCTATGGGTCAGAACCGACTTGACAGCATTTAACAACAACAACAACAACAATGAAACCTCACATCTATGCTGAGCTTGGCCTGAAAGAAAAGAATTTGAACTTTGAGGGCCATGAAAGTAGGAGTTTTTTCTTGCCCCAATATTAATGAACCAACCAGAGTCTTCCAAGGAAGAAATACCGATAAGTGGAAATTGTTGAGGAATGAGTGGGTACATTTGATCACCATGGCCCCCCTCAAATCATCACATATCTTGCTGTCCCAGAAGGAGGGCTATCCCACCATCTTACTCCATCTTTTGCAAAGATGAGATGAGTCCACCAGCTTTGATCAGCTACACAACACTCAAAGTCCATGCCCGGCATATTCTTCTAGATCCAATCCTGTTATTGCCTTCACTACTGCCCCTGGAGCCCGTTAAAAATCTACAAGATTCTAGTGGTTTGCATTTATCCTCTAACCCCAACTTTTCATTGGTGGACAGCCATGAGATTGGCCATCTGTTCCCTGCCATGATGCCAGTGACTTTCATCCCAAAATCTTGAAACACATTCTTGGTTTCTGTGATGCTTAACACCTGACCTATCGCAGCACAGCCACCCAGGACGCCTTATTTTCCAAAGCAGTTTCATTTCTAAAGTTGTTGTCTAATGCTTTCAGAGAAATGAGAGAGAGGCCAGTTAGATGTAGTCCCTTTACTTGTGCCTGTTAGGTCCACTGCATTCCTTGTTTTGGCTCCCGATTCTCCCCTAAATCTTTGTAACCTCGTTTCTGACAACATGCATTACTGAAACTATTCTTTAACGTCAATGCAGTCGACACATTGGACACTCCATACTCCCCACACACACACACACGGTTTGCTGACGTTGTCTCTTCCTGGTTTCTGTGACACCATATAACACACTAGGGTTTCCTTTCTACCACGTCTCTCTTCTACAGTCAGATGACTGCCAAACTTCTCCTCATGGATATTGTCAACTTCAACATATCTAAAACCAGACTGTGGTCTTCCTCTTTAAATCTACTATTCAGAGTCTTGAAGACCCTTACTATCTTCCAGCCCACCAGGGTAGGTGCCAGGGAGCCAACCCACACATTCAGTAAGTTCCCAAGTTCAATATAGTCTTCCTTCAAAATATCTCCTAGATTTATCCCATTATCGTCATCCCCACCTAATCCTTCTTTTCTAATCTACTTGGCTCATCTCTGATGGGTTAACACTCACCAAGCCTCAACAGTGACTCCCACTTCCCAGATGAAACTAAAGTCTTAGTTCTAAATTGAAAATCTCTAAATATGCTGGCCTCGTGCGGTTTAATCAACTACATTTCCTATTATTTCACAGCATGAATTATTTGCTACAGCCAAACTCTCTACTAGCTTTATTTCTTTCCCACAGAAATGAACAATAATTATCAAATTATTATCATTTGATTACTTACACTAGCAATAGAATGATGGTGCTTCTCTCCCATTAGAAACATCCTGCCCCTCCAATCATCTCCACTTTCCCTCAATTTACCCATCTTGTAGTGCCCTGTTCAAGCCTCACTTCCTCCTCTATGGCACCTAACAACACCTGGTCACCTTGATCTCATCAATGATTTGTCTTGTTCTTGCTATTGAAACTATATTAGTATCGATAGTACATAATACTAACTATATTATATTAGTACATAATACTAATTATTTTATGATGGGTGTAACTACTCAGTTCAACATGTGTTGGCATCACCAAGCTAAAGAATACAAAAGATAGGCATTCAAAGATTGTTTTTAATGGTCTGCACCAATGACAGACTTGGGGAAAGAAAGATTTTAATTTCTCCTTAAGCTCCCTCAGGTATCTACTCCATTTTTTACTATGAATAATTGACATTTTCTCAAGTTTAGGTAAAGGTTTTAGAGTCTATGGAGGTAATTGTGAAATTTCCCTAGTTCTGTCAATAGCTCAGGAAGGAAAAGCTGTTATTATATAGCGCATTCTTACTGACCACATTGCCATACAACTGGAAACTGACAAAATAAAGATAACCACAAAATGTATCTAAACTTGAACAATTTTAAAACAGATATACAAATAGCTCTCACATTTGAGTAGTCCTGATGTGGCAATGTAGCACCAGACCACAAGGTCAATTTGAACCACAGGTGGCAGTACAGACCAACCGCTCCTCGAAAATGCTATATAGGAAATCTATGAGTCAAAACCCACTAGACGTCAACAACAGAAACAAATTACAAACTATTTGTAACTCAACAAGAATGCTGCATGACAAAACTTAAGGGATGCAGCCAAAGCAGCACTCAGAAGCTAATGAATAGCAATAAACAAGTTTACTAATACCAAAGATAGACTGAAACTAAATGGACTAAACACTTAAATTTAAAAAGAACATAAAGAACAAAATAAACCAAAGATAATAGACTTAAGGAAGCAAAAATCAATTACAACTTGATAAATAAAAACAAAACTGGTCTTTTGAGGAGGTCAATTTCCATTAATAATCGGAACATGAAATGTACGAAGTATGAATCTAGGGAAACTGGAAATTGTCAAAAATGAAATGGAACACATAAACATCAATATCTTAGGCATTAGTGAGCTGAAATTGATTGGTATTGGCCATTTTGAATCTGACAACCACATGGTTTTCTATGCTGGGAATGACAAATTGAAGAGGAATGATGTTGAATTCATTGCTAAAAAAAACATATCCAGATCAGTCATGAGGTACAATGCTGTCTGTGATAGGATAATATCCATGTGTCTACAGGGAAGCCCAGTTAATACCACTATTATTTAAATTTATGCACCAACCACTAAAGTCAGTGAGGATGAAATTGAAGAATTCTACCAACTCCTTCAATCTGAAACTGATCAAACATGCAATCAAGATGTATTGCTCATTACTGGTGATTGGAATGCAAAGGTTGGGAACAAAGAAGAAGGATCAGTAGTTGGAAATTATGACCTTGGTGATAGAAATGATGCTGGAGAACGCATGATAGAATTCTGCAAAACCAATGATTTGTTCATTTCAAATACCTTCTTTAGACAGCATAAG
>NW_006408539.1:10074669-10085383 GCF_000296735.1 Chrysochloris asiatica
AAGAATTGATGCTTTTGAGTTATGGTGTTGGAGGAGAATATTGAAAGTGCCATGGGCTGCCAAAAGAACAAATAGATCTGTGTTGTAAGAAGTGCAGCCAGAGTGCTCCTTGGAGACCAGGATGGCCAAACTTTGTCTCTCATACTTCGGACATACTGTCAGGAGGGACCAGTCGCTGGATAAGGATATCATGATTGGTAAGGTGGAGGGTGAGAGAGAAAAAAGATCTCCCAGCGAGATGGATCGGCAAAGTGGCAGCATCAATGAGCTCAAGCGTGGCAACCATTGTGAGGTTGGCCCAGGATCGGGCAGTGTTTAGTTATGTTGTGCACAGGGTCACTATGAGTCGGTACCAACTCAATGGCACCTAGCAACAACAACAACAATCTTTGAAGATTTGACAAAGAGGGTATAGGGCACAAGAGTACATGGCACCACCTAGAGAATCATGAGACTAAATTTCAACCAGAGCTTCTTTGAAATCTCATGCAAGTTCCTTCATCTGTGCACAATTCCACCACCTGTAAAATGCAGATAATAAAACGTCCTGTCCCACAAATAGCTGTCAGTATTAGATGATGCTAGCATAATACTCGGACAACAGAAACAGATACTAAAATACAACCAGTGTAGTAGTTATGAATTGGGTTGCTAACCTCAAAGTCAGCAGTTCAAAACTATCAGCTGTTCCATGGGAGCAAGATGAGGCTTTCTGCTCCCATAAAGATTTACAGCCTCCAAAACCCTATACAGGGTAGCTATGAGTGGGAACCGACTCTATGACGCATAAGCCACCCCGTCCACCACTATGTTGTTTGAAGTCCTGGTGTGGTACTGTAGGATAAGCACTTGACAGTTAACCACAAAATCAGTGGTTCAAACCCAACAGCCACTTCTTGGAAACTGTAACAAGGTTGCTATGAGTTGGAACCGACTTGATGGCATTAATGACAACAACAACAGTCTTAATGTTTGGGAGTGCTGTGGCTCTGTAGGTTAAGCACTGGACTGTTAACCACAAGGTCAGCAGTTCAAGCCTACCAGCTGCTTTGTGGGAGAAAAAAAGAGGCTTCCAGCTTCCACAAATATTTGCAGCTTCTGAAACCTTACACAGTTATATATGATAAGTTGGTTTACTCATGAGAGGAATCATTTTTATTGCTCTTCAGACTGTATCTTTGATACAACTTTGTGTCATGTTATTGTTGTTAAGTGCCTTGGAGTCGGTTCTGACTCATAGCAACCTTATATAGGGTTTCTGAGGCGTGTGTGGTAGGTTTAAACAGTAAGCCTTGCTGTTAGCAATCTAGTGCTTATCTAACAGCACCACACTAGGATGCCTACTAGGTATCATGTTGGTGTTGTTAAATGCTGTTGAGTCAGTTCTGACCCATAGCGACCCTGTGTAGGGTTTCCAAGGAACAGCTGGTGAGCTTGAACCACCAACCTTGCAATTCGAATGACTTTGCAGTCTGACACATTAGCCCACAGTGCCACACCAGGACTCCACTAGGTGTTATAGGTGGTCCCAAACTTGCATGCGAATCTGTACCTGAATCTATATTTTTTCCCCCCTGGATGTTTCTTTGTCTGGTTTCTTCCCACTACAGCATCAAAGTTTAAAAAAAGTCTGAAATTGGAAATTTATCAACTTTTTATTTTTCCACCTCAAAGTGTCTATATTTAATGCTTAGCTTGGACAACAAAATAAATTTAAATCACTTGCCACCACCACCAAAGAAAGGAGCTCTCTTAGACTGCATTCCCCCAGAAACAGACTCTGAGAAAGCAGCTGACTGCCAACAGGTTGTTTGTGAGGTGGTCTCAGGAAGTATTAGTAAGAGAGTGCGGTTATGAACAAGATAGGAAAGGTCTAGAGGATGTTTGAAAGCCCAGGATACCGCTGTGAGAAACCGCAGTTCAATGCCTTGGAGGACCTCTGAGACGACGTGGAGAACATACCTCAGACTTGTTCTTCTCAAGAAGTGAGGAAGCTGGCATTTAGCCCTGGTTGAGGGTTACTTTGAACATTTTAGAAACCCTGGTGGTGCCATGGTTGAGCACTCAGCTGCTAACAGGAAGGTCAATGACTCAAACCTAAAAACCATTCCAAAGGAGAAAGCTGAGGCAATCTGTTTCCATAAAGACTTACACTTGGAAACCCTATAACGTCTTCTACTGTGCCTGGAGGGTTGCTGTGAGTTGGAATCGACTCTCCAGAAATGAAGTCATTATCTTCCTTTAACCTGTTGGCTAATAGTTAGGTATTTAACCATTTGGGTCTCCCAGGGATCCCCTCCTAAAGACTATTGTTGTTGTTGTTGTTGTTGTTAGGTGCCATGCTTGAGCCCATTGCCGCTGCCACTGTGGCAATCTATCTCATTGGGGGTCTGCTTCTTTTTCCCTGACCCTCCACTTTATGATGTCCTTCTCCAGGGACTGGTCCCTCTGATAACGTGTCTGAAATATGCGAGACGATGTCTGGTTATCCTGGCTCCTAAGGAGCACTCTGTCTGCACTTCTTCCAACACAGATTTGTTCTTCTGGAAGCTTTTCATATTCTCCTCCAACACCATAACTCAAATGCATCAATTCTTCTACGGTCTTGTTCACTGTCCAACTCTTGCATGCATGTGAGGTTACTGAAACGATCATGGCTTGGGTCAGGCATACCTTAGTCCTCAAACTGACATCTTTGCACTTGAACATTTTAAAGAGGTCTTGAGAGGCAGATTTTCTTAATGCAATACATCATTTGATATCATTACTATCACATACCTAAAAACTAGGACAGCTAAATTAAAAAAAAAAAAAAATATTTCTGGCATAAGAGACGCTGTGGTATTTTCAATCCCCTCAGAGGCATACAGAAGGTGAAAAAGGAACAAGGAATACTGAAAGAGAATTGTTGATTTTGGATTATAGTTTTGAAAGATCCTGAGGACACAGAGTATGACTGACTTCTATTTCTCAATGAGTGTTTCACCTCACCTCAAGGGATTGTTGCTGTTGTTGTTGTTAAGTGCCGTCAAGTCGGTTCCAATTCATAGTGACCCTGAATAGGGTTTCCAAGGAGTAGCTGGTGAGCTTGAACTGCTGACCTTGTGGTTCAAACCAACTTTGCAATCCAGTGCATTAACCCACAGTGCCACACCAGGACTCCTAAATGCAGTTAGAGGTTACCATGGTTGTTACCTTCACAGGGGGTCATCAGTGACTCAAAGTGGGTGTAGTTGAGAACTTTTGGGATGATGTTGTTTCTTGTTCTGGGTTCTGGTTCTGCAGGGTTTTCAAAGCTGTGCCCTTTCCAAAGCCAATTTCCAGGTCTATCCCAGAGCTGCCTGCGGATGGATTCTAACTGCCGTTCTTCCCGTGAGTCATCCAGAGCTTAGCTGCTCACACCATCTAGGAACTCCTGATTCTATAGGTGTGTCCAGTCTGTGAACATTTATCAACTTGTGTAGCTCTGTAGGATTCCTGGTGTGGTGCTGTGGGGTTAGTGCGCTGGACCGCAAAATCAACAGTTCAAGCTCACCAGCCGCTCCTTGGAAACCCTATACAGGGTCGCTATGAGTCAGAGCTAACTTGACGGCACTCGACAACAGCATAGCTCTCTTGGACAAGCACTGGACTTCAAACCACAAGGTCAACAGTTCAAACCCATTAGCCGCTCTGTGGGAAAAAGATGAGGCTTTCTGCTCCCATAAAGATTTACAGCCTTGAAAACCTTATACTGGGTCACTATGAGTCAGCATCAACTCAATGGCACTTAATAACAATAACAATACTTAGAATTTATTTACT
This sequence comes from Chrysochloris asiatica, assembly GCF_000296735.1. Classification (NCBI taxonomy): domain Eukaryota; kingdom Metazoa; phylum Chordata; class Mammalia; order Afrosoricida; family Chrysochloridae; genus Chrysochloris; species Chrysochloris asiatica. The sequence continues at coordinate 10,078,474 of NW_006408539.1, forward strand.
TTCTTTTGTATGATATATTTCAATAAACAGATTGTTTTGTTTTGTTTTGTTTTTACTTTGCTGAGAATAAAAACAGAATTATAACTCTAAGTAAATAAATTTAAATGAGATTAAAAATAAAAATCAAATCTACTTCTGTCAAGTGGATTCCAACTCACGGTGATTCCATGTGTTACAAACTAGAACCGCTCTATAGGAATTTCTAAGAGTGCTGATGTGGCACTGTAGGATAAGCACTAGACTGCTAATCACAGGGTTGGCGATTCAAACTCCCCAGCCTTACTCAGAAATCCTATACAAGGTCACTAGAAGTTGGAACCGACTCGACAGGATTTAACAACAACATTATATTCTTATATATTGTATTATATTATGTATGTTATAAAGGAGCTCTGGTAGCATAGTGGTTATGAGCCAGGGCCGCTAACCTCAAGGTCAGCTCGTTCAAAACTACCAGTGGTTCTGTGGGAGAAAGATGAGGCGTTCTGCTCTCGTAAAGATTTACAGCCTTGGAAACCTTATACAGGGTCGTTATGAGTCAGAACAGACTCCACAGCACATCACCATCACCATGTATATTATAAGGAGCTTTGGCAGCATAGTGGTTATGAGTCAGGTTGCTAACCTCAAGGTCAGCAGTGCAAAACTGTCAGTTATTCCCTGAGAGAAAGATGAGACTTTCTGCTCCCGTAAAGATTTACAGCCTCAGAAACTCTATACAGGGTCGCTATGAGTCAGAACCAACTCCACAGCACATAACACCACCAACTACCATATATATTATATATACGTTATTGTTGTTGTCAAGTGTTGGTTCATATTGTTATATATATTAATAACAACAGCAAATTTAGAAATCATGTGCTAAAGGAGTTTGTAAAGCACACACACACATCCCAGTCTCAAAAAAATTTTTTTAAACAGATATTCTTTTCTGCTGATAAACTGACTAAGAAGGAGAGAGACAATCAATCACAAAGCCAGCAGGACATGAACTTCTAACGAGCACCTTGGGGTTCAGAGGTTCTTCTTGGTGGATTCGGATAGGGATATCTCAGTTTCTTGAATTATAACAAGTAAGACATGAAAGTACTATAAACACCGGGGTTTGTAGGATCCCTTTATCTCTTCAAAGAGTTACTCACACAGCATGGCCACTCCGGCATCCATTCAACATGCTTCTACAGTGGAGTCACATTTTATGAGGGGCATCATCTTCCAAAGGAAATGTATAGGAAAAACTCACCCTTAAATACTCTGCTGGTGTGGCGCTGTGGGTTAATGCGCTGGACTGCAAAGTTGGTTTGAACCACAAGGTCAGCAGTTCAAGTTCACTAGCCGCTCCTCGGAAACCCTATACAGAGTTACTATGGGTCAGAACCAACTCAATGGTACTCAACAACAGCAATTATCATATAAGTAGTCTGTGCATTCACAAAGTAGTTGGTTAGCATTCAGGTGAACCACATTGTATCAGAAAACTTCTCTTAAACACTAGCTCCTGGCTGTATGACTGAGAAAGGAACAGCGCATTCAAGTCTCCCATCTCATGGTCTCTCTAGAGCAGGGGTCAGATGTCAAACTTTGTTCTGAATAAGGTCCCATAAAAAGATTTCGGTTTTGCAGACCATACAGTCTCTAGTGGAGTCCTGGTGTGGCGCTGGGGGTTAATGCACTGGACTGCAAAGTCAGTTTGAACTGCAAAGTAGGCGTTCAAGTTCACCAGCCACGCCTCAGAAACCCTACACAGGTCGCCTACTCCAGGGCACTTAACAACACAGTCTCTAGCATATCTACTCCCGCTGTATCATTGTAGGGGAAAGCAGTCTTCTAGAAATGAATGGGCAAGGCAGCATGCCAATACAACTAAATGTTGCCTGGTCCTGGTATGTTTCAGTTCTTTGTTGTGAGTAGTGTAGAGTGTCTTCCAGTTCAGGGGGCTCATCTTCCAGCCTTGTATCATTCGTAAGATTCTGCTGTGGTTTTGGAAATAGATTGCCAGAATTTTCTTCCTAGTCTGTTGTAATCTGGAAGCTCAAGTGAAACCATTCTACCATGGGTGACCTTGCTGATATTTGAAATACCTGTAGTATAGCTTCCCAGTGTCACAGCGACATGCCAGCCTCCACAGCAGGACAGACAGACAGGCGGGACATGGAATCTAATGTAGTAAGAGCCGTATACACAACATGCCATGAGTGTACCAAAAAGAGCAAGATGGGAGAGACAATTCTACCTGGGAATTCTGGGAAGATACATTACAGAGGCACTGGGTCCAGAAGGAACCGCTGACTTGATTCTCATCAACAACCTTAGTGCCACCATTTTGTCTTATTAATGAGGCCCGGAGAGGACCTCACTCCACTTGTCATTGGCAGAGCCAGGACTCCTGATTCAAATCCAATTCTCTCTCCCTGCATGACACGGTCTCAACCTTCTTTTTGGAGATGCACAGACCCACGATCTAAGAACTGAAAGGACTGGCCGGGATAGGACTTAACCAGAACCTACAGCCCCCTTTCCTCTCAGCCAGACCATAGTGCCCCACTCCCGGAAGCAAACCCACTCATGGACTCATGCATAAGTCAATTCGTTTCCTTCCTCGGGGGCCAAGCAAACCAGAACATACCACCTTAGGCGCACCGGTGACTCAGGAGTAGAATTCTCGCTTTCCAACAGGAGATCTGGGTTTGAGTCCCAAACAATGCAGCTTAGGCACAAGTGAAACGTATCGATCAGTGGTGGTTTGCACATTAGCAGAACTGCCGACTAAGACAGACAAAGACAGATTAGGAAGAAAGGCCTGGTGATCTACTGCCCAAAATCAACCAATGAAACCCTTGTGGATCACAATGGGGCACTGTTCCATCCCCGACTGATCATGGAGAAAGCATGGGACTAGGCAGTGTTGGTTGTGCTGTGCACAAGACTGCTGACAGCCACAGTAGGAAGCACTAGAGCCTTGTCCACAGGGCAGCTGTCCTAGATGCAGCAAGGTCTCTGTGCCCACCGCAGATATAGCCAACCCTCTCCCACCAGACTGCAACTTTGCCGAGTGGGCGCCGGAAGGCAGTCCCGAAAATGGAGAGTGGCAGGAGGAGGGAGAGGGAAGATCTTAACTGCTTCTATTTTTGACTTTGCAAAGAGATGTTTTTGAAACATTAAGTGGAAGGATTTTAATACATCCACACACAACAAAAAAAAAGAGTATCTTTAATGCAGCGTCAACATCCTTCCTGACAAGACAAATGGTCCACACTTCGCCTGGCTTTCTCTCCCACTGAACATCTCCAGCATAGATCTCGTCTTCTTTTTCCTACTGAAATAGCCTGCTCTCCCCTCAGGGGTCTGCAAACCACAGGATGAATACGTAACTCTCCTCATGGTACCCCGCAACACTCAGCTTGCAAGCGTTGCCTGTTTGAATAATGTGGAAAACAAATCCAGTTCCTTGTATTCAGACAAGCGTAGGGCTTCTAATGTTTTTGCAACGTTACATCCGACAAAACCTAGATTTATAAACTGGATCTAAAGCACCAGTCTGTTTTTAAGTCAGAAGAATTTCAGCCAGAGAACACCAGACTGCTACAGACAGCTTTGAAAATATACAAATACAGGCCATTTGTATCTAAATACACAAAACCGTTTGAATAAGCTTCGAACTAGCTGGAATTCTGGAAGAGAGTAAAGGTATGACTTTTCTGGCCATAGATACCAAACATCTTTAAAACCTACCTCCCTTTGGCCTTGTAGCCCCACTTATATGAACACATCCTAAGACAATGAACACACACTCATGCAAAGATTTATTTACAAGAATGTCCACCAAATAATTTATCTTAGCAAACCAAAACAAAAGAATACTTAAACGTGCAACAAGAGATAGCAATCGTTTTCTAAACTATGCTACATTTCTGTCAAATGGGGTCATGTGAGAATGTTAAAAGTAATTCTGTTTAAATGTATTGATGTTGTTACAGGCCATGGAGTCAGTTCTGTCTCACAGCGACCCTGTGTGCAAGAGAACGAGCCCCTGCCTGCTGCTGTACCATCCTCACAATCGGTGTGTCTGAACCCATTGTCACAGCCACTGTGTCATTCCATCTCATTGAAGACCTTCCTCTTTTTCACGGGCCCTCTACTTTACCTGGTGTGGCTCTGTGGGCTAATGCATCAGACTGCAAAGTCGTTTGAACTGCAAGGTCCGTGGTTCAAGCTCACCAGCTGCTTCCTGGAAACACTGTACAGGGTCGCTATGGGTCAGAATCGACTCCACAGCACTTAACAACAACTACTTTACCAAACATGATGTTCTCCAGGATGGCTCCCTCCTGCTCACTGCAAGGTCAGGGTTCAAACCCACCAACTGCTCTTCAGAAACCTTATACAGGGTCACTGGGAGTCAGAACTCACTCGATGGCACCTAACAATGAGTTAAAATACACACATAGGCACACAACAATAACAACAAATATTTATATCTATATGTATACAGGGGGATTCAAAACATTTGTGGGAAAATTTCAGTATCTTTTCATTCCATTTTCCACAAGCTTTTTGAAGCTCCCTCAGCTCACTCATGTATAGATTGCTGTTAAGTGCCATCGAGTTTGATCAACTCATAGCAATACTGCGTAGGGTTTCTGAGGATTAGCTGGTAGGTTTGAACTACCAACCTGGTGGTTAGCTGTCCAGGGCTTATCCTATAGCAACACACCAGGACTCCTAATGTATGTACACATATATAATTGCAATTATTATACCTGTATTCAAAGATAATTATGTACATGCAAAGATTTATCTTGCATTATAATAACAATTGGAAGGGATGAAGATGGGAAGTTAGCCGCAGAGAGAAGTATCTCAGTGGTGGCAGCAAAGAAAACATGAACCATCTCCAGCTGACAGGTCATGTTCTGTGTTCCCTGGCCACTGGAGAGAGGCCTGGAGCGTTCTGGATTCTGGGACATCATCAGGGAACTGGCCAGCAAGGAGGACCCTTCAGACCAGCAACTCATGCTTGGGGCCCCCCTCCTCAAAGGCTGGGTGGGTGGCATTAAAGAAAGGTTGCAAGAGCCATCTGCTTAATCAGCAAGCTCCCAGATGGTGCTTGGGGTTTGATGTGGATCATTCCAGCCTCTCTCCAATCGATCAACAAGTATTGATTGAGTGCCTACTGTTTGCTGGGCTTGAACGCTAGGCATTTTGGGAGATGCAGAATGAGTGGAGAACAAGGTCTCTGTCCTCTTCAATTAGCACCACAAGCCCACACAGGGCAGAATGAGAACTGTCTGAGTAACTACGGGAACCACAGAAATACAGAGCAGAGGGCACTCTGAGATCCAGGAGGCAGGAGGACTTCCGACAAGATGTAGGATCTAAGCTGGAGTCAGAATGCAGGAAATATGAGGGTCGTTAGCAATAGTAGCAACAATCCCTGAAACACTAGTGCCTTCACAGTAGTTTCTTTCATGCTCACATAAAGACTGTTTGGCAGCAGACATGAGGTGGAGCTTTTCTCCACATGGTCAGTCAGGTGCCAGTGTCCCCCTATCTCCAACTTTCAGGCCACTGGGGCCTTAACATCAGACCAGCAAACAGGGAGATGTGGGAAGGGGCACATGAAGGCTAAGCTAGTCCAGGTCGGCGAGTGACCCACCTCCCTTCTCCCCACCCCAGTGGCCCACCATCTGCCCAGTGGCCTGGATGAAGGTGATGGAATGATGACCACTTTCCAGTAGCAGCTCTCTAAGAGGGGAGCCCAAAACCTTGCAGGAAAAGCTACAGAAAGCAAAGGTCCAGAGGTAGGGTCAGTCTGGCAGTGAGTTATGGATTCAGTTGTGTTCCCAAAATATGTGTTGGAATCCTAATCCCTCAATTTGTGGCTGTGAACCTGTTTGGAGATAGAGTTTTCTTTGTTGCTTTAATTTGATCATACTCGAATAGGGTGGTTTCTAAATCTAATTGCTTCTGAGTAACAAAAAGAATCCAAGAGGCACTCACACAGCAAAGACAGGTGCCCTACGAGACTCATCCACAAGCCAGGTTGTGTCTGGGCAATCAACAAGAAGGTTTCACCCTGTCAGGACCCTGATCCCAGGTATCTGTGTCCCAGTACACTAGGCTGCCAGGAGGGGGCCACACCAGGGAAGGTGGTGGAGTAGAACATCACAGGCAGGGGAGGAGAAGCTTCGACCCAAGGTGCTTTCAGATGAGAAGGGCAGTGATGACAATCCCAAAGTCTATAACGTCCAATCCAGGACAGGGCTGGCTTCAGTAGCCAACACTCTTGGGGTTTGAGATTTGAATGACTTCAGGTACAACCTGCACCTTCTGGATGCCACAGTGATCATTCATGATGCTTCAAGCAGGCCCCAGTATATACCTGTGTTACATGCAATCCCTTTCTTATATATAGCTTAGATCAAAGAGAATGATCACATTCCTGGTGTAAATTAAAAGGAGACCATGTGTCCTTAGCACCTCATGAGTGGGTTTTCTAGAAGGTCCAGAACACCCTATCCCTAAGGCTGGGGGGAGGGGGGAGTGCCTGTGAATATTAGCTCTGCAGACTCCTCAGGATTAAGTCCCTCCACCCAGCCTAGCAAAGATGTCAGCCTGAGGACTAAAGTGCACCTGACCCAAGCCATGGTATTTTCAATAACCTCATATACATGTGAAAGCTAGACAGTGAATAAGGAAGACTGTAGAAGAATTGATGCATTCGAGTTATGGTGTTGGAGGAGAATATTGAAAGTGCCATGGGCTGCCAAAAGAACCAGTAGATCCATGTTGGAAGAAGTGCAGCCAGAGCGCTCCTTGGAGGCCAAGATGGCCAAACTTCATCTCTCATACTTTGGACATATTGTCAGGATGGAACAGTCACTGGAGAAAGATACCATGTTTGGTA
>NW_006408539.1:10085483-10087073 GCF_000296735.1 Chrysochloris asiatica
AATCAAATTGACTACATCTGTGGAAAGAGACGATGGAAAAGCTCCATATCATCAATCAAAACAAGGCTAGGGGCAGACTGTGGAACAGACCATCAATTGTTCATATGCAAATTCAAACTGAAGCTGAAGAAAATGAAAACAAGTCCATGAGAGCCAAAATATGACCTTGAATATATCTCACCTGAATTTAGTGAACATCCGAAGAAAATATTTGATACATTAAACACTAAAGACCAAAGACCAGAAGAGTTGTGAAACGACATCAAGAACACCATACAGGAAGGAAGCAAACAGTCATTAAGAAGACAAGAAAGAAGGAAAAGATAAAAATGGATGTCAGAGACATTGAAACTTGCTCTCCAGCATAGAGATGCTAAAGCAAATGGAAAAACATGAGGTACAAAAGCTGAACAGAAAAGTTCAAAGGTCAGCTTGAGAAGACAAAGTTAAATATTACAACAAATTATGCAAAGATCTGGAGTCAGAAAAACAAAAGGGAAGAACACACTCAGCATTTCTCAAGCTAGGGGAACTGAAGAAAAAAATCAAGTCTTGACTTTCATTATTAAAGGATTCTCTGGGGAAATTATTAAATGATGCAGAAAGCATCAAAAGAAGATGGAATGAATACACAAAGTCAAGTACCAAAAGGAAATGGTTGGTGTTCAACCATTTCAAGAGGTAGCATATGATCAAGAGCCAATGATACTGAAGGAAGAAATCCAAGGTGCATTGAAAGAATTGGCAAAGAACAAGGCACCAGGAATTGATGGAATGAAAACTGAAATATTTCAAGAAAGTGAGGTGGCACTGGAGGTACTCACTCATCTATGCCAAGAAATTTGAAAGACAACTATCTGGCCGACTGATTGGAAGAGATTCGTATTTGTGCCCATTCCAAAGAGAGGTGACCCAATGGAATGCAGAAATCATCAGACAGTATCTTTGATATACCATGTGAGTAAAAGTTTTACTAAAGGTAGTACAGAAACGGCTGCAAGCATACATTGACAGAGAACTTCCAGCGGTTCAAGTAGGATTCAGAAGAGGACATGGAATGAGGGCTATCATTGGTGATGTACGATGGATCTTGGCGGAAAGCAAAAAATACCAGAAAGATGTTTACCTGTGCTTTATTGACTATGCAAAGGCTTTAGATTCTGTGGATCATGACAAGCTATGGAAAACATTGCAAAGTATGAGTATTCTGGAACACTTAATTGTGCTCATGAGGAATCTGTCCATGGGCCAAGAGGCAGTTGTTCAAACAGAACATAGGGACAATGAATGGTTTAAAATTAAGAAAGGTGTGCGACAAGGTTGTATTCTTTCAACATACTTATTCAACCTGTATGCTGAGTAAATAATCCGAGAAGCTGGGTTCTATGAAGAAAAATGTGGCATCAGGCTTGGAGGAAGTCTTATTAACAACCCACGATATGCAGATGATACAGCCTTGCTTGCTGAAAGTGAAGAGGACTTAAAATTTTACTGATGAAAATCAAAAAGCACAGCCTTCGGTGTGGATTACATCTCAATGTAAAGAAAATAAGAATCCTCACCCCTGGACCAATAAACAACATTCTTATC
>NW_006408539.1:10089820-10091062 GCF_000296735.1 Chrysochloris asiatica
CAACAGAAGAATGGATAAGCAAACTGTGGTACATACACACAATGGAATATCATGCTACCTTGAAGAACAACAAGGAAGCTGTAAGCTATCATATAACATCGATGAACCTTGAGGACATTATGTTGAGTGAAATTACTCAGTCACAAAAGGAGAAATACTGCATAGGACCACTACTGTAAAAGACTAAGAAAAAGAACCCATACTAAAGGGGGGTGGTTCTTTGCTGGTTACTGGGATGTGGGAGTGGGATGAGGGGAGGGAGGGGAAGGTAAAGCACAGCGTAGGGAATAGACACAAGATAGTTTGGGTGCTAGGGACGGGGGCAATACATAAGAAGGGGGAGGGGAATGCAAAAACAAGGTGGATGGGGAAGCAATTAGGTAGGTTTGCATGGGCTAAGTGGGACACAGGTAAATTATGATGTATGCACAACCTTGGAAAAACAGGGCTGTGGGCTACAGGGATTGAGACATGTTTGGGATGGGCAAAAGGGGGGAAATAATGTTAAGATGCTTGGCTGTCTTTTGAATCTTGTTTTCCCTGGCATACCTTTACAAAATAGACACTTGAGGGAGAGAGAAAGGAATAGCCAGAAATATCATCATAGAAAGCTTGTAAGTCCATCTTCTGCCTATAACTGGTTGGAATACCTAAAATAGGGCTACAACGTGCCCAGTGAAGGAGGCTTCTTGCCGAGTCTCTGCATTACATAAGACCATAAGTGGAATCCTGAACCCCATCCAGAATCTTCTGAGGTGGGAAATTTCCACTTGAAAGGGCAAGCAGACTAGCCTGGAGGGGCTAGAAGAGCAGAAGATACTTCTTGAAAGAAAGACCAACAGGAAAAATACAAAACAATAACGGCAGTCCGACTGACTACTACAAGAACAAGCAAGTTGCTCTCCCAGGAGACATCAAGGCAAGTGCTCAGGTCCTCTCAAGGCAAACCCCCTTCCAAGACTGAGATTCAATGGGAATACATGAGCAGACACGTGCTCTGACTGGTGGCCACATTGGCCGCCGATAAGGGGAAGTGAGGGAAAAACAGCAATGAAGCTGCGAGCTAAATCCAACCACGTTCAATAGACTCCTGTGAACCAGGTAGAGACCTACCTGGTTGGTGAGCAGTTTAGCAAAAGCTGTAGTCTCCTGGGCCCAGAGTCAGTGACATAGCCACAGAGGACTAGAGTGGAGAATGAAGTATCCAGCTGATAAGAGAGGGCATATGCACAAGAACACCCA
>NW_006408539.1:10091162-10097688 GCF_000296735.1 Chrysochloris asiatica
GATATCATGTTTGGTAAGGTGGAGGGGCAGAGAAAAAGAGGAATACCCCCAGAGAGATGGATTGGCAACATGGCAGCATCAATGGGCGCTAGCGTTGCAACAATAGTGAGGTTGGCCCAGGACCGGGCAGTGTTTTGTTCTGTTGTACATAGGGTCACTATGAGTTAGTACTGACTTGATGGCACCTAACGACAACCCAGCCTAGGGTAAGACAGGTGACAAGGTGCTCTCCCACAGTGATATCACATTGTGTATTTCTGTGACTATGTCATTCTGTCACAGTTCTCTGTAGCACAAGTGACTCCATGTCCTCTAAGTTCTTTTCAGCGGTGTCATCCTTTGGATATGAGTTCTTTCCACACAGGAAGCCCACAGAGGTTTTAATAAGACTCTAGACATTTTAGAATTCAAAGATAGAAATCAAAATAGCTAAGGAGGAAAAGAAGAAAAAAGGGACTGTAAACATAGTCGGCACAACTTGCTAATGAGTTCTGTAGACTCTTCACAGGATGGGTGTGTGTGCTATGCCTCTGTGCATGTTTCTGGGATGTGTTATATATACAGTAATAACTGACATCCATGTAATATACCAATCACTACGTAGTTCTCTGCACTTTGACTCATTTCTATAATCATACCCATTTTATAGATGGGTAAACTGATGCTTAGAGAGACGAAGCACCTACCCAGGGTTAGAGTTTTTAAATGCCAGGGGACGATGTAAACCCAGATGAGTCTGAGTCTAGAATCTGAGCTTTCAGGCACTACACTCTGCTGTTCTAGGATCAAGGTCATTTGGAAATCACTGGGTAAAACAAAATGAATCTGGTTTGTTTACATCAGCACTTCCGGGAGTCTTGAGGATCACAGAGTGTGAGTGGGGTATGGGGTCTCAGAGCACAGATTGGGAGGACTGTCTGGCTTGAAAAACCAGATTGGTCCTGTCCTGGCTGTGTGGCCTTGAGAGTATCACTTAACCTCTGTGAAATAGGGAAAACAGCAGCACCTATTTCACAAGGTCGCCAGCCAAGATTTATGTGCTTTGAGGTCAAAACTGTGCCTGGAACAAACCAAGTGCCATTGAAATGTCAGCTCTCACTGGTGTGGGAAGTGCTGCCATCTGAATATATCTCCAGCCCCCTAGATACACGGAGCATGTCTCAGGGTAGTGGTATGGTCTGGACCAGCCTCCAACCTCACTAACAAGGTCGCTGAGGCCTGGCTGGAGGCACATGGGCTGCGTGTGAATAGGAGCCAAAGTCAGCAGTCCAGTTCCCGCGAGTCCTAGCTCAGTGTTTGACCCACAAATCCACCCTGTCTCTCTCTAGAAGGTTCCAAAACTGACAGCAAATTGAGCTACAGAATTGTTTCTAAATGAACGTTCACTCAGGGATTAGACTTCCAGCTCTAACCTGTTTGGGTGTGTTTGGTTGGTTTTCGGTTTGGATTTTTTTGTCTTTTATGCATCTATCCAGTGCTCAGCACAGGAACTCTTTCTTACTCTGGACAAAGGAGACCCAGAACCAGGTCTTCGGCAGCTGCTTCCTACCCAGAGGGCAGCCCCTGTGAGCCGCCTCAGGCAGCTCCTTCTGTCCTCCACAGGGGCTGGGAAGGGAGAGAAGGGGGAAGGAGAGCAATCCCTCCTGGACTCCAGAGGGCACCGTTGTAGAAAATCGGACTAAACACATGACAACATCAGGCAGGGATGACTATGGAAATCGTTCAATTTGTGTGATTTCTCCGAGGTGCTCTGTGTATCTTTCTTCTGTGGTCTCTTGGGAGTACATGTACATGTGTACATGTTTGTGAGTGTGTTACATGTGCATGTGTGTGGATGCATGTGTGGACATATATGCAAGTGTGTTTTTATACATGCATGTGGTGTGTGTTGTTGTGGACATGTTGTGGTGTGTATGAGTATACGTGTCAGTGTGGGTGTATGTGCATGTGTGTACCTGCATGTGGCATGTATGAGTATGTGTGTGGTTGTGTGTGCTGTGTGTGTACGTGTGTGAGCACATGCGTGGTGTGTATGTGAACCTGTGTGTGGTCCTACGTGCATGTGTGTACGTGTGTGTGGTATGTGTGAATGCATATGTGGGCTCCATGTGTGTGGACATATGTGTGGTGTGCATGAGTGTGCATGTGTGTGCATGAGCATTGTGAGTGCATCCATGTGTGCCTTGTGTCCGTGAACATGGGTGAGTGTGTCCATGGTGTGTGCCTGCATGTGTAAGTGAACATGGATCTGAATGTGTGCACTTGTGTGCATATGAGTGTGAATGTCTGTCATGTGCATGAATGTGAGTGCATGTGTGTAAGTATCAGAGTGAATTGTGTGCACATGTGTGTTAGTGTATGTGAGTATGTGCCTGTGTCTGTGCAGTGTATGAGTATGAATGTGTGTATATGTGTGTGAGAGTGAGTGTGTGTGCATGTGTACATGTGTGTAGAGGGAGCGAGAGAGCAAGGGAGACATGAGAGTACCAGAGTGCCCTGCAGACAGACACCTCTGCTCTTCACAGGGTAGCTGTTCTCAGCAGAGGAATCTGATCTGCCCCCAATGGCTTGCAAGTGGCTGTTTGACTAAAAGGTCAATGAGCACCTGACCTGTCCTCATTTCTGCTCAGACTCTACGCGTTGTCTCTGAGTTAATTCTGACTCATGAGAAGCCCTGTGGTGCTTGTAACCCAGTGTCTTCTTTCTTGGGCTATGATCCTTCCATCTTATGTATGGGGGTGGAGTACCTGGCCTCTTCCTGGACCAGATCACCCAGGGTGCATCACTGACTTTTAAAGGGGCCATTCCATGGGCTTACTGCCTCCTGACCAGCCCCAGTGAGTGGGTGGCATTAACTCAGTTAAGAGCTCTAAGTTAATCCATTTCACAAGCAGATTGGGTGAGGGCTCCACAGCCACTCTGAGAGGTCTGTGAGCTGCTCAGAAGGAAATCTGTCTCTCAGGTCACCCATCCAAACAATTCTGGCCACTGACAATTCAACCTTTACACAGGATGCTCAGTCTATACAAACAGATTCCGTTAATTAAGCATTTACTAGGATCCTTGTTTTGAATCCAAATAAAGTCAGTTTACTTTTCAGTTAAACTAAAAAAGTCACTTTAATATGTATATTTGTGTCAGTGTAGTCAGTATAGTCAGGAGTTTTGAGCTGATTTTAAGACAGTTCACCCTCTTTTATTATTTTATGCTATATGTACATTCAGGCAGTCTGCCCACAGCATAGGGATGAGAAAGAAGAAAAAAATGGTAAGAACCCTTCAGCTTGCCTGATGCAGTTCAGTAGATCTGTTAAGTCTCCATATTATTCATCCCTCCCAAGAGATATCTCAGGTCAGCAGCATCCACAGTGCAGGTGGTCACAGCTGAAACAGACCAAGATCAATCACCTATTCAACGAGCCCTTATTGAATCCTTGCTGTTGTTAGCTGCCATAGAAATGGCTCCGAATCATAGAGACCCTATGCGAAACACAACTAAACACTGCCTGGCTCTGTGCCAACCTCACAATTGTTATGTTTGAGCCCATTGTTGCTGCCAATGTGTCACTCCACCTTGTTGGGGTCTTCCTCTTTTTCATTGACCCTTTACTTTTCCAAACACTATATCCTTCTCTAGGGACTTGTCCATCCTGATAAAGTGTCCAAAGTAAGAAAGGTGGTCTCTACATTCTCACTTCTAAGGAGGATTCTGGCTGCACTTCTTCCAGGACAGATGTTTGTTTTTCTGGCAATCCATATCCTTTGTCATAATTCAAATACACTGGTTCTTCTAAGGTATTCCTTATTCATCGTCCAACTTTCATATGCATATGAGGTGATTAAAAATACTATCGCTTGGTCAGGTCCACCTTAGTCCTCAAACGGACATTTTTGTTCTTAGCCACTTTAAAGAAGACTTGCAGTAGCTTTTCCTAATGCAATGCATCATTTGATTTCATAACTGCTGCTTCTATGACCATTGACTATGGATCCAAGCAAACTGAAGGCTTTGACAACTTCAATCTTTTCTCCATGTTATCATGTTGTTATTTGTTGGTCCAGTTGTGAGGATTTGTGTTTTCTTTATGTTGAGGTGCAATCCCTACTGAAGGCTGTAGTCTTTATCTTCATCAGTATTTCAAGTTCTCTTTGCTTTCAGCAAGCAAGGTTGTGTCATCTGCATATTGAAGGTTGTTAATGACTCTTTGTCCAATCCTGATGCCATGCTCTTCATCATATAATCCAGCTTCTCCGGTCATTTACTCAGCATTTGGATTGAATAAGTATGGTGACTTTTTCTGGTTTTAAACCATTCAGTGTCCCCTTATTACATTCTAACAACCACGTCTTGGTCTATGTGCAGGTTCCTCATGAGAAGAATTTAGTGTTCTGGAATACCCATTCTTCACAATGTCCTCCATAGTTTATTATGATCCACACAGTCAAAAAACTTTGCATAGTTAATCAAGCACAGGTAAACATCTTTCTGGGAGTCTCTGCTTTCAGCCAAGATCCATCTGATGTCAGCAATGATATCCCTTGTGCAATGGCCTCTTTAGAATCTGCCTTGAATTTCTGGATGCTCCCTGTAAATGTACTGCTGTATCATTTTTTAATTATCCTCAGCAAAATTTCACTTGCAAATGATCCTGTTCAATGATTTCCACATTCTGTTGGGTCCCTTTTCTTTGGAATGGGCACAAATATGGATGTTTTCCAATCTGTTCACCAAACAGCTGTCTTCCAAATTTCTTGGCATCAATGAGCAAGTGCCTCCAGTGATATATCAGTTTGTTGAAAGAGTTCATTTTTCTTCCCTCAATTGCTAGAGCCTCATTTTTCACCAGTGTCTTCAGAGCTGCTTGTACTTCTTCCTTCAATACAATCAGTTCTTGATCATATAGTGTGTCTTGAAATGATTGAACAGCAGCCAATTCCTTTTGGTTCAGTGGTTCTATGTGTTCCTTCCATCTTTTTTGATACTTCTAGCACCATCCAATATTTAGTCAAGTCACTACCATACAACAAACTGACAGATGAGTGGTAGATTGAGTACTTACTCCATGTTATATCCACCATCATCTGTCAGTCCATCTTCCTGTGGTACTTTGCATGTTGCTATGATGTTGGAAGCTATGTCACCAGGATTTCAAATACCAGCAGGTTTCAGGAGAACTTCCAGACAAAGACAGACCAGGAAGAAAGACCTGGTGATCATCTTTTGAAATTCAGTCAATGAAAATGCTATTGGTCGCCACAGAACATTATCTGGTGTAGTGCTGGAAGATGAGTCCCCTAGGCTGGAAGACGCCTAAAATGCCTAGTGGTCACAACTATGGGCTTGGGCATACCGATGATCATGAAGATGGGGCAAGCCCCTGCAGTGTTTCACCCTTTTGTGCAGGGGTTTCCATGGGTCCGAACTGACATAGCACCAACAATATAACTTATGTGCCCTCATGACCAACTTTGAGGCCTGGAATCACATCACTCTGATTCATCTAGCTCGGTTCCCAGTACATAGTGTGTGCTCAGGAAACAGGAAAAGAATGGATGAATTACTTGGAGCATCCCCTTTGATGGGGAAATTGAAAAAGTGGGTGATTTTGATGGACATGTTAAAGGGAATTTTGGACTACCGCAGTATTGTCCCATTCAAGATGGTTTGGGGGAGTAGTGCTTATAGGTTTGAAGGTATTCTTAAAAGTCTATTTAACTAGATCCTGTTTGTGTGCTGGGGTGTGAAACTCTATGAATATATTATCAGCAGAGTCTTCCATGGGCCTGTGTGATTTGCTTGGGCCAGATACAGGCTTCTTCTTCACATATTCCCTGGGGCAGAGGGACTACAGGGCCACCAGCTATACTTGAATGGTCCTGACATCCCCACTCCAATTAATACAGGAGATAGTCTGCTCCTTAAATGAACAGTGTTCGCTTGCTTTCAAGGTGTGCTGTCTACAACTGTAGGCATGAGTCACGTGTGACCACTTATCACTGGAAATGTGGTTAGTCCACAGGAAGATGTGTCGGGAGTTCAAAATAACCAGTACGTTTGGAAGATTTGGTGTGAACAAAAGAATATAAAACATGACACTAGTAAGTGTTGCATCGATTGCATGTTAAAACAGCAGTACTTTAGACATTATTGTTGTTAAGTGCCATCATGTGGGTTCCAATCCATAGCAACCCTGTATAGGGTTTCTAAGGATCAACAGGTGAATTTGAACTACTGACCTTACAGTTTAAACTGTCCAGTGTTTATCCTACAGCACCACACTAGGACTCCCAGTAGAGTTCATTCTGATTCACAGCGACCCTGTATAGGATTTCCAAGGAGCACGTGGTGCATGGTGGATTCGAACTGTCGACCTTGTGGTTTGCAGTCCAGTGCTGATCCTGTAGCACCACACCAGAAGTCCAATATTTTGGATATATTGAGTTAAATAGAAGGGTGCTTCAAAATGTTTGTGGTAAATGACATTATATTTCATTCCATTTTTCCCACCAACTTTTTGAAGCCCCTT
>NW_006408539.1:10103158-10109714 GCF_000296735.1 Chrysochloris asiatica
AACTGTAACCATGGCAATGAAATGATATACAATAGGATGAATGTAAAGCTAATGTTCTCCCATGTAAACTATCACATAATTCACAATAAAAAATTAAAAAAAAAAAAAAAAGATGCCCTAAAGGGAGCCCCAACCCCCAATGAGATGGATTGACCAAGTGGCGGCATCGATGGACTCAAGCATGGCAACAGTAGTTAGGTTGGCCCAGGATCGGGCAGTGTTTCGTTCTGCTGTGCATAAGGTCACTATGAGTCAGTACTGACTCCATGGCACCTAACAACAACACAAGGGGAGTATCATTAGAATGCTAATATTTCTTGAGATCTTGATTATATTTCTTGAGATCTTGAAGATATATCACAATCTCCATAAAGAGGAGAATGAGCAATAGACTCCTGTGAACCCAGGAGAAGACTTGGATGGCCAGCAGTTACACCAAGAACCAGGGACTCCTGGGCCCAGAGGCAGTAACATGGCCACAGAAGACTAGAGCAGAGAATGAGGTATCCAGCTGATATGAGGTAGGGGGAGATGCACAAAAACACCCATACTTGCAGATAGTGCCCACTTGACCTGGCTTCAACGGCTGGATGATCAGAACTCTACTAGAAGAAAGAAATGTAGAGGAAATGTAGAGGTAGATGTTTTTTGACAGAATGAGGGGAGTGATTAATTTTGCAGCCCAGGAGCAGAGGTCTCTGGGACCATTCAGTGAGAAGAGAAGAGAGTGTGAGAGGTAGTGAAGGCAGGCATGGAGACAGAGATGATGATGTGGGCAGATGGAGTGGCTGGGGACACTGGAGTCAGGGAGGGAGAGGGGTTGTGTGCTGACGGCCTGGGGATGGGCCTGTGGGGTGTATCCTTTGGTTGTTTGATGATGCATGGAGGTGATTGTGGTCATTGCAGTGAAGCAAGGTGTAATGGGGTGAGTGTGAAGCCGATGTTCTCTCTTGTGGACCCACATGGTTCACAATAAAAACTTTTTTAAAGAAGAGGAGAATAGGGAGTCCCCATGAGAAAAAAATGCAAATACCTGAAACCGCAAAGTATGCTTAGTCAAAAAGGATGAACCACTAGACCACAAAACCATCCCAAGATTTGCCCCTACTTCATCCTATTCTTTGTGGGCTCAGCTGTGAGTTTCACTCTTACTTTGATGTGTTGATAAAAATGTACAGCCATGACAGGAAATATTTCCTGAAGCCTTCTGTGTGCTAGAGGCTCCGCTCATCATTTTATACACATTATTGCATTAATGATGTACACACCTGACTATTCTCACTTTATGAATGAGCAGAGCAGACAGATGTGTGCCCAGAGAATCATGGAATTTAAAGAAGGGAGGGGACAGTAGTGCCCAGTTCCTGGCTGGGCCCACACCCTGACGAAGGATGGCAGGTCTCCTCTGAGCGCCTTATGTGTAAGCATGTGCCTATTAAATATGTATTGATTCCCCATCTGAGCCTTCACTTTAATTATGCTCCTTCCTTATTCCCAGCATGTCTTCCCAGGGAAATCTCTCCACTTTGGACAAAGCATGATTATTAGGGACAGATGAGCTCAGGTTTGGAATCCAGGACGACTACTTAAGTGGAAGGCAGTTGGGTCTCAATTTCCTCCCTTGTAAAGTCGGGGGAACTCATACCCACCTCACAGGGTGGTAATGGGGATTCAATGATACATTGAATGTCATGAACCTCCAGAATGGTCCTTTTCGTGTGGTCCTTCTGGCCTTCATGGATACTGAGGGGGTTGGACATAGGCCTCCTGATGGTCAGGAGGACTATGAACTACAAGGGGGTAAAATACACACTTAACCTCTAACCCAAAGCAAACCCATTTCTGGTGAGTCAATGCTGACTCATAGCAACCCGAAAAACAGAGCAGAGCTGCCTCACAGGGTTTCCAATGCTGTCAGCTTTACAGAAACAGAATGCCACATCTATCTTCTACGGAAGCAGCTGGTGGGTTCAAACTACTGGACTTTCAGCTAGCAGCCCGGCGCTTAGGCAGGGAGCCTCCAGGGAGCTTCTAGCCTCATTTCTTTCTCCAGCCAATTCACTCCTTACTTCACCTGTAAGCTTCTGCAAAGGGCCAGACTCTTGGGGTCTAGAAACAATTTTGTACAACTCTTAAGCAGTTACTGTCTATAAACATCTTGAGGATCTATATTTTCACCTCTGGGGCTTCCGTAGGTAGTTAACAAGCCTGGGTGGCTGGCCTTTGAAATTGTGCAATCAGCAAATGAAGAACAGACACCACATCAGCAGTAGAGTTTTCAAAGGTGACCTTTCTCTGGGTCTCTTCTGTCCTGGTCCTATGTGCGGTCATGTGGAATGGCACCGGGAAATGAATTGAGGATGTTTTCTTCCTGTTGAGGTGGAGGGGCAGTTCACTGGGGTGGCCCAGCCTGGTCTCTGGAGACCTAGATTCAGTTCCAGTTCAGGCACTCAGGTGTGTGGGGAGGTTTTAGGTGTGCACCCTCCCCGCTCCGGGTTTCAGTGTTATCTGTCTACCAAGGGGGTTGGATCTCACAGTCTTCACTCCAGCGACACTTGTTGAAGATACTGAGACACAGGGTCTGTATCCCCCTTGTTTGGGCTGGGTCCCCAGTGCCCAGTACCCATGTTGCTACTTGCCATTGAGTCAGCCAGACTTTGGCTTTGAAATAAAATGGGTTTTCTTAATGATGTGGTTGTTCTCGTCAGGTGCCCTTGAATTCACGTCAGCTCATAGGAACCCCATATGACAGAGCAGAGCTGTCCTTCATAGGAGAAGATCATTAGGTCTTTATCCTACCGAGTCTTTGTTTAGCAGCGAGGACTTAACTGCTTGCGCCCACCAGGGCTCCTTCCCTGATAAAGAGAAAAAGCTATTTGGGATAGAGCCCGGTCACCAAATCTGGAGATCCCCTCAAACCCTGCCCTACTTTTCCTCCACAGCAACTTCTGGTGACTGCTAGCATCTGCCAGGCAGATGAGAGCGGAACTCCGTGACCCCAGAGGAGGAGACAGAACGGCCGGCAGCAGAAGGTCTCACATGGAACCTCCTGGGCCCAGAGAACATGAAGCCACTTCCCTAAGGGTACCCAGGCCAACAAGGGCTGGAACCAAGGGTGTCTGGCACCCAACCTGAGCTCCCTCCACAGCCTTCCTCTGAGGGACAGTCGGGAAGTCAGGGTGTTGTACCCACACTGAAGACACTGTTTCATGAAGAGATGTGGAGAAGAGCAAAGAAGGCTTTGTCACGGTGTCATATGCTACAAGCCCAAATCTAGATTTCTGTGACAGAATGAGATCACCTATTGGGGATGTTAAGAGGACTGCAGGCCTGCAGAGGCAGAGAGGACTCAAGCTGGGGTTTGTGCCATGCTTCCAGGTAGATGTGGCCTGGGAAAGAGAGAGGAATAGATAGCGTCTTAGTTCTTCCAGCTCTGCGATCACAGAAATACCACAAAGGGAGGGTTTTAACAAACAGAAATGTATTCTTTCACAGTTTAGGAACCTAGTTTTAGGGGGAGGCTCAGGATAATGTCTTGGTTTCCTTTCAGCATTCCTGGGAGCTCTCCGTGCATCATAGCATCAAGCCTTCCATGGATCTAGGCGCTTCATAGTACAGGAAACCTTTTGGACACACCCGACTCTTAGTCCTTGGTGGTAGTTAGGTCCCTCTGTCTCTGCTAGCTCTCCTTTGACCTTTATCCCTGGGAACCTCCCTTGCATTGGATCAGGACTGTGACTAAGTTAAGGGTTTTGCTACTATTATTGTTGTTGTTAAGTCCGTTCTGACTCAGCGAGTCTGAGAAAGGGCTGGAGGGCTTCAGCCACTGACCTTGTGGTTAGCAGTCCAGTGCTGATCCTACAGAGCCACACCAGGACTCCAACCCACCCTAAATCCTTCTATTGGTTTAATCACATCAGATCACGACATGGAGCATTATCACGTAACTGTCACAATCCGTAACTTCCAAAGCTCTGAAAATCATGACTCAGCCAAGTGGACACATACTTTAGGGGGGCCCAATCCAATCTATGACACCTAGTGAAGATGGATAACAGTGGAGGGGAAGGCAGAGGAGAGAACCAGACACTTACAGAGTCACCAAGTGCCAATCAGAGTCCCTGGGTGCAAACAGTTAATATGTTCAGCGGCTAAATGAAACATGCGAGGGTCAAGATCACCCAGAGGTATGTTGGAAGAAAGGTCTGGCAATCTACTATCTACTTCTGAAAAATCAGCCGCTAAGAACCCAGTGACGCACAGTTCAATTCTGACACGCATGGGTTAGAATTGGTGGCAATTGGTTTTTATGTGCCAGGCACTATCTACTATCCATAGCCCTTTGAAATTGTTGTTATTTTTATTCCCATTTTATAGATATGGAAACCAAGGTCCATAGAAGTAGAATAATAAGATAGTGAACTAAATCAGGTTAACAGCTTGGGACAAGTGGGGAGGCTTCCTCGTGCACTTTAACCTCTATCTCTCCCCTCTGGTTCTTGACTGTGGCACATAGGCACATAGGCATGTTGAAATAAGACATCTTTCCCTCACCTTGTTGCCAGTACGCTGTTGCTGCTCATTTCCTGTTGGACACCAACTTTCTTGAAAGATAAACCAAAATCCAAACTCACTGCCATACAGTTGAGTCCAACTCACAGCGACTACATGTCTGAGCAGAATTTGCTCCACAGGGTTTCCAAGGCTGCAGGTCCTTACGGACACAGGTGCCTCCTCTTTCTCCTGAGGAGCAGCTGGTAGGCTCAAACTGCCAACCTTCTAGTCAGCAACCCCATTCACAACCCACTCTGCCACCAGGATTCTTTTGAAAGAGAAACATGCACTTCCCATTTCTGTTTCCCCTGCTGCTGATCTCTCCTCAACGCATCCTTCACATGGCTCCCACGGTGGGGGACCCAGTGTCCCTTAAGTCTCCTGGATCTCATGCTGCCCACTCCCTCTCTCCCGACTCTCTCTTCCATCCTTTCTGTCTCCTTGAGATCTCACAATACCTTCTCCTGCCTGAGCTGACCCTCTCCTCCATCATCAGTGTGGCTCTGTAGCTGTGCTGCCTAAATTGTTGTTGTTAAAGTGTCCTCAAGTCTGCTCCGACTCATAGGGACCTGTATAGGGTCTCTGAGAAGCAGCTGGTGGGTTTGGACCTCCAACCTTGTGGTTAGCAGTCCAATACTTACCCTATAGTGTCTCACCAGGACTCCAAAGTCCTGAGAAGCCTTTGGGGTAAGATAAGACAAACATGGACTTTGGAGTCGATTGTGACTTCCAAGTGTGACTTTGGTTAAACTACGTAACCTCCTGGGCCTCCAGTCTTCATGGCAAAATCGCGAGGTAGGATTAGCACTCAACTTCAGGTCAGTTTGCACTGCAAGGTCGGCGGTTCAAACTCATCAGCTGCTCCTTGGAAACCCTATATAGGTTCCTATGATTTGGAACTAATTCTACAGCACTTAACAACAACATACTTTGAGAACCTTGAGTAGGGAGGTTGTTATGTGCCATAGAGATGGTTCCAGTTCATAGCAAGGCTATCTAGAATATTTGAGCCTATAAATCTTTATGGGAGCAGAAAGCCTCATCTCTCTCCTGCAGAATGGCTGGGGGGTTTGAACTGTCGACCTTGTGGTTAGCATTCCAGTGCTTATGCTACAGCACCACCAGGGTCCTCTGAGTAGGATAGTGTGAGTTATTTGGCACACTGCAGTGTGTCGGTGAATGGATGCCATGTTATCACCTGCTCTTTCTGGGAGGGGGGGATCATGTCCAGCAATGGCTACTGCTTACCCCTAGTGTTCTCTCCATTCCTCCACACCTTCCTGACCTCCAGACTCACGTTTTCTATCCTCTGGTGCTAGACTTCTCCAAGTAGATCTTTCAAGCTTATCGGTGTCAATAGGAATAATTATACCTCCTGCCTCTAACCAGTTTAGTCTAATCCTGCCTCGCAAATTAACTGCTTGTCCCCTACAAAATTCCCAAAAGAATGGAGGGCAGGACAGGAGAACAATGGCAGAGCAGTAGTCCTCCATCGGGGTGTTAGAGTCACTAAAGCTCGGCCTCAAAGGTTCTGAATTCATTGGTCTGGAAGGGGACTCCCAGGCAATCCTGGTGTGCAGTGATCCTTGGGTGTAAACCACTGTGTGCTTCTTGGGGAAAGGGGCAGTGGGTACGTCGTCAAAGGAGCTCTGTGCCTAAGGGATTCCAGGGCATAAGAAATTAGGAACATTTTCCCCTGCCCAAAAGCTTGAACAACTCCTAAAAACTCTTCTGGGGTCCTGGTGTGGCATTGTGGGTTAATGCGCTGGACTGCAAGATCAGTTTGAACCACAAGGTTGGCGGTTCAAGCTCACCAGTTGCTCTTTGGAAACCCTATACAGGATTGCTACGGGTCAGAACCAACTTGGTGGCAATTAACAACAACAAAAACCTCTTCTGGAGTCCTGGTGTGGCGTTGTGGGTTAATGCCCTGGACTGCGTGGTTGGTTTGAAACGTAAGGTTGGTGGTTCAAGCTCACCAGTTGCTCCTTGGAAACCCTAT
>NW_006408539.1:10109814-10111056 GCF_000296735.1 Chrysochloris asiatica
CACTGGACTGCTAATACAAGGACAGTAGTTCAAACTCACCTTGAAAACTTCAGGGTCACTATGAGTCAAAATTGACTCAGCAGCACACAGCAACAACAACAATAATAATCATAACATTTTCAATTACGTACCTGACTTACATTATATCACTATTGGATAATAACCAATCTGCACTGGAAGAAGTGCAGCCAGAATGCTCCCTGGAAGCCTGAATGGCCAGATGTCATCTCTCATACTTTGGGCATATTGTCAGGAGGGACCATCCCCTGTAGAAGGATATCACGTTTGGTAAAATGAGGGTCAGAGAAAAAGAGGAAGACCCCCAAAAAGATGGATTGGCACAGTGGCAGCAGCAATGGACCCAAGCGTAGTAATGATTGTGAGGTTGGCCCCAGACTGGGCAGTGTTTCATTCTGTTGTGTATAGGGTCGCTATGAGTCGATGGCAACTAGATGGCACCTAACAACAACAAAGGATGCCCTAAGGGATGCAAGGATGGTTCAACATTAGAAAAATGTAATCCACCATATAAATAAGAAAAAAGAAAAGAACCACATGATCATATCAATTGATGCAGCAAAGGCATTTGACAAAATCCAACATCCATTCCTGATAAAAACACTCAAAAAAGTAGGAATTGAAGGGAAATTCCTCAACATGATTAAGAGCATATATACAAAACCAACAGATTTATTAATCTCAATGGAGACAAACAGAAAGCCTTACCTCTGTGAACAGGAACCAGAAAAGGATGCTCTTTGTCACCACTCCTATTCAATATTGTGCTGGAAGTCTTAGCAAAAGCTATAAGGCAAGAAAGGGAAATTAAAGGCATCCAAATTGACAAAGAGGAAGTAAAACTCTCTCTATTTGCAGATGATATGATGCTATACATAGAAAACCCCAAAGACTCAGTAAAAAAGCTACTAGACCTTATTGGAAGATTCAGCAAAGTGGCAGGATATAAAATCAACATACAAAAATCAGTTGGATTCCTCTATACCAAAAACAACAGCATTGAAAAAGACATTAGGAAAGCAATACCATTTACAAAAGCTGCCCAAAGGATGAAACATCTAGGAATAAATGTAACCAGAGAAACAAATGACCAATACAAAGGAAACTACAAAACACTACTACAAGAAACCAAAAGAGACTTACAAAAATGGACGAATGTACCATGCTCCTGGATAGGAAGACTTAACATTGTGAAAATGTCAATATTGCCCAAAGCAATTTACA
>NW_006408539.1:10112082-10113676 GCF_000296735.1 Chrysochloris asiatica
CACCAGTTGCTCCTTGGAAACCCTATACAGGGTTGCTATGAGTTGGAACCAACTTGATGACACTTAACAACAACAACAAAATCCTCTTCTGGAGTCCTGGTGTGGCACTGTGGGTTAATGCCCTGGACTGCAGGGTTGGTTTGAACCCCAAGATCAGTGGTTCAAGCTCACTAGCTGCTCCTCGGAAACCCCATACAGGGTAGCTGTGTTAGAACTGAATCGATGGCACTTAACAACAACAACAATAAAGCCTCTTCTAAATCATTTCCCCTTCTAAATCTTCCCTAGGAAAGCCTGTCGCCCTCTCAAACTCAGAGCAGATTGCTGGGAAGGAAAAAGAAGTAGAATAGACCAATTTCTCCCTGGTAAGAGAGCTCTATAAAAAATTGCTTTCTTGCTTTATTTGGAGCTTGGTTTTTTTCCTAAGTCAAGACAAAAAAGGGCGTCAGTATTCCACATATCCACAAAAGTGATCCTCGGTATTCAAGGAAAACCAACATAAAGTAACGGACCATTTATATTAGGATTATGTCAGAGGCTACATGTTTTTCATAATCCAAATAATTAAATGAGAGCATTAGAAAGTCCCTTAAAGACTACTTGGTTCAAGTCTGAGCCCATGAGGAGTCAGACAAGGCACACGGATCTACCATTGAACCAACTTGAGTTTCATTTCCAGCTTGACCACTTGACATCTGAGCTATCATGGACATGTAACTGAAATGAAGGTGCCTCTGTTTACTTGTCCACAAGATGAAAGTGACATTCCCCACCTCCACAATACCATAGCGCCATTGTGAAAAATAAGTAAGTCCCAGATTAGCGCCAGTCCTCTTCCCTTACTAGAATTTCGAATCTTGAACACGACAGTTTCTGTCCCTGCTCTTCTGACACTCCTGTCGCATGTGTAGGCATAGGAAGGGGTGGCAGAAGCTCCACACGCCAAACGATTTTTTGCTAACAGTTTCCCACAGTGCCAGAACGCCAAATGGCCTTGAGGAGCCTTAACTAGAGAACAGTCTGGTAAAATGGGAGGAGCCCTGTACTAAGAGTCCAAAGAATAAACTCTGATAACAGTTTACGATTTCAATCTGTGGGACCTTGTTGTTGTTGTTAAGTGTCATTGAGTTGGTTCCGACCCATGGCAACCCTGTATAGGGTTTTTCTGAGGAGCAGGTGGTGAGCTTGAACCATTGACCTTGCGATCAAACCAACTTTACAGTCCAGCACATTAACGCACAGTGCCACACCAGGACTCCTCTGTGGTTGTTGTTGTTAGGTGCCATCGAGTACCGACTCATAGTAACCCTAGGCACAACAGAATGAAACACTGCCTGATCCTGGGCCCACCTTACTAATGTTGCCACGTTTGAGCACATTGATGCTGCCATTTTGCCAATCCATCTTACTGGAGGTCTTCCTCTTTTTCTCTGACCCTCCACCTTACCAAACATGATATCTGACTGGTCCCTCCTGACAATATGTCCGAAATATGAGAGACAAAGTTTGGCCTTTCAGGCCTCCAAGGAGCACTCTGGCTGCACTGCTTCCAACACAGATCTGCTTGTTCTTTTGGCAGCCCATGGCACTTTCA
>NW_006408539.1:10114106-10115252 GCF_000296735.1 Chrysochloris asiatica
TAAAAATTTAAGTCCTCTTCACTTTCAGCAAGCAAGGTTGTATCATCTGCATATCGCAGGTTGTTAATGAGTCTTCCTCCAATCCTGATACCACGTTTTTCTTCATATAACCCAGCTTCTTGGATTATTTGCTTAGCATACAAGTTGAACAAGTATGGTGAAAGAATAAAGCCTGTTGCACACCTTTCTTAATTTTAAACCATTCAGCGTTCCCATGTTCTGTTCAAACAACTGCATCTTGGCCCATGGACAGATTCCTCATGAGCATAATTAAGTGTTCCGGAATACTCATACTTTGCAATGTTGTCCATAGTTTGTCATGATCCATGCAATCAAAAGCCTTTTCATAGTCAGTTAAGCACAAGTAAACATCTTTCTTATATTCCCTGCTTTCAGCCAAGATCCATCGGACATCACCAATGATAGCCCTCATTCCACGGCCTCTTCTGAATCGGCTTGAACCTCTGGAAGTTCTCTGTCAATGTATGTTTACAGCCGTTTCTTTATTACCTTTAGTAAAACTTTATTTGCATGGGATATCAGAGATATTGTCCAATAATTTCCCATTCCGTTGGGTCACCTCTCTTTGGAATGGGCACAAATATGGATCTCTTCCAATCAGTCAGCCAGATAGTTGTCTTCCAAATTTCTTGGCAGAGACGAGTGAGTGCCTCCTGTGCCACCCCACTTTCTCGAAAGATTTAAATTTTTATTCCATCAATTCCTGGTGCCTTGTTCTTTGCCTCCTTAGGCAAGGCATTGAACCATTCTGAGATTCAGTTTTCTCATCGAAAGGTGGGGCACTTGAGTGGTATAGAAAGGTATAGAACACTTACTCTGCCTGATTAGATATATGGGGTTGAAATGAAATTGTGCATAGCAGTAGCACTCAATCAAGAATACTTTTGAAGAGGGGAAAACAAACAAGATGGCGGATCGGGTGGATGTATAGCAGAGAGCTCCGCCAACAACAACACAGAATACCTGACCAAGCAGGTTCAGGGGATGGCTCCAGAACTCTGAACCACATATAAAGGAATACTTAGAAGGTTGGAAGGCTCACAGCTGGGGGAATTTGTGGCAAAAGCAAGAAATCCATTGCTTTCTAGTCCAGGACGCTCGGCTGCTCCAGGAGCCGCCATCTTG